>NC_132796.1:24147857-24760000 GCF_048418805.1 Vulpes vulpes
CCCAGGAAGACAAGATCCAGTAGATTCTGTGTATCATCAGGCTTTTTATTTCAATTAGTGGCCACATCATACTTGTCTTACAAAAATGTAAGGAGTTAGACATAACATTACCTTTAGGTTTTTTATATACATAAAATAAGAAGATTGATTTGGAGGATGTCTTATTTCTAGTTGTCATATTTTGTGGCTGTCTGATCAGTCTGCCAGACTCTTTAGGGGAAATTCATTTATGAATTAATGGGGACTTGGAAATGTCAGGTTTGTTTGTAACACAATCCGAACATACTTAGACTTGGAAAGCACTTCACCTCTTGGACAGTAAAGGTATTGAGTAATCTTTTTCTATATATAAGAAGGTTATGTGGACTGTAAATAGAAACAGCTCACAAACTAGGATGAAGAAAATGAGAAATGTACCTATTTAATTTAAAGGGTTAGGGGCACCTCGGTGGCTCAGTGATTGAATGTCTGCCTTTGGCTTGCATCATTATCCTGGGGTCCTGGGACCAAGTCCCACATCGGGCTCCCTTCAGGGAGCCTGCTTCTCCCTCTGCCTATGTCTGTGCCTCTCTCTCTGTGTCTTTCATGAATAAATAAAAATTTAAAAAATAATAATAATTTAAGGGGTTAACTACTGTACTCAAAAATTACTTTGGTGCAAAAAGAGCAGTGGAACATTTTTATGAATGAGTATTTAACTACCCGGTTTTGAAATAAGATGTTCTTTAGCTCTAAACAGAAAATTTTGAAGAAAACTCCACATAAAAACACACTTAAGTAACTGTTGAATTTATGGCATAGGCTTGCCATTTTCTTATCAAATTTAGGCCACCCTTGAAAATATTTTTCAAGAGTATTATTTTCTCAAGGATGAAGTGTTCTTGCTCAACTTCTACATAGAAAAGGATAAAAATGAGCCTATTGCCTGAGTATTTGAATACACAAGTTATCTTTGAAATGTGTTCCACTCTTGTTAAAAAGAAAAAATAAGTACACTTATCCTTGAGTTGGGCAATGCCCAGAACTGATGCATAGAAGAAAATGCTATCTGAAGTATATATTCTAGCCACCACAATAAAGTAAATATTGTAGTACAGCAGATATCACAATACAACAAATATTGGAGTACAGTAAATATCACAGTAACAGCAAGTCAAATGAATTTTTTGTTTCCCAGTACATAAAAGTAACGTTTACACTATTACTATAGTCTCTTAAGTGTATACTAGTGTTATGTATATATAATATATATATATATGTAGTTTAATTAAAAATACTTTATTGCTAGGAAATGCTGACCATTTTCTGAGCTTTCAGCAAGTCATAATGTTTTTGCTGGTAGAGAGTCTTGCATCCATTTTGATGACTACTGACTGATCAGGGTGGTGGTTGCTGAAAGTTGGAGAAGCTGTGGCCATTTCTTAAAATAAGACCACACTGAAGTTTGCCACTGTCTCTGTATTTGATACTCTTTGCTGGTATTTTACCCATGATAGAACTTCTTTCAAAATTGGAGTCAATCCTCTCAAACCTGCTACTGTTTTATCAGTGCAATTTATGTAATAGACTAAATCCTTTTTGTCATTTCAACAGTCTTCACAGCCTCTCCACCAGGAGTAGATTCCATCTCAAGAAACCACTTTCTTTGCTCATCTGTAAGAAGCAAGTCTTATCTGTTTAGCTATTTTCATGTGATTGCAGCAATTCAGTCACATTGTTAGGCTTCACTTCTAATTGTAGTTCTCTTGGTTTCCACAAACATCAGTTACCTCCTCCACTGAAGTCTTGAACCCCTCAAAACCATCCATGAGGGGTGGAATCAATTTTTTCTAAATTCCTGTTAATGTTGATATTTTGAGCTTTTCCCATAAATCATGAATGTGCTCACTGGCATCTAGACTGGTGAGTTCTATCCAGATGATTTTCTTTCTTTCTTTTTTTTTTTTTTTGGCATATCCAGATGATTTTCAATTGACATTGTCCAGGTCCATCAGTAGAATCACTATCTATGGCAGCCCTGGCCTTATGAAATATATTTCTTAAATAATAAGTCTTGGAAGTTGAAATGACTCCTTGGTCCATGAGCAGCAGAATGGATGTGGTATTAGCAGGCATGAAAGAACATTCATATTATTGTCCATCTCCCTCAGAACCTTGGGTGACCAGGGGCATTGTTAATTTTTGAAAGGAGTCTTCTGACAGTAGGTCTCAATTGGTAGGCTTAAAATATTCAGTAAACCATGTTTATTTTTTAAAGATTTTATTTATTTATTCATGACAGACACAGAGAGAGAGAGAGAGAAAGGCAGAAACACAGGCAGAGGGAGAAGCAGGCTCCATGCCAGGAGCCCTACGCGGGACTCGATCCTGAGACTCCAGAATCGCGCCCCAAGCCAAAGGCAGGCGCTAAACCACTGAGCCACCCAGGGATCCCCAGTAAACCATGTTTTAAACAGATGTTATGTCATCCTGGTTTTGTTGTTTCATTTATAAAACACAGCCTAATTCTTAAGGACCCTAGTATTATCATAATGGTAAAGAAGCATTGGCTTCGACTTCACATCACCAGCTGCATTATCCCCTAACAAGACAATCAGCCCGTCCTTTGAAGTTTTGAATCTAAGCATTGATTTCTCTTTTCTAGCTATGAAAGTCCTAGATTGCATCTTCCTCCAAAAAAGGGTATTTTGTCTACACTAAAAATGTAGTTTAGTGCAACCAACCTTCACTAATGATTCTAGCTAGATCTTCCCAATAACTTAACTGCAGCTTCTCCACCAACACTTGCTGCTTCACCTTGCATATTGATGTTCTGGAAACAACCTTTTTCTTAAAACTCATGAAGCCTCTGCTGGCTTCAAACTTCTCTTACACAGCTTCCTCACCTCTCTCAGCCTTTATAGAATTGAGAGTTAGGGCCTGGCTCTGGAGTAGGCTTTGGCATAAGGGAATGTCATAGCTGGTTTCATCTTCTGTCCAGACTACTAATACTTTCTCCATATCAGCAAGAAGGCTGTTAACGCTTTCCTATTATTAGTATGTTCACTGGAGGAGCACTTTGAATTTCCTTCAAGAACTTTTCCTTTTCATTCACAACCTGGAAAACTGATGCAAGAGGCCTAGCTTTTGGCCTTCTCAGTTTTGAATGTGCCTTTCTTACTAAGCTCAGTCATCTCTAGCTTTTGGTTTAAAGTGAGAGACGTATGACTTTTCCCTATCACTTGAACACTTACAGGCCATTGCAGGGTTATTAATTGGCCTAATTTCCACATTTTCCTGCCTCAGGGAATAGGGAGTCCTGAGGAGAGGGGGAAAGATTGGGGGACAGCCAGTCACTGGAGCAGTCAGACCACATACAGCATTAATCAACTAAGTTCACCATCTTCGGTGGGTGTAATGTGTGGTGCCCTAAAACAATTATAATAGTAACATCACAAATCACTGTTCATAGATCACCATAACAAATATGATAATAATTAAAAAGTTTGAGATATGGTAAGATGTACCAAAATGTGACACAAAGTCACAAAGTGAGCAAATTCTGTTGGAAAAATGGCACCAGTAGACTTGCTTGATGCAAAATTGGCACAAACCTTCAATTTGTAAAAACTGTGGTATCTGCAAAGCACAATAAAGGAGAGCTTAATGAAATAAAAGTGTGCTTGTATTTCAGGGCTCTGTATTTCTAGGTTTGCCTAAAGAAAAAGATCATGGCTTTTATTATCTTGGATTTTAAAAATTATTTCTTGGTGGAGTGTACTTGAAACTGTATATCTCTTTTTAATCAACATACATAAATGTTACAATTACTAAGTAATTTCATACACTGAAAAACATGAGTACTGCCCCTATAAGAAATAGCTCCTTCTCTAAAGTGCCTATAAGACTAAAAGGATTAAATCAGTTGAAATGCTTTATTAAAAATCATACTAAAATGCTTAAACATATTACTTTGTTTTCCTAATTCTTAAAAGAAAATACTTCATATTCTTTCATACTCATTGTTTCTGACTCTTTCTGATTTCATTTTAATACTTTATAAGACTATATATTGCTGATAGTCTTTTCATTAATTAATCTTCTTCACTTTTCTATACTACTCTCCTTTAGTTAAAAAAAAATACTACCAATATACCACAGGAATAAAGGTCAGAAAGATAAAAGAGAATTTCAGTGTATACCTAACTCCAAACAGTTGTTATTACCACCACGGTATAAAGCCATATGATACTTATTACAAGTTCAGTATTTCTCCTGGGGTAAATTCTCCTATATTTTCATAATTTATGCCAGGCAACTGATCTTTACTTCAAATCACTGGATATAATTTCAACCAGGAAAACTTTTTTTCTCCTATCCTTTTTGAAATTTCATTGTATTTGAAGATCTAACTCTGTTTTGTGTTTTTTTTTTTTCCTGATAGGTTTTTATTTCATTCATTAATTTATTCATTAATAAACATTACTATTCACATGCTATAGGTTTTAAACTTCATTAGTCATGGGAAATAGCAAAATCCATAGAATTCTCTCTCCTTTGAAGCATGTTTTCATGGGAGAAGACACTGAAATATATAGTTAAATGATGTGATAAGTTAGATTAAGTGTATGAAAGGGGAATGAAAAACAAAAAAGGAGAGATACTACCTATAGCAGTGTTGTGGATTTGGAAGAAATTCATGGCTAGGATAATCCTGAAGGATTTCTGTGAGTGTTTTATACAGCTAATGGTGGAGGAGCAGGGTAGGTAGAAATAGTCCAGGTAAGGTGAGAAGAATTTATAAGATGTAATACATTCTGGATATGAAAAGACTTTTTCAGGACATCTTGACTCCAGACATGAGAAGTGTTGAGATAAGCAAATAAAATGGTAAATATAGAGATAATAATAGTTTTAAAGGCCATGTTCAAGAATTTGAACTGTATCCTAAGGGATTATGGATGGCCATTGAAGGAATTTGAACAGCCACACAATTAGATGATTTTAGTGGAAGTATATGGAATTGACTAGGTGAAAAAGCTAATGGAGAAAAAGTCCAGTTTGAACACATTTGCATTAGTCCAATGAGAAATGACAAGGAGACCTACTGAGTGAGATGAACTAAGTAGTAAAAAGCAAACTAGAATATATTGAGAGGCTATGTTAGCTAGTTTGATGGCTGAGATGTGACAACAGACGATATTGGAGCAATTTTATAAGAAAAGGACAAATCTAGGGAGAAAATCTGTGTAGTTTGAGATACAGACTAATCCTTGGGAGGGACTGAGTTGGCAGTAGGAGGATAGTAAGCATGTAGATAAAGAAGAAAAGCCATCCAAGATAAGACTTGCAGAACTTCAATATAATGAACAATAAGCATAGAGAAAGGTTTTTCTATCATGGTTTAAAAAAGGTAAGGCAGCTGAGGATACTAATTAGTATTTCAGACATTTGAGAGTGTCCCTATTCATACACTTGTAAATGGAATCCTGACTACATATGATTATAACCATGTAAGTTTGGTTACCCAGAAAAACAATAAGGTTATGACCTCTATTTGCAGACAAAGAAAAGTTACATAATTAGTGGCCCATCAATTAGCTATTATCTGAATGGGAGCACATTTTGTTCTTTGAAGATTTAAAGTATTAAGTTATTTTATTCATGATAACAGTTTACTCACTATAAGAACTCCATGGAGAAATAATATATATTATTATTTATTTTATACTGAGTATAGACCATAAAGATTAAAAATAGCTTATGAATAAAGGAAATACTACCTCTATATGTGGGCTTTTATATAATTATCATAATTGTTTGAAGATATTGTGGTCTGTTATGTAAATTTGTGTAATTATGTTAATTTCAAAAGCCCTGTTATTTACTCAGTAGTTTAACAGCTCCTTCACAAAACAGTCATTTTCACAACTCAGGAGGGGTATGGCTATACCTCCCCCCAAAATAAGGATGAATATAACCTCTTAAGTGAATTGAAAAAAAATGTTTTTAAGAAAGGCTTCAGAATTTAAAAATATATTTACCCTATTTTTATTTTCATACAAAGAAGTACTGCTGAAGTATATAGATCATTCTTACCTAAGATCTGATATGATATACACGAAGACTTGTTGATGAATGGTCAGAATGAACTGGTGGTATTCTCAGAGTTTTTTTTCTGGGCCATGGGTGTTTTTGTCTATTGTGCAAGGCCCATCATAGAAGGTATATGAGTGCCATAACCAGAAATCTAAAATTTCAGAAGGAAGGAGACTATCATCCATTCATGCATCCAGTGAGTATTCAGCACCAAAAATGTGCTGTTCATGGGGCTAAATTTGGGAACCACAAAGATAAATGAAGTGCATGTCTTTGGTGAATTTATTTAAGAAGAAGTTGGATATGTGGATTTGAAGCTTAGAGAACAGGTGTGGGTTTGACACATGGATTGGAGATTATGAACATATAGGTAGTAGTGGAATTATTGGTTGCTTAGGGAAGGCATGATTTGAGAAAAAGGAGATGAACAAAAATAGCCATTGGCATTCATATCTATATTGAGGGGGCCAGCAGAGGAAAAAGCACTTAAGAGGAGAATGAGAAGGAATAATTAAGGCCGGAAAGGAGAAAAAAAAATGTGCTATTTCTAAATGTAAAGATGATTTTCAAGAAGGCAGGTATTTTTTTAAAAAGGCCAAGTGTTACACAGAAGTCAAGTAAGATGAGGGTGAAAGAGTCCATTGGATTTGAGAATTAAGTCATGAGCAACTTTGCTGAAAGCATGTTCAGTAAAGATATAGAAATAAATGAAAAATACTTTGGGGAGAGGGTGACAAGACCAGTGAGACAATTATGAAATATTCTAAGAATTCTCATAGTGAAGGAAAGATGGGTGATGTTCAGGATCTTTATTTTTTGGTTTAGGTTCTTTGCTGTGTGGTTTAGTTTCTGTTTCCTGTGGTAAGTATTGAAGTATGTGTGTATATATACAAGAAACAATGTTTAGATATGATAGAACCAGCACCTGAAGAAAGAGGAGTCAGATTAAGAGCAAAGAAAGAATAGGAGCTTTGGTCTATGGAGATAAAGGGTTCATTCCTATCTGAAGCAGGAAGGGGGAAGAATGGAGAGAAAGGGTGGGGTTCTGATACAAATGCATGCAAAAAGTTCTTTACCTTACTTTTCAATTAAAATCACACACACACACACACACACACAAACACAAAATAGTAAAAGAGTCACAGGGACACCTGGGTGGCTCAGCGGTTGAGCGCCTGCCTTTGGCTCAGGGCATGATCCTGGAGTCTTGGGATGGAGTCCCACATCAGGCTCCCTGCATGGGGCCTGCTTCCCTTTCTGCCTGTGTCTCTGCCTCTCTCTGTGTCTCTCATGAATAAATAAATAAAATCTTTAAAAAAAAGAGTCACTAAGGAACATAAAATGTGTTTATATTTTATTCAAAGGCTGCTCTGTTTGCCCTCTATTATCATTCTTTAGAACAAGTACTTTCTGGCCTGAATATTCTACTTAATTTGTATAAGAGTTAATTTGTATTATCCAAAGGCACAATAGGCTTTTGCTCCCTAGGAAAGAATATTGGAAACACGTTAGTTTTTTTTTTTGGGGGGGGGGGTGGTTGATCAATATGACTCATTCTTTAAGAGGAAGTTGTTAATTTCTTTGAGTCATTGATTTTGCTTTTTCAGAGAATGTACAATAGTGTGGCAATTAGGAATGACACACATATTGAAAAGATAAGTGCTCTGGTCTCCAATTGTTGTGATTTTAGAAGTTTCATCTGCCTCTGAAAATGTGCAAACCTCCATCTGCATTCCTAGCATGCTTTAAGAAGTGGATCTAGTATGCCATGGCTGCCTTCTACTGGCAATGGTAAGTCTCAACTCTCTTTTGGGGAGTCTAAATAGGAGGAAAAAGATCTGTTGTGGAAATCCAAAGTGCAGACTGCCTATTTATAATAAACTTTTTAGAAATCATACTTTTATAATAGCTCCCATAACAGATATTTTGTAGGGGAGCTTCTAAAATGGAATTTCTCTAATAGACTTCACCAAACTAAATTGTTGATTACTGGGCTGTCATCAATGTGTCCATAGTTAAGTCCTTGCTAACCAGCATTAACATCCTCTGAAAATAAAGCGTTGATTTCACAGGGCCATAAATATAACTTGAATCTGAGCCCTCTCATGAACTCATTGTTAGAAGTTGTTTCTAACTGAAGGTTGTTTGGAAATAATGATAAGGAGGATCCCTGGGTGGCTCAGCGGTTTAGCGTCCGCCTTCGGCCGGGGCGTGGTCCTGGAGTCCCGGGATCGATTCCGCATTGGGCTCCCTGCATGGAGCCTGCTTCTGTCTCTGCCTTTCTCTCTCTCTCTCTCTCTCTCTCTCTCTGAAAAAAGGAAATAATGATAAAATCTGCAGCCTTTGACTTTTAAGCAAAGTATTTTGGCTCTTTGTAATGTCTTCATGTGAAAGAGTGACTCTGTAATCATTTGTTCTGGCTCAGATATTGTAAAGAAAATAAAAAATACTATTTTCCCTTAAAAAATATGAGAACATTTATAATGAAGCTGCAGTAGCTTTTGCCGAGTTTCACCTAGTAAAATATATATAACCAATAAACATAAACAGGGTAAGGTTAAAGTATCCTTTGATAAAAAGTTACTTTGGGGCACAGTGGCCATATTGTAGTTCTTACCTGTCACTCAACTGAAACCAAATCATTGTCTGACCTTGGGCAACCATACACCCTAAATTGAAAATTCTACAATCCATTCCATGGCATGTTGCTGAATGTCTCTGGAATATGTCAAGGTCAAATCAAACACCCAAAGAACATGAAATTTTGGTCAGTTTGCTTTTACCTACACCTGAAATACTGTTCTGTCATGTGTAAAAATTGTGGCAGGTGTCATGGGTCAGTACACAGCTGTAAACAGAGCTGTATTCCCTTAATGTTCTCATCATGATGTTTCTGCGTAGTTGTAGGAATAAATATCTATCTGAATTCTCAGTTGCAGTGAAGCTGGTCTGGAAGTAAATTAAATACAAAGAAAATGTAACATGTTCTTTATATTCTTGAGAAAATATATGTTTTCAACATTATATTCATTATATATATTGTTGAGTGTATATTATATAAATATATAATATGTAAATACATATGTAAATTAAATTTATATTGAAATTTGTAGTAAATCATCTCTATGTACTTAACAGTGCTAAATCTTCTATTGATATGGAAGAAAATATTAGTTATATAATCACTGTTCTGGCATTTGTGAATATTGGTGTGTCATTTTCCTCAGGAAGGTTTTCGGTCAGTTATTGGCTTACTTGCATGGAACTCAAAGGAAAGTGAAAAGTGTTTAGGGGGTGAAACAATGTTTGGCAGTGATGTAAATATTATTGGAAAAACTTGTATTTATTTCTCTATGTAGTAATGATTCATAAATCCATATTTAACCTCATGATAATCCCGAGAATAAAACTCTAAAGACCAAAAGATACACAGTTTCCTTAACAAATAGGGCTTGTATCAACAAGCCCTGTTAGTAAAAGATCCATCCATCCCATTTTAGTTGACCAATCAGAAAACCCATTTAGCATGCAGTTATAATGCTTAGGAGATCATGGTGCTCTAATAAATCCCTAAACATAGTCATGACCAGCGCCAAAGTGAGGGTCTGCCCAAGTTAAATATAGAAGTGTGTACCTGGAGAGTCAGAATTTTGCTGCTTGGCATGTTTTTATTCAGCGCTCCTTATCTATGCATTAGTGGGTAGTGTGGTGTGCTGGCAAGTTTGGGGATTTCCCTTGCTGCTAGTTAGCCAAGGGAACTATGAGAAGACCTGTTAAGCTCTCCTGGTACTACAGTAATCTATGGGAAGAAAGATTTGGAGTAGGCCATTTTTTAGTGGATAACAATCTGATTAGTTTAATACTAGGATAATAGTAAAGAAAATGATAACTCTGTCCTGTGGTGGGTATATAGAGTGTAGTTAGTCATTCAAATAAAGATTATAGACAATCTTTGAATTTATTTCAAGAAATAATGGACAAAAATTTTGTGAAAACAGGGATGCCTGTGTGGCTCAGTGGTTGAGCTCTGCCTTTGGCTCAGGGCATGATCCTGGGATTCTGGGATGGAGTCCCACATCAGGCTTCCTGCAGAGAGCCTGCTTCTCCGTCTGCCTATGTCTCTGCCTCTCTCTGTGTCTCTTGTGAATAAAAAAATAACATATTTTTTAAAATTGTGTGAAAACAGAGTTATGAGGAAAACACCTTCCAAAGTCATGCTTCTGTCTTCAGAGAGAAAGGGAGAGACCAGACAGACTCACATTATTGGGAAACAGGTAGCCAAGCAACTGCTTGAAAAGCTACCAAAGGGAGCCTTCTTCAAAGGGATAGACGCATTGCTGAGATAATCCCTGCTTTAGCCTTTGACAGGCTTGCACCTCAGCACTCGCTTCTGTTTGAGCTATTATGTGCTGACTTCAGCATGGGAGCACTGAAATTGGGGCATGACTGCACATTTCATTACCAACTCTGCTCTCCCAAACCCTGGGAAAATAATACTCTTTTTAAAACCTATACCTGTCAATCCAATGAAAAGGGTATATAATTATAATCAAGTTGTCTTACTATATTTTTCATTTATAGAACATAATCGAGGATGAAACAGCCATCAGATGAATAGAGTTATGGTTTTTATCATGAAATAAAACTAACTCGTTAAAATAGTTTAACAACATGAGAAAGATTGTTAGGCTAAGTGTAACCAAATAATCAAGTTTTATAGAAATGACTGGACCTGGGTTTCAAAATAAACAAGTCTGCTTTGGAAAATATGCAATTATATGCAACAAAAATGGGCAATTTTATTTAGTGTAAGGCTTTGAAATTGATATAATGTTATTTTAGGATATTTGTACATGAGAATTTTTACTTATGTATTGGCTTTAAAAAAACACATAAGGAGCCCTTATAGTTAAGTTTATTTAATTAAAAGAAGTACAGGGGATCCCTGGGTGGCTCAGCGGTTTAGCGCCTGCCTTTGGCCCAGGGCGCGATCCTGGAGTCCTGGGATTGAGTCCCATGTTGGGCTCCCTGCATGGAGCCTGCTTCTCCCTCCTCCTGTGTCTCTGCCCCTCTCTCTCTCTCTATGTCTATCATAAATAAATAAATAAATAAATATTTTTAAAAAAGAATTACAGTTGATGAGAGCTTATTTCTTCATTTTGCACCATTATCTAGGTTCTGATGAAAGCCAGTGATCATTTATTCTTTTAATAAGTATATATTGAGCTTCCACTTACAGGGATGCATAGATAAATAAGGACCCTGCACTTGAGAAGCTTAAGTTTATTGTTGAAATAATAGAATCCTATTAGAGTAGACTAATAGAATTATAATAGAATTATAAAATGATAATACTTAATAGATGACATAGAATAACCATATAATATACCAGGGTATAATATTGTATTCCCTAGAACTTGGAGGAATTTCAGAATCGATCTAGATAAGCCAGATGTTTTTTGGTCATTTATACAGAAGGATGGAATTATAAGTGGGCAGTTGGCAATTGTGCATATTAAAGATCTATGGTAGTAGTGGTGAGGATGATGAGAACAGTGATATGAGAAGAAAAAGGAGGAGGGAAAAAGGAGAACATTAGCTAACACAGTAGAGGTTACTGTGTGCTAGAATTTTTCTAAAAGTTTTTGCATCTATGAAATGTTCTTTGAAATATGTACTGTTATTAGTCCAGTTTTGCAGTTAGGGAAATTCAGAATCAGAGAAGTTTGCCTGCCCAAGACAATGCAGTCATCACATGTATGGTTGCTATTAAAACTGGGGTATGCCTGGGGCATCTGGGTGGCTCAGTCAGTTAAGTATCCAACTCTTGGTTTCAGCTCAGGTCATGATCTCATGGGTGAGATTGAGCCCCACCTTAGACTCTGCGCTTAGTGGGGAGTCTGTTTGAAGATTCTCTCCCTCTGACCTTTCACCTCCACTCTCTCTCATGCACTCTCTCACACCTTCTCTCTCTCTCAAATAAATAAATATATTTTTTAAAAAATTGGAGTATGTCCATAGAATGTGAATGTTGAATATTCCAGTTAAAGACTGAGAAGTGTTGATGCTTTACATCCCTGAAATATCTACGGTGGCCAAATAGTAATGTGTATAATATAGTGTAAAACAAGGATGGGTAGACACTATGACAGACTGGTGAACTTAAAACCCATCTCCATGTGGCAGCTAAACTCCAGCTGTCTGTAGCTTTCTAGAAATGCTGTCCCAATGTTATCAGACTATCCAAATTTGTAAAGAATCTGAAATAAACATTTATAAATGAAACCTCCAGATTATGAAATATATGGCAAGTGAAACCTCCAAATTATTCATTGTTTGACAATTTTTTTAAGATAAAATATTAGAGGGGCTCCAGAGAACACATCAGTCACTGAGCCTGATGTGGTCCAGGAGCCACCAGTGCATTATTGCATCATTATCCATGGCATTTGCTCACTTTCTCCATTTTCGACTAGTCTAAACTCAGAACAAAACACACAGTAGTTAAAAATCACTTTCACTCAATATTGATATTCCTAATTGCTTAGTGAATTGATTCACTGCTAAAATATTTGTTTTGAGAATAAACACAGGAGCATGTAATATCAAAGTTCAGCAATATATTTTTAGTTTGTTGCCTTAGCTTTTATTGTCCAAAATTGTGAGCATCCCAGTCCCCAACTGATTAACTTCTCATGAGCTATGACTTTCTTGGTCCATTTTTCTTAGTCCAGATTATGAAAATTATTGGGAAAAAAAGAGGTCTGATGTCCAAAGAATAAGTGTGAAGCCTTGTTAGAAATGCATGACATTATTAAATCCTTTTTATTTAGCAATCTCAAGGTAGAATTGAGCTCCTATTTTTGATAATGTCAAATGTTGAGAAATGTCTCAACAAAGAGTTGATACATATACTAGGTGTTTTCTTACTTGCTGTTTTGATTTCTTCTTCCTTTCTCCTTTTCATCCTTTTCCCTTTTATCTTCACCCAATTTGCTCATAATCAATGTTTTCTGGGTTCTTAATATTGTTCTCCATGACCTCTAATTCAATTATAACTTGATTGTCTTGGCACCAGATTCTACTTTACAACATGAGAGATTGAAATTATAAAAACATATTGACAAGTTATTAAATGTCCTAGATAGAGTGATGTAAATGGTGAAGAGTGTAAACACCACACCATGTGAAGAATTCTTAAACTAGGGCAAGAAAGAGACTGTTTAGGGGAAATATGATAGTTATGAAATATTCAGCAGGTTGGCAGTGAAAAAGCTCTAGTATTTTAGCTAGATTGAAAGTTTACTCTGACTTGGATGATATAGAAGCTGTGGGAGGTAGATTTTAATTTAATGAGAATAGTCATAAAGAGTACTAACAACTAAATAGTGTACTGAATAACTCAAAAAGTAGTTAAGACAGTGGTATTAAGTTTCTACATTACCAGGCAGAAGTTGTTGACCTCTGTGTGTTCTATCTCACGAAGCCTAGAGAGAAATTATTAATAGGAATTAATGCTGCCGTTTAAGATGATCTCCATGGTATTGCAGAGGACACCATTTTATCTAAACTAAGTATAAATATTGAAACAGATTATATCATATATCGACAGTGATAAAGATCTAGGGTTCCTTGCTATATAAAAATATGAATAAGTGTCACATTCTTTTGTGATATTGAGATTATTTTCTTAATATGTTGTAGATAACAAGCGATTCAACAATAAAATCACATCTAAGAAAAATTTAAGAGAACATCACAATATGTCCATAATTATTCCCGTGTAGTATACATTTTCAATATTGTAATTGACCAGTTACATTAGATGATCTTATTTTTAAGTTTGCAGTTTTCATAGCACTTTCTCCTTGTTTGGGTCTTTCATAAGGCTCTTAAAAATACATGCACATTATGATGTCTCCCTTTCAGCTTACTTTCAGCTTTCTGTACTTAGTAATAATATGTCTAAAATATACTGGCCTCACTCTTTTAACTAATGTTATCCAAGTTTTCTAGGAAAATTAGACATTTTGAGTTAGTCAAGAAAAAATGTTTTTTATTTCAAATTATGTGGTTAATGTTAAATCGTTTCTTTGCTTTCCCTATATAAGTCTGGCTTGGGGTGTATTAACAAAGCAACTAGGAGGTTTTGTTGCACAATTACATGAAGAAAATATTAAGCTATTGTATAAAATTCTAATAATTGTCTTCAGAAGAAGTAGCTTTTGAATAACTATGAACTAACACATAGTGCTCTGCTTATGAAATCAAAATAAACTCCCAAGCAATTATATTTAATGCAACAAAGGGTTATAGAATATCCTTATGGAAAAATAATAGGCTACATTATAGTCTTAGTCTGTGGCCCTGAAAATGTTAGTTTCTACTGACTTCAGCATGTCATGCTTTTCTGTTCAGCAGTTGTCAGGGAAAAATGTTTGTTCCCCAGAGAAAATGATATCAATCTTACCTGTAAGCAAATTGATATTGATGCCTTTTGTCCTAGAAATGCACCTGCATTTTATTAATGTTCTTATTTGCATCATTTTATTTTAACTGGTTATTTTTCCCTTGCTGTTATGCATGGCTAGGGAGCAGCCAAGAGGGGAGCAGTAGAAAGAGGCAGAATGAAACACTACTGGATTTAGAGTAAGGAGACATAGCTTGGATTACTTAGACACGTGTTTTAATTGAAAGTTGAAATCTTTTCCTGTAGTTTCTTCATAATCATTGCTAGGTTTTCTACTTAAAAGAAGAAAAATATGAAGGGGGATTGCGCTCTGCTTCTCTGCATTCTCAGTTTTGCCCTAAATTGATGGTGAACTGCTGTGTTGGAAAATGAGGGGAGTCCCATATGAGTCAGTTGAGCATACCCAAAACAAATTGTGTGGCTTCGTTTGCCAAGATATTTTTCGTATTCCTTTCATGCCAAGGAGATGGAAGCCTTTGTGTCACTTAAGTTTTGAGGCTAGGTGTCAACAGGACCAGTCACTGTGATGAAAGTACAGCTGTAATTAAGAATCACTGCATTCTGTAACATTCCAGGATGCATATCTCAATTTCTTTATTTCTCTGGGTTTTTCTTTTATCTATTGCCGTTTCTTAGCTGTTCAGTAATACCTCCTGTTAATCAGGGAACTAAATGGTTTGAAGCAGGATCTTCTTAAAGCTGGCTTGAAGTTTAGAAGAAATAGGCAGAATTTGTTAAACATACTATAATTCTGTACATTTTCTTCATATTTTCTTTGCCTGTCCCCCACTACCCTAGATTATTGCAAACTGTCCCCTAAAGTATACCCATAGGAAAAAACCAGTTCAAGTAGGAGAAGCCCTTAAATGCTTTTTTAATAAAGCTCAAACTGAGAGGAAAACCTCCACATTTAATTAATGAGAATTCAGCCTTTTTAAAAGTTTGATGACTTTTGAAACTTATATAATCTTTTTCCATCTCTAGGGAAGAAAAAAAGACATTTTGCTTTCATTAAAGCAAAAATGACCAAAAACGTTGACCATACATTTGCTGTTAAAGATAACTACATTTAATTCAACAGAAATGGGTTTTTCACTGAGTCTAAATGACCTGCAGCATTATAGAATTGGCTGCCATTCTCTCAGTCAGAAACCAGGCTGTAGAAAGCCAGACCTCTCCTCTACAGCTGGTACAAAGATTGTGCTTAGGGTTTAAATAAAATGAAAAGAATAAGGTGGAAAATTAGAATATGTTGAAGGTTGAAAGATTTGATCCTGTGACTTTTACATAACTCAGGAAGGAAATAACCCAATTTCTCTCCACTTTTTAGTGGAAAAGCAAGTCAAAATCATAGAGGCTGAGAACTTTCTCTATATGGATTTTCAAACGATTTATATAAAGATGTTGGGGAAATTCACAAAGACCTGGATAATGTTGGAAAATCTTGTGTTTTGAAGGCAGGACAGAGCTGCCTGATACAACAATGCCATCTATTGGCTTCCACGGAATGGCAATGACCACAGCTTTTTTGAAATGTCTGAAAAGGGGAGAGTTTAGCACTTTGGAACATGTAAATAGAAGCTTATTAATGGAGCAGATGCTATTTCTCATGTGCTTTACTCTTCAATGTGGAATTATATGTGATGCATATAATATGCCTGTATAAATATAATGCATGTAGATACACTCACACAGATTGTCAGTCACATTCTATGCTAGATGATGAGCTTTTCTTATATTTTTACAGTAGTTGGGTTTTGTCTATGTATGGACTAGTAGTTGTCTTATAAGAGGATGAATTTCTATCAGAACAAACACCAGTCTCCTCTTTCAGTGTGTTATTTATATCTTAAGTCTCCCACACTTCCTATTCCCCATTGTTACTGTGATCCCTAAGGATACTTAGAATAGGAAAATCACGCAGGATGGGAACTTCTCTCAGTTGAGCTGGATCAATTCTACATCCAGATATTAAAGCACAGCTTGTGAAAGAGAAATTGTGGCTGCTTTGAGGAAAGAATAAGACAATTGATTGTAACTGTCTTACTTTCTTTGCCTATGAAGCATATTAAAATATGTGTCCTATAAAATCACTTGTAAAAACATGATTTTGAAAGAGAGAGTCTAGAATATAAATGCATGCCTAATATGTATATTTGAGTCTAAATATACAGGGAGTACACACATTATTTCAAATAATTTAAATACTAATGGGCTCAGAAGTACAATAACCTGAAAATAATGAAGATGTCAAAATTGTCCACCTAAAATGGAGCTAGAAGTTAATGAAGTAATCAGTTCCCATTACTTTGTGTTCTTGAATATTGAGAAAATGCAAAAGAATAAGGATCTTAACTTGCAGTAAATTAGGGTGTGTTTTCCCTAGATTTCTTCAAAGACGGTGAAAAACTTCATAACAAAATAATTAGTTCAAGGATTTCTTATGTTATATGTGATTATATGTTATAGTTAGATTTGCCTGACATAGTTTTTAAATAGTCATTGCAGATAGAAAAATATGTGCTAAGAAAGTAACAATTAAAATAACTCTTCCCTCATTTTCATCAATTTGATCACTTTAATTTAGGGGGTTCTAGGTAGCACTTCAGATGACTGCTACTGATTAGTAATTTGGCTAATTTATTGTCGAATTATAAGTATGGCTATGCAACATAAGTATTTCCTTGAGGATAGTAAAGACTAAGTCATTCTCATTTAAAACATTTACGCTTATAAAACTCTATTCAAACAAACATGTTTATTTAAATACTGTGGCTTATTTGAAAGAAGAATCGAGTTATAAAATAAGAAACTATTTTGTTTCTATCACCTTAGTAAAAACAAAATAGCACATTTTTCCCCAAACCTAAGTGCTGTAAGCCCCAGCTTGTTTATGTCTGCCATGTTGATTGCCACCTGTGCTTTATATACAGAATATCTGTCTTTAAATTGACTTTTATTTTTTACTAAAATATATTTTGAAAGAAAGGTTTATAATGCTTCTATAAATCAAAAACTAGAATTCCCAGAAATAGATTATTTTTAAAAATTGAAAAAGTATTACAGTTTTGTTATATTAATATAATAAGTAAACCATTATTGCATCTAATTGGTTTACCAAAAATGAGATAATTTTCAGGAAGAAAAATTAAGCTATATTTCATCAGCCAGCAATAATGGCATATTTGGTTTAATTTATGTTAAAGTATAGATCTTGGAGGATGCATGAGTGGCTCAGTCAGTTAAGCATCCAACTCTTGATTTTAGCTCAGGTCACAATCTCAGGTTAATGGGATTGAGCCTGACGTCAGGCTCCACCTAGGTATGGAGCCTGCTTAAGATTCTCTCTCTCTCTCTCCCTTTCATTCTCCCAAATAAATAAATAAATACATACATATGTACATACATAAAATAAGGTACGGTTCATTGTCAATGAGAAGTTTCTATTTTTTTAGTTCTAATGTGAACTAGTAGTGAGAAGCACATCTTGCATATGTAAAACCTAGGAAAGGGTAAAAAGGTGAAATCATTTAACTCGTTTTCCAAATAATGTTCAACACTGAGATCAATCTTAAACATGTTGTAAGTGACTTTGGTTCAACAAGCCTTTGTGTCAAGCTTCTGCATTAAGAAACTATTTGAAGAGCATCTGGTCTTTGGAAAGAATCTGAATTAACCACTCATTGCTGCCATTTTCCTTAGAAAATACTTACAAGAAAATCACATCGAACTGTTTACCCATCTTTCCATACTGTACAGAATCTTTTCAGTAGTCTTCACGTTTCCATAACCAGATCCATTAAGTAACCTTGGTTGTCAATAGTTTTTGGTATATTGAATATATGAATGTAAAGAAGACATGTTCTTAGGATGCTGGCTGGGATAATACAGAATGGTCATCTTCTAGAAAGGAACATTTATTATGTGTCACGTATTATGGCAAATGTCTCATATTTATTTTAACATAATTTAGCCCTCACTACAACCTTCTTATGTGGCTACTGTTATTACTCTCATTTTGTAGGTAACACCTGAGGATCAGATAGGTGAAGTGATTTGACCAGAGTCTTTTAGCTAAACTTGCTACCTTGATGAACAATGGCAAGATATTGTATGCTACAACTCTGCCTTGTGCTTAGATGACTTAGCCACTGGCTTTGGGCTTGGCCTATGGTTCCTCCCCAGGAAACAGAAGGCAGCCTAGCCCAGCTCTGAGGAATCATTCCCAGTATCTGCCCAAACTTTCCTGCCCAGCCCATCCCTGGAAATCCAGTGGCAGACAGTCTGATCAAGAATATTCAAGTGTGGCACTGGATGTTATTCTGTATGTTGGCAAATTGAACACCAATAAAAAATAAATTTATTATTAAAAAAAAGGAAGAATATTCAAGTGTGACTTAGGGGAGCCAGGGAAAGAAATAATGACAGTAGTTCTCTTAGTCTTGTTTGATGTCTGTTCCACCTGGTCCAATCTTTCCCTTTGTCATGCCCTCATAGTCCAAGCACCTATACTTTAGTCTGGATAACTTCAAGAACTATTTCTTGTACCATGACTACCACAACCACTTAAGAGACACTGACCAGTAAAACCAGTTCTCAATTTGCAAGTCTTATGGGCAATCTTTAACTTCCATACAAATGTACATTTTTAATGTATTTTTGTCTATATGTACTTATTTAAAATATGATATAAATGAGTTCTCTTAAAATGTTAAATATGTAATTCATTTCTGAAACTTACAATGAATGCCTATCAATTCACTATGGAATTATGGTGTTATCAGATGGCTTCTTAGTTGTATCTTAGTTAACAGGTTTTTGGTTTTCTTCTACATTTCTAAATGTTTTTGTTTTATTTAAGAGAAATGCCTATTTATTTAAGAAATTTTAGAAAACATACCTAAGATAAAATGGAAAAATAAATAAAATCACTTTTAAGATTTTTTGTGTATATCCTTTTCCATTTACATTCATTTTTTAAATTTCAGTTCAGTGAAAACTCCATTTCTTTTTTATGGTTTTTGTTTTAAGGGAGCAATATCCTTTACCTTGGTTGAGAATTTCATAGTCATTCCTCTTAAAGTTTTTATTTTTTATGGGTCATGCTATTACTTTTTAAAATTTTAAGAATAGAAAAATTATTCTTACTTCGCTAAGAAGTTATGGAAGTCATATATTTCAACAAAATATAATTCTGTTTTCTTTGCAAAGTATGTAAATGTTTTATTTCTTTGTTCTCACAGACTTGTTTATCTTTGCTCTTTCCTTGAATTTTAGGAGGGGGCTAGTCTTCCCTGTCTTGCTAGGCTGCTCTTCTTACCAGCTGGAGTAACAGTAAGGAAAGCAGCTCTCTCTCTATCAGTTGCTCAATGGTAGTCTGCGAACCCAGAGGCCCTCTCTTAGTAGTTTTACAGTAGTATAATTCAGTGGTTTTCCAAACTGGCTGAATAAGTGAATTACTGAAATGTTTAGCTTTTAAAGCAAATGTTCAAGTTCCACCTCAGCCATCATCCACAGGATATTCCCAATGCCTCATGGTTGAGGACACCCTGATTGAACCAACCCCACTCACCCACATCATATCATAGTACTTGGCACATGGTAGGATCCATAAATACATACGTTTTAAAATGAATAGAATGAATAGAATGAAATCTTGCCATTTGCAGCAACGTGGATGGAACTAGAGGGTATTATGCTAAGCGAAATAAGTCAGAGAAAGACAAATATATGATTTCACTCATATATGGAATTTAAGAAACAAAACAGATGAACATAGGGGAAGGGAAGGAAAAATAATATGAAAACAGAGAGGGAGACAAACCGGAAGAGACTCTTAACTCTAGGAAACAAACTGAAGGTTGGTGCACGGAGGGAGGTGGGGGGACAATGTAACTAGGTGATGGGCATTAAGGAGGGCACTTGATGGAATGAGTACTTGGTGTTATATGCAACTGATGAATCACTGAATTACCTCTGAAGCTAATAATATACTATATGTTAATTAAATTAAATTTAAATTTTAAAAAAGCAATTAAAATGAATATAATTCTGGCAAGATTTACCCATGTAAAGCATGAATAGAAAGCATGTACAGCATTATTATCTGATGATTATTCCTTTGTCAGAAAGAAATTATGGATTGCTTACAATTTTCTCAAAGACTAATGGTTCCCTTCCAAAAGAATTGGTTTTACAGTGTGAGTTTCTGGTTGTAATTTGAATTCAGGGCAATAGTGCATTTGCCATTTTCCTTTAGTATCCTTTTGAAGACTGCTTGTACGCAAGAAGTTAAGTGGGATGTTGTATTTTTTCCAGTTCCTTGAGAACAGTTTTTGTTTTGTTTTAAATAGTAGTATGAGTACAATCCCAGAGTCCTGGACATATCTGATAAAAGTTTGGTTGTTTATTTGGCAAGTAAATGCCTCATGCACTTTTTGTGTACCTCTTCAAAATGGTATTGATTGATAAACACAAACTTTAATTCTCTTACGTTTAAAGAGGTATGAATGCTCTTTGAATGTTTAATTCCCTTTGATGATCACCATGATCTTTTTTTAGAATTCACTGGAAAAATATTGAAGTCTATTTGAAACCAGAATGCCAGACAATGCCTATTGACATAGTGTTCAGTACTATCCAAAAGTAGTCCTATCATTGCTTTATATCATTGTTCTCTGGTAAGGGATTTTTTTTCAATTTTGAAAGAAAAACAGAAAAATGTTTAATGAAACACTTTCAAATATGGCCATTGTTCTTATAGTCCTGGTGCTTATGTAAGCCTTCTGCTTCAGGGGGAATATTGGTGCAGCCAAGGTAGCTGTAAAATTAATCTGTGTATATTAACAGATTAGTAAAAAAATATATTAACATAAATATAATTTCCTTATAAGTATGCCTATCCATAAAGAAAAAAAATCATATGATTTTTTTCAAATAATGGCCAGTCTTTGAGGGAAAATACCTATAATAGGACAGTTGCCAATAACAAAGTACATTGTTTAGATGGAAACCCAGAGTAATTCAACCAATGAGGTTATTATTTGTGCTTACACAGAGATGTTTGATCAAATTATTTTTAATAATTTATTCAGATGGTAGTATTTAATTCAAAATATTCCTTTCTTAAAAATAAATAATTTCTTGAAATAAGTGATTGGAACAAGAAATATATGTAAGAAATGTATGCATATTATATATACATATATAACATATATAAAAATTTTCAAGGGACTAGAGTGAAAGATATTAATCCAACACTTTACATAAGCTGAAGGGCTAAGATAGTTTAGTGTTTATTTATATTTTTTTAAATTTTTTTTTTTAACGATAGTCACAGAGAGAGAGAGAGAGAGAGAGAGAGAGAGAGAGGCAGAGACACAGGCAGAGAGAGAAGCAGGCTCCATGCACCGGGAGCCCGACGTGGGATTCGATCCCGGGTCTCCAGGATCACGCCCTGAGCCAAAGGCAGGCGCCAAACCGCTGCGCCACCCAGGGATCCCCTAGTTTAGTGTTTAACTTCAAAAACCTGCACTTCACTTCTCTCATAATTGTTTGAGTCTATTGAGTGACTAAGTAGAGAAGTGTCCATGGTGAGGAATATTCAACTCTAGATTAACCTTGATTCCGACCAAAAAAAAAGAAAAAGGAAAAAAAAGGGAAAGGGCAGATAGGGCACATTTCCATTTTATGACTTTCATGTCAGAAAGAATCAGCACAACTTAAATATGAAACAACTCTTTTAAGCCATAAACTTTGTCAATAAGTTCATCTTTATGTGTAACTTTGATATGTTAATTTATCCATTCAGAGTGTCTGTAATACATTTTATAACTTACGTGTAAGACTGGGAAAGTATTGGAACTCCTACACTTTGCGTATTCTTTCTCTTTCACTAATTATCGTAAATGTGTCATGGGAAGCAGAATAGGAATAGAAAATCAATCAGGTAACCCTGTACTGCCTGCCAGGGTTTGTGGTGGTTTTGCTTTTGTTTTGTTTTGTTTCTTTTCACATTCACTTTGGTTGTTGTTTATAAAGTTATTAGAAACCTATTGGGTTATTAGATGGACTCTTGGGGGGCAGCCCAGGTGGCTCAGTGGTTTAGTGCCGCCTTCAGCCAAGGGCTTGATCCTGGAGACCCGGGATCGAGTCCCACATCGGGCTCCCTGTGTGGAGCCTGCTTCTCCCTCTGCCTGTGTCTCTGCCTCTCTCTCTCTCCTCTCTGTGTATTCTCATGAATAAATAAATAAAATCTTAAAAAATAATTTAAAAAATAGATGGACTCTTGGAGTTAAAAGAGAGGTTTTCATTTTTAACTATAGATACATTTGAGTACCGTAAATATATGCATAAGAAAAGGTCTCTGGGTGCCTGGGTGGCTCAGTTGGTTACGTGTCTACCTTTGGTTCATGTCATGATTTGGGGGTCTTGGGATCCAGCCCCATTTCAGACTCCCTGCTCAGTGGGAATCCTGCTTGTCCCTCTCCCTCTGCCTCTCCCCCCGCCTGCTCACGCTCTCTCTTTTGCTCACTCTTTCCCTCAAATAAATAAATAAATAAATAAAATCTTGAAAGAAAGAAAGAAAGAAAGAAAGAAAGAAAGAAAGAAAGAAAGAAAGAAAAGAAAAGAAAAGATCTCTTTTCCAGAAGGGTGGAGCAAGTACCAAGATTTTTCCACTTAGGAACAAGAGAAAAAAAAAATCTATTATTAAGGCTCTTTTTTTCATACTCCCAGGGTGCTCAAGGAGTTGTTAAAACTTTTAGCACTTTATGTATTTCCATCAAATATGAATATGAATGGATCCTTCTAGTAGTTTAGACCAGTTATCTCCATTTCTTCCTTACTGGTCTATATTTTATTGGGCATTTAGTTCCAGATTATTTTCGTCTACATTGAAAATGACTTGATTCAAGTTAAGCATCCTATTCCATAACACTCGGAAGCAGATTCCAACAAATGCTGTATAGCTTCATATATATGCATTTCAGTTTGTCACATTGGTATTATAGAAATTGAATTGGTCTTAAACTTAGGACTTGCAGCAAGTATCAGCAAAAACACTTTCACCAAAAAAACTAGATATGTAGCAATCATTTTTCCACTATTTTATTTATTTTTTAAGTCTGTACTGATTATACGCCATCTCTTACACACAATTGCCTTTGAACTGATTACATGTGATGAACTTAACCATGTTCTTAAACGGTCTCAGACCCAAGGTGAACAATTATATATACTCCTAGAGTTGGATGGCCTGGTTTTAAATGATCCTGCTGACTTCTAAATTCCTTTTCTGATGCTGGACAGAGTTGATATGCTCTTGCTCTGGGATATAACCATGTATGAATTTATAAAAAATTATCAAATGCAAATTGAAACCTCTATGTCCAATTTACTAGAAAGAACACCAATCTTCTAGTTAATCATAGTCTGTCAGAAAGACTTGAAAGATGTAATGCAACTTCACAATTGTCCAACTAGTACTTTGGAGCTTATCATCTATGGAGGAGAGTTAAATAATTCTTTAGTCTTCCCTTCTTTCTTTTCCCCCTTTGCTCTCTTTTCCCTTTCTTATAAGCCTCTGCCTTATTCTCTTTGAATACAGCTATACATCCACATTCCCTGCCACCACTGCCTCTCTGCTTTTTTCTGTTCTCCCCCTTTTCCTGTTTTACATCTTCCACTTACTCCCTGTGTCCCCTACATTTTTGTTGTTGTTGTAGTTTAAATGGGTCTTCTCCATCCTTATCCTATTTCTTCTTGGTATGAATTTATCACTTTTAAATTATAGTGTAACATCACTTAAACATTTAGTTACCAAATTTCACATTAGAGCCTTCCTACTCAAAAGTATGCTCTATGGGTCAGCAGCTTGGGCAAAACCTGAAGACTTATTAGGAACATCAAACATCAAGACCCACCCCAGACTTTGAGTCAGAGTCTGCAGTTCAACAAGATCACTAGGTCACTGGAATACACCTGAAAGTTTGAGACATACTGCACTAAAATACATTTCCCATGTGCTAAAATAGCATTAAAAAAACCAGATTTATAAAAATAGTGTTAATAATTTGTAATTTTAAGGGGAAAAAAGACTAAAAGAGTGTAGTTTATTTTTTCTTTAACAGTGGAAACTTTGTAAGGGCAGAGATACTCTTCTTAAGTATTTAATACTGTTCTTAGAACTTTAGGGCAGCCCGGGTGGCTCAGCGGTTTAGCGCTGCCTTCAGCCCAGGGCGTGATCCTGGAGTCCCAGGATCGAGTCCCACATCGGGCTCCCTGCATGGAGCCTGCTTCTCCCTCTGCCTGTGTCTCTGCCTCTCTCTCTCTCTCTGTGTCTCTGTGAATAAATAAAATCTTTTTTTAAAAAAAACTTTAAAAACATTTTGATATTAGCTGTTATGGAAGATTTTTTAATCAGTAAATATTGAAAACATCAAGATTTGTCACATGTATATAAACTAAGGTCACAGGTAAAAACTCAAATTTATTTATATCCTTCAAAATGTGCGGGCTATAATTTTTATTATGTTTATGTTCGGGTAATAAAACAATATGATTGATTTTAATTATTATTAGAGGTAGTGATTGTGGAATGTTTACAGTTCGAGAAGGATAGTGCAAACACTTTATGGTGTTGGTTGGTGCTTATATCAACACAACTAGATAACAAAGTTATAGTCCCCATTTTCAGAAGAGGAAATTGAAGCTATGTTTCATAAGCTCACCAGTGGGAGAGTTGAGATTTAAACACAAGTCCAGGGATGCCTGTGTGGCTGAGCGGTTGAGCATCTGCCTTTGGTTCAGGTCATGATCCCGGAGTCCCAGGATCAAGTCCCACGTCGGGCTCCCTGTGGGAGCCTGCTTCTCCCTGTGCCTATGTCTCTGCCTCTCTCTATATATCTCATGAATAAATAAATAAAATCTTAATAAAATAAATAAACCACCAGGGGTGCCTGGCTGACTCAGTCAGAGGAGCATTTGACTCTTGATCTCAGGGTCATGCATTTAAGTCACACACTGGGTGTAGAGATTAGTAAAAAATAAATAAATAAAAATAAAAAAATAAAAATGAATAAATAAACAGAAGTCCATCTGATGCTAGAACCTCAGTTTGTAAGCATCATGTTATACTGCCTCCCTTAGTAGATAATGTACAATTTGGTTCATCAGTTGAACTAACAGTAAAAAAAAAAAAGTTATATCATAATAGAAAATCTTAGATATCTGGTAAGTTTTCATATTGAGAAGTTTGGTATTCATCCAACAATCACAGTGGAATCAATAATCTTCCTTTATTGATGTCTTTTTACATTAAAATCCCTTTATAATTTCTAAAATCCTCAAAATATTTTACGTATTATTTTTATTAAGATATTTCATAACCTCTTAACTGTTTGTGAGTTTCTTTCCTTCCTATTATAACATGGTAGTTAAACCCTTAATTCTGGAATCCACTTCTTTGGGTTCTCATCTGGCTTCAGTGTTTACATTACAAGGCATAGTAGTCTTCTCTACTTCAAAGAGTTCATCTTTAAAATGTGGATATGAAAGAGCATCTACCCATCATGTTGGGTAATTTATGTAAATTGCTTAACACATTACCTTATAAAAATTAAGCACTCAATAAATAGTATCTGTTAATATTAAAAGATTTTCACATCTTAAGAATACAAATTTTGTCATATACATCTTTGTATATATGAGTTCTGAAATATGACAGGTAAATTTGGGAATGTGTTCAGCTGAAAGCATTAAAAAAAAAACCTATCAGTAGCTTAAGCAAGTAAAGATACATTTTTCTTGTATGAAGAGAAATCCAGAAGCAGATATTTAAGCACTAATTAAGCACTTCTAGCTTTCTGTACCACTGCTTTTTACTTTGTGAGTTCATCTTCATGTTCACATAATGGCTACAATAAGCTAGATGGGTATTCACATTCCAGAAAGAGATGAGGGAGAAGAGTAAAAGAAGAAATGAAAAGACTTAAAATGGTGGTAAAGAATGCTAGAGGAGTCTATCCATGCTAAACATTTTTCGTGATATTCTTGTCAAAGGATTTTTGCTTGTATCTTCTTGGCAAAAAATATATGTATTCTTAGCTGTAGAAAAGTCTAGGAAGGTTAATATTCAGCTTTTAGCCTCTATATAAAGGAAAACAAAAGAAAAGAGGGGTCCTGAATGCCTTTGAGGTAACTGATCCAAAATATCCACTCTAGTACTCATTAATCAGTCATTCAATGAACCAAAGAAAAAGTCCACACAAAATCCTTTAAACAGAAAGCATCAAGCGTTTTTATAAAAATGAAATCCATATATATTTAAATATAATGATTCCCTTTATCCAATATTTCCCCACTAAAGTGTTTGAAGTAAGGAATGAAACTTTACACAGATAATTTATTTTGGCAGTGTTGCCATGGTGACAGGGAAAAAATTGTCCCTAGAACAGACCCTGGAAAAAACTGCTCTTAGCAAATACTTGGAGGTGTTTCTGCTGCTACAGATAATCACAGGAGTTGCCAGAAATTAAAATGTGCAAAGGATAAATACAATTTTTTCTCTTTCTTTACAGTGTTGGAGAGATCTTACTTCTTTTTTAACCTCCATAGTCTTTTTGTCACATTTTGTAGCTTCTTTCTTTGCATTGTCTTTTTGACAGCTCACTTATCACTTTTTCCATCTCAGTAACCACTCAAACTTGCATCAGTTGTGGATGTGTGATCTCTGTAAATTCTTACCTGGCCTCTTTGTCTCTGGCCAATCCTCCTGGAACCCATCCTTTTATGGCCCCCACTGCCCACCCCCCCACAACCACAAGGCTCACTTAATCTTCTGGGGGCTTTTGTTAATCCTAAAAATTATCAACAGACTGCACTGAGTGCAGGGATGCAGGATGATCCCACTGTTCTTCCCCTTGTCACACTCTGGTGCCCTCACATTCATGAAGACCCTCATTTAGCCCTATGAAAAGTTGTTGTCATTCTAATTTTTTATAGATTGTATGTATGTATGTATGTATGCATTTATTTATTTATAGAGCCTCTGAGCAGGAGGAGGGGTAGAGGGAGAGAGAATCTCAAGCAGACTCCTCACTGGGTGGAGAGCTGGATGTGGGTCTCAGTCTCATGACCCTTGAGATCATGACCTGAACTGAAATCAAGAGTCAGATGCTCCACCAACTGAACCACTTAGGCACCCTCGTCATTCTACTTTTAAAGAGATACCCTTGAGGTAGAATGTGTTTGATTAATGTAAGTTGACTTGAACTAAACTGATTCCACATTAAATTTTTCTGTCCATTCTTTCCTCTTTGCCACTATTCTTTATTGATTCCTTGATTCATTCATTGATTCCCTAGCAGATACCTTTTTTTGAACTGTAGTTGATCCACCCCCCTTAGTTTCCTCTCCCTGCGAATACACACACCCCCTACCCACTCCAGTACATTGATATGGAAGTTTCTTAAGAGCAAGATGGGTTCCATCTATGTGTTTCTTTTGGCATTACAGTTTCTACTCTGTTCTTCAAAAATCTATCAGAATTAAAAATAACAGTTATTTTCTGTTTGTACAGAATTTTATTCCATATTTCATTTTTCTTGTAACATCTTTGATTTTTTTGGAAACACATCTTTGCCACTGTTCAATTATGCCTACCTTATATTTACTCATGGAAGATTATCAGGTCCCATAAAAAAAGTATAACTCAGTATTTCAGTTCTCTCTCCAACAGAGCACCTCGTTTTACAAACATGGGTAAAAACCGAATTAAGTGCTCAGGATGTATTTTTTATGTGAACATCTAGTTAATCAAGTCAAGATTTTTTTTCATCTTAAGAATTAGTAGTTTTTTTTCCATAGTGACATCATCTTTTTCTGTGATCTGTAGTATTTCCCAAGAAGTTACATTCTTTGCAAGTGTTTGAATCTTAAATTATTTTTTGTTCTCTGTTGACTCGAAGATCTCACTCATTGGAATTACAAAACCCTTTCTCTTATTGCTGAAATCATTTAATGTATGCAAACTTACATTTGGCTTGAGAGCATTTTTAAAAATAAACTTTTCAAGTTGGAATGGTCTTACTGAATTCAAGCTTTTATGATGCTGTTTGATTTGGCATATGTTCCTTGTGATATCTGCATTGAAAACACTTTGCATTTGAGAGACTTTCCTTGCCTTATTGGGACATTTCAACTCAATTTATAGTTATTGGTAGGAAAAGAAAGAAAACATTTTCATCCAAAAGAGGTTTTCAGTAGGATTTAGCAGCAAGTACTTTAAAAAGAACAACAGCAGCAACCTTGAAGTTTTGCCGACTTCTTTAAAACAAAGAAACATAACAAGATTATCTCTTCCTTTTTTAAGGGTCTACAGAAGGAAAGTTCTTCCTAGTGTACTTGAAAATGTAGCAGTCTTCTTCAAGAAACTTGTTTTTCCGTTTTGCTGGATCCATTTTCATTCAGAATGGGACCAAATTTATTATATGATGTGACCACTAATGCTGAAGTAGTGGCCATTGCCTGAGTGCATGGATCTTTCACAGAGAGAGTGTATCTATTGGGATGCGTTTGCCTTCCTGTAATCCTCGATTCTCTGGAGTTTTAGACCATGAAGGTGGTTACTATTTACTTAAAAGATGCCTGAGAGTAGGTGTTTCCATTGTTGCAAACGTACACATATCATAAGTGGACAGCTCCTTGATTCTTCACACATGGAGCCCTCCTGGGAAATTAGCTTTTATCTCTGAAACTCCCTTATTGCTCTGTGGTAGTCCTTACTCTCCAGAGGCTACCACTGTTCAGATTTCTGACAGCATAGGTTATTTTTCTTATTTTTGTAACTTTTATAAATGGTACCATATATGATGTACTCCTGTGTATCTGGCTTCTTTTGTTGAACATTACACCTGTGAAATTTGTGCACATACTTGTGACTGTGTAGTATTACAGTGTGGGAGATATGCTGTAGTTTTTATATATACTCTACTGTTTGAGTAGTTTTCAGTTTATAGATGTTAATAATGTTACTGTCAGCATTCACTATATTATCATTTAGTACTTGTTTTTAGGTGGACATAGGTATGGAATTCTATTTGATAAGTACTTAAGAGAGGCATTACTTAGTTGTAAGGCATATATATGTTGAGCTTCAATTGATACAACCATTTTTCCAGCTCAAGACCTCTTTTTATTCATTCCAAGGATCCTATTTTAAGTTTTGTACATATATTTCCCAGTCATTAGGAAAAAAAATAGAATATGTAAGCTAAAAGCATGTGGGCATTGAGCTGCATTTTTTTAAAGATTTATTTATTTATGATAGACATAGAGAGAGGCAGAGACACAGGAGGAGGGAGAAGTAGGCTCCATGCCGGGAGTCCGACGTGGGACTCGATCCCGGGACTCCAGGATTGTGCCCTGGGCCAAAGGCAGACGCTAAACCGCTGAGCCACCCAGGGATCCCCCATTGAGCTGCATTTAATTAAAAATGAAGATGTGACACTCTGAGGAAAAAAATATATTTGTATTAGTTCACAAAAGAACATATCCCAGAATTAAAAGAATTGTACCTTGAGTATATTAAAGGGTTAAAAAGTTAAAGCTGGGTTTTTGAAAAGTGACCTAGGTTTTTTTTCTCTCCCTTCAAAATAATGTGATAGGTCATTTAGGGGAAAATAAATCCTTGTCATTTCAGAAAACTTTCCTGTTATTTCTTTGTAGAAAGTAAAATTCCACCTATAAAATATGAAGATTAAACTTGAAGGAGATCACTGGAGAAAACTCCAGCCACCAAAACACTTTTTTCTTTTTACATTTTTTCTAATGTAAAGTTATATTGTTAACTTAAAATATTTGCAGCTATATTCATCTCCTGTATTTCACATTTTAATAATTTTGAACTATTTTAGGATGTCTGATCTTGTCATAAGAACCATCAAAAGTTTTTTTTTTAATATTACATTTGTTGGGATCCCTGGGTGGCGCAGCGGTTTGGCGCCTGCCTTTGGCCCAGGGCGTGATCCTGGAGACCCGGGATCGAATCCCACGTCGGGCTCCTGGTGCATGGAGCCTGCTTCTCCCTCTGCCTGTGTCTCTGCCTCTCTCTCTCTCTGTGACTATCATAAATAAAAAAAAAATATTACATTTGTTTATTAGAGAGCATGAACAAGGAGAGGGGAATAGGGAAGGAAAAGTACACTCCCTTCTGAGTAGGGGTCCTGACTACTACCAACAGAGGGCTCCATCCCAGGACCATGGGATCATGATCTGAGCCTAAGGTGGAAGCTCAACTGACTGAGCCACCCAGACACCCCAATAACCATCAAAAGTTTTGATGTAATTTATAATAGATTTTGATTAAACCTATTCCAGATTGGGTGTAGAGGAACAGAGCAGTACCTCTTTTGCACATTAACCTCTTGGGAGTTGCAGGAGGTATTTACTTTGTGTACACATGGCCAGTTTATACTTAAATTGACTTAGCTAAAAACTTTCCAAAAAAAAAAAAACTTTCCAAAAAATTCTTAGTTCAGCAATACTCTTTTAGTTTATCTCTCCCTGTCAGAGTGTTCTTCAATGTCATCTTAAGTGAGAAAGTCAAATGATATGTTGAAACATGAGCTTGAAAAAAACTGAAGTTCAATTTGCTTTGATGAGGAAAAATATTTTCCAATATTAGATTAGACTGAAAAGAAATATATAAGAAGTTTTATTGGAAGATATTTGCATTTCATCCTTTTGAGGTTTCATGGAACTATTATAGGAATATCCCATTTTGTCTAAGATGTTCCTTTAAGCAACTTTCTGAGCCTCAAGTCATTTATTGTCAGCATTGTATTCTTCAGCCATACTGCCAGAAGTCTTTTGTTTCAAAAAGCCTTTGGTAAAATTCTTTAAATTTGAATTTAGGCCTGGAAAACAACAACAAAGTACTTAATATTGCTGCCTTTATGTAATGATCAACTCCTCTTAATGCTCTTTTTTATACTGGGGAGCCATTTTCTTGAATCCTTTTCTAAAATGAGGTTAAGGAATAATGTGACATAAATCTTATATATATGCTCTGATTTTTAAAGAGTCTTTATTTTTACTTTTGTTGGTCCAAATATAGAAATTATCTCCTCCCATTCCCCTCTCCTCAATTAGCTGCCAATGGTCTGGAACTTAACAATTTTACCTCATGTGATTCTATTTGTTTGTAATCCTATATTCAACATTGTACTGAAGTCTGTTAAACATTGATAAGCTGCTTTTTATGCAGCAGGTCCTCAGAGAGCATTGCACTAAAATGCTGTAAAGACTGGATTAGGTTTAGGTATTGTAAGGTGGTTTCGAGACATTTTCCTAGTGTCTATTCTTCCAAAGGTGCCAAATCAACTTGGCCTTGATTTAATATTGCTAAAATTGTAATGCTGAGCTGACTTGGAGCTTCAAATACTTCAAAATGAGTTTTTCTGGGAGTGATTTAACAAATAGTTCTATTTTTTTTAAGTACTACAGAATGCAATGCACACATGGGACGTTATTGTGTAGTTGCTGTGAGGCAGTGAGTTCTTTGCCAAAATCTTAAGTTCCTTTTATTGCTATTCTAGTTATACCTTCTTCTGTTATCTCATGCCAGGATTCTAACGGCCTCATCTGATACAGTTTTTTATTTAGTAAGGAGAATTGTATTGTGTTTAATTTCCTTTGAGTTCTACGAAATTAAAATCATCCTGCATTCCAGAGATAACTACTATTAACATTTGGGAGTATATCCTTCTTATATGTTTTCTATACATAGACATATATTTTGAAAATTAAAATGGTATTGTACTTTACAGGCTGTTTTATAACAAACTTTTAAAACATCTTTATTATATAATATTTTATACATAAAATACATTTATTTATTTATAAGACATATAGAGTCACAAAACTAACACAGCTGTAACCACCACATAGCTTAAAGAATAGTACCAAGTATGTTGAAGTCTCGTGTATTCCTGTGAAAAGTTTGTCTTCTCCCTTTTTTGCAAAGATAAGTGTTCTTCTGAATTTTGTATTCTTTCTTCCTTTAAAAAAATTGTTTCACTTTATACATATGTATACACAAATAGTTTTTGTGTGTTTTGAGCTCTGTATAAAGTGTTGTAATGCATGTAATCTTTTCTGACTCATTTATAATTCATCATTTTCTCTGAGTTTCCTCCATGCTGACAAATACAGCTGTAGTTCCATCATTTTGAATTCCATTTAGTATTCTGTGATATAAACATATGACACTTTGTAGTTTTGGTCTTGTTGATGGGAGGTGACTTGATCTCAGGTTTTATTCTAACATATAGTATTCCTATGAAAATTATTGTGTATGTCTCCTGGTACACATAAGCAAGAATTTCTTTAGAGTCAGTGACTAAGAATGAGATTGATGGCTTATCATGTATATGTATGAACTTAAAGATGATGCAATATCCTTTTCCAGAATGGTCCATAAACTACCATAAAACTACTAGTGAATAAAAGTTCACATACTTCCATACTTTTACCAGCCCTTAGAAATATCTAAAGCCTTGATAAAATGATGCCTTACTTAATTTATATTTCGTTGATCGATAGTGATGTTGAATGTCTTTTTACCTTTATCACTCGTGTCTTCTTTTGTGTGAGGTAACTGCCTGTCCCTCATATTCTGCATAATAATTTTTGTCAGCTTTGTGATGATAAATATCTTCTCCCTGATGGTAGATTGTACTTTCACCTTATTAATGATACATTTTTTAAACTAGAAGCTCTTAATTTTAATGTGACCATATTTGTTAATCTTTACTTATGGTTTGTGCTTGAGTATCATGAACATATTCTCGAATATTTTCTTCAAAAATCATTAAATTTTTTCCTTTTCACCTTTAAGTCTATAATCCACCAAGAAGTGAATCTTTGAATGGTGTGACAGAATGATTTGATTTCTTTTTTTCCCCAATAAAGAATAGTCCTCTATCCTAGTACCTTATGTTAAATAATTTATTCTTTCCCCACCAAACTTCACTAGCAACCTCTTGTCCTATATCAAATATTCTAGAATGCACAGAGCAGCTATAAAAATAATTTCCCAAATTTCAGTGGATTAATACAGTGTGACTGATTTTGATCAATGCTTTCCTCTGCTTGATAATTTGAAGTTCTGGGCTTTTTTTCCTCTTATGTCTCTACCATCCACGAGGGCATTGTAGCCCTCTGCACCCATATAGCAAATGGAGGAAGAAAAGATTAGAGAAAGAGTGCTGACTTCTTAAACACACCTTGGTCAGAAAACAGTATCACAACTCCTATTTCACTGGGCTAAACTAGTCAGTAGCCTTTTTACATAAATGAAAAGGGTGTTGGGGAACTTTGTTTTCTGATGAACAGCAGCTTCCCAGAGGCATCTCTACTATATGGTAGAGTACGATTTTTGTAGCATTCAGTTATCTTGCTGCATCATGTTTCTGTGTATGCATTGATCTCTTTCTGTTTGGTAGGGCAGGTCCCTCCACCTTGTTGATCTTCCAGTGTGTCTCACCTATTATTTGTCCCTTTGTCAGGTATTACAAAGAAAAATGGACTATTTTAACTGGAAAACATTTAATCTATAGGTCAGTTTGAAAAGAATCAATATATTTACATAAGAAGTCTACTTATACATTAGCATTGTATCTTTCTACTTGCATGGGCTTAAATGTATTGTTTGTCCTTTATATTCTTATTCAAAAAATCTTATACTTGTGTTTATTACTAGAGATTTTATTTTTGTTAATATTATAAACCATCTTTCCTAAAATTTAGTTTTCTATCTGTTGCCAGTACATAGATGTGTAATTGAGTTTTACATAGAAATCTTATGTTTTGATATCTTGGTTTGATTAGTTACTAATTGCAGTCATGTGTGTTCAGATTTTTGTGGGGAGGTGGTTGTTTGTGGAAATCATGTAATATATACATGGATAGGATTTATCTTATTTCTCATTTTTACATTTGGTTGTCTTACTGAGTAAAAGTGGTGATAATCTTGATTTATTCCTGAATTTAGAAGGAATTATTTCGGCATTTCATTTTCAAATATAATGTTGGCTATAGACTTTTGTTTATACTGCATTGTATCTATTGTAATACTTTGCAGATTCTGTTTGCCTATATTTAGAATTTTCTATCTGTTCATAAGTAAAATTGATGATTTTCTTATAGTGTCCTGCTTAGTTTGGGTATCAAGATTATACTGGCTTAATTTTGGGGTTGATTTTTTCCCTTCTTTGTGTTTCTTAGAAGGATTTCTATAAGTTTTGATTGATCTCTTTAGAAGTTTAGTAGAACCCACCTATAAAATCATTTGAGCCTGATGTTTTCTTTCCTGAGATACTTTTACTACTGATTTTTTTTTTTTTTTGGTAGAGGTTAAGGAACTCTTTAGGTTTTGTTTTTTCATTTCTTTTTAGATTGGTTCTTATAACTTCTTTCAAGAAATTCATTTAATGTATTTTGGCTTTCACATTTATGGGCATTTTTAAAGTATCTTTTTTTTCTAGCCACATTTCAAGCTTTATTTTTTGTGTGTGTATTTTTTATTGGCGTTCTATTTGCCAACATATAGCATAACACCCAGTGTTCATCCCATCAAGTGCCCCCCTCAGTGCCCGTCACCCAGTCACCCCCACCCATGCCCACCTCCCTTTCTACCACCTCTTGTTCGTTTCCCAGAGTTAGGAGACTCTCATGTTCTGTCTCCCTCACTGATATTTCCCACTCATTTTCTCTCCTTTCCCTTATAATCTCTTTCACTAGCATTTTTAAAATATCTCTTAAAATCTCTTTGGTTTGCCTCTTCCTTTTATTTGCCCTGATCAATTTTTCATGCGGTTCTAAAATTTTATACTTTTTTCTAAATATTGGCTATTTTGATGTTGTCTATTAATTTATGTTCTTATTTTTATACTGTTTTCCTTCCATGTTTTTAGAATGAATTTAGTTTTTCTTTTTCATACTGGTAATGATGAGTATTAGTGTATTTAGGCTAATTTCTACTGTAAATATTAACAATGAAAAAGTTCTTCAATATACAGAAATTTGTTCACTTCTAAATATTTGGGGGATTCTCTTATAATTTCTTCTTTTATCTATGAATTATTTAGAATTATTTTTAAGTCTCCAAATGTATTCTCTGGTTATCTTTTTGCTATTTCTGTCTTACTTGATTGTATTATGTGATATCAAACTTTTGAAATCTTTCTTGAGATTTGCCTTGGTGCATAGTTACCTGTCAACTTTTGTAACGGTTTCATATGAGCTTAAGAAGAATGTGTTGGAACACATTTGGGAATATGGTTTTACATATTTGTTAAATCAGGCTGGGATCCCTGGGTGGCGCAGCGGTTTAGCGCCTGCCTTTGGCCCAGGGCGCGATCCTGGAGACCCGGGATCGAATCCCATGTTGGGCTCCCGGTGCATGGAGCCTGCTTCTCCCTCTGCCTATGTCTCTGCCTCTCTCTCTCTCTCTCTCTCTCTCTCTCTGTGACTATCATAAATAAATAAAAATTAAAAAAAAAAACTTGTTAAATCAGGCTTGTTAATTGGGTTGATGGGATCTTCCATGTGTATGTGTTGAAATCTTCTACTAAGTTCATGGATTTGAACATTTATCCTATAAATCTTTCAGGGTCTTTTTTTCCTTTATATATACATAGGAGCTATCTTAAGGAACTCATTTAAATTCAAAGTAGTATTATTCATTTGGAGGACTTATCCTTCTATTATTAAATAGTGACCCCTTTTATTGCTAATTATGCATTTTAGTTTAAAATGCCTTTTGTGTGATACATTATTATGTAGTTGTCTTAGGTTCCTTTTAATTTGTATTTTCTTGGCATATCTTTCCCTATATTTTATCTTGATGCTTTCTGCTCATATCCAGGTATGTCTCTGTCTCTTTAAACAGCATATTGCTATATTTAAAAATATGTGTGTCTAGATAGATACCCAGTCTAGAATGTTTAGTTGACTCATATTTTCATGTATATTTGTCATAATTTTATATTTGAATTTACTCGTAGCATCTTATGCTACCATTTACTTGCTTTGTCTTTGCTCTTTTTTCTTCTTTATTGCCTTTTTTTGGGCTGAGTTTTGTATTCATAATCTAATTTACCCCCTTCCATTTTGGAATTTACACACTCTATTATTTTAGTGGTTACTCTTAAAATTTTATTATAGAATATTTCACAAACTAAAAAAGTAATCACCCGTTTAATTTATCCTCCCAAACAAAGTCAGATCCTTAATGATCCTTACTTTCATTTTATCTGGTCTCATTAGCCACTGTTTAGTTCTAGTTTGTATATGTTAATCTTCAATTATAGATATTATACCTATGGGTTTGTATGATAAATTTGACGTAGATCTCATTTAGTCACATCTTTACCACATTCTCTTTGTACCATTTTCAGAATGTTTAAATAAGAATTGAGATTTTATCCAGTAGGAAGGGAGGAATTACGGACATATTTGTTTTGAAGAAAGCTGTGATCAAAATGATACTTTACCAGAAACTAAACTTGTGTGGCTAAATAAAGAATGGAGGGGAAAAAAGATGAAACATAGAGACCCAAAGGCTATTTCAACAATCTAGCAATTTGAAAGAATGAGCTAAACCAGTGGGGTGGTTAAGGAGACAGTAACAATCAGAAGTTAAAGTCACTGTGGAAGAATAAACACATAGAATTTAACAACTAGTTTGATATGAAGTAGTGAAAAAAAAAACCAAAATTATGAAGTATTTGGACCCAGATTATTAAAAGGTTGACAGAAACACTAGCAAGTAGGAAAATCAGAGGGAAGAGTTGCTTTAAGGAGAATGATAAAGCAGTGCCTATGGCATACACCAATGGTATCCTCAGCACACAGTTCAAATATGACAGAGTACTGGGGAGAGAAATTAATACTGGAGAACTAGACATTATAGAGGTGGATATATACAGGTAGTAAATGGAAACACTATGAGAAAGGGTGAATGTATCAAATGAAAGTGTTTTTAGGAAAGACTGGCCACAGATACACCCCCCCCCCCCCCCCCGCCGCCCAAATGTTCATGTTCAGAAAGCCCAAGAAGAATCAGCACTGGAAGTATGAGATTCAAGACAAGGAGAGTTCATTCTTGTAGATTGTCACCTATCTGTGGTACTGAGATAGGTATTTCATATATATATTATTTCATGTAACTAATGAGGTGGTGGCATGGTATTTAGTGGAGGAGAATGTTTCAAAAAGAGCAAGGTATTCAGTAGTGTCAAATGATGCAGAAGCAATAAGAAGAAAATTAAAATTAAGGAAGAGGGAGTGTGTCATTAGAATGTAATTGATGAGTTTTGCAGAGGATAAGTTCTGATTTAAAAGAGATGGAAACAAAACTGTAAGGACTTGATATGAGAATGAATCTTATGCCAGTGAGCATTGAAATGCAAACAAGATTTAATAATTCAGTGGCAGAGGATTGTAGCAAGGCTGAAAGAAGAGGCTTTTGATTTAAAATAGAAAAGATAAGCTATGTGATGAGCATACTGTCTATACATAATAGGTACTCAACAAATATTTTTTGAATGCAAACTTAACGGTCAGAGTTTGAAAAATAGGATCCAGAGGGAAGGACAGATAAGCAGTTGAAAGTTACTGAATTGATAAGTTCTATGATTTAAAATTTCCAACAATATCTATAAGAAACACTACTTTGTGAAATTGCACAGATAAAGCATCAGCTTTGGAATTTTGTGACTTTCTGGACATATTTATAAATGTACAGCAAGTATGGGAAAATGAAACAAGCCCTGATAAAATATTACTTAAGAAATGGCAACTTGCTATCAATAACAATTGGCATTTATAATTTAAAAGGGCAAATAGAAATGAATTTTGATTAAGAAATAAATTCTTATTTGAAAACGTGTATGTAAGTATGCTGAAGAGGTGTCCTTAGTATACCACTTTATAATTCATCTGAAATATTAGTAGCCCCTTTATATCTTTGGCTTTCAAAACACATCCTCACCAATCATAAGCAGATCCCTAGTGAAGCAGATCCCTAGTGACTGTTATTTGTTGTTGACTTAAATGTGCCTATTTTTGATGACTTAAAATCCCCAAAGCAGTTTTGTCCAGGTTGATTTTTCTCTCTATCTCAGCATTGCAGTAGTTATTGAAAGTGATTTCATTCACAAGATAAAAATTTGTTGACACATGTAAATGGCTTACTTTCAACCAAGGGATTGACTCAGATTTCAACAACTGCAAGAAGGAGTTTCATGCCAAAATTTGTTCTGTTTTTCAGATTTTAATCTGAAGTCTAAAATTTGTGTTGCACAAACACTCGTCTTACTCAGTATAACATATTTGCATACATATTTATTTTCTGTGTAAGTATTGAATGACTAAAATGTGTTTTCTTTGTACTTACATAAATATAGTAGCAATGAGACACTGATAATAATAACAATAGAAACAAATTAACAAAGAAAAAAGAGATAAAGACTCTTAAATATAGAGAACAATGTGATGGTCAACAGAGGGGAAGTGAGTGGGGGGATGGGTGACATAGGTGAAGGAGATTAAGAGTACACTTATTATAATTATAATGAGCATTGCATAATATCTAGAACTGTTTAATCATTTTATTGTACACCTGAAACTAATGTAACATTGTATGTTACTATACTGGAATTTAAAACAAATTAAAGTGTAGAATAAATAAAAAAGCAAAGAGTACCTATATAAATCCAAACAAATAAGAAAATAATTTTATAACAACCCAAATCTGAGTCCTTGGGACCATTTTTTAAGTCTTATTTTTAATTATAAATATAAGTATGTATGTCAGGTATACCTTAGGGTAAATATGGATATACAAAATGATGAATAAATATATTTTGACATTTAATAAAACACAAGTAGACATTATTGGTACATTTATTTTATTCTATATTTTATGAGTGATCAGAGGTGGGAACCATCATCTCAAGACTATTTATGGACCACATTTCCTCAAAATTAAAAGAACATTTAATAGAAACACTAAGAAGAGTCTTAGCCATCATTTGGCTAGACTTCTACCTTCTGATCTGGTGAGTAAGGAGCTTAGAAGTCATCACTCAGTCCTAATAAGTAAAAAGCTGAACCAATTGAAAAAAAAAACAATTCTTCATAAAATAGTCAGGGATTGGTAGTCCAAGATGACAGCTGAGAAAGATACTGTACTCACCTCCTCCTGTGGACACTGAATCTACACATACATATGGAAAAACCCTCTCTGAAAAAGACCTGAACTCTAGCTGAACAACTCCTCCACATCAAATGAAAAAAAAGACCACAACAAGGCAGGTAGGAGAAACCCAGAAGTGGTCTTGCCAAAAACCCTACCCCTAGAGTGATAATCCACACCTGGGAGAGATCTCACAAGTCTGGAGCTTCTCCCTGCAGAGTTTGAACCCTACATCAAGCACCCTAACTCAGGACCTGCACCTGAAAGTTGAGCTGTGCTATATCTGCCATGCTGATTTGGCAAAAGCAACCCTGTGCCCTCCTTCTACCTTGCTAAAGCTGCAGGTAGGTGTCCTCCTTGTGCTATCCTCTGCGTGACTAAAGCTGATGGGAGTGTGTTGTCCCAGTACTCTTTCTCTACCTTGTTAAAGCTGGCAAGAGCTGTCCTTGCACTCTGCCTCTGCCTCACCAAAGCCAGAGGGCCCATGTATTCCTTGTGCTCCCCCTCTGCCACACATTCTGATGGCAGTATGCCCAGAGGGGAGCTTGTACACACATCTAGTACCCAGGAATTTTCAGTTGCAGCCCAGGGGACACCCTTTGAGTATCTGGATCGGAGGGTTAAGGGTGTTTGCATTCCTTCGTCCCTGTATTCTAAGGGGAACTCAACTGGATAGATAGTTTTTAGCTATCACCTACAGAACACTATGCAGATAATAGGCTGAAAAGCCACTTCCCCTGTAGTCCTTCTAGAAGGAGTCCTATCCAGGAGTTTTGACTTGAGAGGTAGGCTCTTGGTCTGGCAAACTCCTATAAGGCCTATAGAGGTGTTCTTAGTGAAGGGAGACTGGTGGATGCAACATTTACACTCTCCCTCTGCCTCACTCTAGCTTGCTGTTATCTCCCAGAAGGGAGATTATACCTTTATCTGGCACCCTGAGTTTTTTAGTTTCTGCCAGAGGACACCTTTGTATGATCTGGCTCTAGAGGCCCATGGTGCTTATTATGCTCCTGGGCTTCAGGCTTCAGAGGACCATAAACGGTGGTGAATGAGTTCTTGAACAGCACCCACCCTCAGGGCACAGCAAGAGGCACAGAACCAGGAGCTCAGTCTTTCTGGGAAAGAGACCTTTATGCTTATCATCATAGCTGCAGCCTGAGGGGCAGGTTTCTAATTAAACATACATTTAAGTTCTGACTGTAAATCTTTGTTGAGATAGAAGATGGGCACTATCTTCATGCTTTTTCTCTAGTGCACACTAGGGTACCAGTATCTCTTAGAGAGGAGCTGTTACACAGGTCTGGTGCCCTGGTTTTTGCAATTGCCAGACACAGAACCCTCCTTTACACTTTGGTGTCCGGCAGAGCTTGCATTCCTGGATCCCATAGGAATGTAACAATTAGAGAGTTCTTGGGAGGCTGCCAGCTCAAAGACACTGCATAGGCAGCAGACTGAAACACATATACAGTTGTTCTGTGAAGGAGGAGACCTATTGTCCTGCAACATCAACCTGAGAGACAGGCTTTAGGTTTGCCACATATCTAGAGGTGAAAGGAGTACTCTCAGGGAACATAGGCTGGGAGACACCATCTTTGGGATCACCCTCTGCCTCACTGCAGTTTGCCGAAATCTCTGAGAAAGGACTCTGTGAATTTGATTAGAGCCCTTAATTTTGGAACAGTTTCATGGGGGACATCACCAGATCATCTGGTCTGGAGGCCAGCAGGGTTCACGATTGCAGTTCAGCAGAACTGTGCATATTGACATCATTTAAAAGCTGTAGTCTAAGGATCTGGTTTCCAGTCAGCCTGAGAGTAGGTGCTGGTTGAGATTCATACCCTCTCCTGTCAGGAACACTGACAGGTTTTGGCACACCCTCAGCAACTGGGAACTATTAAAAATAAGTCAGGCTGCTTGGATAATTGTGAAGGTTTGAGAGACAATCAAGAGCTAGGACATGATTGAACTTCTACACAAAGCCTTTTCCTTGAAACTGGGAGGAGTAGTTATTTCACATAACATATAGAAACAAACACAGAAAGTCCAGCAAAATCAGGAAACAGAGATATATGTTTCAAATGAAAGAACAAGAAAAAAAAAACATAATGAAACACAAATAAATACCTGATTAGGAATTCAAAGTAATGGTCATAAACATGGTCACCAATCTTGGGAGAAGAAAAATGAACACAGTGAGGACATCAACAAAGAGATAGAAAATTGAATAATATACAAACAGAAGTCACAGAGCTAAATAATACAGTAATTGAACTGAGAATACAATGGAGAGGTTCAAGAGCAGATTAGATAAATCAGAAGAAGAAATGATCTCAAAGAGCAGTGGAATTCACACAGAGCATAAAAAAATTTAAAAAATATGAAGATAGTTTAAGGCACTTAAGAGACAACATCAAGCTGAACAAAAGTCACATTATAGGGTTTCTAGAAGGAAAAGAGAGAAATAAAGGGGCTGAAAACATCCTAATCTGAGGAGGTATACAGAAATCCAGTTCTAGGAATTCACAGAGTTCCAAATAAGAGGAATCCAAAGACATCTACACCAAGACATTAAAATGTCAGAAGTTAAAGATAAAAGCAATTAGAGAAAAACAACCTGTTTTGTACAAGGGAATGACCATAATAAAATCAGTAGTTTTTTCCGCAGAAAGTTTCCAGAACAGAACGGAGGGACACAATACATTCAAAATGCTAAAAGGAAAAAAATTCAGCCAAGAGTATTCTACCTGGGAAAGTTATCATTTAAAACTGATGGAGAAAAAAAATAAAATAAAATAAAATAAAATAAAATAAAATAAAATAAAATAAAATAAAATAAAATAAAATAAAATAAAGTAAAATAAAATAAAACTGATGGAGAGGCAAAAATATCTCCAGATAAGGAAAATCTAAAGGAATTCATCATGACTAAACCAGCCTTTTAAGAAATGTTAAATTATTGTTTTTTTTTTTTTTTTTTTTTTTTTTTTTTTTTTAGGGAAGGGAGAGAGAGAAAGAGAAGCAGAAAGAGAGGAAGAGAGAAAATATCAAGTGGGCAAAATACCCAGCATGGAGCCCAATGCATGGCTCAGTCACACAAATCTAAGATTGTGACCTGAGCTGAAATCATGAGTCAGATGCTTAAATGACTGAGCCACCCAGGTGTCCCAGAAATGTTAAAGTATTAATCACTTATCAAACTGGTGTGAAGGTTTAAACATAGTAAAATAAGTATAGCTACAATAATTAGTTAAGGGATACACAAAATAAGATATAAAATGTGACATCAAAAGCAAAATGGGAGAAATAAAAATGTAGATTTTTAGAATGTGTTCAAACTTAAGGTTTTTTTGTTTTGTTTTCATTTTAAATATTTTATTTGAGAGAGTTAGCACAAGTGGAGGAAGAAACAGGGAGAGGAGAAACAGACTTCCTGCTGACACTCCCTTCTCTGTTAGGGCTTGATCCCAGGACCCTAGGATCATGACCTTAGCCAAATGCAGATGCTTACTTAACCAACTGAGCCACCCAGGCACCCCAAATTTAAGTTTTTATCAATATAAAATAGACTGTTGTAACACACACACACACACACACACACACACACACACAGTAGAATACTACTCAGCCATAAAAACAATGGAATCTTGCAGTTTGCAAACCATTGATGGACCTTGAGAGAATTATGCCAAGTGTAATAATTCAGAGAAAGACAAATACTGTATGATTTCACTTATATTGGAATCTAAAACAAAGCAAAACTAACAAAACATAACCATGCTTATAGATGCAGAGAACAGATTGGTGGATGCCAGAGGGATGGGGTTTCAGAGAAAGGTGAAATGGGTGAAAGGATTCAAAAGGTAGAAATTTCTGGTTATAAACAAGTCATGAGTGTGTAATGCACAGCATGGTGAATAAAGGTAATAATAATCTATGACATATTTCAAGTTTCTGAGAGTAAATCTTAAAAAGTCTTACCACAAGAAAAAAAACTATAACAAGGTATAGCAACATATGGTAACTAGATTTTTGTGATGATAATTTTGTAGTGTACACCAATAGTAAATCATTATGTTGTACACTTGAAACTAATATGTAATGTGTCAATTATACTTCAATTAATAAAAACCTCAGAAAAGAAAATAAATGTCAGAGGAGTAAAGTCAGGCCAAAATGCTAATGCAGCATTCCACTGTAATAATTTTGCAGTGATATTTGGAGACTTTAATACTCCAGTCACAATAATGGATAGAACAAGCAGATAGAAAATAGGTGAGTAGAGATCAGGACGCCTGGATGGCTCAGCGGTTGAGCCTCTGCCTTTGGCTCAGGTCATGATCCCAGAGTTCCAGGATCAAGTCCCACATCGGGCTTTCTGCATTGAGCCTGCTTCTCCCTCTGCCTATGTCTCTGCCTCATTCTCTCTCTGTCTTTCATAAATAAATAAACAAACAAACAAACAAACAAACTTAAAGAAAATAGTGAGTAGAAAAAAAAACAACACCGTAAGCCAACTAAATACAGTGGTGCATATAGAACACTATACCCAACAACACAGTACACATTTCTCTCAAGTGCACATAGGAGATTTTCCAGAGTAGACCATATATTTGATCAAAAAGCAAGTCTCAATAGATTTTAAAAGATGTCATACAAAGTATCTTTTCTGTGCAAAAATGAGACGACTTTAGAAATCAATAAAGGAAAACTGGAAAGTTTGTAAAATCATGCAAAGTAACACTTTTAAGTAATCAATGGATTAAAGAAGAAAATCACAATAGAAATTTAGAAAATACAAATGAAAATGAAAACACAACATACCAAAACTTATGGGATGTAGCCAAAGTAGTACTAAGGGGGAAATGTGTAGTTCTAAATGCTTACATTGAAAACAAGAAAGAACTTGATGGGATGAGAACTAGGTGTTATTCTATATGTTGGCAAATAGAACTTAAATTAAAAAAGAAAACAAGAAAGATCTCAAATCAACCTAACTTTACAACTTAAGGAATTAGAAAATGAAAAAGAAACTAAGCCCAAAGGAAATAATAAAGATTAGAGTAGAGATAAACTAAATAGATAATAGAATACCGTAGAGAATATCAGTAAAACCAAAGATTGGTTCTTTGCAAAATTCAGCAAAATTGACAAACCTTTATCTGGATAAATTAAGAAAAAAGAAGAGTTAAATTACTAAAATCAAAAGATGGAATTACTATGGCTTCTACAGAAATAAAAAAGTTATAAATAATACCATGAAGATAATAAGAGGGTATGATGTTTTTATACCAGAAAATGGATAACCTAGATAAAGCAGACAAATTCTTTGAAGCACAAAACCTACTAAGGCTATGTCATGAAAAAATAGAAAATCCGAATAGACTAATAACTAGTAAGGAGATGGAATCAGGAATTTAAAAATCTCCCAACAAAGAAAAACCTTGGTTGGTTTCCCTGATGAGTAAGATCAGCCATATAAAGAACTAAAACTAGTCTTTCTCAAACTTTACCAAAAAAATGAAGAGAAGGATGCACTGTTTAACTTACTCTTGTGAAGTTAACATTACCTTAATACCAAAGCCAGACAAAAACACTACAATAAAAGAAAGCTATAGACCAATATCTTTTGTGATTATATATGGATGGAAAAATTCTTGGCAAAATACTATCTAATCCAACACTATGAAAAGAATTGTATTTCATGTTCAAGTGGGGTTTATCATGGGTTTGCAAGGTTAGTTCAGCGTTCAAAAAACTAATGTACTCCATCAGATCAACAGGCTATTGAAGAAAATCATGAGGATATTAATAGATGCAGAAAAAAATCATTTGATAAAATCCGACACCTATCTGATAAAACTGTTAGCAAACTAGGAATAGAGGCGATCTTCCTCAACTTGATAAAGAATATTTACAAAAAAACAGCTAACATCATGTTAAATGGTGAGAAAAAAATATTTTTTGCTAAGATCAAGAACAGACAAGGATATTTGTTACTTTTCAACATAATTTCTAAGTTCTAGATAGATTGGGAAGGAGGAAATAAAACTGCAGATTGCATGATTGTCTGTGTAGAAAATTTAGAATTGACAAAAACAAGAACAGAACCAAAACAAATGGACAAAACTCCTGTAACTACTAAACATGAAGAGCAAGGTTGCAAGGGAAAAGGTTAATATATAAAATCTATGTGCTTTCATATATACCAGCAATAAACTAGGTTAATTAGAAATTAAAAATGCATTACTACTTAAAGTAGCACCCACCAAATGATATACTTAGGTATAAATCTAAGAAAATATATAAGATATATATGAGGTAAAAAAAAAAACTCCAATAGAAGATATCAAAGAAAAACAAATCTATATTCATAAATAGAAAAATGCAGTATTATCAAGTTATTGTTTCTGACTTGATCTATAGATTCAGTGCAATTGCAATACGAATTTCAGTGAGCTATATTTTAGATATCAACAAATTTATTCTAAAACTTCTATGGAAAAGCAAAAGACCCAGAATAGACAACTCAGTATGGAAGGGGCGCTCTTGTGATGATCACTGGGTGTTGTGGTAAGCGATGAATCATAAAATCCTACACCTGAAACTAATATTACTTACACTGTATTTTAACTGGAATTAAATAAAAACCTGAAAAATAAAAGAAAAATTTTAAAAAGGAATTTATGGAATTATAGTTTATGTATTTAATTTCATTGAATATATTAATCAGTTTGATACACAAGTATTTTTGCAATTGGGTACTGTGAATACCTTCAGGTTGGCTCCTTAATTTCTGGCAATAAATCCAAGTTTTTCATAGCTTTCTTGCTTTCTGATATGAACAGATGTACCAGGTTTATCTTGAATATTCTCTGCATCAGAACTGGAATCAGCCTTTCCTCCAAATAGATCTGGTATCTTTTTAGTAGTAAATGCTTTGGTGTTGTATCTAAAAGGACATCTGCATTTTCTCCTATATTATCTACTAGGAGTTTTATAGCTTTGCATTTTACATAGTTCTAGGATTCATTTTGAGTTAATTTTTGCAGAGTATAAGGTATGTGTCTAGATCTTTTTTTTTTTTCTTTTCCTTTCCCCCCTTTTTTTGGCATATGGATGTCAGGCTGTTCCTGCAGCATTTGTTGAAAAGACTACACTTGTTTCATTGTATTAACTATACTATTTTGTCAAAAATCAGTTAATGTTGCTTACATGGATCTATTACAGGGCTCTCTTCTCCATTGATCAATCTGTCTGTTCTTTTTCTAATATCCTGCTGTCTTGATCAGTGTATCTTTATAGTAAACCTTGTAGTCCAGTAACTCTTAAGTTTGTTCTCTGTAGTTAAGTCTGTTTTCAGCTCTATCCATCTTTACCCCCTATGCTTATCTGTTTTGTTTCTTAAATTCCATGTATAAGTGAAATCATACTGTATTTGTCTTTCTCTGACTTATTTTGCTTTGCACAATACTCTTTAGCTCCATCCACCTTGGTGCAAATGGCAAGGTTTCATTTTTCTTTTCTTTTGTGGCTGAGTAATATTTTGTTGTGTACATACCACTTTTTATCCATTCATCAGTTGATGGACATTTGGGCTCTTTCCATAATTTGGCTATTGTTGATTATGCTGTTGTAAACATCAGTGTGCATGTATCCTTTGAATCACTATTTTTTTTTATCCTTTGGATAAATACATGATGCAAATGCTGGGTCATAGAGTCATTCTATTTTTAACTTTTTTAGGAACCTCCATACTATTTTCCACAGTGGCTGCTCCAGTTTGCATTCCCAACAACATTGCAAGAGAGTTCCCCATTTTCCACATCCTTGCCAACATCTGTTATTTCCTGTCTTGTCAACTCTAGCCATTCTGAAAGGTGTGAGGTGATATCTCCTTATAGTTTTAATTTGAATTTCCCTGATAATTAGTGATATTAAGCATCTTTCTATGACTCTGTTAGCCACCTGGATGTCTTCTTTGGAAAAATGTCTATCCATGTCTTCTGTTCATTTTAAAATTAGATTATTTGTTTTGGGGAGGTATTGAGTTTGATAAGTTCTTTATAAATTTTGAATGCTAACCCTTTATCAGATATGTCATTTGCAAATATCTTCTCCCATTTTGAAGGCTGCTTTTTAGTTTTATTGATTATTTCTTTTACTGTGCAGAAGCTTTTTATCTTGATAAAGTCCCAATAGTTTTGTTTTTTTCTTTTGTTTCCCTTGCCTCAGGAGACATATCTAGTATGAAGTTGCTATGGCTGATGTCAGAGAGATTATTTCCTCTAGGATTTTGATAGTTTCCTGTCTCACATTTAGGTCTTTCATCCATTTTGAACTTATTTTCATGTAAGTGTAAGAAAGTAGTCCAGATTGATCCTTTTGAATGCTGGTATCTAGTTTTCCCAATACCATTTGTTGAGAAGACTATCTCTTCTGGACGACACTTAAACTCATTGGCTATTTTTGGAGGATGCAAGAGAATCCAACTATTATTCTTTATACTAATAAGTGAAGATTAAATCAAATATTCATTTCCAATTCAAATATTACTTTAGGATATCCAGATAGGTTATAAGGAATAATCCTTGGTTTATAGCCCCCCCCTTCCCTATCTCAAATCTAGTAAAGTCTCATGTCTCTGATCCTTCTTTCTGTAATCACAGGTCCCTCTGATCCTAGGTATCAAAGGTTCTCCAGTTTTAAAGACTCATGCAATTTGGTTGGCCCAACCTAAATAAACTAGGATAATCTCCCCAATTTAAATCCTAACCTTAATCATATCTGCAAAGTCTGTTTTATCATGTAAGATTGTATATTCACAGATTTCCAAGATGAGTACATGAACATTTGTAGGGTGGTAGTGTTCTGCTTACCATACCCATTCAGTTACTTCTGATTTAAAAACACATTTACAGAGCGCTTGATATTCGCCTGACTAGGTGATATTTAGTACTTTAAAATACCCTGTGAAATTGGTTATATAAACTTTAAAAAATGGAGAGGTAGGGTTCTATTCATTATTTAACTGAAGCAACTTATCTCTACATTTTTATGTAATAGTTTTCTACAAAATACAGTAAGTATTCATCCAGTATTAGGGAAATATTGTTCTTTAAGTTCTAGAAATGTGACTCATTCAGAAGTGTCATCATTATTTAAACTCATATATGTCAGAGTTATTTAATACTTTCATATGCATCTTTTTCAATATAATAAAATCTCCATTTCTAATGAAAAAGCAATATACGTCACTTAAGATGTAAATCTAGATTAACAGAATAGATAAAATATTATAATTGTAAGAGTTAATTGCCATGAGTGTTCTGCAATAAATATTCTTTAAAGGTAATTTACTTGGGTTACAACATTTTTTACTTTAAAGCTGTCTCTTGGGACACTTGGGTGGCACAGCGGTTGAGCATCTGCCTTTGGCTCAGGGCGTGATCCTGGAGTCCTAGGATCGATTCCCACATCGGGCTCCCTGCATTCAGCCTACTTCTCCCTCTGCCTGTGCCTCTGCCTCTCTCTCTCTCTCTCTGTGTCTCTCATGATTAATAAATAAAATCTTAAAGAAAAATAAAGCTGTCTCTTGCTTGGCTATAAATTGGGTCCTTTCATATACTCTATGAGTATATACATGAAGCTATTATATATTTCTATTTTCTAAGATTTTTAAGAAAACATTTTGTGTAGTATTCATTTACTAAAATTTGATAATACCTGTGACTGTAAAATTAGCAAAGGTAGAAAAAAATGGTAGTTAACAACAGTGGAAAGACTAAAAGGTGTCAGGATTAAGGTGAATATGAAGAAGTATAACCATTGCAAGAGACTGCTGGTGGTAGAGCCTCCTGGTGTTTGGTATCACTTTGACTTGATGCTTGGAAATACATTTCTGAAATAAATAGATCGTAGCACCACATTATGCCAAAGGACCTACTCAGAAAGTTTTCTTTTCTTACTGCCTAGCCATACCACTGAGCTAAGCACTAGAAATTTCTAAGGGATAATGTAAAATAGAAGAGTAGACATTTTTTTGGAGTATATGTATAGTTCCACATTTCAGTTTTATAAATGTAAATGTATAATGTCATTTATAGAATAGCACATATTTAGATTGGTTTTATGTTCAGGAAACATAAAAAGAAAAGTAAGATCCTTGAAATTTTAACTAGTTTAGAGGTAAAATTTCTATCAGATTAAAATCAAATTTGATAAAATAAATATTCAGATGATATGTATGAAAATATTCAACTGCAAAACATGATTAAGACTTCTTTCTAATAAATGTCATTGTGACATACTCTGTAGTAAGCTGTGGCCAACGTATATGGATATGATTTTAAAATCTTGGGATATCTCATTATTATTTGCTGTGTCTTTATAGCACTGTTTTTTCTTATGGATATGCAAATGAAGAGCAAATGTATCAAGCAAAGGAGAATATGTGGTACCTTCTTAAGTGACATAACTAATATATTTTTAAATTATTTATGGTTTATTTTGGAGCTGTACTATCCAATATAGTAGCCACTTGCCACATGTGGTTATTAAACACTTGAAATGTGGCTAGTCTGAACTGAGACCTGTAAGTGTGAAAAACACACTAAATTTTAAAGACTTAATATGAAAAATAAGTACATTTTATTATATTTTAATATTGATTATATGATGAAGTAATATTTGGGATATATTACATTAAATATGTATTATTATTAAAATTAATTTCAGTTCCTTTTTCCTATTTGAATGTGGCTTTGAGAACATTTAAAAACTGTATATGTAGCTCATATTTGTGGCTTGTATGATATTTGTGACAGTGTTCCTATTTTTTCTAATTATTGAGCTACTTTCCTCCATTCTTTTTTGGGATGAAATTTTAATTTATAAATTAATGATAAAACAATGCAAGTGAAAAAATATATACTTACATGGTAAAATACTAAAGAAAGCATTTCAAAATTTCTCATTGAATTTTATTCTTGAGTCAAGATGTAAAAGAGAATTACCTCAAAGAATATTTACAAATGCGTCCACTAGTCAAAAATGAGAGAGAAGATACTGTTAAATCCTGCCCTCCAGCCTCTTCTACTCAGAAAATTTTGTGTCGCTACTTAACAGTATTTCTCTTATACATCTTAGGATATCATTTCCCATATTAAAACCCTTTTGGAAAAGTAAATTGCATAGAAAAGATTTAGCAAGAAATTAACTATCAACTTTGATTTTTTTAAAAGAACATGTGAAAGCTAATTTACTCTAATTACTCTAGAGCTGCGAAACAGGCTCTGTATGCAACCCACATAATCAAAATCCAACAAGACTTAATGAAAAGGATTGCTACGATGACAACAGGTGCTGGGAAGGGTTTTGTAGGTTGACTGATGAATTGGCATTTGAAATTGTTAGTCTTATAAAATTAATCATTGAAACTGGAACGTCAGTGTAATTGACAAGCTACATGTCACCATTTTTCCCTGGGGTCAAAACAGATAATTTCCATTAAAAAAGTACAGAGCCTATAAAAATATAAGAAAGTAATGATCAAACATAGAGTAAAATTAAATGGACAAGTGTTTGTGGTAATGTATTCGGTATTGAGTGATGATTAGGCATGAAGGATTGCTCACAAATGGTACATTGGAACAGAAATAGTGTACTGTACTGTAAAGTATCTCCAAAACCAAACCCAAGGCTTAGCATCTTATGGAAGGAAAAAATGGAATCAAAGACTAGCAATTATATATACAGACTATCAACAGACAGGGTAGGAGATAGAGAAGACAGAAAAAGAGGATGAAATTTTAATAATGCTTCTTTAATAATGACTAAATTTATTTTTCATGCCTTTTAGTATTTCCATCATGAATTTCTCTATCCTTCTCATGCCTTCTTAAGCCAGCCTTATTTTTAAAGCAGCTTGGGCTGAGTAGAATATTTTTTATAAAATGGCCCTCTGAACCATTTCTAAGAATCATAGGTCAAAGTAGTCAGACTGCTGTTCTAACACTGATAATTATATCAACCCCCTACCAAAATCTATAGTTAATTGGTAGAATTTTAAGCTTTGTGGGGTTTCAGTTGTTAAAAGCATCATATGGAGAAAGTACAAAGGCTGTCCTAAGTAAATGACTTTTAAAATTAACTTTTAAAGCCTTTTCTTTCCCCAGAAAGGGTCATGGCAAGCTTAATGTTTGTGTTAAAATGGATTGCTTGTTTTGCTCATCATTATTATATTACACAATCCTTTGGATAAAGATAAAGGTCTTTATCAGATGATAAAGATACTCTTCATGCCAAATATTGTGTAAGGTACACTGAATTTTGAAAGAATTTACTAACACTTTAGAATGAATGTATATGAGAAATATATGTGAATAGATTCAGGAAGCTTCTCCTTTCTTTTGTCCCTTATTCACCATTTGCTAATTGGGATCAAGTTTGAGTTATGCAATGCATGGTCATCTTATTCTACAAAATAGAACACCAGTGGTTCAGAGATATGAGTTTTTCTTCTGATTGCCATCATTTTGTTGTATATTACTTGGTAAGGAGTGGAAGGGGAGAGAGATTAGAACAAAGAGGTACTCAATAAGAAAGACCTTTCCAAAAAAAAAAAAAAAAAGACCTTTCAGAAATGTGTATGGAATTCTTTTAAATAAATTTCTAGATTATTAAAAAAGGGGGGGGGTGGGAAATGAATTAAGAGAGGTAAGTAGAGCAAGGTGCCTGAGGATTTAGATTTTAGGAGTTACTTAAACCTGTTACTACTCACATATGTCATCTGTACAATGTGGATAATATTACCTACATTTTGTGTTGGTAAAAGAATTAAAGCGCATAAGATATCTAATACACTTGACAGAGTACCTGGCATATATTGAATGATAAGTTTGTTGTTAGAGTAGCTGCTTGTAGGAACTGCTAAGTTTATAGTATAATAACTTGGATATGGACTGTCAAGAACAAACAGCATGATTTCAGATTCATTTTTTTTTGGCACATATGGCCTTGTGAGTTAAGTGCCCATTTTGGTCAAAAATGTGTTTTTGCACAGTGATAATTTCTAGAGGTGATTAAAAGTTTGATTATAACTACTCTTGGGTTTCATAATTTAAAAACATTTTCACAAAGTCTGTGATTAACTTTTCCCACTTAAAATTTTCATTCTCAATAATGTACGCATTAAATATAATTAGAATTCATAAGACATCTTGGGAGTTACACTTTTACATATTAAACTATGCAGAAAAAGTTAAATTTCATAGCTGGTCAAGAACTCAGTAAAATGAAAAGATAAGATAGTGACACATGGTTCATGGTCCTTAAAAGACCTTTTGATGTGGTTAGTTGTTTTCTAATGAATGGAAGTAACAAATTGAATGTCCACTTCTGAACAGAACCTAAATTAACAATTTAGAAATGAAAAAGTGACATAAAATTAAATGAAACTTTTACCTTTACCACTTTTCTCAGGGTCATTTGTTGATTAAATTATCTCTTGTGCTTGCAACTTGTCTTACTACATCAGTCACCCGTGAATTTAAATTAGAGGCATTTTGAAAATATAATTAGTATGTTATTGCTTGTATCTACTTAGTAGTAAATTCATATTTTTATAGTACCTCAGCAATAGTGTGAATATTTGAATAATTCATTTCTCACATGAAATAGGCAAATTACAAATATCCAACAACTTGTAATTCTGGATAATGGTTCTTTAAAGGGTGAAGAACAGTTGTTAAGCTGTACCTTTGCTCATGCATGGCAATATATACATACTACCTGTGGTTCTCCGAGATCAACTTAATCTCTAATATATGATTTTTTTAAATTTTTTATTTATTTATTATAGTCACACAGAGAGAGAGAGACACAGGCAGAGTGAGGCAGGCTCCATGCACTGGGAGCCCGATGTGGGATTCGATCCCGGGTCTCCAGGATCGCGCTCTGGGCCAAAGGCAGGCGCCAAACCGCTGCGCCACCCAGGGATCCCTCTAATATATGATTGTACAGTAAAACACATGGATAATCCAAAGGATTCATTTTTCAAGCAGATGCTATTTTTTTGGTTAACAGTGTTTTTAAAATAACTTGGAAATTAGACTTATTCTCCAGTTTGGTGATGGTGGTGATGGTGGTGGTTTTGCTTTCCTCTCCCTCTATCTCTTCATTTTTTTCTTCATCATTATCAATATTTAAAGGTCCTCAGACCCTAGAGGTATCAAAATCACCTTGATAGCTTGTGAAAACACACAATGCTAGAATGTTAGACACCACCCCCAGATTTTCTGATTCAGTAGGTATGAGATGAGGTCTTAGAAGTACACAGGTTTGGTTCATGGCTACTAACCCAGGGACCACATTGTGAGAATCATTGCTCTGGCAAATGCCTCTGTCTTCTTATATATCCCCTTGCACATCTTTTTCATGCTAATATGCCCAAGGTTACAATATTACTGCTTTGTGATCCACTGCATACCAATCTTTGTGGACTCCAAAAATAAATCAGCAGCCCTGATCTGATCTCTTTTTTGAGTGTCAGTCTAGTCTAACAACTGCTATAGTACATCTCCCTTTGGAGATCCCATTGGATTCTCAAATTTAACATGCCCAAATTGGAACTCATAAGTCAAATCCCACTTGATTATTTCAATCAAGAATCATCAAAATTTCATGAGGAACTTATTTGTATGATGGCTTAGTCGATTCAGGCTACATAAGAAAACACTACAGCCTATGTGGCTTAAACAAGAGACACTTGTTTCTCACAGTTCTGGGGGGTGAGGAGTCCCATATCAAAGTGCTGGTAGACTCACTGTCTGATGAGAGCCCTCTTCCTGTCTTGGAGATGGCTTCTTGCTGTGTCCTCATGGCAGAGAGAGAACAGACTTTCTGGTCTTTTCTCTGGCACTCATTACATTGTGATAGCCCCACCCTATGACCTCATTTAAATTTAATTACCTCTCAAAGGCCTCACCCCTAATACCATCACATGGTAAATTAGGGCTTCAACATATTAAATTGGAGGGACACAATCTATAACATATGGCTTTGATCTCCCTATAAATTAATTATAGTATCAAGGAAAAATGATATAGCTCTTATAGTAAATATACATTGGAGAGATTGAACAAAACCTTGAATGGGAGTGATCAGAAGTATCATTACCAAGAAGGGCAAACAAGCATTGTGTGCTTGCAGATGAGAAGCCTTGAAAGCACAGTATTACCTCATTGCTCTTTGAATGTGGCTCAAACTCATGGCCTATCACATAAGGTTCCTGTCTAACTTTCTGACCTCACTTCTCCCCACTTCCTACCTCCCACTTGGCTTTACTACTTTTCTAACTTATGTGAATTTACTTCTCTACTGATGCTGCTTTCATGGATGGTTTAGCAGCTCTGTCCTGCTTAGGGCTGTCATAGACTTATCACACTGTATTATAATTTTCTGCTCACGTCTCTGTCTTCCTGGCTTGACTGTGAGTTGCTAAAGAGTGGAAACTGTCTTATTCATATTTGTTTCCTCAGTTCCTAGAACAGCTAAGAAATAGCTTCCTAATGAGTGTATTGAATAAATAAATGGATGATAAAATTTTTAAATGCCATACGTCAATGATTAAATCTTCACTTTCATTTGGTTGGTAGAACACTGATTCTAGAAATCAACAGTAATGTTTACTTTTTATTTGGTACTCACTACTGGAGAAAGACAATTAAATCTCTTCCATGGTCTTCATCTAATTAGTAATTTAAAACCACTACTGTGGGAACATCTGCTTTACTATTTAAGGTAGTTCACAAAATCTTTGGTAAGGTAGTTTATTTTCATGTAGAATATTTTTATATAATTGTTTTAGTTATGAATTACTTATTCTTTTGTTATATTTAAGTAACAGGTATAAATACATGTTATTTTGTGTGTTTTTTAAAAAGATTTTATGTATTCATGAGAGACACAGAGAGGCAGAGACAGGCAGAGGGAGATGCAGGCTCCCTACAGGGAGCCCAATGCGGAACTCGATCCCAGGACCCCAGGATCACGCCCTGAGCTGAAGGCAGACTCTGAACTACTGAGTTACCCAGGAATCCTTGATTTTTTGTTTTTATGTTGAGGGATGTTAAGAGACAATGACTAAAAGAATAGAATAAAATTTTATTTGTAGGTTGTGGAAATCTCTTTCATTTTCTAACTTTTCTACAATTACTGAAAATTATATGAAGAAATAATACAGGATTTATTAATAGTCAAGGTTTAACAGTAATACAATTTTTCTAAAGAACTTCCATATTTTCTATTTTTCTTTCAAAGGGAACATTTTTTCTATTCTTTTCAGGCTAACCATCATATCTGTAAGGTAAATTGATTGACAGTCCATATTCAGATGTAAAGTGGCTGTAAAGTGAAGCATTTGGAAAATCATCAGGAAAAAATGTACTAACCACTCCAAGCTCTGGTATTCTTACTAGAGATTATATAGGTAGACTGCCCTTCCAGTAGTCTTTTGTATTAGCAGGCATTAAAGTGAAAACAATATGTTTAGAGCTGCTAATTACCAAAAATACAGCAATGCATCCTTTGATTTTTGTATGTAAATGCTATAATTTTCCCTCTATAGAAAGAGAAGTGTTGACTTTTTCTCTTTTTGAGGGGGGCATTTAAAACTTTCCAGACATCATTTATGGTTTCATTTTGAAGGTCAGTCTGCAGTTGGACTTTTTTACATTTTTGCATACATTTGTCCTTTATTCACACTTGTCTGTTTTGACTTAGTGGCCCAGGACTATTAATGAATCAAGACATTTTCAGTTATCAACAAATGACTAATAGCCAAAGTATTATAAATTTCTTATTTGGCTTAGCATGCAGGTCACTGTTCATGTAGGCATACATCTGTAATTTCAGAATTTGAGGCTATTCTACTTTTCATATAATTGAACACCAGTTTTCTTTTAATTGTGCTGCTTGATAGTGCTGTTCAGTGAATATTCTGGGATCATGATTCACTCTCTTGCAGTAAAGTACAGAGTTTCCACTTATATTTGGTGCTTGCCATTATAAGTAGCCAAAATCTGCTGGACCTTGTCCTTTTCTTTTGAGAGGAGTCAGAAGCCTGTTACATACACAGCATCAGCATCTGGGACAGTGTACTCTTCACAGATGCTCAGCAAGTATTAATTTCCTTCCCCTCTTGCACTTTGCTTCCCTTTACTTCCTTTGCTTACCTAGAATTTTAAAAATTACTTACTTGGCTACTGGTGTTTTAAAATATATTTTATTCTGAAAATGTCAAAGCATTAATAACATGAATTTTTTTTCTTTTGCCTCAAAAAGTGACATTTATTCAAAGAAAAAAAAAGGAAAATAAAATGACAAGATGTCCATCCCTTGTCTCCCTTCCCTCCCCCCAATAACATAGATTTTTAAAGTCAAATTTACCATATATTTGGTGGTAATTGGGGATCATGCAGGATTAGTCATATGCATCTTTCCATTAGAGTCAATGATAATTAGCAGCATTTTTTTTTTAATTTTTAATTTATTTATGATAGTCACAGAGAGAGAGAGAGAGAGAAGCAGAGACACAGGCAGAGGGAGAAGCAGGCTCCATGCACCGGGAGCCCGACGTGGGATTCGATCCTGGGTCTCCAGGATCGCGCCCTGGGCCAAAGGCAGGCGCCAAACCGCTGCGCCACCCAGGGATCCCCTTAGCAGCAGAATTTCACTGTACTTCCATCAGTCACTATTGAGAAGAAAGCAGTGTTCTTCATGCACGTTCAGCTGCTGCATGATGTGTGGCTGCATTTCATGTTACATATAGTTGCCCAGTGCCAACCCAGCACAGTAAATCTCAGTTCTAGGCGCTTGCCATTTTTCATCATAATGGGAAAAATATACAGTTTTCCATTTTATTGAATGAATTTGAATTCATGGAGGACATCAAACTGTGCACACTGTGTAGTTTATGTGCCTCTATACACTGGCAGTATGGATGAGCTGACTATCCTGGGAAGAGTAATCAGAGGATCTTGTGTAATAGTTCGGAAATGTGATTATTTCTGTGTCTCTTTACCTTGTTTTAGTGTAACACCTCCCGCCCCCCCCCCCCCGTCCTGTGTAAAATATCAAGAAGGACATTTTGGCTCATTGTCTCATTAAAGTTTCTCACTTTTTTAAAAAGGGAAGGTACATCTAACTGGTGGCTGTTTTAACCTCTCCACTTAACTGGTGATGCAGAGCACTATTAGCACTTAAGAGACTTTTCTGGCCTTACAACCTTGCATTTGATGTCTCTGATAATGAAATTTAGACAGAATAACCCTAAGGATATGCAGTCTTTCCATTCCTCTAGGTCAGTGACTCTCGAATTCGGTGGCCCTCAGGTAGCTAGTGAACCAGGCAAAAATTCAAAATCCTGGACTGTATCTTAACCCAGTGTAGGCAGTTCTGATGTATACTAACGTTTGAGAACCACTGCTCTAGATATTCAGACAGAAAACGATCTATGATTTAACCAAGTTAGAAGCTCAGAGGGTTTTAGTTGTCTGGTTGACCCACTGACCTTGACCCCCAGTGCCTGTGGTAGAGCTTGGCTGAAATCACTCAGGCGATATGACTTTAGACTGTATAAGAAGCCACCCTCTTCCTTGTATCTGCAACCCCCAAACCCACAAATCTCTCATGATAGTTTCTCTAAGTCTGACCCCTAATTTTGTTTGAGGATAACTTGAGCTAAGCTTACTTATTTCTTAAAGTGTCAATTCATATGTTTAATTGCAGAAATGTTAATAGGTGCAATTCTAGGCTGCTTCCTGAAAGCTTGCTAGGGATTTTTCAAAATATTTGTTATATATAATGTATTCATTACCAAAATCCCAAAATTTTGCTTTTTAAAACATTTTGATCCCAGAGATTTCAGATTAGGGTTGTAAACAATGTGCTTCATCATACTGTGATTCTTCTGAAGAGCTGGCTTGTTTTTATTCCATGAATGCTGTGAATGATTTGATTGGCCTTGCTTTCCTCCAAGTGTGAGGCCTAGAGAGCTGTAAGCTGAGCCTTTTCTCCTTTGATCAAGAGCCCTGTAATGTTATTCTACCAGCATTGCTAACTCTCTTTTTTTCCATTGTGTTGGTATCATTATCTATTTTATCACCATTTTCATCATCATCATTATTATCAATCAGAATTATTTTGCTCAATGTATTTTGTAATCTCACTTTTTAGGATTGGTTTGAATGTGTATAAATTAATTAGTTCTTCCTTTTGTTGGAGAGATCGACTAATAAAATAGCTAAATACTCTAATTACTGATCCTGGGGCATTCTCTGGGGGGAGGATTTGACATAACTGCCCTCATTGCCTCTCTCTTTCTCCTCATAATAAAATAGCTTTTAGTTCTGAGGGTAGCTTTCCTGGTGAATAATGAGCATACATTCCCTGCTAGGTCAGACTTCTCATAGGTGGCAGACCAGGTATGAGCTGCCTCACCTTTTAGTTCCCTGAATAAAAGTCTCCAGGAGCATCTACGTACCCAAAACACTTAAATGTCTCCAGTCTGGAGAATTCCAGACTTTAAAGTCGCGATTCTGATTCTAAAAGTTATTTCTGCAGTAGTGAGTGGTTGGATGGAAAGTGACACGCCCTCAACAGCAATGCCAGCTCCTCTGGGGAATACAAGGATTCCAGAGAGAAAAGTTATGCATAGCATTGCTTTCCTGCTCCAGTTCACTAGCTCAGAGCATGAGAAATAAGACAAGTGACAAATCACTAAGTTATCCCTTAGGTCTTGAATTATCAGCCTGGATAGCAAACGATTCTGACTGCATATTTCAGTGGTTACTGTGCTTTCTTTTTAAAAAAGAAAAAAGAGTAATAGACTTTAATTTTTAGAGCATTTTGGGTTTCAGAGAAATTGGAAAAATGCAGAGAGCAAGTGCAAGTAAGCGCAGAGAATTCCTATATATTCCTTCTCCCTCCACCCCACACTTTAACCTGTTAACATTTTTTTAAAGATTTTATTCATTTATTCATGAGACGAGAGAAAGAGAGAGAGAGAGACAGACAGACAGACAGACAGACAGGCAGAGGGAGAAGCAGGCTCCATGCAGGGAGCCTGACGTGGGACTCCATCCCGGGCCTCCAGGATCAGGCCCTGGGCAGAAGGCAGAACCAAACCGCTGGGCCACCCGGGCTGCCTTAACCTGTTAACATTTTGCATTAGTATGGTGTATTTATCACAACTTATGAACTCTTATTGACACATTACTAACTAAAGCCCACAGTTTACATTGAGATTCACTTTTTTCTGTTGTACATTCTTTGGGTTTTGACAAATGCATAATGTCATGTGTCCACCATCACAGTGTCATACAGAGTAGTTTCACTGCCCTGGAAATGCCCCATGCTCCGCTGTATTCACCTACTCCCTCTCAACTGCTGGCAGCCACCAATCTTTTTTACTGTCTGTACAGTTTTACCTTTGTGAAGATGTCATAAAGTTTAAATTGTATAGTACGTAGCCTTTTTAGATGAGCCTTTTCAGTTTACACATTTAAATTTCCCCCATATCTTTTCATCGCTTGAGAGCTCTTTTGTTTTGATCATTAAATAATGCTCTATTATAAGGAGAGAAAATGAGTGGGAAATACCAGTAAGGGTGACAGGACATGAGAGACTCCTAACTCTGGGAAATGAACAAGGGGTAGTGGAAGGGGAGGTGGGTGGGGGGATGGGGTGACTGGGTGACGAGCACTGAGGGGGGCACTTGACGGGATGAGCACTGGGAGATATGCTATATGTTGGCAAATCCATCTCCAATGAAAAAATATACAAAAAAAAGGACATACCACAGTTTATCCATTCATATATTGAAGAACATCTTGGTTGCTTCCAACTTTTAGCAATTATGAATAAAGCTGCTACAGGTCTTTGTGTGCAGGTTTTTCTGTGGACATAAATCTTCAGTGCATTTGGGTCAATGCTTACAAGTGTGAGTGCTGGATTATGTGGTAAGATTATGTTTGGCTTTATAAAAATAATGCAGAATTGTCTTCCAAAGCCACTGTACCATTTTGCACTCCAACCAACAATGAATGAGTATATGTATTGCTCCACATCATCACTAGCATTTGGTATCATCAGTGTTTAGGATTTTAGCCACTCTAAAAAGTGTGCCATGCTTTACTTTTAACACTTAAAACATAGCAGATTTGTGTTCACAACGTGCATTTCTACTAATTAGTAGTAAGTATCCTCAAGGTTATATAAGATCATTGTTCTGCTTTTTCTACCCACCTTAAGCCCCTCCAGAGTTCACTGTTATCTCTTCCTTAAACAAGTCTGTGTGGATGGTCATGCTTATCTTACCAGTTCACTCTACGCCCATAGTCAGTTTTCATTCTTGTTTTTGCCTTTCTTGCATACAACCTAAGACTATGTTCCTTTCTTTCAGGACTCAAAGCAGTTTTTTAAGATCTCTCTAAGTCCTACTCTAACTCCATTTTCCTAAATGAGCCTCTTCTTTGGTAATGGTTTTCTGATTCTCTGTCTGCTGCCTATCTTTTATTATCATTGAGAATTTCAAACATACAAAAATATATAAAGAATGATATAATGAACCACCACATACCTGTTGCACACTTAACAGTCACCAAAATTACCCTATTGGCCAATCCTGCTCCGTCCTCTCCCTTCTTACTTTTCTCACTGTTGTACCATTTTGTAGCAAATCCCAGACATCATCCTATTATTTCATACATAGATAGAAGATATACATATATATTTTTCTTTCTCACATTAAGATTAAATGACTATCAAACCTAAAATCAAAGCAGTAGTTTCTTTCCATCATCATATATCTTGACAGTTTTTCAAATTTAAGGTACGATCCAGTAAGGCTCCATGCACTATGATTGGTTTATATTTATTTTGTCTCTTTTAACATATAGAATCCCTCTCCATTTTTTTGCCCCTTGCAGGCTATTTGTTGAAGAATATTTTATTTTTTTTTTAAATGTTTCTTTATTTATGATAGTCACAGAGAGATAGAGAGAGAGGCAGAGACACAGGCAGAGGGAGAAGCAGGCTCCATGCACCGGGAGCCCGACGTGGGATTCGATCCCGGGTCTCCAGGATCGCGCCCTGGGCCAAAGGCAGGCACCAAACCGCTGCGCCACCCAGGGATCCCTATTTGTTGAAGAATAAAAGTAATTTGTCCCATAAAATTTCCCATAATCTCATTTTTATTGTCTACATTCCTGAGATGTAGTTTAGCATGTTTCTCTGTATTCTGTATTTCCTGTAAATCAGTAGAAACTTCCTATAAGTTTGATTTATTTTGACAGGACTAATAGAGCTTAATTTTTTTCTTTTCTGGTAATGCCAATTCATTACAGGTTCTCTTCTAACTGGACTCTAAGAAATATGCCAGCCTATCAGTTTATGCTAATCCTAAAATGTTTAATGAAGTTCTAGATGAATTATGTAAGACTTTCACAGTGCTGGACATCAATTAATAACATAGCTGGACCAGAACCCTGTACTCTAGACATTTAAATCAGATTCCTTTTCTCTCTAAGCATTAGCTTTAGCTTGGTGAAAGTAGCGTGCCTTATACACTTTAAATTTCCTGCAGCAGCAAACTGAAGAGTGCATTTGCAGAATGTTCTCTATGCTGTGTAATGTAGTTCTAGTAAAAAAAAATTAAATTACTTACATACTGTCACTACATAATCATATAACTTGGTACTTAAATTGTGTGGGCTCTTCATTTTGACATCTAAATAGGAATCCTGATTAGGGTACTTGCTGTTTGATCTCGAAGAAGTCACTGAACCTGGTTTCTCTGTTTGCTGGATGGGATTCTATCAGTAATGACCTTATGGGGTGTTTTGATTATTCAATAAAGACAATGCGTTGAAAATGCTTAGTACAATGCCTAGGGTAGAATGGTAAATGCATAATAATGTTGTAAACTTTAAGCAAGGGAAGTACTGTTAGGAGAAAACTGAGGCAGAGTTGGGGGGGGGGGATTGGCCTATTATTACATAACTGGTTTTCATTTTTAATCTAAGAACCTGACTCTTGTATCAAAGCTGACCTGTAAGTATCTGTAATATTATGAATGGAGGAACCTACTTAGGTCTAGGTTTGTGGAAGGAGCAGTTGGGGTGTTGAATCTCAAGATGATAATAACACATTGTCAATTGCACACAGCCATAAAATCCGTTTGTCTCCTGGAGACTGCTTACTGCTTACTTTGGTCACAGATAGACTGAGATTATTTCAGTTTTGTTTTAAAAAAATTACATACATGTGCATGTACACACGGGGCGGGGGTTGTTTCATTGCCAAGATGTATCAAATAAGTTCTCTTTTTCTTCTTTGCACAATGTTATAAAGTTTATATATGCAGTAATTCTTAAGGCATAATTCTTTGTGGTGAAAATTAAGTAATGGAAATAATCATCCACTACTATTTGACTTGGTAAAAATTACAGAAGCACTCCATAGAGATTTTTTTCCTTTGAAGTACAGTTATCAGGTGGTACCATAGCTGAATTAAGCTTAAATTGTTCTAAAAAGTTCCTGAGATATTTTTTCTTTTTTCGCCCAAGTTTTCCTGAGTAGGTAGTAGATACATGTATTTACTTTCCTCTTCCCTTGGTATTTCCTTTACTTTCAAGTGAGGATATTTTAATTTCAGATGTCTACTCTGTTTAATGGCTATTTACTCCTTTTTGTTAATTAACATATCTAAAATCTTAAATTGAAAAATAATTTGTCGCCACCTTCTTAAATGTTGTGTACATGATTAGCAAAAGCAACTGATGTTGGCTTGTGAAAGCTAAAAGTTAAAATGTATGATGATAATGTTGATTTAATTTGTGACTTTTTAGAAGTCACTTTGCCCTTTGAAATTAAGTGTGCCAGAACGGATAAACATAGTATACTGAGTAGATTAACCTAATGTTTTTGTTGACTTTTAACAAGAACTCTGTAAAGCAACCATGAAGTATTATATCTTTTAGCTTTTAGCTTTTTCAATAAAAACCACTGAAGCAATTTTAATTTGTATATCCGTTTCTTCAAAAATAAATGCATAGTTTCCTTCATGTGCTTCCATGCCTTATCACTTTACATTTTCAAACACACACTCAAAAAGCTATATACACAGAATATCAGGTTTTCCTTGAGATAACTATAACGAATTAAAGCATCCCCTCAAGGAGACATCATTACTTCCAACGCTGATGCAGCTCTTTTAAAAATAATCTTTAACTTTATAGTGTTACCCTTTGGTGCATGATGTCAGAATGACACTAGTGATTTCACTAGAAAAAGACATATCAGTGGTTAAATCTTGCTAGTCCACATAACTCTCCAGTTGCTAAATTGCATTGTAGCATTACCTACAAATATTTAGATGGGAGAATTAACAGTTAACAGCCAGGTAAACTCTATCAGTGTCGTGTAGTAACTGAATAGTACCAGTTTAATGTTTAAAAGACATTAACAAGGCTGTGGGAGAATTAATAAATGTTAAAATGACATCCCTTAACCTTTAATATTTTTAATGTTTTCACTTCTTTTGGTGTTTAAATCATCAAGGCTATATTGAATAATACCAGTAATAGTTTTTCCAGCAGTGTTGTGTAGTTGCCTTATAAACACAATGTAAAATTGAGGAGAATCGTTTTCCAGCCTGGCACTGACTCCACTCTCATGACAATGTAAAGGAGCTCTGGAAAGAGTGCTTGGGTACTTTCCAAGTGAACCTGATTGCCCTTTTCTTGCAACTAGTTACAGAAGGGCAATAGCTATAGAAGTACAGCCAGCAGCAGTGGATTTCCATGGTCACCTGTTTTCCCCTGGAGTCCACTTACAGCATGAGAAAAGAGAGGAAAGCCAAGGTATTTGGAAAAACCTGGTATGACAGGGGAAGTCCTCCTTCAAGTGTCTTCTGGCCTCCAGAGAATATCTTACGGAGTATGGTAATAGCAAGGAGTGAAGAATGATCAGTGGGAAGGGAAGTGGAATAGTTTTAAGAATTACTAGTGAGAAAAATAATAGAAAATGGTCAAAAATGGGGCAGATGTTAGAAGAATAATATTGTAATTGTAATTTTTAAGTAAAACTCAAAATTGTGCACCTCTGTATTCTCTTTTTCTTCCTGGCTGTGTCTTATGCTTTCATCTTGATATTCTCCCTTTGCCTTGATTTATCTGTTCTTACCCCATGGTATCGAATAGATTTATGTAAGCCATTTTGTTTATGTGAGGATAATATATGGCCCCCAAAGCTCAGTGTCTTTTAATGGCATTGATTTACTTCTCTCTCATATTACATGCCACGTGGCTATGGTCTGTGTGTCTTCTTCATTCTTGGATCCCAGGGTAAAGGAATAACCCCCATCTGGACATGATGTTTCCATGGCATAGGGAAAAGAACAATGGCAGAAACATGAAATGGATTTTAAAATTTGTTTGAGCATGACTTGAAAAAAAGAATATAGGAGTTGCCTGGGTGGCTCAATTAGTTAAGCTTCTGCCTTTGGCTCAGGTCATGATCCCAGAGTCCTGAGACTGAGCCCCACATATTGGGCTCCATGCTCAGTGGGGAGTATGATTCTCCCTCTGCCCCTCACTCCACTCATGCTCTCTCTCTCTCGTTCTGTCTCTCAAATGAAAAAATAAAATCTTTAAAAAAAAGAAAAAAGTATATAATCAACTCTACCCCCAGAATCCTTTCTGGGATAAGTTGTGGTATAGAAACATTAACTTTAAATTGATTTGAGTAAAAGAATACCATTAAGGTGGAAACTTAATAAAAAACTAATAAGGATGGTTTAATTTATTAAATTTTTATAGAGCATCTATAATACAGGAGACAACAGGAAGAAGCAAAGAATAATCAGTTCCTGTATGCTACATTTAAAATGCTCTCATGCCAGTGAGAAATATAGCAAAATATATAAAACTAGTATACATGCATTCACTGTTGAGTGCTTATTTCAGGAATAAAAGAAGTGCTAATTTACAGGAAGTGTGAATTAGATAAACTCAACCACTGAGTCCCAGAAACTTTAGGATAGTTACTGTGTAAGAACCTATAAAACGATGTTAGTTGTAAAGATGATATAGTAATAATAGATGGCCTTTACTATAAGTTGAACACTTAAAAAAATTTCATTGCAATCTCACAATAAACTTTTGACATATGTACAATTATTATTCTCATTTTACAGATAAGAATATAAAAGACACAGACACACATTGAGAGACTATTGTTATTTATAAAGTCTCCTGGATAGGGCAGCCTGGGTGGCTTAGCCATTTAGCACCGCCTTCAGGCAGGGTGTGATCCTGGAGACCTGGGATGAGTTCCACCTTAGGCTCCCTGCATGGAGCCTGTTTCTTCCTCTGCCTGTGTCTCTGCCTCTCTCTCTCTCTCTCTCTCTCTCTCTCTTTCTCTCTCTCTCTCTGTGTGTGTGTGTGTCTCTCATGAATAAATAAAGAAAATCTTAAAAATAAATAAATAAAAAATAAAGTCTCCTAGATGGATTAAGTGAAACATGAGAGTGAAAAGGTGTTTATATTCAGTTTCTAATATGTAAAACTCTTATTATATATATATAATTTTTATGAAATATATATATATATATATATATATATATATATATATATATAAATTTCCATGCTTGTTTGGTTGCAGTATTGTTGATCCCATAGCCTGAGCTCAAAAGACATTTTTCAACAGATGCAATCAAAGACCATTTGCAAAGTAATCTCAGTAAAACTTAGAAACATGAGCCCTAAGGGTAGAATCAATTGATAAGATACTGCATTTCTTTATAAGAAACATTGGGGAAAGATAAAACAGTTTGACTTATTGGTAGTGTTTTAATAAATATTCTGAAACCTTGTTACTTTTATTCTTACCATTAAAATACAGCTCTGTCATTATTTCCTGTTGAACCTACTCCACTCTGCCTTTATATGTGTAAGGAATAAAATTTTGAAGGGAAAAAAAATGTAGGGAGCCAAATATTTCTACATAATGCTTTTGTTAATGAGCAAAATTTGGGCATTGTATCTTCTATGTGAAAAATATAATATTCAGGAAAAACTGGATTATAATTAATCATTGTTCATTTATGTATTTATTACCCTTGGGGTCTTTTTGTAAACATTCCATTTTTCAAAAGCAGAAAATTCATCTCTAAAATGCAAGTATTACATCTCTGAAAAGGACCAATTTCTTTGTTTGGAACATATTGTCAGTATCAAAAATGTATGCTGAAAGACAGAAGTCAGTAACTAATAAATTAACAAAACCATTAGGGGATATACTAATATTTCACAAACTAAAACTGTATAGTGAAGGGAGATTATTTCTAGTAGTTTTTATGGATTTATTTTTCAGTTTTGTGTTTAAAAATGTAAATATCAATAGTTTTTTTCCTTCCTTGGCTCTTGTATGACACTTTTTGAATGGAAAAGAACTCAAATAAGGTTTTGATTTGTATATCCCATTTGTCTCAGAGTATAAATGAACAGTATTTGCCAATTTTGATTATGCCTTCTAAAATTGTTAAATAATTTGGGATGGTTTAAATAGTAATCTTATCCAATCTTATTATTTTGTTTTTTTTAAGATTTTTATTTATTTATTCATGAGAGACACAGAGAGAGAGAGAGAGAGGCAGAGGCATAGGCAGAGGGAGAAGGGGGCTCTCTCCAGGAGCCAGATGAGGGGACTCAGTACCAGGTCTCTGGAATCAGGCTATGAGCCTAAGGCAGACACTCAATCATGGAGCCACCTAGGTGTCCCACAATCTTATTTTTTTAATGTAACTTTTATTAAGATAAAAATTAACTGAAAAATAGAATGGGTTCTGTCCTATGATGCACTTAGAAGGACACTTCGCTCTTGTGATAATCTTGCTACAATGTATAACATCAACCTAATCTTGAGAATACATAAGACAAATCCAGATTGGGGGACACATTACAAAATAATTTATTAGGACTTTTTAAAGTTTCAAGGTCAGAAAAGACAAAGAAAGACTCTGGAATTATTGCAGGGGGAGGGTACTAAGACATGGTAACTAATGCAATGTGGGATCGTTTGAACCTGAATCAGGAAGAACCTTAGTAGGAAATCTGGTAAAATTTGAATGAAGTCTGTTAATCAGTTTTTTTATATCTTATTAACTCTAATATTGTGGTTTTAATAATTCTTCTATGGTTATATAAATGTTAACTTTAGAAGAAACAAAGTGTAGGGCATACAGGAATTCTCTCCTATTTCTCCAAGTTTTCTGTAAGTCTGAAAATTTGAAAATTAAAAGCTAAGGAAATACATTTACCTGGGGAATAAACATAAAACTATAACCTCTTAGAATTAGAAAGAATTAGAAAGAATTTTCTTAGAATTAGAAAAAATGAAATCTTATTTTTTGAAAGAGGTTTATGCCTTTTTGTAGCATATTTATGTTCACAAGCTGAGTGTCTGCCATACAAGGCATCTTACAAAGTGCTGTATGAGACAGAGGACTGGAAAAGACTTCTTTTTAAGGTTTTAGAGAAAACATTTTGTAGAGTACCAATGATGACAGTTATTAAACTCTAAAATTATGTAATATCTAAACACAAACACTGAAAGACGTGAGCAGTCACACTGTCTGATAAGATTATTGAAGTATATGAATCTAGGACACATGGTTGCAGAATTCAGAAGATTCATACAAACAAAATATTGAGAAAAATATAATACTGGCTTGGAGGTTGGGGAGGACAATTGTACATTATAGGATTATGGGGATTGATGAGTCATGCTTAGAGTTTTCAGATATAAAAATAGGAAAATAAATCTGGAATCAATCCAATTGTGACCATTTTTTAATGCCATATTAAGGCATTTTGCCTTCTCTGTGTAGTCAGTCTTAAATGATCAAAGGATTTTCAGCAAGTGGGCCACATGATTAGTTCTGTGTCTTGTGAAGTTAATGGCAGTATGAAGTGAAGATGGGAGTGAGACAAGATGGGTAGCCTGGAGACCAGAGAAGAGACAATGGCAGTAATTCAGAAGCAAATTGCAAAAGGACTAAAAGAGAGACTGGCAATAGAAATGAAAACAAATTAAATAGAAAATAGTAAAAAGGAATCTATTTAACTTACTGTAAGTAAGTTAAGATACCTTTCTATCCTGAAAGGTAGGAAAAAAATGAAGATTTGAATGATGATCAGGTAATCATGTTTCTTTAAGTGGTAATAATCACAATTACAATTAAATGATGAGACTGACCAGGGGACTAAGGCATCTTGATTTTTTTTGAAGAGTATTAATGACATCTAATTAGAAATTTAAACTCAGAAGAGATACTGAGAGATATGGTATTCACAGTCACAAAAGCTGAGTTGGACAATTGTGCTTTTCCGAAATGAGCTAATGAAATGACTTTATTCTTATATTCTAGAGTATTTCTCAAAGTTAGTAACAACTATGCCCAGCTATTTTGTTTATTTTTTTTTTACAATAAGGCCATTAAAGATGCCTTATTAGTATAGGAAGTTGGAATTTGGGTGTAAAAATTTAAGATTAATGTGAAGACTGTCCTAGTCAACAAATAATCTCATTGTCCAGTCTGTAATTCTTGGTTTTGTACCAAAAATCTATATTTCCTCTAGTAAGAATAGATGCTTTCAAGCACTCAGCTTTTTATGTTGAAATGTAAGTGATTACTGTTACCCAGTCTTCTGTGTTCCTCTTTAAACACTGGAGTGAGCTAGAAGAAAGATATCTTTTTCATCTATACTTACCACACTGGTTGATCCCATTCAGTCTCATGGTTTTAAATTTCATCTGTGTATTTATTACTCCCAAATACAAATCTCCAGCTCACACTTACCTCTTGAACACCAGACTTATATACTCAGCTGCCTGCAAGACTGAATAAAGTTCTTGATCATCCAAGAAAATGGTACAAAAAGGTACAAAAAATATGTAACTTTTTTTGGTACATATTGTACCTTTCTTTCCCTACCTCAACTAATTGTATTATTATCATTTTAGTTACTCGAAGCAAAAGCTTTAAAGTAATACTTGTTGACTTTCTTTGTCTCTCACCCACCATTTTATCTGTAAGAAAATCCTATTGTCTCTAGCTTCAAAACAGATCCAAAACCTGATCACTTCTCAAGAGCTTCAGTTCATTGTATTTCACCTGGATGATTGCAGGAAGCCCCAGAGTGCCAACTTCTGCCTTCTTCCCTACCAGTTCATTTTCAACTCAGTTGCTGAAGTGATTCTCTTCAAGCAGAGATTAGTGTATGCCACTTCTTTGCTGAAACCCTCCAAAGACCTCTCTAATATTACTGTGAGAAGAAGCCCAGGTATGAAATTACAAGGATCTGCAAGGCTTTGCAAAGTTTCATCTAGCCTGATTTCCTCTTCCTATTCCTGGTCTTTTTGCTCTCTCTGAGCAAATATCGTCCTCCCTTGCCCTTCCACAGACATTTCAGGAACATTACTTCCTCTGAGACTTGGCATTTGCTGTTCCCTCTGACTGAAGTACTCTTCCAGATAATTTTCTGTTTCACTTCTTTACCTCCTCAGGTCTTGACTCAAATCACTCTATAAGTTAGGCATTTCCAGACCACTCTATCTGAAATTTGAAGCTTCCTTCTAATCCATATGCCCCTTCCCTCATTTTCTCTTTGGCAATTATCACCATTACACTCCGTATAGTTTTTGCTCATTTTGTTTTTTGCCTTTTACACACTTATATGGTTAGAATGTAAACTCTACCGAGGCAAGAATTTTTTGTTTTTAATGATTCTACACCGAATGCCGTATTATAAGTATTTGCTGAATGAATTAATAGGAAATATCATCTATAGTCAGCTCTGCTTTTATTGATATATATATTGAATAAAATATTTTGAACACCTTTGATGTGCTTGGCCTAGGACCTAAGAATGCAGTGCATTTTAGGATCTCTTAGGTGTGTGGTGAACAGACATAAAAACATGTATTTTATAGTCCAGTGTTCTAAACGGAAAGGTAAAATTGGGGTTTATGGTCTCTACTCTAAACAGAGAAATACCTCATAGCCTCTAATCTTACTTTTATTTTGCCATCACTATGCTGTAGAAGCTGTAGAGCAAATAACCAACTAGAAGTAGTTGCTTAACTTGTTTTACAGATGTGACCCAACACTACAAAGATACAAATCAAGGCTATGATCTTCAGTTCTGCCTTAGTTTTTAGTTCTAAATTCACCTTGTTTCTACTTCCAAATCAAATGGTTTTCTATAAGGTGGGTCATAATCCCTGATAAACAGCTGTTCTGAGGACGTTTGGCACAATTCTTCATTATGCTTCTTCAAGCTGAAGTTCTGGCAATTCCTTCACATAAGCTGGCTCTGCTGAGTGGAAGATACAGAATGGAAATATGTTGGCAGCGATTGTTCTCTTTCATTTCTTCTGAATCAGTCCACAACCCATGGATTCTGTGAAATAACAAAATTGGCTGTTATAGGTTATGGTCACATTCCCATCTCAACACCAGCATTTGAAATCTCTTAGGCATTTTAAGGTAGAGATTTATGTTTTATTTGTGCCTCGGGATTATTCTGAATCAAATATTTATAGATAGAGAGGGGGATGCAAAATATTCACAAACAACAATAGCACACTCAGTTAAAATTTGTCTTACTTAAAAAAGAAGCCTTTGATTTAGGATTCTCAATCACTTTTTTCTGGAGGATTGAGGTTGAGATATGTAAGTCTATATCTGTTTTGTTGCCAAGACTGGTGTGATATTACCACAGTGACCAAAACGATGATGAAATTCCCATTTATAAGAGAAATGGTTGTACCCTGTCTACCACAGAGGGGAAAAATGCTGACATATTCATCATTGTTATGCTTTCTTGCCACACTTTATTCTCTTCTACATTCTGCAAAAAGTTCTTTAGGCTCTGTGGCTTCATCAGTCATAAGCTGTTGTATTATTTCACAATCATATGACTGTACATCATAGGCACATTTTAAAAGCCTTTCATGTTACTCTACCACATTCAGAGAATATTTTTTTCACAGAGGCCAATTAGTGTTTTTATTAATCTTACCACCATAGAAAAAAAGGTATTAAATAATAATGATATATACTTTAGCAAGGACAGAACTCAAAGTATGTGATCACTGCCAGTGGAGCAGAACTTTCCAGGGACAGTGCAGTACAATTTTTATATTCAGTGAAGATTTAAGTCAGATGAGAAATGTAAGGTACCTTTTGTGCATTACCAGATAGTAGAAATTTATAAAATGTTTTTAAAATGCTATTCAGTTATTCAGTTGCTCCTCCATTTGAGAGTTTGTCTCATAAGGAATATATACATACACACATGTGCATACACATGCATATGTACATTTACATACGTGTATGTGTATCTGTGTTTATGATATAGGTATATATCATAAATTTGTTTATAAAGTATATATAAGCACACATATATTCATCTGTACACATATATGCATTATGTTTTATTTTTTATATTTATTTATTTATTTATTTATTTATTTATTTATTTATTTTTATTGGAGTTCAATTTGCCAACATATAGCATAATACCCAGTGCTCATCCCATCAAGTGCCCCCCTCAGTGCATTATGTTTTATGATATATGTAATTCTCTATATATCTGTATATATATTCTATATATAATAATACATAAAATTTCTAGAAGATATAAGGACCGTCCAGATTTTCAAATTATTTTGTTTGGTGGCTGTTCAGGTTTAGTAGGAGAAGAATTATGAGTTTATGAATCACTGATCATATTCTCTATTCTCATGAGAATAAGAGGATATTTCAATGATAAACAGTCACCAAAGCGTGGCATATTCTCAGATGAGCTCACTGTTGCCACCTCTGTTGCCAAGGTGAAGACAAAATCTCCTGGGCAAAGATACAATTATTCAAGTCACTTATTTGGAATTAAAACAAACATCAGTCATTAAAGATGTTTTACTCAATATCTAAATGGTTTAAAAATTGAATTTCTTGGGACGCCTTGGTGGCTCACTGGTTGAGCATCTGCCTTCGGCTCAGGGTATGATCCTGGAGACCCAGGATCGAGTCCCACGTCGGGCTCCCTGCATGGAGCCTGCTTCTTCCTCTGCCTGTGTCTCTGCCTCTCTCTCTATGTCTCTCATGAATAAATAAAAAATCTTAAAAAAATTGAATTTCTCATGTAACTGTTCCCTCAAAGACTCCTAGATGGTTCTTTGTTTTTGAAGAATGTTTTCTGTAGCATCTATGTAAACACTGTTACTTTCTTTGCAGGTTACCTTGTTCACTTGCAACAAAAAACATTTTTAAACAATCATATTCCCTTTTGTCAGTCTGAGTCAGCTGAAATATTTGGAGTTATCAACCTCTTGTAATAACCCGAAGTGGCAAGTGTTCAGTGATAACTGGGATGTAGTTTATTTCAAGTGAATATATTCTGAAGCCTTTTGAGTGGTTATATTTATTCTGATAGATATAGATCTAACTTGCTTATGTAAAGAACAGGCTGTAGTGTAGTTCAATGTGCCTCCATAATTCCAGATTCATTTTGGTATACTCCTTTAATTTTGGCTGCCTACAGCTGTCACAGTCCTATCACTACCAGCATTCCAAAATCCTGCCATGCTTGATAATCATTTGTCTCTTTAATTTATCACTGCCTTAACTTAAGAACAGAACAAAGGATTTATTTTGACCAAAAGATACCAAACTATGATGGCTGATATATATCATCAAAATATTTTGTAGACTCTCTACGAGATAATTATGCTTGCTAATAGCCATAAAGTAGGAAATGCATAATGACAAAAATCTCTTATGTTTTATTACTGCATCATCTATGTATGTTTTAAAAATACTAATGCATGTTTATGTAGTATGGATTTTCAGAGTCCTTTCAATAATTAGGATCCCCTCTCAAAGTTCTCTCTTGAAGCATGAGAACCAGTGATTTGTAACAGTTGATATTAGGGGGGTGGCATTAGTTGTCCCATGACCTATCCTATTTGGCATTTGATATATTTTCCAAAAAAATGTAATAGATCATGAAAATAAGAAAGACCTGCTCTCTCTTCAATTAAATCATCTAAGTGCTCCTGGGACTTATTGTAGACCAGGAATCCTATGAAATAAGGAAATAGATGTGACTGATAAGAAAAATTCAGATTTGAAAGGGAACTGAGCAACTAAAGAGCCTACCCAACTTTTCTTTTGCAAGCAATAACCCAGACAGGTTAAGTAACTTGTTAAGTGCACACACTTTATTGATGGCAAAGACAGGTCTAAACCTAGGTTATACAAACATTGAAAACATCTAGAAACATAGCATGTTACTATTGCAATATCAGTTGCAGAATTGTCCAGAAGATGGAAGTGTGGAGTTGAAATTATCCTACAACCTGGGGAATCATAGATTATGATATATTTTGTACACTTTTAGGGGCAAAAGCACAGAGCTTGGCATCACAAGTGGAAAGGAAAGTAGATTGTGGTAGAATGAATGCTGGATTTGGAGTCAGAATTGCTCTTTAAGAAGTCTCAGTGCTACCACCAACTAGATATGTGACCTATTCTGTATTCTTTAAATATCTCTAACCTTCTATTTCTTTCCTGTAGAAATAAGACTTCCCTGCATACTATTTAGGAAGGTTGAAAGAATCAAAATCAATATTTGAAAATAGTTAATTTGTATGGCGCTTGTGATAAAGAAGAAAAAGAGTACACTTCAATAAACTGTGGCACTCCTCTGTGCCATGCATTATGCAAACTGTTGGGAATATGGTACTGAAAAAATAGGTATGATGATATTATAAGAATTTTTCATTCTGGAAAAATGAATATTTAGATATGGCATTATATAATTTACTAGGAGCTTTCTTATTCATTGCCCTGCTTGAGCTTAAAAACAGTACTAGGCAGACAGGATTGATCAAGTAATAATAACAAAACAACAACTAACATTCCTTGTCCTTGTGTGGAAAATAATTTCATATTATTTAAATAAAGCTACGTGGTGGTGCAGAAAGAAGACCAAGATGGGAATAAGAGGAATCATAACATTGGAAGCCAATAAAGCATCTGGGCATTCCTTTCTGTGTAGTAATAAACATCTTAGAGTCATATGATCATATTGAGCTTTCAGTAGATACAGGTAAATGTTTTTATCCTGATATTATTTATTGAGAAACTAAAACTTCCAATCACCACATGTCTCACTAGCTGGCACATCTAATGAGTGGAAAAGCAAGGATTTGATTCCAGAACACTCTGGCTCCAGAGCCTATGTTATCTCCATGTGCCAGGCTCTTCCCACACACTAGCATGCTTACCATGTCCAGGACATGAGCTCCAGTGCTAAAAAAGAAACCAAACTATCCAATTCAGCAGCATCACACCAAATAACCCCCTTTCTGATTTTGCCGTGTCTGTCAATGACTCCAGAATTCTACCTAGCTCGTCAGGTTTAAAAGTGAAGTTGAGTCATTCTTATTTGTCACCCCATGTGAAATAAGATGTCAGTTCCTGTTTTCCTTTCACCATGTTTTTAGTCCTGCTGCTTCTGTGTGGTTTTGACCTGGCTAATTCTTCCAGTAATTGTTATCAAAGCTCCAAACTGGCAACCGTGCTTTGAATCCCTTAACTGCCTGATCCAACAGTCCTGGTTTGCACCTCTCCATTTGCAGACCATGAAACGAGGCTTCAGGTGCTGGTAGTTTATTTGAAACATGATCCCCAGTCACCCCAGGTCAGGGAATGGGGAAATGAGAAGGAAAAGAAGTCAGCCGATGATGGGGCATGTTATCAAGAGAGTCACCACTGTGTATGGCTGGAGTTCCTAAGTGGAGAACCATAGGAACCACGGTAGAGCATCTGCCTCAGAGTTGTTTTGTCTGGTGGTCCCTGGAGCATCATTCATACACCAGCTCCCATAAGTCACTGACTATTCCCTGGGGACTCTCAGTCTTCAGCTCTGTGCTTATAGTGCAATTAGATCGAGCTACTCAGGCAGCTAGGGAGGGCCATTGGGCACAAAAGCTAAGTCTCACAGAAGTCCAGCCACAGTGCACAGAAAAGATATTGGCCGTGAGAATGTGTCTGGCACATTGAACATGTCTTCTCAGCCAGCCTATATATTGTTTGCAAAGTAATCTTAATGTATATTTCTGCTGGAGGAAGATGCTTTAGGTGCTCACAGCTCACTGTGTGTGCTTTCCAACTTTCATATCTTTTCTTATACTTTCTTCTTCTTTTTTAAAAAAATATTTATTTATTTATTCATGAGAGACACACAGAGAGAGAGGCAGAGACTCAGGCAGAGAGAGAAGCAGGCTCCACGCAAGGAGCCCAATGCGGGACTCTATCCTGGGACTCCAAAATCACGCCCTGGACCAAAGACAGGCACTCAACCGCCAAGCCACCCAGGCGTCCCTATACTTTCTTGAATATTGTTTTCCCCTTTGCTTCCAAATGCATAGAATCAGATGTTATCCACTGTTTTAAGATACATGTTGTAGGTATTTGTGATTATATTTTATCTCACTTTATATCATAGCTTCATATCATCCACTGGCACAGTAATACAATAGAAGCTTAATAAATGCTGGTAGACTCATTGTCTCAATGCGTACCAACTTGTGAACTTGTCATTGTTCAAAGAAAACAGAAAAATTCTAAAAATGTAGCTTTCTAAAATTACTACATAGTAACTACATTTGTTTCTAGAAATCAATGCCTTGTATCCAGTGAATAATAGCAATCAGTTTAATGAGTTGCAGTATTACTACTCCCAAATACATTTAAAGCTTGAGGATTCAGTAATTGATACTTCTTAAAGTAAAAATTATCTTTGGTCTTTGTTTCCTATTGCTTTTGCAATCAATTACCACAAACTTATTGACTTAAATACCACAGATTTATTATCTTATAGTTCTGGAAATCAGATGTGCAAAATGGATCATGATGGGCCAAAATCAAAATGTCATCATTCCTTTCTGGAGACTCAAGAGGAAAATCTGTTTTCCCACCTTTTCCGGCTTCTATAGGCTGCCTGTATTCCTTGGCTTTTGGCATTCTTCTGTCTTCAAAGAAAGCAATGACCTGGTTAAATATTTTTTACATTATGTTGTAAGTTTAAAGCTTTCATAATTACATTGTATGATATACTTGCATGATCTAGACTTATCTCTACATTATAAGGTTGGCTGATTAACAACCCTCAATTGCATCTGCTACCTTGATTTCCCTTTGCTATGCAAAGTAACATATTCATAGGTTCAGGAGATTGGGACATGGACATCTCTGGGAGGCCATTATTCTGCTTATCACATTTGGGATGTCTCATTCCTCCCCCCCCCCCCCCGCAACTCAATAAAATAATCATACCCATTTGAATTTATCTGGTAAGATATTTAAGATATAATCCAAAGCCCTTGATGCTAGAGATTGTGTTGTGGTTTCAGCAAATGGAGTCTCCTATATCATAAAACAATATGGATATTTCATTTTGAAAAAGAAAAGTTAATTTAGAAAATTAGAAATTTTGTGCGTACACATAATAGTTTTGTTACCTGAGCATACTTTTAGTGTTTCCAAAATAAACTTGTCATTAGTTTCGTTTCATAGCTGATTTTATTTATTATCATTTATTTTTATTTTTATTTCATAGCTGATCTTAAAAAAATTACTTAGGGGCACTTGGCTGGTTCAGACCGAAGACCATGTGACTCTTCTTGATATCAGGGTCATGAGTTCAAGCCTCATGTTCGGTCTAGAAATTACTTTAAAATTTTTTTAAAAGAAAATGACTTAGGAATACCTGGGTGGCTCAGCATTTAAGTGCCTGCCTTTGGCCCAGGGCATGATCCTGGAGTCCTGGGATCAAGACCCACATGAGGCTCCCTGCATGAAGCCTGCTTCTCTTTCTGCCTATGTCTCTGACTCTCTCTGTGTATCTCTCTTGAATAAATAAATAAAATCTTAAAAAAAGAAAAAAATGACTTATACTGAACACATTGAGCAAATTAAGCCATTTAGCTAATAGAAATATGTCACAAAAAAATCTGTCACAGAGTGTGGTTATTACAGTTTTAAGTGATTCCAATAACATTTCAAGGACATTAGGAAGATCTGTCACTCATCATTAGACTGAGACCTTACACAATAATCCAAAAATTGAATCCTAGGTTAAACATGTAATCTAACACAAGAAGAAAATGTAGTTTACAGAACAACTAGAGAGAAAACTTGAAAACCATCTCCCATAAGCTCTTTACTTTTCTTGAGAAATGGTTGCTGTTTGTCAGAAATAACATGTGTTAGATCTTGCATGCTTATAATCTACATCTTTTAGAGATTAGTTTTTCCGTGATCTCTATTTACACTCCCTCTTTCAACAAGGCCTTACATACATGTGCTTCCTATCGTGCCCACGTAGGTCTTCATTTCCCAGTCATTTTTCATGTTTTGGACATTCCTAGTTCTCTTAATCAAGAATGGCTAGTTGATGACTTCTTAATTCTGTTGTTTTTTTTAATTTGTTAGAATTAAAATTGTTACTAGCTTATCTGGAAAATTAATCCTCCAAAGGGTAATAATAGTTTGTTCTGTTCTTCCTGCCTCTAACATTATGAAGATTGTATATTACCAGTTGCTCTCTGGTAAAGTGTGGTTGTAAAATAATTAAGCTAAGTCCTTAAACCAAAAAGATTAGAACTTAAACAGTAATGTTAGTCCTTTATTCTTTGAAACAGTCACTTTGAGAAGACAAGTTTTTATTCTAGTGACCCTGACATTTATGTAGTATCTTCAGTGAAATCAATCTGTTGTTCACCCACTTGGTGCTAAAAGAAGTTTCCTCATTTCATAAATTCTGTCCCCTTTTATAACAATCTTAAATACTTTCTGAGATGAGGTGTGCTATAAAAATATGCATGTAAAATAAAATCCACTCTTAATCAACAAAAAGTTCAGAATTTTTGTTAAGTTGAAGTTAACCAAATGAGGCATCAATTTTTTTTGGACTTGAACACTCTATAGTGAAAGCTCCATTACTGTCTTGAAATAGGCGCATTTTTCCAGGACTGGCAAAAAGGCCAAATTAGTAGGAACCCTCAGATGCACTCATTGTCTTCATTAACTGCTTCTGTTAAAAAATCCATCATATAATAATATGTCCACCCAAAATACTCAAAGTGGATAACTTGACTTTTGCTGATTTTCAAGTTGTAAAAAATTTCAGAGATTTTGTTTTACTGCAATTTAGCATAGTGATTCATTTTATGAGTCTTTCTCTCAATATGATATAGCACCTTGAAAACCAATATGCATGCTTTAAAAAAAGTGGAGTGGAAGTTTCTTGCAAACAAGGATTTTGTTATATTCCATCTTCACTTTAACATGAAATTAGTGGTTACTGCTTTAGAACATGTATTATATTTCTAGCCTCTATGAGTCATCACTTTTGCTTTTTTTCTAACGTTAATTAACATACTGTGATGAGCATGTACACATTATTAATTAGATATTAATAATATATAAATAGTTATTTATATTATAATATATATTTATAATTTGTTATGATTTATTTTATTTAATGCATCTGTTCCCCTCAACAATGTTGCAAGAATGTTTTACTAGTGCAATTGTATAGTGAGGAATCAGAGCTAAGAGAAGATAAGCATGTGAGCCCAAGGGCTCTCAGCTAGGCAAAACTCAAACCCTGCTCTGTTTGACTCCAAAGATGAGTCTAATTGCTTTTTAGTGTGCTACACTGTAAATTTTCCATGGGTCTAGCAGTGTTGAGTTAAAGCATATTTTGCAATCAAGAAATGACAATAAAGGAGATGGCAAAGAGAAAATCGTGATAGAGACAACTGTTGAGGTATGTTCTTAAAACCAAAGACTTAGAAGTCTTCCCTATGGGCCACAGTTACCATTATATTCTCTCAGAAAAATGTCAAACAGGAAATGGCATCAATTTTTCTTCTCCCTTGAGAGTTGTTCTATAGCTGCCTATGTAACAGTCTTCAGAGCCATCACATAATTTTAATTACCTCTTCCCCCTACTCCTCATACCATGTGGAACAAGTCATATTGGGCATATATGTGAATCACCCAGCCTTAAAAGCATAATTCTCCAGTAGCTATTACCTCTTGTATCAAATCTGTAGTTGTGGCATCTGAGAACATGCCCAGTTGCAAGTCCTCATACTAAGGGAAGTCCAAAGATATGACGTCCAGATCAGGCGTTTATAGGTCATTTATAGTTCCTTCTAGTCTACATGAGATTTACTAGTCAGGACTCATTTTTACCATGATCATGTGGCATTATAACATAATTGTTGTACCACCTACCTATTTTTCCAGATGATTAGAGCTAGAAAGTTTATCATGTATCAAATTCAAGTGCAACACATCAAAGAGTTTCAGTAACTCTTTACCCCTCCCCCCCCAATTAGAGTGGGGTTGTTGAAAAGTAGATTTTTTATTTGTTTTATTATTAAGGTTGATAAAATTTAGGTATGATCTCAAAAGCTGATGGCTGAGATAGGGTAGAGGTAAACGTCCTTGGAGTTCAGGAGATAAAAGACCTGGGAGGCCAGGGTGTAAATCAGACCACCTTGGGATGTGTTGAAATAACCAAAATGTGGATGGGTGAATGGAGCAGGGACTCAAGCTCTAGAACTCTCACTAAATGACAAGGAGGTCTGCTTCTGACTATAGCTGAGGAAACATAGATGATGGGTTCTGGTGACATAAACTTCAAGCAAACCAAATTTATTAGAGGAAGAAGAGGACAGTTCATGTGGAAGAAGCTACTGGCAGCAAGGAAAACACCTGCTCTATCTCCTGTTTCCAGTCTTTATTTTTATAATTCATGGAAGTACCCTGAAATATTCTGACAAAGCTACCCAATTGTAAGAAAGCAAAAAAAATAGTTTATACACATAATTATGTTTGTATCTGTGTGCCAACACCATTTCTGCAGATCAGTTGTGAGTGTAACTAGGACTTGTAATGAATCAAACCAAGAACAGCCACTCTGCTTGTGTTAATATAGGGAGTAACATGTTAATATGGAGAACAATATGTTGACATAGAGAATGTTAGTAAGTGTTAATACAGAAAATAAAATGGTACAGCTTTGTTACTGAATTATTATTTGGATGCATTTTTTTTTATAACGTAGGTGAAAGGGATCTGAATTCTAAATAGTCCATTTATGAGCTGCATGATTTTGGGCAGATTAGTTTATTCCACTAAGCTTCAGATTTATTTTCTAAGAAATGAGTTCACTAATATTACCTACCTCCCAGGATTGAGTCAGGATTAAATGACATAATACACATTAAGAGTTTAGCAGAGTGATTGGTGTAGTAAATGCTTATTAAAGGTTAGCTACCATTGTTACTATTTTAATATATTAAATTGCATTTTTAAACAAAAAGGTAGTTCCCCTGGTAGGTTAATATGAAGAGTTAAGAGAAAGTCAAAAGGGTAATCTGTTCAGTTATTTTCTGAATTAACAATATGTGATATTATAATGACCAAAGTCCCATGTGATAGAAGAAAGAGAATAAATAAAGTACTTAAAGTAGAACATTTGTGCCCTTGACTTAAATTTCTTTCACCCTTAATCTTTGGGTTATTTAGCATGACCCTGAAGGATTCTTCCCTTGATTCATTAATGTGCTACACTTTTTAAAAAGAACATTTCTGTCCCTGCTCTACTCCCACCCTAAATGTCTCAAGGGTATATCCTTTACAAACTCTTACACTTTCTCTATTAGGGTAAAATAGAGGAAAGGAAAAAAAATTTTAAAAAAAATTTTTAAATGGAGGAAAGGATACCTTGTGTCCCAGAGTCAGTTCTCAATCGCTGGAAAATGATTCTGAATGCCAGCTGCATTAGGGATACCTCATTTATCACTTAGTTGGCATTGAGCCTCATTTAGAAAATATGTACTTTTAATTTAGTAGTAATGTTTAAGAGTATTGCAGTCTGTGGCATCAGTCTTTATGGGGGAAAAATCCTCTAAATGATGCTTTAAGGAGCCTCATTGCACTGAGCACACATCTTTTAAAAATCTGTGTTTTTCTGTTGCTCTTTCAACTCAAAGATGCCCATCCCAGAGAATAAGAACCTTCCTCTGTCATCTTTGGGGTCTCGGTTAAGTCACTTCTTCTATCATAGTATTTTCTCATTTCTAACAAGAGAATAAAAATGTCTCCTTCACAGATTTATCCTCAGGATTTTAATTAAATAATACATATTAAAATGCTTCCAGAGTGCCTGTTACAGGGAAGCTGGCAATAAAAGTCTATCTGTTTTAGTTACTTAACCACTAAAATTATAACTGATGTTGGTCAAAGCAGTTATATAATATTGTTTCAGTGATGTGAACATTGCCATTTTTCACTGGATATATTGATATTGGGGTGTCTTCATTCAATTCACATTAAAATTCTTCTTTAACTCTACTACTATTCATTCTACAGCTTGTGGCACAGTGTACATAATTTTTGGGTAGATAGTGACTAAGCACATTATATAAAAGATGCATTATTTACTGGATCAAAGGTCAATGTGATCATAATTTAATATGCCAAAGGTCAGACAGTCCAGAAATGTCTGCAAACTTCTAAAGTGACGTACATTTTTGAAATAAAACTGCCATTTTATAATGGATAGTGCATCAACGGGGAAGCCAAGCATGCTTATAAGATTTACATGGCATAGCTCATCAGAGAGGCTTTCTATAAATCTACCCTAGGACAGATTTCCAGATTCCATTTTTAAGTACATCAACATTCTTTTCTCTTTAAATAAGTCTTTCTCAAGGAAATTATCACAGTATTGCTCTTGGGACTGAATGTCCTTGTAGAATATTACACTTTCTGAAAGATCACTTATTAACCTGGTGAACTGTGCAGAGTATATTTTCTGTTTTGGTTTTTGGATGGAGTCATTTTTCTATTTTAGCTTTGTTGGATGTGTTCATATCAAAACTACTGTCATTTTTATAGTGAGTTAGAGCTGAAAGTATCTGCTATGATGTGGACACTGCATCTCACTTTTATTAATACTGTAAATTTTTTTCATTAGATAATGGTAGTTTTATTCTGATTTAATGTTGATAGATGGTTTTCATGTTTTACCTATCTAGCATTCCGTTCAAGTATCTTCTTTAAGGCATTTTGAATGGATTTCTTAATTTTACCAAAGTGATAGGAATAATGTATTGATGATCATACTAGTAATAATAGCTACCATTTTCTTAATGTGTACTATTCCCGAGCACTGAGCTATGACTCACGTACTAATGTCATATGATTATCAAAGAATCCTGTGAAGTCAGTATTATCTCATTTTACAGATAACAAATCTTAAGGCTAAGTTAGGAGGCCAAATTTTCACTGTGACTCTTGTAATGAACATATTTACTGGTTCATTTACTCAGCAAATGTTTATGGCGTACCTCCTGTGTGCCAACCACTATGCCAAGGACTGAAAGGAGCATTTTATAAGCTAGACACAACCCCTGCCCTCAGAGAGCTGCTAGTCCATGAGAAAATTTAAACGTTAGCCAGGAATCTACAAAGAAGCGTTATACATTTTGATAGGGCAAATGAAAGTGTATGAGAATACGCCAGGGTGACCTAGCCAGGGAGGAGAGAGGGCAGGGACAGCCACTTCAAGAAAAACTTGATCAGCTCAGTGAAGGTGTTTAGGGTAGCAGTGGAGAGCAGTAAGCTAGGCATGATGCAGGAGAGAAGGGCCTGTATGGAGAACTCTAATCTACAGTAAGAAAACGAACCTGTATTCCAAGGGCATCCTTAATTATAGAAAGGCTTTGTTCAAAACAGGAATCATAAGCCAGGAAATGGCCTTAAATTATAATATTCCCAAAGCTAATAAATTTTGAATGGAAAATCTCTTTTGCTGGGGTAAAATGGCTTACCCAGTTGAACTTTTACAAACAGCTCTGGGTTTACTTTTTATTTAATAAGTAAGTGAAAATGCTAATTTTTCTTTAATACTTGGCTGCAACTTTCTTCTACACTTGAAAATCTGTGTCTGACTAAAGAAATTAAAAAAAAAAAACTCATCTGCCTTAAATAGTCCTATTCATGCTGTGGTTGAGACAACTGTAAAGATTCAGTTCCATTCACAAATACCTGTTTAATTCCTGCAGAAAAGCATGTATTTTGGTGTGTCATGCAGTGGTGTCTAAACATTTTTGTTCATGCAGTTACATCAGTTAAAATATCTTTGAACGGGTACCCCAGTAGATGTATATTTGTCTTTTAACAAGATATATTTTTTAAGATTTTATTTATTTATTCATGAGAAACACAGAGAGGCAGAGACACAGGCAGAGAGAGGAGCAGACTCCATGCAGGAAGCCCGATGTGGGACTCAATCCTGGATCCCAGGATCATGCCCTGGGCTGAAGGCAGGCACTTAACCACTAAGCCACGCAGGCGTCCCTTAACAATATATTCATATACATGACTATACTAATATATAATACTAAAAACCTAAATAAAATAACAAAGAATTAAAAGAATAGGATAAAAATAAATAGAAAAGGAAGTTGTGAATTTTCTTGTCATGGCCCAGTTGATCAAATCTTGGATATCACCTGGGGAGTGGGAACTCATTTTGTTTAATATCACACCGAGGGAAACAAAGATGAATAATCAATGTCTACCTTCAAAGAGGTAACAAGATGCTAATAAGACAAGTTCACCAGAGCAGAATGCTGTGCTTCATGCTATTTGAAGTTGGCAGTTGTCGTTCAAAGTTAGAAAGGTGTTTTCAGGATTAATTTAGTTGTACACTGGGGCCAAAGAAAGAAGATGATAGGCAACCAAGACTGGAAGGCAGCTTGGCATTGCTTCAGAGCAGCACTTCTCAAAAGGTACAAGGCCTGCGAATCAGTTAGAGATCTGAGCTGGGGCCCGGGAGTCTGCATTTCTGACAAACTCCAGGTGACACTGGTATTGCTGGTATGCAGACAACATGTGGAATAGCTAGGCTTTAGAGAACTTTCACATCTAAAGGAGGTGTTTGTACTTAAGATGTTAGGCAGTAGGCAACCTCTAAGGATGTTATAACTGAGGGCAAGGTGATCAAGTTGTACTCTAGGCAAATTCATTTAGCAATAATTTACAGACTGGATAGGAGCAGAGAGAGAGAGAAGTCTGGAGACAATTAGTAGTACAGTAGTACAGACGAGAGGTAATAAGGTCTCTGATCTGGGACACTGGCAGTGGAAATAGGAAGGAGAAGATAACATTGAAGGATATAGTTGAGCCAGAATCAACCTGAGAAGAGAAATAACAAACTAACACAGGTATAATATAGAAAACAAATTAAATACAGGGCTAGAGAAACTAATGAGACATCTGACCTTTTCTGTTCATCTAGTAATTTGGAAATTTGAGTTTTCATAAATTTGAATATATATGCATAAATTATTTGTATTCATAGGAAAATTTCTGGTAGAATATATCACAAAATGCAATCAACATGCTTTAAATGGACAACTGGCTTTGAATGTGTTTATTTTCTTCTCCAATCATTATTTCCAGAATGAAATGCATATCCTGGCAGTATATGGCCAAACAGATATAGTAAATCTCAGTGATTGTAAATAGGGCTTTATCCGTATTGGGCAAGTGTTTCCTGTTATCTGCCCCTAGGTGAATAACATTAATGTTTGCATAAAAAATCTTTTAAAGTTTTGAAGCATTAAGAGGTTGGAGGTGTCAGAGGGAAATGGATTTTCCTTTAGATTCTGAATTCTCCTAGCTGTTTTCTGTTGTTTGGCCACTTGCTTGTGACCTGACATTATGCTGCACATACTATCAATCATAGACACCATTACATTCACTTGGCTAGCATGTCTGTCTGGCTTCTCCTTCTGCACAGTAAGTTCCCTGAGAGACCAGACTGTGGCTTACTCATTTTGTACCCCGAGATCCCAACACAGATGCCGAATCAACTGACTTTTGAATGAATGAGTGAATTATCCCAGAACCTAAAACAGATGTGAGCATAGAGAAAATTCCCTTTGAAATGAATAAATGTGTGAAAGAATGAGTGTTGACTTAGCCCTCACCCTGGCCATTTTCCAGATTCTGTTTTCTGTATTGCTAGATAAGTACCAGTGTTAATCACCCCCAAGTTTGCAATCAGTATTTCACTCATCCGTGTCCAAATACTGTAAGTAGCTCGCATGTTATATAGTGACTTTGAAATCAAAAAGGCTAAATCTAAATTTTATTTATTATAGGCCAATAATTAATGTGCTTTGCATTATAGTTTAAATGTTACATTTCTTTATATCAAATCAGTTTACCATTTTTTTCTCACATACTTTCCTACCAATTTTCAATGACTCTCATTCTTATTTTTTAAAATGGTTTCATTGGACTCCATTATTGTTGTCTATGTGTTTTAGGAAAAACACTCCATTGTTTAATGGGCATTTTGTTACTATCCTCAGTAGTGTAATGTGAGAATTATCAGTGAACATAAACATTGTTGGACAAAGGGCTGCCATCATTTCTTTCTGCACTGTGCATACACAGCCTCTGGTAATTGTAACTGTGGGTAGGTCATCAGGATATCAATTTTTGAAGTAAGAACTAACCCATAGCTTTTGCTGAAAAGTACCTTATATTCAGATTGGATTCTGTATCAGGTTATTATTCATGCTGCTTTGTTGTTTCCAAACTTTCCAGGATTCTAGCACATTGTTTTAAATTAATTTTCACTTATCTTTTAAATGTTACATTTTGAAGAATCATAGATATGAGCAGAGCCTTAGAGACCAGCATCTAGTTGAATCCTTTTTGCGGTGTAGGGATGGTGAAATAAAAAGCTTAAATTAAGTCATTTGCAATGGGACACCATAGCTAGTTATTGACAAAAATAGAGTAAAAATGAAAATCCCCCAAATCGCCAGCACAGTGATTTTCTCTTATGTTGTATTACATCATTAAAGGATTTTATAGTATACCTGTGGCCAACAGAAAAGCTGTGTTTAATGTTGAAGCCTGATTTATTGTGAACATTCATTATATCTATGATAAAAGCAAAAGATATTTTGAAAAAGCACTTCCTATGTGGCACCATGTATCTTAAATTTGTACTGAAATCTTTCAATACCCTCCCAGTTTATTGATGTTCCAAAGATTTGCTAAGTTTCAAGATTCATTTTTCTAAGCTTCATCAATAAGAGTAATATTTACTCATGTGGTACTTCAGTTTAAAATTTTATGACTATACATTATCTATATTATCTATCTATATATAAATAATTGAATCTGCATGGGGATTTTATTGCTTGGTTCAGCACCAGAGTTCATTGATCTAAATACAAATTCTGAAAATCAGTTTATCATTTATGCTCTCAGGTGTTTTTGTGCTGGAGGGCAGTCATTGATATGTAGAATGTAACTTCTGTTAATGCTCATAGTCTATGGCATTTTACAGGATAATGACACATAATGCAAGGCTAGTGCACATAGTTCTCTTAATGCCTTCATTCCTGGCATAACAGAGTGAGTGAGTCAACCTTTTAGACAACGTATTTCTTTCCATTTTCATAGGCTATCATGTAATTTATCATTGACTTTAATTCTCCCAACTTACCGTCATAAAGTAATCTTATGGCTTGACAAACCCAGAGGCTCTTAAATGTACTTCAAATTTCTACTTTTCTCTGTTTCTTTTTTAAAGTTTTTATTTTAATTCCAGTTAGCTATCATACAATGCTTTATTAGTTTCAGCACAATATAGTGGCTCAGCATTTTCATACATCAACCTGTGGTCATCACAAGTGCATTTGCCATGATCTACTTTTCTCTGACTCCACCATCAACAACTTACTTTAAACCACCATCACCTGAACATTTGCAGCTGTGTCCACTCTTGTCCTGTTGAGTCCATTGCTTTAAAAATACAAATGTGATCCCCTTGCTCTCTGATTTAAAACCATTCAGTAACTTCCTGTTGCTCTCAAATTCTTATTATATCCAACAGATCCCTGCCTAGGTTGTTCTCTTTCTCCCAATTTTATCCCATCCACCTCTCCTTTTCCTCTTGCTTTCACAGCTTCTACCCTTCATAAAAGCACATGCTTTGGCTTTGTCATCCCAGGAACTTTGCACATGCTCTTTATCTGCAGAATATTCTTTGCCAATTTATCAGCATTGTTTAAGCTAGTTATCTCCCTTTCATACATGAATTTTCAGATTTAATATCACTTCCTTAGGAAAGTTGTTCTCACTTTAAAAACTAGGTTAGAGGGATGCCTTGGTGGCTCATTGGTTGAACATCTGCCTTTAGCTCAGTTTGTGATCTCAGGGTCCTGGAATTGAGCCCCACATCAGGCTTACTGCAGGGAGCCTGCTTCTCCCTCTGCCTATGTCTCTGCTTTTCTCTCTGTCTCTCATGAATAAATAAATAAAGTATTTTAAAAATGTTCATTGTATTTGTTTTTTACTGTTATGCTATATAAGGCCATATCTTCTTTGTTCACCATTGTATCATGAGAATCTGGCATGTTATTTTGAACATGGTGAGTTCTCACTAATCTTTCTTGAGCTGCTGTTTATCAAAGCCCAGTTTCCTACTAGACTTGATGAATTTGAGGTTGACAAATACACTGTAGGAGAGTAGTCTTCAAAATGGTGCTTTGAGTTTCAAAACAGAACCCAAACAGAATTTATTAATAAGAAAATATTGGAATGTCTCTTCATTTTATTTTATTATGTAAAGTTGTTGGTGCCCACTTGATATTTTATGTAATATATTGATAGAGTATTACAGGTTAATAATTTATATGGAGATAAATAGAGATACTATATAGTCACTGTGTTCTTATTTCTCTTTCCTTCCATCTTCTTTTTCTTTTTTCTCTTTTTAACATCTAATAGTGTTAGATGATCAAAAAGTCTGAAGACTATTGAAGGAGAATAGCTTGATTTGTTTTTACTTAATCTATATGTACTTTAATAAACAGAGAAAGGTATGTCTTTTAAAATGCCTTTTTTGGGACCCACATTTCTACCCTATAATTCAAAAATTGCTTTGTTAAAAATTGTTTCTAAAACACAGACATACATACGTATATATTTATTTTCCTTCCCAAATGAAGGGTGGTTGACAAAATAATAGCAGTTTCATATTAAAAACAGTAAAGTTAAAAAATAAAGGCAATAAAGTTGATAGTGTTGTAAAATTATGTTACTCTTATTTTTTATTCTAGTGTCTTTCCTAATCCATGCTATATATGCCAGCAGCTGTAAGTACTTAATATAGGATAAATAAAAGCCATTTAGACATCAACCTCCCCACCTTGCCTACATTATCAAGAGTAGAATAAAATGAAATAGACAAAGAAATTAGCTTACTGGCAAATATCCAAATGAATTGTTATATATAATGGTAAATGTGATAGTTAGATATCACATTTAAATGGAATTATTCAGCAAAGGGTGGTTTTTGGGCTAGTTTTATAGTTCTGTGACTGTTTTCTTTCTTTTTTTCTTTTTAATTTTCTAATGGATTCTGTAAGCATTGGCTTAAGCTAATAGTCAATGCCTCACTATAGAGGTTATTTTACTCTAATTTTGTGGTGTCATTGTGTTTTAAACAACAACAAAATTATCGGTAATGATAATATTATAGCACTTTTTATATTTGCCTAACCGGTAAATTCCAAAACTTCCTTAAATGCAATTAAAGCCAAAAAGGCTTATGTGAAGTAGAAGACAGAAAAATTCATAAAAAAGAATAAATCTTGAATGACTCTATATTGAAAGAATAGATGGTCGTTTAGTTAAAAAAGCAATTTCAAACTACCTGGCAGGATCTAATTTAATTATTCTTAACCGTGGTTTCTAAAAAAGTATTCATTGTTGCTTCCTTTAAGTTTAATGAAAATAATTACTAAATCTCTCCGTTATCTGGAAACTGAGTAAATAAACTGGATCATTAACTTGAAAACATTATTGGGGTCCCAAAGTTTCACTAGTGGGATTTAACAATTTAAATGAAGTAATAAAGGAGAAGAAAATATGTGATAAAATGATTATACTTAATATCTACCTGTGGTTGATGACAAAATCAAATGTTACTTTGAAATTCTATCCCTCTCATAATAATTGTTTATAAAGGGAACAATATAAGTTATTCTTGGGAGTCTTTCTTATGTCCCATAGATTGCGGTTCACACGTTTACAATGTAACCTGAAGCAACTGCCTTACTATTAAAATGGAAATTATTTAAGGTATATGCTTAATTTGTACCCCAATATTAGCAGTAGAACAAAATTCTATACAGATTATATATAATTCAACAAATTATTGCACAATGCTCCTTATTAGATGAAAATAAAACATTTCACATTGTGGATATTTGTACTTTTTATGGTATCAAAATGGTCTTTTTCCTTTTTCTGGTCAACTTACTGCAGAATCCCTCTTTCTAAAGTATTTCAAAAATTCAATTTGTATAGAAATCACTTCCCTGAGAAATCTGTGCCTATCTAAAAGCAGCCAGTATTTGTTGGACTTTCTCATGCAGTCCCCATAAAACCATTCTTATCTGATAAGAAAAAACTAGACATCACCTCTTCATCTTATTATTCATCAGAAAGACAAGGAACAGATATGTTTTCTATGTTTTTCATAGAAAAACTAGATGGGAAGTTGAAGGCTGGTGTTTGAGCTGACCTGCAGATGCTTTTTTCTTTTTCAGTTTAGAAGTTCAATATAACTATATAATTTTGGATTATACAACCCTTCCCAGTATTACTTTATGTAGGTTGAAAGTATCCTTTACTAGAAAAATGGGAGATATGACTAGTGAATATGCAATATATATGTAGAAGTGATTGGTACATAATGTTTATAGCAATCTAAGAAATCAAATTGAAAAGTCACTGTAAGTTATGAAGAAATGCATAACATTCCAATCCTTTGATAAAATTTCTTTGAAGTCAGTATGACCACATAATTACTTTTTGTATTAGAAATATATATTTTATTTTTATTTGAACTCAGATAACTTTATGCAATTGCTTTTTTTTCAAAAGCACCCTATGCCTCCAGCTGTTATACTAGATGCTTTAATGACACAAATATGAGTGATTGAGTGGTGAGAAATTACATTTGATAAAGTATGATCATGATTTGAATTCTGTGTGGATGGTAGTTTAGGACCCTAGAATTCAAATGCAGTTCTGTGTGAATCCCTTGAACTACTCTGGACCTTAATATTTTCATAGATGAATTGGTTGTTAGATTTCCTCCTTTCCCAGCAAGTAGCAGTGATGGTGTCATGCTTATAAAGTCAGAAGTTATATAAATCATAATATCTAGGCAATTAAAAATTTTAACTTAAAATTCATTCACTTTATGTGAGTATGATTAAAAGTAAAAGAGAAGTGTTTCATAAGACAAATGAAAGTTCTGAAAACTGGGAAAAGATAAAACCCATAGTTGTAAGCAAGCACTATCAAGAATTATGAAATACATAAATAGAGGTACAGTTCATTTTAATTGAGGAAATAGAGTGTTCAATCAGTAATTTATTAGGCATGGAAAACTAAGGGTGTAGACACTGAAAAATAATTATCTGAGAGCAAACTAAATATCATGTCTGTGTTTCTAAATGTCACTACAAATGGCAAATAAAAGGAGAGAAAAAAGAACATTTATTTTGCTTTCAGCATCGTACCACATGTTTTTGAATGTTTATTGTGAGGTTTTTTTATGGGTAAAATAGGTTCTTCGTGCCTGAGAGAATGTGAATTTGTGTTCAAATAGTGCTTTTTAAGTTGTTTTACGTTTCTTACCAAATAGAAAATAATGATTCATTTTCCCAGTAATAACCTCAAGATGTGTTTAATAGCTCATTTTTGAGCCATTCAAATAGTTTGACTAAATTCAGCTTAATAGCGTACATGTGGTTCCTAAATTTTAGCATCGAGAAAATTACTACGTTTTTCTCTTCAAAAGGTTAAGCTAGCTGTATGACTGAAGTTTTTTTTTTTTTTTTTTTTTTTTTTTTTGCAATTTCTTTAATAGTTACAGAATTTGTTTGTAGAGGGAGTTATGTGAGCCCAGACTTTATCTGTGGTTTTCAGCTCATTGTTTAGAGCAATGGTTTTCAAAGTGCAGTTCATATACCAGCAGCAGTAGCATCTGGGAACTTTTTAGAGATGTAAATTCTTATTTCCCTTTAGGTGATTTCATGCATGATGAAAATATGTCCAGGTCATATCTGGCACTTTGTCATACAGTAGTGTTGACAACAGTGCAGCAAAATTTGCGAGGGTAAGACCCCTTATCAGAGAACAATGAGTCTTGTGTGATTGAATGGCAGCAAGCCAAAGGGTTGAATCATGTTAAGAATCATTGGCGTCATTGGAAAGTTATTGGATAACGTTTAGGACCTCATTAAACAACAGAGAATCAGGACCAAGTGGGCATGCACTGAAAGAAGGACTGATGGGTTTGACTTGGGAACATGTTATTTACTTAGCCATAAACCGAGGAAGAAAATAGTTTTTTCCACCTGTTCCAGATTCTTTGCAGAGCGAAGAGGTCTTGGGCTTGCTGGTAACCCCAGCCAAGGCAACTGGCTTGAGGTTGCTTTCAGCCCAATGGAGTGATGGCTCTCAAATTCCAATGTACATAGTAATGCATTGAATATTTCAAATATATATTCCTTAGTCACTTCCTCAGAGACTGTGGCTTAAGAAGTCTGAGGACCACAATTTAAAAAAAATATACTGCTAAAGGATTATAGGTAGGCGGAGGATTTTACTCAGTTGTTATATATGGACCAATATTGTTCACTGTGTTGAAAAACACAACTAATTAAAAATAAATCAGAAAGATAAATATTCAAATAAAAATATTATTAAGAAAACTCTTTGTTTTAGGAATGCAAACTTACGAGGAATACTTTTGGTCAATTTCTAGTATCACTCACTTAATGAACCAAACATAATCAGTACATAAGGAGTTTTTATATTATTAATAACAATGTAGAACTCCCTTCATGACTTCTAGTGTTCTGCTTTATGAAAGGAACATACACTTATGGTCCAGTAGCTACCCTAAGTGAAGTCGTTTCTTGATTCATCTGTTTGATATTTGATTAATTTGATTGCACTTTCTTTATCATTGCTAATGCGGATTACAAGGCCATCCTATTCTTAAAAGTTTGCTGAAGCAGCAGCCTAGTTTGCTGAGACTGTTTTAATTATCATTTTCAAGCTATGAGAGTAAATTGATGGAGAGAGAGATATACTGCAAATTTGAAACTATAATGACATATATTGTGTTACTAAATGGTTTTGGCATCAGTTGACAGCAGCCAGTAACTTGTGATGTGATGTGGAGCCATAGGGGAATACATATCAAAAAGAATAATGAAATATATTAAAACTTTATTTTAAAATCCTTGTACTATTTAGATTAAATTGTCTTCTTTATGAAGACATGGTTAAGTTATAGCACATATCACATGAAAGCTTCTGAGCTGTAGTAAGAAGTAATAACCATCTTTACATGGGGAGGTGACAAGTAGTTGATATTTAATATTTTACTATCATTTAAACTTTAGAGGTAGATTTATAGTAAATATGGTTTAATGATACAGAATATTGGATGTTTGTTCTGGTAAAGTACATGAAAAAAAACCTCTCTTTTAAAAATGCATTAAGGGTTGATTTATTTAAGTCATGGTAGATTTATTAAATTCAGTAGATGTAGTTCTATACTACGTGTACAGAGGCAAAAAAAAAATCCAGGAATCTCAGTTTATGTACCAAGTAAAGACCTCATGTTCAAATAATATGGTTTGTCATGTTGTGCTTTAAATTCTCTAGGATAATTTTTTTTTTAATGATGGCGATCCTTCGGTCACAGTGACAAGTCACTACTTATTTATGTTTTGAATTCAGGTTTGTTTGTTTTTTCCACTGCCTTATCGCTAAGCCCAGTATGTCATATAAAATATATATCCAAATACTTTGGAAAGCCAGGCAAATGAGTTATGAGTGGGCTGAGCTTAATCAGTTTATTATTTCTTGAGCTTAGTAGCTACAAGTAAAAGTAAAATGCAATTCAGTAATTGAAAATGCCACATATTGCCCCCTGGAGTTTCCCATGCAGAGAGAGAAATAGAAAAATGATAGTCGCTAGAATTTGGAACCTATATCTGAGCAGCTTCTTTTAATAAGATTCCAGTATATGTTTCAGGTAGAAATGGGAACATTTAAAAATTTTTCTTAAAATAATATATTGCTTCATATAATGATGTTCCTTACTATCTTAGTAGTTCTGAAACTTTAGACTGCATTAGAATTGCCTGGAAGGCTCCATATACACAACTTGCTGGATTCCAGACCTGGAGAGTCTGATTCAGGGGGTCTGATAGGTCGAGTCTGGTAATTTGTTTTTTGAACCAGTTCCTAGGTGATGCTGACACTGCTGATCCAAGGACCATACTTTTGGAAACACTAGTCTATCATAAGCAAATGTGACACCTGAGGCAGGGAGGGGGGGAAGCTTCAAAGGGATTCCTTAACTGTGTTTTCAATATATTTATTATGAATTCCTACCTTTAATTTATTTAGAAGGAAAAAACTTGTATACTTATAGGAATTATTAAAAGAGGAATCTTTCTTTTGTTTTCTTCTTCTCCGGCAATTTAACTAGGTTAAGGATCCATACTTAAATCTGATGTTCATGTCTGGGCTTGGAAACAAAGACACTATAGTTCTGTTTGTGGAAAGCAGCCTTGCCATATGCGGAATGTACATGCTTTCTGCTGTCCTGTGTTTTTCTCCCTCTATCAAGCTCAACAGAGCATTTGACCAATGTATGCCTTCAGATTTGTGTCATTGATAAGCAGAAGGAAGTTGAACAGTGATTCAGGACTCCAGAATGACTCAACATTTTCTTCTTTCAGTTTGGGTAGGATAGCCTTGATAGTCTCTGCCTCAGGCTTTTCAGCACCTTTAGGGTCTTCACAGTTAAATCGAAGGCTCTCAAAAGAGAAACTGGGGCTGTGCTGAGTAGTATGCATCTTCCCTCTCCTGAAAAGAGAGAGGAGTGTACACTCAACTGAGCTGAATTCTGCTTCATTGGAGAAGAAAACAAGAGAAGCTGACTATGGGGCTAGGAGTGCTTTTTTCGTTTCGTTTTTCAGAAAGAACAAAATTGTTTTACAAAGTGATTTAATCACTTCTTTACATACTCATTTTGAAGATTTGTTGAATTATCTGATCATTTCAGTACATTCATAATTAAAAGAAATACTCTAAACAAATTATCTTCACTATAGTTAATATTCTATTTTTCCCAACATTCTAGTGGTCTCTCCAGTGGAAGTAGATTTCTTATTCACTGCAAAAATTTCTCTATTTTTCTGTTCTGAATTTTTATTTAGAATCTAGTTAGTTAACGTATAATGTAAATATTGGTTTCATGGCAGCCCAGATGGCTCAGCGGTTTAGCGCCGCCTTCAGCCCAGGGTGTGATCCTGAAGACCTGGGATCCAGTCCCACGTCAGGATCCCTGCATGGAGCCTGCTTCTCCCTCTGCCTTATGTCTCTGCCTCTCTCTCTCTCTCTGTCTGTCTGTCTGTCTCTCATGAATAAATAAATAAAATCTTAAAAATATTGGTTTCAGGACTAGACTGTAGTGATTCATCCCTTATATACAATACCCAGTGCTCAACACAAGTGTCCTCCTTAATGGAAGTGGTTAATTTCATGTGAAATATATTTGCTTTGCTTATCATACAGTAGTCACTGTTTACATATAGATATAAATACATCTGCACAAAATGTAACATTTAAAATAAAAGTATTCTATTCTTTAACTGAATTTTTTTAAAGATTTTATTTTTATTTATTCATGAGACACACACACACACACACACACACACACACAGAGAGAGAGAGAGAGAGAGAGAGAGAGAGAGAGAGAGGAGGAACAGACACAGGCAGAGGGAGAAGCAGGCTCCATGCAGGGAGCCCGATGTGGGACTCATCTCAGGTCTCCAGGATCACACCCTGGGCTGAAGGCAGCGCTAAACTGCTGAGCCACCTGGGCTGCCCTTCTTTAACTGAATTAATATTATTTTTACAATCCTCTCCCTAACCAGTATAAGTTCTGTATTTCATATGTTCTAGGATAGTTTGTGGGAGATTCAGAATAATGACCCCTCCCTCAGAGTTTTCTAGGTCTGCAGAACTTGCTTGAACTGTGTTAACTTAAATGGCCAAAGAAAGTTTGCAGATGTGACAAATTAAGAATTTGAGATCAAGAGATTATATTGGTTTATCTAGGAGGGCCTAATATAATCACAATGGTTCTTAAAAAAAGGAAGGCAGGAGAGTGAATCACAGAAGGAACTCTGTCTCAGTAAGGCTTTGGTAATCAGTGTTACTACTGAATGCTTGCTGAATTTGAATAGGATCTGTTATGACTTTTCCTCCATTTTTAACAACCTCAAAACATGAATGGAATTTTCTTATTAGCTTTCAGTAATGGGTCCTTAATAGACTATGTAAAAGGAGAATTGTGTTTCTACCTCATTGCTGACTAGAAGACTCATTCTCAAATTTTATTGTATTTATTTTTTGAAGATTTTATTTATTTATTCATGAGAGACACAGAGGGAGGCAGAGAAAAAGGCAGAGGGAGAAGCAGGCTCCCTGTGGGGAGCCTGATGCAGGACTTGATCACAGGACCCCAGGATCACGACCTGAGCCGAAGGCAGATGCTCAACCACTGAGCTACCCAGGAACCCTCGTTCTCAAATTTTAGTGTGCACCAGAATCACCTGGAGGGCTTCCTAAAACAAAAGTGTTTCTGTGTCAGTTGGTTGGGGTGAGGTCAATAAATGTTATATTTCTAATAGGTTTCCACCTTAGGCTGCTACTACTGATATAGATACTATAGTTTGAGAACCAGTGGACTGTATAATCCACTCAGGAACACAAGTGGTACAGGACAGGTTTCATCCTTGAAGGCAGTGAAAAATAAATGTCTTCTTAAGGCTTTGATCTTTGTTAACAACAAAACAATCCCCTTCTCCCACTTGTCCCCACTGTCCTATTCTCCTCCTCCTTTCTCTCTCCCCCCTCTCACTCTTAACTCTCACTCTTTTTCAAGATTTTACTAATCCCAGCATTCGAAGTTCTTTGTTAAAAATCTCAATTCAATAGCCCATGTTACAATAGGGAACTTCAAATATAACTATGGTTGTCAGTGCATTAAGTACTGCTGTCTTTTAAAAAGGAAATACATTGAGCAACAAAGGATAGTATTTTCTGTGAAGCACCTCTGAAAATCTGTAGATGTATCTAAGGCTTATTTTAAAATATTTTTAATCCTCTTGCATCCCTTTGAGAGAGAGAAGATTTAAGTATTATTTATTCCCTCTTTTTCAAGAAAAAGAGATTGTTATTTTCACTTTTAAGGGAGCAGTGGGACCTCATTTATGTTCTTTGTCCTTGTTTCCCAATCTTGTGCTCTTAGTTGATCCACATTACCCAATACAAATATATTTTCTTTCCTGTACTTTGCTATTGCTTGGAATTTAAGTATTGTGATAGAGTTTTGGATACCTATATCTTTATGTGCCTGTATGTAAGTAGATGTGCATGAGCACACACACAGTCAGGTGTGTCTGTATATATATCAAATTGTTCCTAGGAAGAAAAGAAGGGAGGTTTGACACATGGAAAATGCATCCATGTTTTCATTGTTTTTCCTTCTTTGGATAAATATTACTTAAAAATACCCTCTAGGGGCACATGGGCGGCTCAGTAGGTTGGGTGTCTGACTCTTGGTTTCAGCTCAGATCATGATCTCATGGGTTGTGGGATGGAGCCCCATGGCAGGCTCAGTAGGACATCTGCCTGAGATTCTCTCCCTCTGCTCCTCCCCCCACTCACACACACATGAACTCTTTCTCTCTAGTAAATAAATAAATCTTTAGAAAAAATAAAAAAATAACCCCTCTGTATTATATATAGTTCCACTGTATGAGCTATTTAAAATTTTGTAGAAAGGGTTACATGACAATTAAGTACACGGGATCTGGAAACAGATCTACATTCAAGTCCTGGCTTTGTCCTTGGTAATAATGTGAACTGACGGAGGTTAATTAGCATCTTTTTTCAAGTTTTTTTTTCTTCAAGTTTTTATTTTTTTTTATTATTTTTTTAATTTTTATTTATTTATGATAGTCACAGAGAGAGAGAGAGAGAGAGAGAGGCAGAGACACAGGCAGAGGGAGAAGCAGGCTCCATGCACCAGGAGCCCGATGTGGGATTCGATCCCGGGTCTCCAGGATCGCACCCTGGGCCAAAGGCAAGCGCCAAACCACTGCGCCACCCAGGGATCCCCTCTTCAAGTTTTTATTTAACCTTTAGTTGTTCACATACAGTGTAGTATTAGTTTCAGGTGTATACTGTAGTGATTAGACACTTCCATACAACACCCAGTGCTCACCACAAGTGCTTTCTTTAATCCCCATTACCTACCTGTTTTACCCACCCCTCATCCACCTCCCTTCTGGTGGCCATCAGTTTGTCCTCTATAGCCAAGAGTCTGTTTCTTGGTTTGCCTATCTTTCTCTCTCTCTTTTTTCTTTGTTTGTTTTGTTTCTTAAATACCATATATGAGTGAGATTATATAGTATTTTCTTTCTCTGACTTATTTCACTTAGCATAATACTCTTGTTCCATTTGTGTCATTGAAAATGGCAAGGTTTCATTCTTTTTATGGCTGGGAAATATTTCATTGTATATTCATACCACTTCTTTATCCATTCATCAGTCAATAGGCATTTGGGCTGTTTCCATAATTTGGCTAGTGTTGATAATGCTGCTATAAACATTGGAGTGTATATATTCCTTTGAATAATGTTTTTGTGTTTTGAGAGGAAAACCCAGTAGTGTGATTACTGGATCTTATGGTAGCTCTATTTTTAACTTTTTGAGGAACCTCTATACTTTTTTTCACAGTGGCTGCACTAGTGTGCATTCCCACCAAAAGTTCAAGAAAGTTCCGTTTTCTCCACATCCTTCCAACACCTTTTGTTTCTTGTGTTACTGATTCTAGTTATTCTGATAGTTGATATCTCATTGCAGTGTTGATTTGCATTTCCCTCATGTTCAGTGATGTTGACTTTTCATGTGTCTGTTGGCCATCTGATTGACTTCTTTGGAAAAATGTCTATTTTTTAATTGGATTATTCATTTTTTGAATGATGCTGACTTCTATAAGTTCTTTATATATTTTGGATACTAACCCTTTATCAGATATGTCATTTGCAAATATCATTTATCCCATAGGTTGTCTTTTAGTTTGTTGATTGTTTACTTCACTGTGAAGAAGCTCAGTCTTTCTTTCTTTTTCTTTCTTTCTTGCTTGCTTGCTTGCTTGCTTGCTTGCTTTTTCTTTTAATGGGGAATTCCCAATAGTTTATCTTTGCTTTTGTTTCCCTTGCCTCAGGAGACCTATCTAGAAAGAAGTTGCTATGGCCAGTGTCAAAGAAGTTACTGCCTATCTTCCCCTCTAGGATTTTGATTTTGATGGTTTTCTGTCTCAAAATTAGGTCTTTAATCTACTTTGAGTTTATTTTTGTGTGTGGTATAAAAAAGTAGTCCAGTTTCATTCTTCTGCATGTTACGGTCCGGTTTCCCAACACTATTTGTTGAAGAGACTGTCCCTTTCCTATTGGATATTCTTTCTTGCTTTGTTGAGGATTAATTGACCATATAGCTGTGGGTTCATTTCTGGGTTTTCTATTCTGTTCTTTTGATCTATGTGTCTGTTTTTGTACTATTTGATCTCTACAGCTTTGTAATATAACTTGGACTCAGAATTGTGATTCCTACAGCTTTGCTATTCTTTTTCAAGGTTGCTTTGGTTGGGGGGGGGGGGGTCTTTCATGGTTCCATAGAAATTTTAGGATTGTTTGTTCTAGCTCTGTGAAAAATGCTGATGGTATCTTGTTAGAGATTACATCAAATGTGTAGATTTCTTTGGGTAGTGCGGACATTTTAACAATATTTGTTCTTCCAATCCATGAACATGTAATGTCTTTTCATTTTTGGTATTGTCTTCAGTTTCTTTCATCGGTGGTTTATAGTTTTCAGGGTACAGGTCTTTCATCTCTTTGGTTAGGTTTATTACTTTTTTTAAAAAAAAAGATTTTATTTACTTATTAGAGAGAGGGAGAACAAACACAGAAGTATGTGGAGGGACAGAGGGAGAGGGAGAAGCAGATTCCGCTGCTGAACAAGGAAACCTGATGCAGGGCTCAGTCCCAGGACCCCAAGATCATGACCTGAGCTGAAGGCAGATGCTTAACTGACTGAACCACCCAGACACCCCTGGTTAGGTTTATTCCTAAGTATCTTATGGTTTTTGGTGCAATTGTAAATGGGATTAATTCTTTAGTTTCTCTTTCTGCTGCTTTATTATTGGTATGTAGAAATGCAACAGATTTCTATACATGTGTTTTGCATCCTGTGACCAGTTCTAGTAGTATTTTGGTGGAGTCTTTCAGGTTTTCTGTATAGATTATCATATCGTCTGCAAATAATGAAAGTTTGACTTCTTCCTTGCCAATTTGGATGCCTTTTATTTCTTTTTGTTGTCTGATCACTGTGGCTAGGACTTCTAGTACTGTGTTAAATAATAGTGGTGAGAGTGGACATCCCTGTCTTGTTCCTGATCATAGATGAAAAGTTATCAGTTTTCTTCATTGATGACAATAATAGCTGTGGGATTTTCATATATATATATATATTCTTTATTGTGTTGAGATATTTTCCCTCTAAACCTATTTTGTTGAAGATTTTTATCATGAATGGATGCTGTACTTTGTTAAATGTTTTTTTCTGCATCTACTGAAATGATAATGTGGTTCTTATCCTTTTTTTTTTTCATTGATGTGATATATCACATTGATTGATTGCAAATATTGAACCACCCTTCCAACCCAGAAATAAATCCTACTTGATCATGGTGAATGATTCTTTTAATGTATTGTTGGATTTGGTTTGCTGGTATTTTATTGAGAATTTTTGCACCCATGTTCATCAAGGATATTGGCATGTAGTTCTCCTTTTTAGTGATGTCTTTGCCTAGTTTTGGTATCACAATAATGCTGGCCCCACAGAATGAATTTAGAAGTTTTCCCTCCTTTTCTAGTATTTGGAATAGTTTGAGAAGAATAAGTATTAACTCTTCTTTAAATGTTTAGTAGAATTTGCCTATAAAGCCATCTGGTCCTGGACTTCTGTTTGTTGGAATTTTTCTTTTATTACAGCTTCAATTTCTTTGCTGTTTTAGGATGGGATGTTCTGAATATATCTGTTAGGTACATCTGGTCCAGTGTGTCATTCAAAGCCATTGTTTCCTTGTTTATTTTCTGTTCAGATTATCCATCCATTGATGTAAGTGGGGTGTTAAAATCCCCTACTACTATTGTGTTATGATCAATAAGTTCCTTTATGTTTGCTATTGTTTTGTATATTTGGGTGTGCTTATGTTGGGGGCATAAGTATTTATGATTTTTAGATCTTCTTCTTGGATTGCACCCTTTATTGTGATATAATCCCTCCTTGATCTCTTGTTACAGTCTTGGTTTTATTTATTTATTTTTTTATAAATTTATTTTTTATTGGTGTTCAATTTGCCAACATATAGAATAACATATGTTATAGAATAACACCCAGTGCTCATCCCATCAAGTGCCCCCCTCAGTGCCCTTCACCCAGTCACCCCTACCCCCCGCCCACATCCCTTTCTACCACCCCTAGTTCGTTTCCCAGAGTTAGGAGTCTCTCATGTTCTGTCTCCCTTTCTGATATTTAAAGTCTAGTTTGTTTGATGCAAGCATTGCTACTCTGCTTTCTTTTGACATCTGTTTGTGTAATAAATGTTTCTCTGTCCCCTCACTTTCAATCTGTAGGTATCTTGAGGTCTAAAATAAGTCTCCTGTAGGCAGCATATAGATGGGTATTGTTTTTTTTTGTGTGTGTTTTTTTTTTAATCCATTGTGACAACCTATGTCTTCTGATTGGAACATTCAATCCATTTGCATTCAAAGTAATTATTGTATATTTAGTGCATTTAATTGTTGTTTCTGGAGATTTTCTCTGATCCTTTCTTATCTTTGTCACTCTTGGTCTTCCCTTTCCACTTAGAGTCCCCATTAATATTTCTTGCAGGGCTGTTTAGAAGTCACAAACTCCTTCTGGGAAACTCTTTATTACTCCTTCTATTCTGAATTACAGCCTTGCTGGATATTGCCAGCATTCCTAGCTGCACATTGTTCCCATTCTCATGTTGAATATATCATGCCACTCACCCTTGGCTTGCCAATTTTTTGTTGAAAAATCTGCAGCTAGCATTAGAGGTCTTCCCTTATAAGTTAAGGACTTTTGTTGTGCTGCTTAAGATTTTTCTTTTCATCATTGTATTTTTCCAGTTTTACTACAGTATATCTTAGGGCTCACCTGCTTTTGTTGATTTTAATGGGAGTTTTCTGTGCCTCCTGGATCTAGATGTTTGTTTCCTTCCCCAGATTAGGGAAGTTCTCTCTCTCTCTCTCTCTCTCTCTCTCTCTCTCTCTCTCCTCTTCTTCTTCTTCTGGAGCTGCTATAATACAAATGTTATCATTTTTGATGGAGTCATTGAGTTTCATAAGTCTATTCTCATGTTCCATAATTCTTTCTCTTTTGTTTAGCTTCATTATTTTATCTTTTTTGTCATTAATTCATTCCTCTGCTTCTTCCAGCCCACTGTTCCTTGCATCAAGCCTGTTTACAATCTCATTTATTGTATTCTTCATCTCTGTTTGATTCTTTTTTAACTTTTTCATACCTTTGGTAATGGTCTCCCCAATATTTTCTATTATTTTCTCAAGTTCAGTGAATATCCTTATTGTTTTGCTTTAAATTATCCATCTGGCATGTTACTTAAATATGTTTTGCTTAGATCTTTGACTGTGGCCTTATCTTCTTCTTTCATTTTGAATGAATTCCTCTGTCTTGGCATTTTGTCTAAGTCTCTGCCTTCTTCTGTGTATTAGAAAAGCCAATTATGTCTCCTGATCCTGAAAATAATGGCCTTATGAAGAAGAGGTCATGTAGTGCCCGGGGCCTGGTGCTTCAGAGAGTGTCTCTGGTGTGTGCTGCATGTGCCCTGCTGTTGTGTTCTGGCTGGTCTGTCCTTCAGGCTGGTTTTCTACAAGCGCTTGCCTTGCCTGCCATGAGCAGTGTTTGATCCTTGACCTGAATGTGATGAGGTTTAACTAGATGTGCTCTGGTCTGCTTGAGAAATGAAACCTGATAGTACTTCCACTAGATCTGAGGCCCTGCAGAACTCCCTAGTCAGGAGACGTTATATCAGCAGGGGTTTGTGTTGGTCTTCTGGGGGAGGGTCCTACCTCCCTGAGACTGAGGCAAGCTTGACCAAGAATGGCATTTTTGCCAGAGTCTTGGGGTATTGGGCTAGGTGTAAGGAAGTTAGACAGTCAGTGTCAGGGCTGTACTGCCTCCTGCAGGTGGCTCTGTGTTTATGCTGAGGGACGGAGAGGGAAATGGCTCTGGCCAGCTCCCCATCCCCAGAGAAGCATCTCTGTGAACACTGCCTCTTAGGAATGATCTCCAAGACAAGCCAATATTCTCCCCAGTGTGTTCCCCAGGCATTCTTTAGATTGTTGTTTCCATGCTCTCTGCCCTTGAGTAGTTTGCCTCCTTCTCTTCAAGAACAGTACAGTGCCCTCCAGGCTCTGTCCCAGCCAAGCCTGCTGACTTTTAAAACTCTAGGCTCAACAGATGAACATGGGGAAAGAGAAGGAAAAGTACAATAAGATAAAAACAGAGAAGGAGGCATACTGTAAGAGACTCTTAACTAGGGGGAATAAACTGAGGGTTGCTGGAGGGGAAGTAGTTGGGAGGATGGGGTAACTGGGTGATGGGCATTAAGGAGGGCACTAGATATAATGAGTACTGAGTGTTATATACAACTGATGGATTGCTAAACTTTACTCCTGAAACTAATAATATACTATATGTTAACTAAATTGAACTTAAATAAAAAATTTTTGAAAATCCCACAAAATTCCAGGCTCTAAGCCCCACTGGTTGAAAGAACTCACAGAATTCAGCCCCTCTTATTTTCCATGCCCATGGCTTTAGGGAAACATTCTCCTTGTGTATAGCTCCCCTGTGTGCACCTCTCCCTCTTGCCCTTATCCACAACCATGGCTTCTTCCCATCTGCAGCAACTGTGATCTGTTTCCCCACTAAACCATATCTCTATACTATTTCCTTTTTTTGATGTGGCCTCTTTTCTCCTTGTAGTTGTGGAGTTCATTCAGTCAGTCTTCAGATCGATTTCTGGGGTATTTAGGATGATTTGATACTTATCTAGTTGTGTTCGTAGGATGAGATAAGCATAGCGTCTTCCTGCTCTGACACCATCTTCCTGCTCTTCTCTCCTTCTCAGAGTGTATAATTAACATCTTTTAGCCTTTATTTCCTAATCTGTAGTGAAAGCAGTAACAATCCCATCCTAGAGTTCTGGTCATGATTAAATGATAAAATACTTGTAAGGCTCTTAACACACTGTGTATTCATAACAATTACTCATTACTATATCTGCTATTTAATACTGTGTTTTCACTATTTTTTGTGAAATAGCACTTTGTGTCTCTATAGAACTCAGAATGAGCCTATTGACTGTAAGAACATTTTGGCTCAGAATCTTAACTCTTACTGTGTATATGTTAATGTTCTAGGTATTACTATTTTTTTAAAGATTTATTTATTTATTTATTTATTTATTTATTTATTTATTACCTAGAGAGAGAGAAGGAAAGGGAGAAGAGGGAGCAAGCACTAGGGGGAGGGACAACGGGAGAGAGAGAGAATCTCCAGCAGTCTCTGTGCTGAGCAATGAGGCCAATGCAGGGTTCAGTCCTGTCACCCTGAGATCACAACCTGAGCCAAAACAAAGAATCAGACACTTAACTGACTAAGCCACTCAGGCACCCCTAGGTATTACTATTGAATAAAAATACTGTTGAAAACACTTGTAGTTTTTAAACATCTAGCTCTTCATTTCAAAAGGTACTTTATTTGTATTTTGAACACCTTGGTCCTTTCAGCTGACATTCACTGATGGAGCAAAATTTACAAAGAGTTAGGTTGAAGTATTTACTGACCCAATCAAGAAATATTTATAGAATACCTAATATGTATCACACACTCTTCTTGGGGGATTCAACAGTGAAGCAAACATTTAAAACAATCTGTCCTTGTAACATTTATATTCTGGTGGATTGGCTGCATAAAATAAAGAATGGCAATTATAATTATATAACTGATAATTCAACTTTATCTATTTTTCAGATTGTGACAAAATGCCCCTTTTAAAGTTCTCATAATGTGAGGCGGGTGCAACTAAAGATAGCTTGCATTCATTTTTACAATTTATCGAAGCTCTTCATCATTTTTAATAAAATAGCTATAAGCTTCTTTTGAAATCTAAAATCCCCAACATATTAAATTATAGATTTTGAGTGTTTAAACCCTACAGTGGACATTGGCCATTCCAGACATCTATCACCTCCTGTGATAGTACCCATATTTTCCTCCTGGAATCCACTGGTGCCCCTGATTGTGATTTTTTTTTTTGTAACAAGTGTGGCTAGATTCTGGATCTGACAAGGACCACATAACATTGGCCTAAGGTATTCAACACTGTCATTTCCCAAGCCTCACTGATGAGTTTAGAGATGAGCATGTACTTTAAATCCTCTAGTGGAAATCAGTGAAGTTTACCTCCCTCTTTTTGTTGGACTGATATTAAATCCAGCTGCATTTGAAACTGAGGCAATGTGAAGCTAGAGCTGCCACTGTTTCTAGAATATGAGAATGAAGTCACTAATGAAAGAGAGCAGGGCTCAGTCAAGCCCAGAGATGGAAAAACTGAATCTGGCATCCAGCTTTTATGCCTCATCATTAAGGTTGGACTCACCCCTGGAATTTTCTATTATGTAATATTCAGGTAGTACTGGTAGTGCCATTCCAGAAGGGCTAGGGCCAAAGTGACATGATTTTCTAAAGTGGTGAAAAAGCCTTTGTAAAATTGCAAAACAACAACAAAAAAACCCCAGCAAATATTCCTTTGAATTTCACATAGTTGAATTGCAAGAAAAATCAATATCAAACTTTGAAAATAAATTTTGCCTGTTAATATTAAATGGAATTAGGTTCTAGGTTCATGTAATTCTAAATAATGTTTTCACTTTCATAAATGTCTAAAGAAGCATTCCGATGTCATGCAAGTTGTAGGACAGTGCTTTGTCATTTTGGAATGGCCTACATATTACAAAACTTTAGTATATGTGCTGCCGAAGTGAGCACTATATTACAAAACTTTAACAAGTGTGCCCAGTGCTAGGCACAGTAATGGTTCCCCAAAGATGTTTATGTCCTGATCTCCAGAACCTGTGAATATATTATTACCACATAAACATAAGAAACCTTGCAGATATGATTAAATTAAGGATTTTGAGATGTGGAGATTATCCTGGGTGATCAGAGTGGGCGCAGAGTAATCACAAAGGTCCTTACAAGAAGGGAGGCAGGAGGATCAGAGTCAGAGAAGATGTGATGGTGGGAAGGGTCAAAGAGATGCAGGATCATGAGGCAGAAAATGAGAGCAGCCTCTAGAAGGTGGAAAGGGTAAAGAAATGGACTTTTCCCTAGAGCCTTCAGAAGGAATGTAGCCTGCCTACCTACTTAAGACTTCTGATCTCCAGAATTATGAGATAATAAATTTGTGATGTTTTAAGCCACTCAGTTTGTGATTATTTGTTATGGCAGCAATATGAGACTAATACATGATCCATCCACTAAATCTCAATATTGTTTTCCAATCATCGTGACAACAACAACAAAAAGAAATGAAATATTTCTAAAATGACCATTGTGGAGATGTACTGCCCTGGTCTTTCCCATCTTCTAAATCCCTAGAGCTGCTACCTCAGTTTACTCTGATTATCTCCCATCTGGATCAGTAGAGACTTCTAGCATGTCTCTCCATTCTTCACATTTTTATACCTCCAATTGATCCTTCCCACTCTGGATTATCAGAATAATTTTTCCTCAAATCTAAATCCGATTCTGTTATTCCTTTTCCTCATGGCCTCCAGTATTTCAGTGAAATAAAATACAAGCATGATCCTTTCATCAGCCAAGCCTTCTGTGATCTAGATCTGAATTATCTTTCCAGCCATCCCTCTCATCACATTTCTATCCCTTTCTGCACCCTGTGGTCCAATCTTTTATTCTCATAACATGCAAACTATTTTTTAATGCATCCATCTCTTTGCTTAATTTTTTCCCACCTGAGATACCTTTTCCTTTCTTTTCACATACATTCCCTAAAAAAAATATCTTTTCCTGTTTTTAAGACTCATTGGTTTTAGAACTTCTGCTCAGTGAAACTTTATTATCCCTCCAGTTATCTTTAGGCATCCATTTCAGCCAGTATGTTTCTATTTTAAAAAAATATATTTTATTTATTTATTCATGAGAGACAGAGAGAGAGAGAGAGAGAGAGAGAGAGGCAGACAGAGACACAGGCAGAGGGAAAAGCAGGCTCCATGTAGGGAGCCTGATGTGGGACTCAATCCTGCATCTCCAGGATCATGCCCTGAAGCTGAAGGTGGCGCTAAATCGCTGAGCCACCCAGGCTGTCCAGTATGTTTCTATTTTAAAATATATATCATTATCCTGACTTGTTTGCACTTACACTTCCCATTTGTACACCATGCATGCCTAACTCATGGGAATGGTATTCTCTAGTCTTTGGGTTCCCAGAGAGTAGTAGTAGTACCTAATGAAGATTTGATGAATGAATTAAATTAACCAAGGCTCATCTGAACCCATATAATGACATTTGATGAAGATCATACTTAAGCTTGATTTAAGCTGTGAGAAGTAATATTTAAATTATTATTAAGCCAAGGTTTATTTTCTGCAAGGCACTACTTAACATGCCCCTATAGAATGACATTGAGCCATTTAAGTTACATAGTCTTCATAGGGACTGTGAATCCCATTCTTTTATTTTTCTTTCTCAAGTTTCTTGATGAGCACTTTGTGAGAATGCAAATAAAGTGATATTCTCATGTCAAAATGAATTATGTAGATTACTTCCTCTTTCTGAACTGGACTTGTCAGAGAAGAAAATTTTATCTACATAAGATGTATTATGTTGTTCTTAAAGCCATGATGATTTTTATTATTCCATGAAGGTCTAATTAAGTGCTCTTTGGGTTATTTGTACAATGTGAAGAAACTGCCATCTTTAACACTTTTAATGAGACTTTGAAATGATCATGGGTAATTTGTGATTTTAAAATTATATTTTTAGGTGTCAAGGCAATAAGAACAGCTTTTTGTCAAGTGACTCACTGAGTAAAAGTTTGCATTTATCATTCATATAATTATAGAATATTTAATGGAGTGGAAACATTTCTTAGAGCTTTCTTCTTAAGCATGGTGGTAAATTTCTAATAATATCTATTCTTATATTTTCATTTCTTACAGAGGAACTTAATGGCATGGGCTTTTCACCTGACTTTATCTCTAACTTGCTATATGACCTTGGGGAGAAGTTACGTACCTATGTTAAACCTCCCTATCTTTAACTTTAAAATTGGAATAATAATATTAATAATCTCCAAGGTTGTTGTAAATAAATATCAAATGAAAATGCAGGCATACATTTCACACAATGCCTGGTTCAAAGTAAACTTCTCAATGAAGATTAATTGTAAGTATCATTATTAGTTCTGGATCTCTATTGCTTTTTTGTTTATAATGCTTTTCACTTAGGCATTCCATGAATAATACTGACTCCTTGGTACTTTAAGTCATAAAACATAATTAAACTACAAACCTTGATGATATCAAAGTGATTTGCAAAGTAACAATGGGAGATATAAAAAAATCTACAACTGGTTAAAGGAAGAATATGATTAATTGCCTAAGAAGGTGGGATGCCTGAGTGGCTCAGTGGTTGAGCATCTGAACTTCGGCTCAGGGCATGATCCTGGAGTTCCAGGATCGAGTCCCACATCAGGGTCCCTGCATGAAGCCTGCTTCTCCCTCTGCCTATGTCTCTGCCTCTCTCTGTGTGTGTGTGTGTCTCTCATGAATAAATGAATAAAATCTTTTTTAAAAAACTTTAAAAATTGCCTAAGAAGGTAAAATGTATGACAGGTGTGTGAAGAAAGGAGCAAGGACACTCATTCACCAGCTAGGCTCAGATATCAACGTAATAGTGGCAAGAAAAGGCTTTATTTAATTAAGTATTTAAGACTGGGTCTAATTTTGACAAAGGCATTAAAGAGGTATCCCAGGCAAGGAACATGAAATGAGTAAGAGAGAGTGGGAGGGCTTAACAAAATAAATAGTTTTGGTTTTAGTTTATATGATCACTCTGCTGTTAGTTTTAGCATTTTTGCTACCCACATCTCTTTAAAAACTCACTATTAATAGGCTTTTCCTTAACAGTTTGCAACAAAGTTTTAAAATTTATTTTCAAGCTGCCATGTGGAAATTTTTGTTTTCATTTCCAAAAATTAATGGCATATACAAAATATAATGATGACATAAAATGAATGATTATCGTATCCATTGTTTAAATAGCTAAGTACATGTAGCAGAGTTGAAAGTACATACAACACACACACACACACAAAAAAAAAAAACCACTGGAATTAAAAATGATGTAATTGGCCTTATAAGGCTTCTTTGTGACCAATGGAGACAGAATACCTGGCCAATATGAATGGTTTTGCAGAACTCAAATATTAGGATGCCAGAAAACATTTTGACACCAGGAATACACCCTTTAGTTCAGTCTGTGATAAAGACTAGGAACTCAGCAGTTTAGCGCCACCTTCAGCCCAGGGTGTGATCCTGGAGTCCCGGGATCCAGTCCCAGGTCAGGCTCCCTGCATGGAGCCTGCTTCTCCCTCTGCCTGTGTCTCTGCCTCTCTCTCTCTCTCTCTCTCTCTCAAATAAATAAATAAATAAATAAATAAATAAATAAATAATAAAAAAAGACTAGGAACTCCATAATAGTAAAAATATTAAAGAGTCATCTTAGGTTTGGAAACCCTGGAACAACAACAACAAAAAGACACCTCTTTGCAGGAGTGGCTTGATAGCAAGGGAAGAAAGAGAGAATATAAAAAAGGAGGAAGAAAGAGAGTTGTGTTTGTAGTACTGTTTCCATAATTGTGGCACTACATTACCATAGTTGTGCCTATGGCACAAAAATCATCTTCAGACTGATACATATTAATAAGATCTAAAGTCATATTTTAAATATATATTCCTGTTACTACTAATAATGATAATTTAATAGTTAGTTATTGTTTGATGAGCACAGGATACCTCAGATATTGCAAGTTCAGTTCCAGGCCACCATAATAAAGTGTAAATGTCACAATAAAGGGAGTCACATGAATTTTTTGACTTCCTAGTGCATATAAAAGTTATGTTTATACTATAGTCTGTTAGGTATACAATAGTGTTATATGTAAAAAAACTGTGCATTCCTTATTCAAAAATATTTTATTGCTAAAAATGTTAATTACAGTATAAGTTTCCATGAGTCTTAATCACCATGACAAATATAATAGTAATGGAAAAGTTTTAAATATTGTGAGAATTACCAAAATGTGACACAAATTACAAAGTGAGCAAATGTTGAAAAAATGGCCCTGATAGACTTCTCTGACACAGAGTTGTTATATACCTTCAATTTTTAAAAAATGCAACGTCTACAAGGCATAATAAAGTGCAATAAAACAAAGTGTGTCTGTATGTGATAAATATCACATTAGATATCTGTGTACATGATTTGCACTGCCAGGTATATTTTAAAAAATCTGTATCATAGGTAACGAAGTTAAGATGATGAATAAACGATAGATTTATAATTTGGAATTTATTCTTTATGGCAACAAAACATGTAGCCATTCCCATATTTTAAACTACAGCCTCTACCATGGTGTTTGGCTTGTAAATTGAATAGTAAATGAGCATTATCTGAAAACATTTACTAATCTTTACCGTCTTATCCTAAGAAATGTAACAAATTGTGACCAGGCTGAGATTGGCAAACCTAACAAAATGACCTACCACAGCTTCATGATTCCTGGAGGAAGACACAGACTATGAGATCAGAGACTAAGGGCTTTCTTACTCCTGGAAGTAGCAGTTCTCCAAACCCTATTTCCCTCCATGCAGCATAAAGATGGGCAGATGATACCTGTTTGCACAGTGATTTGCATTACAGGAGAGGAACTATGTGTTTCAGGAAACCAAATCTTTTATGGAGACAGTAAGCATGTATATTGCTCTGGAGGGAAACACTATCTTTATTTTCCAAGGCTGTTTGATGTAAACACAGCTTTAAAAAGATAGTCTGAAAAATAAAAAAAATTAAAAAAAATAAAAAAGATAGTCTGAGACAAAGAACCTGTGCTTGCAAGATTTATAGAAATATGAGAGACCTGTGGAGACTGTCCCCTTTAGTTTGCATGCATTCTTAAAAACATGGCCCCAAACCATCCCATCTCTAATTTCCCTATCCTCATACTTTTTGGTTTCAATGCCAGTTTGCTTCCTTAGGGGCAACTCTAGCTGCAGTGAATGTATACTGATACTGACCAGCCTGAAATTGGAAGAAAACCCTATATGTACTGAGCACATTTCCAAAAAAGGTTATCTAAACTGTGCTCTAAGTGAGGTGCAAATTGAGCCAATTAAACACATTTTCCATACATATTCCTCTCTTTGTATGCAAAGTAGTTGCTAAATAAGGGATGGGTCATCTAGCTCTTGTTGAAAATAGAGTAGCTTTCCCATGAGCCTGCAGTGCTAGCTTTATAGCCTCCATGCTTGTGCTTGGGAATCATTCTCCTCCCACGGAATTTCCTTTGTGTCTTTACAATAAACTTCCATTCCTTTAAGCAAGCTCTACATATCTTTTCCTTTGTAACTCTGAGGAATTTGACTGGCAGAATAGTACTATATTTATCTTCCTAATTTTAAAAGCATTTAATTACCAATAATTACTGCCAATGTGATTTTTTTCCCTAGTGCACATTAAAATTTTTGAATCCCATTTTCTGTAATAATTTAAGTCAATCTGGAGGGACAGAGAGTAATTAATTATCTATATTTTTTTAGACTAGAAATGCTGAAATTATTGGAGTGAAACAAATCTTGTTCTAGAAACCTAGAACAAAACTAAAATGAATAGGATCGTGTGAGAAAGAAGGGTGAAATTTTAAAATAAAAATTTTCCTAAAAAATTGAAAGAGTAATGAGCTCTGAGATTTGATGCAACTGATGAATCACTAAATTCTGCCTCCAAAACTAATAAAAAAATGAAAGAGCTATTTCAGAGTGGTGCAGCCACTCTGGAAAACTGTGTGGAGGTGACTCAAAGAGTTAAAAATAGATCTGCCCTACGACCTAGCAATTGCACTGCTGGGGATTTACCCCAAAGATACAAATGAAGTGAAAAGCCAAGACACCTGTACCCCGATAATTATAGCAGCAGTGTCCACAATAGCCAAACTGTGGAAGGAGCCTCGGTGTCCATCGAAAGATGAATGGATAAAGAAGCTGTGGTCTACTTATACGATGGAATATTACTCAGCCATTAGAAACGACAAATACCCACCATTTGCTTCGACGTGAATGGAACTGGAGGGTATTATGCTGAGTGAAATAAGTCAATCGGAGAAGGACAAACATTATATGGTCTCATTCATTTGGGGAATATAAATAATAGTGAAAGGGAATATAAGGGAAAGGAGAAAAAATGAGTGGGAAATATCAGAAAGGGAGACAGAACATGAAGACTCCTAACTCTGAGAAACAAACTAGGGGTGGTGGAAGGGGAGGAGGGCAGGGGGTGGGGGTGACTGGGTAACGGGCACTGAGGTAGGCACTTGACGGAATGAGCACTGGGTGTTATTCTGTATGTTGGCAGATTGAACACCAATAAAAAAATAAATTTATTATTAAAAATATTTCTCTGCCATGTACTTTTATACATTTTTGTATATCATGCTAACCTGGTTTTAGATTCACCTGATTAGAGTGCATGGAGGGAAAAGAAGGGGAGATGTAGGTAAGGGGAGCTTACTTAACTGGTATTTTGGTGATGGTTCGCTGGCTTCTTCAGAGACAGCACCTACCTTCCCTATAGTAAAACTTTCGGCTGTGATTTCCTTCACTGGTCAAATTACCTCCATTTTAGCTTGCTAGTCTCCTCCCTCAGCCTCCAGGCATTCTGTAGGTCTTCTCAAGTTTTTTGCTGAGGTCTGTGTCTCCCTCAGAGATTGGTCGGGACCTAGGATGGACATATACCAGCTTGTTATCATACATGGCTCACCCCTGTTCCATTGATGTTGCAATAAAATTTGGGTCCCGTGAAGTACAATAGCAAAGTCTCCTTTGCTTAACTATAACTTACCAACCAACTAGCCAGTCTACTCACGTATAAATCAGAAAGCATTGTATTATCTTTTTCTCTACCAGTTGATCGGTGAAGATTTTCTCTTAACTCAGCTTAAAGAAGAAAACATTTCTCATTATTCCATGGGAGGCATTTCTCCAAGGTATCCAGATAATTGATTCCAAAACCTCTTTCTTTCAACTCCTTACCCCTTCACACCCTCATATGTGAGTCGGTAAGAGACTTTGCAGATGGAAAGTATCTCATTCTTCCCCTGAAACATAAATTTAAATCTCATTATATAGAGATTTTTAGTGTTTCTATGTTATCTCTTTATTTTTTAACGATTTTATTTATTTATTCATGAGAGACACACACAGAGAGAGAGAGAGAGGCAGAGACATAGGCAGAGGGAGAAGCAGGCTCCATGCAGGGAACTTGATGTGGGACTGAATCCCAGGTCTCCAGGATCAGGCCCTGGGCTGAAGGCAGCGCTAAACCGTTGAGCCACCGAGCCTGCCCCTCTATGTTATCTCTTTAAAAGGACACATACTTTACTGAAACAAGATATTTGGCTTCCTTAAAATGCATTCTGGTGGACCAAAAATTTCTTTCCAGTGAGCTTATTTATTAGATGGAGTGATTTTCCAGTGGGAAGCATTTACATAGACTCTGAAATTTTTATTACAACTAATTATTTAGTGTCATTTATATTATGTTTAAAAGAACTATAAGCTAGAAAACTAATTGAAAATATTTTTTAAATTGAGGAATGAGGGATGGCTGGGTGACTCAGTGTTTAAGCGTCTGCCTTCAGCTCAGGGCATAATCCTGGAGTCCCAGGATCAAGTTCCACATCGGGCTTCCTGCATGGAGCCTGCTTTTCCCTCTGCCTATGTCTCTGCCTCTCTATCTCTCTGTGTCTCTCATGAATAAATAAACAAAATATTATTTAAAAATGATGAATGATTATATTCTTAATATTAAATATTATAAGATTAATGTTTTTGGCTTGAAATAGTAACTGAATGTAGTAAACAATAGAGGCATTTTCCTATGCTTCCATTAATGATGTATTCCACATAAAATGTGATTTTACCAAAACATTGATGATACTTACTGTAAATCTATGTTATTAAGACAGATAAGAATTTTAAAAATGTACGTAGGAATATATTTTATTTGATAGTGTCATAAAACAAATGGATATATGACATGTGTAAATGAGTGTATTATTTGGAACTGATTATATTTTTTCTCATTAGTAAAATGATTAGGAAAAACATTTGTACTGAAAGTTACCTAGACAAGTTTAACATGTTAAATGCCTGTAAAATGAATAATAGCTAGTTTAAAAGCAAAATACCAAAATCAAGAATAGCCTATACACTAGCCAGAGAATATTATTATTGATTAAATGTTCTGCATTTACACGGTAGAATTTGTATGAGATACCATGCTTATGAACGTTAATTATATACAGTATAATTATAAGGAAAGTTAAATGACTGAAGATAGCTTTTTCTTGATTTTTTTTTTTTTTGGTTTATAACTCACTTTGCTATAATAATCCTTGCTATATAACTGTCATCAATAGTATTTTTTTATTTTGAATTTTTTGGTAGCTTTTTCTAGTTGCCAATGATGTTAATATATTTTTATTGGTTAAAACACTTTCTCTTTAGAATGTTCCCTTTTCCATTTATAGTGACGTGGATGGAACTGGAAGGTATTATGCTAAGTGAAATAAGTCAGTCAGAGAAAGACAATTATCATTTGGCTTCACTCATGTGGAATTTAAGAAACAAAACAGGATAATAGGGGAAGGGAGGGAAAATAAAATAAGACAAAATTAAAGAAGGAGACAAAACATAGAGACTTTTAACTCTAGGAAACAAACAGGGTCACTGGAGAGGAGACGGGAGGGGGTATGGGGTAACTGGGTGATGAGCATTAAGGAAGGCATGTGATATGATGAGCAGTGGGTATTGTATGCAACTGATGAATAACCGAACTCTACCTCTGAAACTACATTTTTTAAAAAAAAATTCTTTATTTATTCATGAGAGACACAGAGAGAGAGGCAGAGACACAGGCAGAGGCAGAGGGAGAAGCAGGCTCCATGCAGGGAGCCCAACGTGGAACTCGATCCCGGGTCTCCAGGATCACGCCCTGGGCCGAAGGCAGATGCTGAACTGCTGAGCCACCCAGGCGTCCCTGAAACTACATTATATGTTAACTAATTGAATTTAAGTAAAATAAGTTAAAAAACACACAAAAAATTGTTCCCTTTTGTCATTTACATCTTAACACACAATATCACATTAGTTTAAGGTGTACAACATAGTCATTTGACAACTCTATATATTATACTATGCTTACCACAAATGTAGTTACCCTAATGGTATGGATACTGAAAAGTAGAAAGTTACAGGTAAATTGAATGCTGAAAACACATTAGTATTTCCCCCTAATTTTTAAAATTGCTAATAATTAAACTAAGTGTTGTCTTTTAAATTTTTTAAAATTTTAACTGAAGTTAAGTGACATATGATTTTCAAGTGTACAAAATACTGATTTGATGATTATATGCATTACTATATCCTCACCACACTAAATCTAGTTACGATCTGTAACCATGCAATATTATTACAATCCCATTGGCTATGTTCCATGTGATATACTTTTCATTCCCATGAATTATTTATTTTATAATTGGAGGTGTTTACTTCTTAATCTCCTTCACCTTTTTTACCTATCCCTCTACCACCCTTCTCTATGGCAACCACTAGTTCTCTGAGTTCATGAATTGTTTCTCTCTTTTGTTTGTTCATTTGTTTTTTCTTTCGACATATAAGTAATATTATATGGTTTTATCTGACTTTTTTCACTTAGAATAATGCCTTCTAGGCCCATCCACGTCATTGTAAATGGCGAGATTTTATTCTTTTTTGTGATTGAGTAACATTCCATTGTGTTTACATACCACATCTTTATTATCCATTCATTAGTCGATGAATACCTGGGTTGCTTCCGTATCTTGGCTATTGTAAATAATGCTGCAATAAACATAGGTGTGTGTATATATCTTTCTAAATTAGTGTTTTCATTTTCCTGATGTAAATACCTAGAAGTGGAATTAGTAGATTATATAGCACATCTGTTTTTAGTTTCTTGAGGAAACTCCATACTGTTTTCCATAGTAGCTGCACCAATTTACATCTGCACCAAGTGTGCACAAGATTTTCCTTTTCCCCACATCTTCACCAACACTGGTTAATTCTTTTTGTTATAAGCCATTCTGATAGGTATGGGGTGATATCTAATTGTGGTTTTGGTTTGCATTTCCCTGATAATCAGTGATATTGAACATCTTTTTTGTCTCTGTTTGCCATCTGCATGTCTTCAGAAAAATGTCTGTCTATATCAGATTATTTGTGGGGGTTTTTTTGTGTTGATTGGTATGAGTTCTTTATATATTTTGAATGTTAACCACTTACTGTATATATCATTTACAAAAGAATTCCACTTGATGGGATTAAGTGATCCCTTAAATGCATTCTTGAATTTGATTTGCTGATATCTTGTTGAAGATTTTTGCATCTCTGTTCATCAAGGATGTTAACTCTTAGTTTTCTTTTTTTGTAGTGTCTTTGTCTGGTTTTGTTATCAAGGTAATTCCGGCCACATAGGATGAATTTGTAAGCATTCCTTCCTCCTATTTTTTGGAATAGTTTGAGAAGGATAGGTATTAATTCTTTTTTAATTATTTGGTAGCATTCACCTGTGAAGCCATTTGGTCCTGAACTTTTGTCTGTTGGGAGGTTTTTTTGATTACTGATTAAATTTCATTACTAGTAATTGCTCTGTTTAGCTTTTTTATTTCTTCCTGATGCATTCTTAAAAGATCATAAACTTCTAGAAATGTATCCATTTCTTCTAGGTTGTCTAGTTTGTTGGCATATAGTTTTTGTAGTAATATCTTATAATTTTTTATATTTCTGTGATGTTATTTGTAGTCACTTTTTCATTTCTGATTTTTATTTGAGTTATATTTTCTTTCTTGATTAGTCTGGCTAAAGGTTTACCTTAATCTCATTGATCTTTTCTATTGTTTATCATCTCTATTTTATTTATTTTTACCTGATCTTTATTATTTCTATCTTTCTACTAACTTTAGGCTTTGCTTGTTCTTCCTTTTGTTCTTTAGGTGGAAGGCTAGATTGTTTGAGACTTTTGTTTCTTGAGTTAGGCCTGTATCACCATGAACGACCCTCTTAGAAGTGCTTTTGCTATATCCGCCGAAATTTTGAGTTATAGTGTTTCCATTTTTGTTTGTCTCAATGTATTTTTTAAAATTTTCTCTTTGATTTCTTCATTAGCCCATTGCTTGTTTAGTAACATGTTATTTAGCTTCTGCATGTTTGCAATTCTTTTGGTTTTTTTCTTGTAATACTTTTTCGTTTCATATCTTTATGGTCAGAAGACATACTTGAAATGATGTCAGTGTTCTTGCATTTATTGAGACTTATTTTATGGCCTATCATATGATATATTCTGAAGAATATTCTGTGTTCATTTGAAAAGAATGTGTATTCTGCTGTTTTGGGGTGAATGTTCAGTATATACCTGTTAAGTTCATCTGATCTAATGTCATTCAAAGACACTGTGTCTTTATTGATTTTCTGTCTGGCTGATATATCCATTGATGTAAGTGGGGTGTTAAAGTCCCCTACTCTTATATGTGGTATGTTAACAAATTCTCAGAACTCCCATATTGCCATCTTCTAAAAAACATTTTTCTTTAGTTTATAAAGCCACATTTCTCAATAGAGACTATAACAGAAAATAGAGCATATAACAACTCTTTCACTTAAAATTTCAGCAGAGGGCAGCCTGGGTGGCTCTAGGGGTTTAGTGCAGCCTTCAGCCCAGGGCCTGATCCTGGAGACCTGGTATCAAGACCCACGTTAGGATCCCTGCATGGAACCTGCTTCTCACTCTGCCTGTGTCTCTGCCTCTCTCTGTGTGTCTCTCATGAATGAATGAATGAATGAATGAATGAATAAATAAATAAATAAATCTTTAAAAAATAAAATAAAATATCAACAGAAAAACAAGATCAACAGCCTTTTTTTAATTTATTTTTTATTGGTGTTCAATTTGCCAACATATAGAATAACACTCAGTGCTCATCTGATCAAGTGCCCCCCTCAGTGCCCATCACCCAGTCACCCCCACCCCCCGCCCACCTACCTTTCTACCACCCCTTGTTCGTTTCCCAGAGTTAGGAGTATCTCATGTTCTGTCTCCCTCTCTGATATTTCCCACTCATTTTCTCTCCTTTCCCCTTTATTCCCTTTCACTATTTTTTATATTCCCCAAATGAATGAGACCATATAATGTTTGTCCTTCTCTGATTGACTTATTTCACTCAGCATAATACCCTCCAGTTCCATCCACGTTGAAGCAAATGATGGGTATTTGTCATTTCTAATGGCTGAGTAATATTCCATTGTATAGATAGACCACATTTTCCTTATCCATTCATCTTTCGATGAACACCCAAGCTCCCTCCACAGTTTGGCTATTGTGGACATTGCTGCTATAAACATCGGGGTGCAGGTGTCCTGTGGTTTCACTTCATTTGTATCTTTGGGGTAAATCCCCAGCAGTGCAATTGCTGGGTTGTAGGGCAGATCTATTTTTAACTCTTTGAGTCACCTCCACACAGTTTTCCAGAGTGGCTGCACCAGTTCGCATTCCCACCAACAGTGTAAGAGGGTTCCCTTTTCTCCGCATCCTCTCCAACATTTGTTGTTTCCTGCCTTGTTATTTTTCCCCATTCTCACTCGTGTGAGTGTTATCTCATTGTGGTTTTGATTTGTATTTCCCTGATGGCCAGTGATGCGGAGCATTTTCTCATGTGCTTGTTGGCCATGTCTATGTCTTCCTCTGAGATTTCTGTTCATGTCTTTTGCCCATTTCATGATTGGATTGTTTGTTTCTTTGGTGTTGAGTTTAATAAGTTCTTTATAGATCTTGGAAACTAGCCCTTTATCTGATATGTCATTTGCAAATATCTTCTCCCATTCTGTAGGTTGTCTTTTAGTTTGGTTGACTGTTTCTTTGCTGTGCAAAAGCTTCTTATCTTGATGAAGTCCCAATAGTTCATTTTTGCTTTTGTTTCCCTTGCCTTTATGGATGTATCTTGCAAGAAGTTACTGTGGCCAAGTTCAAAAAGGGTGTTGCCTGTGTTCTCCTCTAGGGTTTTGATGGAATCTCGTCTCACATTAAGATCTTTCATCCATTTTGACTTTATCTTTGTGTATGGTGTAAGAGAATGGTCTAGTTGCATTCTTCTGCATGTGGATGTCCAATTTTCCCAGCACCATTTATTGAAGATACTGTCTTTTTTCCAGTGGATAGTCTTTCCTCCTTTGTCGAATATTAGTTGACCATAAAGTCAACAGCCTTTTAAGAAAAAAATACTCCCTTTTCCAGGCATATATGGTGAATTTAGGAAAAATTGTTCCATTGTAGAAAGACAAGCCAATTAAAATATAGAATTTTTCTATAAACATAATGTGTGGGAAAAATGTGGGCATATTCAAAGAGGCTACAATCATATGTTTAAGATAAGGGAGTTCTTTGTGATGATGAAATACCTAAGACTGTATCTTGATTGTGATGGTGGTTACATGAAAGTATACATGTAATGAAATTATATAGAATTGCACACACATATACACACATACATACAATGAGTGCATGTAGAAACTGGCCAACTCTAAATAAAATCTGTAGATTATACCATTGTCAATTTTTGGTTTTTATATACTTAGAAGTATATTAGATTTTACCTTTAGAGGAAACTAGTTGAAGGTTAAAAGGGAACTCTTTATTTTGTTTTTATAAGTTCCTGTTAATCTATAATTATTTAAAAATTAAATTTTTAAAAAAATATTAAATTTTGAATATCTTACAGTTGACTATACTTAACCAAAGCTATAGTTTTTATTTCCCTTAAGAAATCTTGTTTTCCACAATAGGATTGCTTAAAATTAAATAATGACCTGGGATATTAGGTGAAACATTACAGATCATTTTTTTAAAAAACTACTGGGCTGGAATATTATGAATGACGTTGTGAGAGAAAGATTACCATATACAAATTAGAAAACTTTTGTTATGATTATTTAAAATAAAGTATTTCTGGCCATATCACTATTTCATTCCTCCATGAAGAACATCATTTATATTCATGTCATTGTTAAGAAAATCTAGTATTTCTGTTTTTATGGACTTCATTTTTAAAAAATTATTAACACAAGAGGATTTCTACATTGGTTAAAAGATCAGTCTTATATTTAAGAGCTAACTAAAGTAAATAGAACCTTGAGATCCAAATTTATTAATTCATTTACAGATATCTTATGTGTACCTATCATGTGCTAGACATTGTTACAGATGCTGATGGTATAGCATTGAACAGGAAAAAAAATACCTGTAAATAGCTTGCTGTCTATTATAGGGTGCTAGAAAAACAAATACATGTATTTCAAATAAAACTATCTCAAAGATATTTGATCTATAAAACTTGCTTTAAAGGTCTTGATATTTAATAATGAATTACTTAGATATAAATTACAGTAATCATATTTAATACTAGAGCTTAGAATTGTAGTATTAGTATAATATTCAGTACTTAGAGAGTTTTCAGGGTAGAATCTGTGTATATCTTTTCTTTTTTACCAGAGGAAATTTTTCTTATATATCATTTGGTTGCAGTATCAATGATGTTTTTAACCAACTTGCCTATAGAAATGAACCTACCAAGTTGAAAAGCAAGTCACACAGTCACCTCAATTTATAGGCAAGAAAGCTGACTTGTAGTTAACTTGCCCCTAACAATATGATTTAGAAGTGGCAAAAAATAATCTCAGTTCTGATTTCCCGATTCCAAATCTAGAGCCTTTCCAGGCCAATAAGAATGATCTCAGTGTCTTTTTCAATAGTTCTAGCACAATAGTCAACTTCATTCTCCCAGAGTCCAGTCCATATATGCTTTCTACAAGTATTTATTCAGTATCCTCTACCTACAAGGCATTATTTTTAGATGTTGGAAGTCAGGATGGAGATAAAGATTCGGACCTAGGTTCTGACCTTACCCCCAGTCTATTGAAGCAGAGACGAGGCATGTATACAAGTGATTATAGTGGAAGATAAAAAGTAGTGAGTGCCATGAGTGAGGCACTGATGAAGAGCTATGGAGGACCACAGAAGAATCTGTGACATCCATTTTCACAGACCCAGGAAAGTTTCCCAAAGAAAATGACTTTTATTTTAGGCTTTGAGTTGGGAGAATTATGGCAATGTAACCAAGGCTGAACTTGGGTTAAATACTTTCATCTCTGCAATATAGTAAGGACACCAATATTGTCAAATGCTTTTTCATTTATCTAACTAATTTCTAACCCTGAATCCCTGAACATTCAGAGCCCTCTCTAAATTTATAGTCCAAAAGAGTTCAACAGATTATTGAATTTCCTACATAATAATATGGCTAACCAACTTTGCTTTAATAAAGCTTTTCAATGTTACACCATCATCAAAATAACAGAGCTGCCACAATATCCAGATTTATCCCATGGCACTACCAGGATTATCTTAAGAAATTTCTAGATCAATAGATATTAAGCACCTTGAAAAGTATTTAAATTCCCATCCTGTAAGATTTTTTATATATAAATTAGAGGTTACATATCTGCTTTTCACTTTGAAGAATACTAAGGGTCAAGTAAGGTGGGAGTACGTGTAACTAATGTGCCTGTGTGTTTTGAATGAACTACCCTAGAAAATGTTTCTCCTTAGTAATAAAGAACTACTGACTTTTGCTAGCTCAGTAATACAATAATATAGTAGTACATCCTTCAGAAAGCTAACAAATATAAATTCAGATAAATCCACATCCTTGTAAAAGTGATGACATTTTTCTGTGTGGCTTTCTTACTTAAAACTGCCTTGGATGATAGACAATGCAGTTGTCCATCTAGATGATGAGGTAACATCATCTAGACTAATGAAAAATAAATAAATTATTTTATTCTGTCTTATTCATAAAGCTGATACTAGTTTATGGGCCTGACAGTGGGGGAAGTTGAAGGACATGATAATCTCTTAATAATTACTAGATGAAGGCTTCTCATTATCCTAGCATGATGGCTTTGTCCTTATGACATGGCGTCAGACTCATCCTTCTAATTAGCAGTGCAGTCTTCCTCTACCACTTTAACTAGAATGGCAGGGAACTTCACACTTGCTTGGCTGAGCCATGACTTGTTGGATAGGTCTGGCCAGTTTCTTTTCCTGGGGTCACTGAGTTTATATACCTTAAAACATCAATTCATGGTGGTAGAAAGGAATGTTTTCCTAATCATGGTGCAGACTCTAGTGCAACAGTGCTGGTCTTGCTCAAACCCAACTTCATCTTTTTCCTTTAGACATAATTTTAGGTTTCTTAGAGGTTAGAACCATATCAGTTCTCTTAGTTGCTATCCCTTCAGTCTTTTTGCCTTTTTAGGTTACAGTCTAAACAGCAAGGGTAAATCTGCAATTTTAGGAAGCTGTAGTTCTTCAAAGTGAGTTTTACTTAACTGTCTTATTTACTTTTATTTTGTTAAATAAAATTAGTAAAAACATATTAGGTCAAATCTGAAGATTGCCTGAAAGTTATAGTTCTTGCTTTCCACTTAAAAATGTAAAAATCATTTCCAAAAAAGCAGATGTCTTATTGTAACCAGGGCTTGGTTTAGGAAAAAATGAACTAGAATTTTTTTTACATAGATTTTTAAATGTCTGGTTTATGTTTGGGGATTGATCTCAGGCTTTATGGAAAAAATGAAATTAGTATGTGGAACTTCATGCTGCCCAGCTCTGAACCCCATTGTTAGCCCACACTCTAATGAAAATCAAGACTGATTTTGTTGTATGCATCATTATGCAGTGGTATAAATGGCCCCCCAAAATCTCTACTCAATTTGCCTGTGCGTTTTCTTTTCTCTGCACCCATTCTAAGGGAGACTGCTGATCTTTGAAGTATTTCCTGTATCACATGGCATGTAAATGACATTCTAATTTTAAAAATGGACAGTTTGGATCATCAGTAAATTATAATATTTACAAAGTGTTCACAGTGCTTTTTCATAATTCTTTAGTGAGGCATTTCAGTGAAAAGTTTTACAGAAGGGAGACAGTGTTTTTTTTTTTTTTTGAGCTACCTGCTTATAATTATTCTTATATATGGCTGGGAGTGGTACAGATTAGTCCTAGTTGTCAAGACACTGAAGAGGAGGAAGAGGATTAGGAGGACTCAGAGAAGTTGCCAAGAGACAAGAGCCTCAGAACAGAAGACAGTGGGATGTCTCATGAGATGCCAGTATGGATAAATGATTTTTTAATAAGTAAATATTTTCTGCTTTGACATCATTTAAACCCTTTGGAATATAATTGCAAGCCTGGGGGAGGTGAGACAGGGTCTCAAGTTCAGATGCTCAATGAATATCAATTTAGTTGTAGAAAAATATAAGGAAAGTTATGACTTTTGCAAACTTAAGTTTATACCCACTGTAACTACTGTGGAGATGGAATAAAGGAAGAAGCTGAAATTGGTAACAGAGGCTGATGAAAAAGTCCTTAAATATTGCTGGTCAAAAAATGGAGAAGATGAGCTAAATTCAACAAAGTTGGAGGCAGATTCAACATGCTCAGTGACTGGTTGGATGTAAGGAATAGGGAGAAAGAGAGGAATTAATAATTTTAGGTTATTAGAATGGTTTACTAGTTGGATTATGATACCATTGGTTAATGGAAGTAGGAGAATCAGGATAGTAATTCAGTAGGAAGTTGAATGTAAGGATTTGGAGTTGAGGAGTTAAGTCTTACATGTATAGATTTGGGGATAATCAAACTGTATTCATTGGTTAAACTTGAGCATGCAGGGACACCTGGGTGGCTCAGTGGTTGAGCATCAGCCTTTGGCTCAGGGTGTGATTCCAGAGTCCCAGGACTCCGGCATCAGGCTCCCTACATGGGGCCTGATTTTCCCTCTGCCTGTGTCTCTGCCTCTCTCTCTGTGTCTCTCATGAATAAACAAATAAAATTAAAAAAAAAACTTGAACATACAGAATACATAATTTGAAAAAAAGGATCAAGGACAGAATCCTGGGGTCAGGAAATCCTGGGGTTTGTAAAATAGGAGGGGGTTCCAAGTAAGTGAATCCAGAAGTGGAGAAGGAATAATGAAAAAATTAGTACTGAAACAAGAAAAAAGTGCCATCATAAAATCCATGGGAAGAGAGTTTCACAACTTTCTAAATAGTTCATGGTGGGAGATGATTTGAGGTCACATTGCTTTTTCCCCATGAAATATTAATAGTGAAAGACCATTGAGCTGTAAGATCAACCTAACATAAATGAGTATTTTATAGATTTCTTCTGTTTAAAGCAAATTAGAGGAGTAAAATTTATAATCATATGATTTTATGACTTAATATTTTAATATTTAATGGTCAATAATTCAAAGATTTTAGAACTGAAACATCACAGACAATGCATTTGTTTGGTCCATTGTATCAGAGGGTATAAAACAAAATTTTAAAAGTTAAAATACAGATTTTTCAATAAATATTAATAGAGGCGAAACTAATATATGACCAGAAGATTTTACTCAGTGCTTTAAACCCAAGCACATCACAGGAATACTGTTTTTATTTTAGTGTTTCTAGAAGTAATAATATCCAAGAGATGATGGTTTATTTCTCTGAGTTAAAACTAGTCTAGATGAAATGATGGCATTTGTAAAACAGAGTCATGATTATGCTTTTACGTTTTCTTTTTGCTGTTATGGTACATTTTGGTCTGTGACTTGGATAAACACAGAAAGCATGGTTATCAAATTTATGGATTATCTGAAGTAAAGTAACAGAATGAAGATTTACAAAAAACCCTCAGATCAGAAGGAAGTACCAGTGTTACAAAAAGAAAATGAATAAGGATGCACAGGGTCCTATTCTTGGGCTACAGTAATGAACTGCACAAGTAACGAATAAGGAAAATGCAGAAGGATCCAGGCAAAAACAAAGTTTGGATTTTATGCACCAGTAAGCTCAGTGTAAGTCAACAGTTGGATGTGACTGTTAAAAAGGCAATGGCAATTGTTGCCCACTTTAATATAAATATATTACCTGAATCCGTGGCATCAAAATCACCTGGAAGGTTTTTTAAGTGTGCATTCCAGGACCCACCAAATGATTCACTGAAACAGAATCTGTAAGGTTGGGGCCCAGAAATCTGCATTTTAAAAAACCTCCCTAAGCAATTCTTATGCAGATTAAACTTTAATAACCATTGAAATTGACGAAGGGCAATTATGGTACTATTCTGTTTTCTACTATTTTATCACTCCAGGATAATTGTGTTCTATTCTTGTGCTTATACTTTAAAAGAAATGTGAAATGTAGGCTGCATTCAGGAAAAAAGCCTTAGGAAATTGGGGAACTGAATCATGTCCATGAGGAATGTATGGAGAGACTAGAACATTTTTGCTTACGTGAGAGAAGATTTAGAGGGACCTTCATAGATTTGTTATATAACTGAATAATTAAGTAAATTATAGTTGCTCATTTGGCTGTTATTCCTGAGTATCTTATAAATATCCAGTACCTTTACCAATTAACAGATAATTGTTGTGAAGATCGAATGGCAACATTGGAAAATGTCATATAGTAACAGATTAAGGTATAAAATTACACAAATAATTTGACTTCAAATAAGTAAGCTATGCATTAAAGAATATCAGAAGAAAATATTCCGAAATGATGAATGGTTTTGTTTCAATAATATTATTATTATATTTTTTGCAAAATATCCTCTATTTTTGAGTTTTTTCTCATGTACTTAAATCACTTTTTGACATTAGTAAAAATAGGAAATTACCAATTGCCTCAAAGAATAAAGTATACTTCAGATGATAAACAATATCCTGATCTTTTCTCACTAGGTAAAGACAAGAAAAGGTAATATGAAAGGAGCGAGAAGTAAGTTCAGCCTGGGTTGAGGGAAAACAATTTCTGAATCTCAAAAGACTATCATAAAATTCAGTTATTATATGTTTTAAGCTTTACTTTCAAAACTTTGTTGAAACAAACAAATGCAGTTAATCCCTTTTTTACTCCATATGCATTAAGCGCCTGCTATTTACTCAGAATATGTGTAAAGCTTCTTGCTACATTAATGTAAGTTTCTAAGTCTACGGATTAAAGAAATAACATTTTAAGTCTTAAGTTGTGTGTTTAGATATAGGACTGAACAAAATGCCTATTTAGAGAAAACAAAATCTAACAATTGAAGAAACAACTCTATACTATAAAAAAGAAAACAGTCCCAGAAAATTAGACTGCTTTCCCTTGCCTGGATGTCATCATTGCCATTGTGTTCCTAGGCACAGCTATTCAGGGGTCCTGCAGGCTAAAACTTTCAATGTATGAACTTTCAACATGGTTCTGTCATTCTGGCAGGACCCCACTTGGTTGCCTTTAGTATTTCTCCTTCTAACTGGGGTCTTAGCCGTTTACACTCAGAAAAATGATGCAGCAGTAAATTTTGACTCTATGGAATGATCACTCTTTATAGTAATACATTATTTAGCATATTTGAATATATGACTATTTCAGTTGGTTCATCTGAAGTTTTAACAGGTTATTATTCTCAATTCAAAATCACATTGAAAAGTAGTGAGAAAACTGCCACAGCTGAGTGTTTGCAGGTCCTAAGGTGAAGTACCACTTTTTCCCCAGTAAAATGGTGTTTTATTATAAATTCTGTGTGTGTTAAGAGTGCCATTTTTATAGTGTATCCAAGCTGTAATAATCGCTTTCTCTGTCATAAAAGCAATTAAGCCCATATTAACACATACATTTTCATACTATTAAGGTCATATTAATATTACTGTACAATATCAGAGCTCTACTGGTTGTATAGCATAATACATGAGGATTTTTTTGTTCATTCTTTACCTACCTCATGGTGTGTGATATTTGATTAGGAGCAAGAAAAATAAGGAAAAATGAAGCTAATGGCCCTTTCTATCTGACAGTTTGTAATTGCTAGAGTCTTTAATTGTATCTTGAATCCTCTTTCATATCACAATATAGAATGTTATTTACCAACTTCGTATCTTATTGTTTTATTTTTTTTCTTTTTTTTTCTTATTGTTTTATAAACATAATTACCCATATTTTAGATTTAGTAATTTTTAAAAGTGATTTTATTTATTTATTCATGAGAGACACAGAGAGAGAGGCAGAGACATAGGCAGAGAGAGAAGCAGGCTCCCTACAGGGGAGCCTGATGTGGAACTCAATCCCAGGATCCTGGGATCACACCCTGAGCTGAAGACAGGTGCTAAACTACTGAGGCACTCAGGCGTCCCCTAGACTTAGTAATTTTTAAATAAATTTTTATTGATTTTATATTTTCTACTTGCCCGTTTTGGAATCGGAGATATTTTCTTAATTTTTGGAATAAAATTTATTTTGATAACTGTAATTTTCATTATAGTCAGTTCTGTGCATTTTGGAGAACTTTGGCAATTTTTATAATCATTGTAACACTTATTCTGGTAAGAATATGACATCATGCCCATTTTTTATCTTAAGGCAGTTTGTAATATATATTTATAATAATAAGTACTCTTCAAAAGTCATAGCATGAATAATTCCTTCCAGAGAAACCTCATATTCCAATAACAGACTGAAGAAAAAAATCTTGCATATTGAATGACATGGAACTATTGTCAAGATTGTACTTTTCTTTCTTTATTGGGCATGTTTATAGGCAGCTCAATTTGCATTAAACTGTTTTGACTTTAGTTACAGTCATTGCAATATCCTTTTCATGAAGTTTCTAGAATTCATTGTGATTGTTTAAGTTCTTCTACCCCTGTAAAAAAAAAATTACAGCAGACACTTGTTAAAACCAGGAAAATGGTAGATTTCTCCTAATGCAGTAGGAGAGAGACTTCAGTATAGAGTAGACCTCAACTCCACTGGAACAAAAGAATAGAGGCTTTCTAAATGTGGGAGTATGCTACAGGAAGGAGGAGACAGGATTTGGGGGAGGGAGGATTAGTCCATGTTTAAACCACCTGTTTTTGCTGATTGTCCTTTAGGGAAGGTTCCCCCCCTCCCCAAGTCCTGACTTTTCTTATGATTACATTTCAAAGAAATGGCTGAGAGGTCCTTGAAAGACATTTGTTGGGTTATAAAAGATACATCTCAGGAAGACAAAGAAAGGATTTACAATGGCAAGTTTGCTAAAGGAAATGCTCTAAGGAAAGGGAGGTTGGGGACCTATAGTCAAGCATCCATTGAAAGCAAGAATAGATTCTTTTGGCATTGTTGATCTTTCTCAGATAGGAACTTAAGGGAGTGGGGTTTTCATCGTAGGGTTGTGGCCTTGAGCTCTTAGAAATATTACTAATACTTGTTTGGATCTCTTAGTATGGGAGGAAGTAGATGAAATTCTTGTGCTGAAATTGGCATTTTTATAGGCTTGAGTTAAGGCCTAATTGAAAAGATTGCTCTGAAGAGCCTGACTTAAGTTTGGTCAAGTTGAGTCTTCGTCATCTCTTCCCCTGATCTTGGGACAGTTGTCCACAAGCAATGGATGATATCTGTGAATATAAATTTTGTAAATGTGTTACTTTTTCAAACTTACAGTTAGAATTTAAACACTTAAAGATATAAGGTATGAATTTAAACCAAAACTTTTGTTTATATTCTGTGAGATTCTCCCCAAACATATGCAACTAACAATGCAAGTCCGGCCATATATATCAATGTTATTTATAGCATTGTCAACTTCACTTTGCATGACAAACACATTGGATCTACACTCACACTATATGGTTTCAAAAACTGACTCCACCTCTTATCAGCTGTATATCTTGTCAAGTTGAACAAACTGTTAAAACGCTAGTTTCCTCATCTGTAATATGAGCATTGTAATAAAAGCTATTGTATAATGTTACTGTAAAGATGAAATGATACAGATGTCTGGCATAACACTGAGCAAGAAATCAGTAAATATTAGTTTCTATAAATTTTTAGATATTTTTATTTAGTAGGTATTACTAGTACTGAAGAGCTGTAAGTAGAGATAGAAGTTTCTTGATTTATTTCATTAACTTATTTAAAACTGAAGGCAATGAGAGATTTCAAATTTTTATTTTCATTTCTGTCATTTGCTCTGTATACTTGCCAATCCTCGCTCATTTTCTTTCTTTGTTATTTCCTCTATGTAAAGGATAATTACTTGAAAATGTGTCATATTTAAAAGTGAAACATTCATCAGTTAAATATGATTTTTTTTTGAAGAGCAGTTGAAAATCACTTTTGTTCCAATTTATCATGACCATCTTGAAAAAAACATATGTTTGGGTGTATTTCCTGTGATTGATATTTCTACCTAATATCCTCTCAAGACCTATATCGTCCTCCAGGGTTATTTTTACTTTTTTGCTAACAAGAACAGTGTCAAGAAATATGGTTAAATCACCTGAGAGAGTAGACTTTTGAAAATATATAACCTACATATGGACTTATATCCATTTTAAATTATAATTGAACAGACTTTAAGAATACAAATAAATTTGACAGTGTTAGTCTTGGGGTTAGAGCAGCTTGACTGCATACAACTTCCAAACTTCTTGTCAAGTGATGTTTGATTTGCATTTAACACCCAACTGTAATGATTTTATTTCCTTTCTAGAGAAATAATAATAGTGGTAACTGTATTGTTTCCTCTGAGTAAAATATAATTGGACAGATTTTTACTTGGATTATCTCCTTTTATCATTACAAAAGTCTTGTAAGGTAAATAGAATATACTTTTTCCCTGAAGAAAACAATAGAATGTACATATGTAAGTATGTAATTGTACCCTATTTCATTACCAAACAAATGGATCTATTCCTCCAAAGATATATGGTGTAAAATTTTTTTTAAATATATGTGAAAATAGACAGAAATATTGATTAGAAAAATAAGGGGAAAATAGTGGTGAGCTAATACACAAATTATAAGCCATAAGGTCCTATAAACTTTTTTCAGTTGGCCGATATGTGTTTAACCTAATAGATACATAATTAGGTGGATCAGAGTCTAGTTTATCTAAAATATTTTCTTAAATTCCGTTATCTAAAATGAGAAAATTCCTCATGTTCCCCACTTGCCTTCACCCCATAGGCCAGAAGTGCCTTTTTATTCAACTTTGCTTGTTTTCTGTTTTGAAAGTGGGAATGGTATTATATAGCTAAATTTAAAGTTTTGTTTTGAAAATGGAAGTTTTAACGTAGTGTATGTTTTCTAAAATCCAAGAAGTAAGAGATGGCATAAACCACTTCCTGGAATATATTTAGAATCACAGAGATTGTTTTCAAGTCTTCAGAAATAAATTAAAAATAATTGAGTTTGAAGTTATCTGCAAAAATGAACAAGCTTGCTTTTCATTTTGCTATATCCTGGGTCATGAAGACAAAATGAATGGGTCATATAAGGTCCAAACTGTTTGAAAACTATGCTCTTAGTCAAAAATCTAAACTTTGACCATGTATGTCTGCTTTCTAACTCAATTTAAAATAGAGCAATGATCATTTTTAAATTCTCTTGTGCTATGTAGTGTTCCATTACATTTGGCTAATGCTGTGTCTAGAAATGCCACTGAATAGTTCAGTGCATAAATATGTTATCCTCATGTCTTCCTTATGATTTCTAGTCTGTTTTCTTAAAGAGAACCCTTGTATCCATGTTTGACCTAACATGGAATATCCTAGAGACATATGAGTGCCTCTCTAAGAAAGTATGCTCTCATCTTACTTGTCTCAATTTCACTACTTTGGTGTGTGTGTGTGTGTGTGTGTGTGTGTGTGTATACATAGACTAAAAATTATGGAGTATGAAGGCAACAATTCATGCTGAAAAGAGTAGTAAGCTACTAACATGTTACAAATGAGTAGAGATGCTCATATTAAAGTAAAACTTCCTATGAACACATGAACAATATATTTTAAGGACATTTAAAACAGCTTAAGGATACAAAACTTGTATTTTATAAATATGTGTATTTTAATCAATATTTATAAGTATTGATCTAGTCAGCTATTTTCAGCTGATTTAAATACCACATTTTTCCTCCTTTGGAAATGCAAGGGAGACATTTACTTGCCTTTTGGGGGATTATTAAGCTTTATATTGGTTTACATCTGATAGAAAGCAAATATATATCTAACATAAGCTGTAGGGTATATGTGTTGCAAGATTAGACAGGATATGAGCAGAATCATGAAGATAAGATTCAGGTTAGAAGTCTTGTGTCTTGATTCTGGTTTATGAGTGGCGAACAGGGTAAGCAGGATAATGAATAGGTTTCCAAATTCCTGATGAAGTAACTCTCTCAGAACTGGTGAAAAGCCTTCCAACAGACTGAGTCAATCCAAACCCTTGAAGTAAAAACCTAAGATCAATCAAAAATTAATGTTCCATGTTCTCTTTAGAAGAATATATATTTTGTGAGTATATATTGAGTAGCAGAGCCTTAGGAAACAGTACTGAGGACAAAGAGCAAGAACCCACTAAGTTTTAGAATCCTTTTCCGCTAGTTAGAGATTCAAATCGTGGCTAATCTTTCTCCAGGAGGCCTTCTCAGAGTATGAGAAGAATACATTAAAAATTCTAAGCAGGAGGAGGATCTAGAGGTGAAGTGTCTATAGTAGTGATCTCACAGTAGGCATCCAAATTCTTTCTGGCCTACTTCCTTCTTTAGAACAAAGTAGTCCTCATCATTCCCATTTTACAGGTGAGAACATTGAGGCTCTGAAATGTTAAATCATTTAAGAAGGTTATACAGTGAGAAAGAAATGAAACTAGTAGTACAGACTGATCCTCTTGCCTTATAACCAGGACTCTTTCCCAGACACCATGTTGTTGGAATGCCGAAAAGGTGTCTATTTTTGTCATTGCTTTGATCTAAGATGCAGGGGTTTGAGGTAACCATACTATCCGTGACACCTAATCTCTGTTAGTCTTTTCATTGTCTCTCTGAACATCTATATTCCCTTTTATCTCTGTGCTCTTATCATTTCTGTAAAATACATATTGTTAATATTTCGTTTTCATCTCCTTTTACACTAAGCACTCTTGTTTGTTAGACTCTTTCCATGTTGCTAGGTGTACATCCACTCTACAACTTCTATCTTCATGGTGTGTAGGTACTGAACCTTTGTAAGAATTAAGAAAAGCTAATTTTCCAGTTATCCGTTTCTTTGCCAGGCAACCCGTTGGCTTTGTGCTCTCACACAGGCATGATACATCTGTACATATCTGCAGTAAGGGCCAGGATTGCATATACAGAACATTTTACCTATCTCTTTCTCACTGACAGATATCTGGTTGCTTCCAACTCCCACCATTACAAATCGCACTGTAAAAAATGCCCTGGTATATATGTCTTATGGACCTGTGTGAAAATTTCTCTGGGATAAATGCCAATTGTAGAATTGCTGTGTCAAAGGGTATGTATATACTTAATTCGACTAAGTGGTAACAGATGGCTAGGCAGATTGCTGCTGCTGTCTACACTACCTCCAGCAGAGCACCAAGGCTCCTATGTCACCATATCTACATGGTTCTTTTAATACTTCATGTATTCTTGCCTTGTATACCCAGTTGTACAAAAGGAAGGGACTATGCCTCATACTTTTTAAATGGCCCAGATTTGAAATCCTGGTAATTATCAACTGGCAGTGATTATACTTTAATCTTGGCAGGTGAAAATCAACCAACATTCAAAGTGGTTCCAAGTAATTGGATGTCTTGTTAGGTACAATTGGTATTTAGTTAATGTTTTAGAGTTAAGCAATGTTATCCATCAAACCCAAATTAGGCTTGTTAAACTTCAGTGTGATTTTATCTCTGGTATGTTTCCTTTATTCCACCCAACTAAATATAATGATTTAATTTTACACATTATTTGTTTTGTAACTAAGAATTAAAATGGTGAAAATAAATAGAATGCTTCTAAATTTGTTTATTATGAATGTCACGGATCATGAGGAATTACTGCTGCAGTTTGGGAAGTTAGTATAATAGAAATGGTGATGCTCTTCTCATAGTATTTATTGTCACTCTGCTCAGAGGGCTGACTTTTACAGCAAAGGGATCTTCCCACTGATCTGATAATGTTTTAGGTATTTCTTGAAGAATATTTAAAGAGCATCATTTAAATGTGCTTTTATACTACTCAGCCATTAGAAATGACAAATACCCACCATTTGCTTCAACCTGGATGGAACTGGAGGGTATTATGCTGAGTGAAATAAGTCAATCGGAGAAGGACAAACATTATATGGTCCCATTCATTTGGGGAATATAAATAATAGTGAAAGGGAATAGAGGGGAAGGGAGAAGAAATGGGTAGGAAATATCAGAAAGGGAGGCAGAACATGAACTCTGGGAAACGAACTAGGGGTGGTGGAAGGGGAGGAGGGTGGGGGGTGGGGGTGAATGGGTGATGGGCACTGAGGGGGGCACTTGACGGGATGAGCACTGGGTGTTATTTTGTATGTTGGCAAATCGAACACCAATAAAAAATAAATTTATTATTAAAAAATAAAGCATTTGATTGTAAAAAAAAACAAATGTGCTTTTATTATTTTCTGAAATAAGTCAGTCAAAGACAAATACTGCATGATTTTACTCATGTGGAGTTTAAGAAACAAACCAAATGAGTAAAGGGGTTAAAAAAAAAAAAAGGAGAGAGAGGCAAATCAAGAAACAGATTCTTTCAACTATAGGGAACATACTGATTGTTACCCATGGGATGGGGGTGGTGGTGGAGGGGGTGTGGTCAGGGTGGGGGTTACAGGTGATGGGGATTAAGGAGTTACTTGTGATGAGCACTGGGTGTTGTATGGCAGTGTGGAATCACTATATTGTACACCTGAAACTAATGTTACACTGTATATTAACTATAATTTAAATAAAAACTTTTTAAATATGTGCTTTTTGATATTTTATTCTGTTCATTTAATTTACTCTTTAATCATTTGCCTTCCTTAAATAAGTGACAGTGATCAAACTTCAGACATTTGCATAAAAGCATATATTTAGTTATGTTATCACAAAGTATATTGTTGATGAGTGACACTGACTGATCCACTCACTCCGTTACTGGGATTGTCTTTTCTCCAAGGCTAGATGATAAAATTTTATTTGAGGCATGGCATCAGAGCTGTGCTTCCTTTGTTCTTTACAATATTTCTTGGTAAATAGCAGGAACTCAGTAAATATCAACTAATTTTTTTTAAAAAATTCTATCTTTTGACTCTAAACAGAAACTGGGCTTTTTAGCTCTTTATGGAAACCAGATATTCATTGAATGCTTTGCCACATCTCAGCCTTGCACTTGTGTGTGCACACTGCTTTTATGCCATCTGTTGTCTTGTTTTCCTTGTTCAGCTGTTTATATTGGTGAAGAATATAAACTGAGAGCAATAGATTATTTGTATTCCATCTATAACAGCTTTTCTATTTTTGATGCCTTGCCAAACACGCATACACACAGACACATAAATCCTTAATGAATGAATGTCACATTCTCCTCTTTTAAATGTATATAACTAATTTCAGTAGCTGTTTGGGGATGGGGATGAGTACAGGGCTGAGATGAAGACAAAAACTGAGCAAAACAGGGCAGCCCGGGTGGCTCAGCGGTTTAGTGCTGCCTTTGGCCCAGGGCCTGATCCTGGGGACCCAGGATCGAGTCCCATGTTGGGCTCCCTGCATGGAGCCTGCTTCTCCCTCTGCCTGTGTCTCTGCCTCTCATTCATTCATTCTCTCTCTCTCTCTCTCTCTCTCTCTTTCTCATGAATAAATAAATTTAAAAAATTAAAAATAAAACTGAGCAAAACAGCAATAAATTGTTTACAGTCTCATTCTTCCCAAATTATTTATTCAGTGCTATTGACATAAACTTTTCTGTATTCCAAAGAATCACTGGCATTTTGTTTGCTGGTGCCATTGCTTACACTTGGACATGAGTGTGTTTAAAAATATGACCATAAAATTTATTATAAATCCCAGGGCGTTGTTTACCCTATTATTAATTTTGTTGATGAAGTAAGACATAAGCTGACCCCACTCCCAGTATGCATCAAGAAGAGTGGCTTTTTAATTTCCTACCACCATGATGACTTGAGGGATCAGAAGGGCTCTATCCTTGATGCAGAAACATTGGAAAGCACCTGAAAAATGGCCAAGGCTATGAGGAAAAATGTCTGACCAGAAGGCATAAAACCTATATGATGCTGAGCTAGGGAGCAAAATTATGATTCAGAAGCAGGGAGTGTGCAAAGTAGAGATGGAATACCTAATCCATCTGGGGCCTGATCTCATCAAGCAAACATTGAGAATTTTAATATGAAATTCTGGAAGAAATGAATCATTACAGTAGTGGTGGGTGTTGTTATTGCCTTTATGGTTTCCCTGATCTCTGTATATTGGCATGTTGCAGGCTTCATTCTTTGTGCCTTCTCTATGCTGACACTTTTGTATGCTCTGAAAAATCTTATGACCTTAAATGAAACATCCATATACTGATGACCCTCCAAAGTTATAGTTGTAGCCCAAACCCTTTTAGTTAATTTCAGACTTAGATATCCAACTTCTTACTCAGCATCTCAAATCTGAAGGAGATAACAACTCCTTCTTCACACATAAGAACTTCACTCTATGCTTGCTCAGACTGAATGCTTTGGTGTTATCGTGACTTCTGTCCTGTTTTCCATCCCAACTCTAATCATCTCAAACATTGAAATATATACAGAATTAGATCATTTCTAATCACCTAATTACTCTTCTTCAGTACTATTATTATCTCTGTTTCCAGCTAATGCACTGGCCTCTCAACTTATCTGAAAATCCCTATTCATGTGTCAAACTATCTAGTCGTCATATAGTACCCAGGATATTTCTCATAAAGCGGACTAGAAAGTGTCATTGTTTGGTGCCCAACCTTGCAATGGCTCCTATGTCACTCAGAGCAAGCTAGAGTTCTTACCTCTTCCGTTATTCTCATATGCATTCAAACCACTTGAGACAGAAATCTTCCACAGGTAGTTATGTGCTTGTATTGGGGCATTGACACTGTTTTCTCTCCTCTGGAAACTCTTCTTCTAGATATCCCAAAATTAAACTACTTCATCTTAAATCTTTGTTTGATCATCTCTTTCTCAGTGAAGCCAGTTAATCCCTGTCCTCCATCCCAGTACAGCACTTACCCAGCCCCAATGTAGTTTTCTCTGGTCCATATCATTTATCATTTTCACATATATACTGCACTTGATTTCTTTTAATGTTTATATTACATTCCTCTAACAAGAATAGAGCTCCATAAGTGCAGAAATCATTTTTATTTATGGATAATTCCCAAATACTTAGAATAGTATTTATTAGATGCTGAGTAAATATTTGTGGTATGAATAGACAAAGTGGAAAAACTCAGTGACATCAAGTAAATGAATTACCTTCCTTGCATCAAAAGTTGCACAAATTGAAGGGACTAAATAAAATGGTCTCTACAGGTTAGCCAATGCAAATGCAAGCATCTTGTGTGGATCAAGATTCAGAAATCAGAAAGTGAGAAAAAGATGAAATATGGGGTGTATTTGACCATGGCCTGATATTTCATTGTCATAAATATTGTTATTAACATCACAATGTGTAATAACTATATTTTGGTAAATTTTTGGAGCATATCTGGGTGCAAAATGAAGTATTTAGAGATGAACTAATATGAGATCTGGGATTTCCTGTAAAATATTTTAGGAATAAAATAAGTTAAAAGGAATAAATTAAACACAATTGGCAAACTATTGATGATTACTGATGTGGGATGATAGACACATGGGGTTTCTTATTCTGTTCTCTCTAATTTTATGTGTATTTGAATATTTTCATAATAAAATTTTTAAATGGTCTCTGAAATACCTCTCTACTCAAAGTACCTTTTATTGGATCCATAATTTTATCCATAGAGCATTTGTATCACAGGTATTAAAAAGCTCACTGGTATCTCCAAGACAAATAAAGATCATTCCACAATAACATAAAAAACATAAAGGAAGACATAAAGAAAAAAATCGATATAATGTCATATATAAACCAAACTTAGCTTTCAAATGTAAAAAATGATATTTTTTTAAATTGTGGCCCAATCTAAAAACTTTTTATTTAGTCAGTTATGTATTTAATTAATTTTCACTTAAATTCAATTTGTCAACATAACACCCAGTGCAAAAACTTTAAACCAAATTTCCATTCAATGTGAATAATTAATACAAATAATTGAGTAAATTATGTTTGTCCATTTAATCATTGTACAAATGGATATCTCGTAACTCCACTGGCAGAACATAAAATTTTTCTAAAGCAATCCTTAAAAATATATTTAATAGCAGTAAGTAGCAATTTGAGCAGCACATTAACTTTTTAAACTATATATTACTGTATATAGTTTGAGCAGCACATTAACTTTTTAAACTATATATTACTGTATGTATCATTAAAAACATAATCCTGAAGGCTATCAAGATTTTCCAAAGGAAAATCCTATTTATTATTTACTTATTATTTATCTTCCATATGTATGTATATAGAGATGTATAAACATAAATTGTGTATATAGATAGGTTAGATATAAATTATATAGTAAATAATGTATAGATATATCATTATGTAATCAAACGATGAAATACCATTAGGTAAATAAGTTCTGAATCATGAGTCATTTTGATGATAAAACATAGAGGAGAAAGAGATGAGATCATGGGTATAACTTTTTAAAAAATGGTCTCATCCCATAAAATACAGAGATGCACAGAACATTATAAATAGGACATTTAGGTGAAGGAAAAAAAAGTGTTTGGGATTTAGTTTAAGGGCAAAATATTCTTATCGATCTTTGAAAATCTAGGGTAAGTGGTTAAGAAAAAGGCAACTGAGTAGTTTAACCATGATTCCATGAGGTTGCTTCCTCTTGATATGAGGAAACATTCTGATATGGAGGAGCAAAATTAAACCAGAAAAAAATATAGAGATGGTGTGTATGAGACCAGCTTTTTACTTTTTATATTGCCATTTTTGTTTCCTGGTTTCAAACATTTTTGTTCTTGCTATTTTGTTTTTTACTTACATTTTGTAAACTGTTGTATTTTTTTTCATATACTCTTTTGAAAGTTTTTGAGCTTGATCTTGTCAGTTCTCCACCTGGACCACATTAAATGCTATCTCCTGGTCTTTCATCTTCAAGGATGGATTAAATCCCACATTCCCACCTGAGCTCAACTTGAGAGGATCACTTCCTCCTTAAACATGAATTCTCTCAACCCAGTACTTTGTGCTTTTTTCTTTGTCTTTTCTAAGGCAATCTTTATCATACTTTTTTTTTACATCTTGACATATTTACCAAACTGATATATATATATATATATATATATATATATATATATATATATATATATAATAAACATATATATAAATGGTGCCCCCCTGGAGTTGTGCAATGCTTAGCTCACACATTCTTACATAACATCTACAACTCAAACATAAGTTGCCTTAGTCACTACTTATTCTTTTTTTTTTTTTTTAATTTTATTTATTTATGATAGGCACACAGTGAGAGAGAGAGAGGCAGAGACACAGGCAGAGGGAGAAGCAGGCTCCATGCACCGGGAGCCTGACGTGGGATTCGATCCGGAGTCTCCAGGATCGCGCCCTGGGCCAAAGGCAGGCGCCAAACCGCTGCGCCACCCAGGGATCCCACTACTTATTCTTAATACCTTCTCAGGGAAGAACCCCAACCTCAAGAGGATCGGAATAAGTAACAAGACTCCAAAGGAGATGACTAAGCAAACATGAGGTTGGCTTAGTACAATTCTATAGGTGCTGAAGGTGGACAATGTAATTCAGTGTGATAGAACCGGACTCTCACAGTACAGCAAAGAGCAAAAGCATAAGCATGGTAGCACCAGTTCCTTTGTCTCCACCACCATGATGTAACACAGTATGCCAAGGGGCTGACACACATACTGAATTACACCACAGTTGAAGAAACTAGGGCCAAGGGCTCAGCACCTTTGTAGCAAACAAGATAATCCCTTCCCCTGAGGAACAAGCAGTCCCATGATCATCATGCTTTGGTCACTTGTGCCTAATTAATTGCCTACACAGGGGATGCATTGCTATTTGGCACACTGAACAAGGACTTGTGTAGATGGGTGTTACCCATGTACACTGCCCTTCCCAGGAAACCTGTAATGTGCTATGGTGTTTAGTTTATTCCATTTTGAGAAAATACTGGTCAGGGCCAAATTAATTGATTTCATGACCCATCAATAGATATAACCCAGTTTGAAAAATCACTACCTCACATCCCTAGTAAATGCCTTGCAGATTCTGATTACATAAGTCATTATTAAACACCAAATAGTTTGTCAGATAGTGTGTTCAATGCTCAATAGACAGTGTGTTATAGTAGAAGGATCATGTGCTTTATACCAAAGTAGTTTAAGTCCACATTTTGCTACTTATTTGGTCATTGTTTAGTACTTTTTTTTATTAGCTTACTTTATTCTTGGGAAGCTAAAACATGATACTCTAGGTAAAGTACCTTATAAAATGCCTGGGAAGTGCCCGGTGGTAGTCTTAAATAATCTAACTTTCATGGATTTCTTTGCAGTGAAAAATTATACTTAAGTTAGAGAAGAAAATATTGAAGAGTTACTCTCTGAAATTGCATGAAAATTGAAATTATTGACTGAACTCTTCAACTTAGAAAACACAAATCATGTAAACCCCAAATTTACTCATTTTTAATGCATGCACAGGCACACACATGTACGTTGCACTAGCCAGTTTATGGAATGTGAAATAGATTTGAAGCCCAGTGAAGCAAAAGTCAAAGGAAGCCAAACAAACAAAACAACTCTGAGATTTTTAATCAATTTGTGTTGCCTTATGTCTTACATGTAGCTTTGAAAATTTGATTTAATTTGAAATTTTGATTAATATTATTTGCTTTTTAATAACTTTATAGTTAAAGTCTTTAAAAACAAAGTTAGTCAAAATGTTACATTTGCTTTTCTTTGTACATAAATGAATCTGATTTGTCTCCTTTACCAATTGAGAGGAACGAGAAAGTGAAATTGCACCATGAGAAAGTGAAATGAATACGTGGTTTGCTTTGTAATGCAAGATCATATTGGATTGCACATGGAACTATCGTCCAATAAAATCTTTTTGATATTGCAAATTTTTATGTGAATATTAACCTGGATACATCTGGCTATAATTTTTATTTTGTATTGTTTGGCTTAAGTAGTGCACTGCCTTTGTTATCGTTTATAAAAGATTATGCTAGCTTATTTTACTAGTCTTTGGAAAAACATGGAAGCTTAAGGTATTATTTAAAAATAGCTATTTTCTCTCTTCTTCTAGGTAAAGCATATCCAAGCATGACAAAGTAAAACCCTTCTTTATATTAAATCTTGCTGAGAAATACTTAAAGCATTATTTGGGGGTTACTATGCAACACGATTTAAGCAATTAAGTCCTGCTGCTATATTCAGTGTGTTTGTGGTCTTAAGTATTAAAAACCCAGAAATGTAAAGCTAACATGTCAACTAACCTAAAGTGAAGATCATTATAAAAATAGTTCAGACAAAAAGTTTTCACTCTTAAAAGAAAATAATTATGTACAACTCTGTATTCACTTTTTAAACTTGATTTGTTCATCTTTATTCAGGAAGCAGTGCTGATGTCAAACAAGGCAAAGAACATTGAAGAATGTTAAGGAAAATATGATTTAGCATTCATAGTCATGCTAATGGCATCAAACTATAAAATTTTAACATTCCTGCACTTCGGTCACTTAAAAATAAATCATTTAATGACAAAAGTACATATTTTAGCAGTCTGGGATTACATATGGAAGAAATATTGATTTGACATTCCATCTGTATGTCACCTCACATACATCTAATATTTCTGAGTAGACATGAAATCATTTTGAACCTATTAAAATGGACATAGGTGACAGTGATTATATGAAATGCAGTCTTTGAGTCAACATGTGACAATTTTTAATTGCCTGTTGTGTGATACGTTTTCAATGGAAACTAAGTCCTATAGAATCAGAACATATATTAGAAATATTAAGTTAAAGCAGTGTATGTTCTCATTCATTTGGGGAATATAAATAATAGTGAAAGGGAATATAAAGGAAGGGAGAAGAAATGTTGGGAAATATCAGGAAGGGAGACAGAACATAAAGACTCCTAACTCGGGGAAACGAACTAGGGGTGGTGGAAGGGGGGAGGAGGGCGGGTGTTGGAGGGGAATGGGTGACGGGCACTGAGGTGGACACTTGACGGGATGAGCACTGGGTGTTTTTCTGTATGTTGGTAAATTGAACACCAATAAAAATTAATTAAAAAAAAAAAAAGAAATATTAAGTTAATACCCCCTGATTAATAGGTAAGAAAACTGGGAAATGAGTGAAATAGCTGAAGTCTCCCAACTAGCTATTGAGAGACCCCAGATTTAAATCTAGATAAAGTGGGATCCCTGGGTGGCGCAGCGGTTTGGCGCCTGCCTTTGGCCCGGGGCGCGATCCTGGAGACCCGGGATCGAATCCCACGTCGGGCTCCCGGTGCATGGAGCCCGCTTCTCCCTCTGCCTATGTCTCTGCTTCTCTCTCTCTCACTGTGTGCCTATCATAAATAAATAAAATTAAAAAAAAAATAAATCTAGATAAAGTATTTTCCCCTATGCAAGTAAACATTATTTAAATCATTGTTTTATTTATTTACACATAGAACATTTGAACATTCTACAAATATTTTTGAATACCTACAGTGTGCCAAGCCTTTTGCTAGGTCCTAAAGATAAAAATAGTAAAGACAGGGGCACCTAGGTGGCTCATTCAGTTAAGCAGACAACTCTCAATTTCAGCTCCAGTCAGGGTCTCAGAATTGTGGGATTGGCTCCCACATTGGGCTCTGCCCTCAGCGCAGAGTCTGCTTGTCCCTCTCCCTCTGCTCCCTGTCCCCCACTCTGGCATACTCTCTGTCTAAAATAAATAAATACATAAAATATTTTTTAAAAACAAGGGTCTGCCACTTAGAGAGGTTGTGATTTAGCAAGGGAAAGCATTACTAACAGAGGCAGAAGATGACATTGTAATAATAGAGTATGGTCATGGTGTGCTGAAATTCATCTCAGGGTCCTAGGATTGTCCTCAGTACTTTTGATCGGTGGACAAGGTAGAGGTCTCCCTTCAGTTACCTCTTGAATTGTGTCCTTTCTTAACAGCACTGTTGACTCTTAAGAGACCTTCCCACTTTGATTTTGACCTTCTTCCAGATCTGCCCTCCACACTGCTGTCTGGGCAGTCTCTTAAAATCTGAAACATGATCAGAGCACTTGCCTGCATGAGAGCTTTTACTAGCTCATCACATCCTCCAAACAAATTTCAAATTCATCTTCTTACCATGAGACCTTTTTTTTTTTTTTTTTTTTTTTCCATGAGAACTTTTGTGATCTGGCCTCAGTCGATCACTCAACCCTTACTTCCTACTACTCTTCTAGAAATACCCTGTGGTTCAGCAGCATACCACTACTCACTGTTACCTATAGGCATGAGTGGACAAAGTTGCGAGCAGTCTAGCCTGGAGACCACCATTAATTCAGTGAAGTTGGAAGCAAGGTAATCTTTAGAAAATAAGGGGATAAGTGACAGTATAGGAGGCTTATGGGAGAAGTGGAGGTTGACAATAGTGACTGAGATGATAGGGAGATGAGATCTCCTTGACTGTTAGTCATTCATTGCTAAGAGGCTGGTTGTTTTAAGAGTTCTTTCATTATTCTAATTGTTCATGGCCCATCCTTTCTTTAGCTTGAAAACTTGAATTAAAAGGTTTATCTTAATACAGTAAATTGATTTCTCTCACCTGCCACTAGGGTTCTAGAGATGAAATTATTAAATTTGGTGTAAAAAGGGGCCCCTCATTTTGTTAAAAACTCACTTTGTTCAGTTCAACAGCAACAGAATAAAAAGAGAACTGAGGTAGTTCAATGAAAGATTAAAAAGAAAGGACTATTTTGATTCTTGGTAGTTTCTTTTTCTGCTTTAATTATGTGTGAAGGAACTTTGAAACATACTTTTTTTCTAAAGATTTTATTTATTTATTCATGAGAGACACAGAGAGAGAGAGACAGAGACACAGGCAGAGGGAGAAGCAGGCTCCTCACAGGGAGCCCGATATGGGACTTGATCCTGGGGCCAGGATAATGCCCTAAGCCAAAGGCAGGCTCTCAACCTCTGAGCCACCCAGGTGTCCCGAAACATCTACTTTTATTTTTTATTTTTTATATAAATTTATCTTTTATTGGTGTTCAATTTGCCAACATATAGAATAACACCCAGTGCTCATCCCGTCAAGTGCCCACCTCAGTGCCCGTCACCCTGTCACCCCCACCCCCCGCCCACCTCCCCATCCACCACCCCTAGTTCGCTTCCCAGAGTTAGGAGTCTTTCATGTTGTCTCCCTTTCTGATATTTCTCACTCATTTTTTCTCCTTTCCCCTTTATTCCCTTTCACTATCTTTCATATTCCCCAAATGAATGAGACCATATAACGCTTGACATCTACTTTTAAAAGAGACTATAGTTAATTTGTTGATGGCTTTAATCCTATGTAAATTGACAACTGAGTTAGTTTAAAAATATGTTTGAAACTCATCTTACAAACTGCCTACATGGTTTAAAGTTGCACACTGTTGGATCTTAAAGATAGTTATATTATTTTATTTTTGTAATTTGATATATTTTCTGCTCATGTTATGCCATTGAAATTTGACACAATTCTCTACAATTAAAAACCTGCCTGAAGTGAAAGATATTTACAGGTCCAACACATCTAAATAGCTTTAAAAATTGCACAAAATGTTAATAAATTTTGGGAGACTCTTTACTTTGTCTTCAAAGGTTGATAGGCATGATTCAAATTGAACAGTGCCCTATCCTTTTGGACATAGAACCTTTAAAACATAGCTTCATTATGGTAATGAGAGTACTACTCGTGGTTGCAGTAGGCAGTCTGGGAACTGTTTGTTGCTATGTGAAAATTGTAAATGTCAGATCACAGTTTAATTGTGGTGGAGATATGTGGTAGCTCATTCTGAGTATTAAACAGCTGTGCAAATATTGACAGAGGAAAAATATAACATAATATAACTAATACTTGGGTGTTCTGAGGTTCTTGTTTTTAAAAACCCCGGAGTTAAAATCCTATATAGGAAAAATAAAGGTTAAGATGCAGCATATAAAATCAGGGTTTCTCAACACTGGCTGCACATAGAATGACTTAGGGAGCTTTAAAAATAAACCCACATTAGGCCCTACTGCCAGGTTTCCAGCACCACTTGGTGTGGGTTGATGCCTAGGCATTACTATTGCTTTTTAAATAAGGCCTATTATCTCATTGTGTCATGCAGCTTGGGTTGATAATCACTAGTTGACAAAGTTGAACATAAAGTCATATATTTCAGTTGTAAAAAATAAGGTAGCAAATTTATCCAATCCTATCAGAAGTTTTCCTTGTATAATCATCATGCAGTGACATACTTAACAGAAATTAAGTTAGCTAACTGTAGTTTTATGATTAAACTAGCCAAACAAATCTTCCAAAGATAAATGAAATAAAGGCAAAACCTACTTGACTAGGACTGCTAATGCTCAGGAGAACCAATCATCCTGACAGTGCATTTTTATCTATCTTGTGAAGGTCTCATAAATAAGACATGGCTGAAATCATGTAGGAAGAACATTTATCTTGAAAACCTCAAATCCCTAAAGCAAAGGATTATATATTACATATATTATAGTCATTATGCCAAAAGAGTAATATACATTCATACACACAAATACACATACATGTACTGTACTTATCTATCTGAACTATAAAATATACATTATAAAAGCTGCACATGCATATGTATTCACCAATTATAAGTACAGGCACCAGCAAAGGAACACTGTTGTCTTAAATAGTCCCTTGCCATTTTAGTATGGTTCTATTACCATTTTCACCTAGTACAAGACATATTTTCAATAGAGAATTCACCTTCATGGGCTCAGTTTTGCTGGTGTTCTGGGTATATGAAAGAATGTTCCACCCAAAAACACACATGAAAGTAACACTCATTTTGAGGCCACAAACCTTAACACAAATTGTATGTATGCCCAAATTTTATTAGCCTTAGCAGTCTCACTGGTAAAATTGTGATATTGTATCAGCCTCAGTGGATTCTTGCGAAGATTAGGGACTGTAAGAACAGTGAGGCAGGGTACAATGACTATTTTTGCTCCCCAATCCCAAGCATCTAGAATAGTGCTTTGTACCTAAGAGGCACTCTGCCAATGTTTTCAATGAATGAAGGAAACATTAGTACATGCAGCTGACTGCCTAGCATCTCCCAGGCACAGGGTCCCACAGCTGTTGTGCACCATTGTTGTAGTACCCTTCCCTAATAGTGTGATGGATTGGTTCATACCTATCTTCTCTGAAGCATTCACTTACTTTTAAAATTGAAAACAAGTTACAGAAATAGAGCTCAGACTATTTCAGAATATACTCAAAAAGAACACTTGGTTAGAGACAGAACAAAATAAGTAGGTAATTGAAATATAAATGGCTTTTACTATAATGTTGTTGAACTAGGTGATGCTTATTTGACATGTCCGTGTTGGTTTTATTTGTCTCCGTGCCTCCATTAAGGACCAGGAGGTAGTGATCAGTGTTAATTAAGGCTTAGAGAACTTCTCAACCATTATTGGGCCCTGGAAATACCTGGCAATCTTGTTAAAATGAGTGGGTAGGGGTGGAGGATCATGGTGGCACTGAGAGTCTTAGAAAAAAATCCACTAGAACCAGTTAAATAGGCAAAGAAAACTTAATTCAAAACTATTTCAATAGGGGAGAGAGGTTGAACTCAACTTCACTGAAACAGAAGGTGGAAGGATTTTTAAATGCTGGGGCAAACTAATGGAAGACTACTGGAGGACTTTGAGGGAGCAAAACTAGCTGATGTGATTAGGCCTTTTGTCCCTTATCAGGCCCCTAATATGATTAGGCCTTTTGTCCCTTATCAGTTAGACCTCCCAAGGAGACTAAAAGATAGGGACCCTATCTTTTTTGATGACTACATTTCAAAGGGAAGTCTCCCTGGTCCTTGAGAAAGACATCCCAGGGTTTTTGAAGATTTGCATCCCAAAGGGGCAGAGAAAGAATTTACACTTATAGGTTCTAAAGTAAATTCCCTAAGGAAAGGGAGGTCTGGAGCCTGTAGTTGGGAAGAAGACTCTAAATCTTAATCCAACTGAGGGGCACATGAAAGCAGTCTTGGCTAGTTTGCTTTTCTAGTAAGCTCGAAGGTGGTGTCAGTGTTGGCTGGTCTGCAGACCACACAGAGTAGCACAGGAATGCACTATTGTGTTGATGAATAGGAAATATTCAGTACTGATGACTTCCGTGAAGTTATTATTTTTTTTTGTGGGAAAGTTCATTTCTTTTTATTTCTTTTTTTAATAATAAATTTATTTTTTATTGGTGTTCAATTTGCCAACATATAGAATAACACACAGTGATCATCCCGTCAAGTGCCCCCCCTCAGTGCCCGTCACCCATTCACCCCCACCCCCTGCCCTCCTCCCCTTCCACCACCCATAGTTCGTTTCCCAGAGTTACGAGTCTTCATGTTCTGTCTCCCTTTCTGATATTTTTTTAGCTTCTAGAGTGTCGATAGATTTGTGGGTTTGAAATAGTCGATACCATTGTCTATGTAGATGGCCTACGAAAGATGCCTGAGAGTCTCTCCCCATGACATGAAATTTGGAATAAGTAGGGTCCCAAGATCTAGGACACATTTGACATTTACCTCATTCCAGTATAAGTAAAATAGTATCTTAATGAAGTTCTAGTGTTATATTTTGTTTCAATTATTTTTTCTAAGCCCCTAGCAAATAGGTCACACCATCCATTTTTAACAAATTGAAAAACCAGTAGTCAGTTTTGGTCAGTGGCAATGCAGAAGTGCAATTGGATTTTACAAATAGTTATTACCTGGGGATCCCTGGGTGGCGCAGCGGTTTGGCGCCTGCCTTTGGCCCAGGGCACGATCCTGAAGACCTGGGATCGAATCCCACATCGGGCTCCCGGTGCATGGAGCCTGTTTCTCTCTCTGCCTGTGTCTTTGCCTCTTTCTCTCTCTCTCTCTCTCTCTCTCTGTGTGTGTGACTATCATAAATAAATAAAAAAAAAAATAAAAAAACAAAAACAAATAGTTATTACCTGGTAAAGTCATTGCTTAAATAACCTCTTAAACTAGAGCGGATATGCCAAAACTGTAGAAAATCATTAGAGATAGACTAACAAAGTACTGTGGGATATTTTTAAAATGGAATACTCCAAAGGACATTATATACTAATTTTCCTAATTGCATAAGAATGGGAGGTTTTTTTTTTTTAAATGTGAGTCAAAGGACTTTTAAGACATTTGAGTCACCTGTGTGGACACAGGCTTTTCTACTCAGTGTGACGTGGTAATTTTAAAGTATTCTTAGAATAATCAACATTCTAAGATGCAGTTCATTAACATACTTTCTAGAAAATAGGTCTGAAATGCCTTCAAAAACAAGCTTTCAAATGCTAAAAGTAAAAGTATATAATGATAACCCAATCCAAAGGTCAAAAAACACAATTAATTAAAACTAAAGAAAACAAATCAATGAATTAATAGGATTAAGAAAGCTTTGCCTTCTTCTCATAAAAAGCTAAAAAGCCCCAAATGTGACTTTTTTTTTCAAGACTTGCTTTACATGAATGGAGTTTTTAATCCACTCAAAGCTTAATCCAAGTTTAAGGAGTCAAACAAAAAATCCCTAACATTTTAATTTGTGCTTATGAGAAGTTCAATCAGACTAAGACATTTAATTTGGCAACCTCCTTTTTAACAAGGAGCTACCTCTTTAGTTTGCCTTGGTTAGTAAAATGGATGAGCATCAGTTATTTTGGATGCAAAATGATAATCAAACGAATTCCATTTTCCATTGATTTTCATTGTAAAATTATCGGTTTTCTTTTCCATATAGCGAACATCATTTCTGGTATACATAATTTAAGTGGAAAATTCATTAAGACAGTACATGTGGTGCACAACATTGCTAAGACCTTCACACATTTGCAGCACTTTTTGTCACTCCCTCCTAATCTCTGTTTGCTACTTCTCCTTGCTTCCCGACAGAATCATTTCCTCTCATAACCTCTAACACCTACATAGCATTTTCTGTCCGCCATGGAGTGACCTAAAACCCTTACAGTGATTCATCTTCATGATTACCCTATTAAATGGGTACAATTTAGATCATCAACAGCCACATTTTATGAATGAGAAAACTGAGGCCAAATTATAGCTTAGGCCTGATCAGTAGTAAGTGCCAATGTTTTGGCTTAAACCAGGTGTTCTAACTCCAGAGCTCTCATTTTTTTAAAATGATTTATTTGTATAGGTATCACAAATAATATAAATATTTATATAAGCAAATCTATAGTCAATGACTGCCCTTTATTACTAATTAAGGCAAGCACCATTAATATTTTCAAAGTCAAGAGCTAAGTCCTTGCAAGGAACTTCAGAAATCTATGTGGCTCCCAAAACACATGTATAAGCATAAACAGTAGTGACTTTTCAGAATTGCATCCTTACTTTTCTTTGTATTTTTGTCATCCAAATATATATCACTAATCATTGTAGTTTGGTCTTGTCTGGTTTTTAAAAATCTTTGAAGTCTCTTTTAACTTATACGTGTCCCTCTTATATTAGAGTTGTCCAGAGAAACCGAGCCAGTAGGAGATGTATATGTATCTCCAAGCAAGGCCATTCTTCAACCACTCAGATTTAGTTATATGTGGATATTTGTTATAGGAATGGGCTCATGCAGTTAGGGAGGCCAGGAAGTCCCCCAATCTACTGTCTGCAAGCTGGAGAACCAGGAAAGCCAGTGATATAATTCAGAGTCCTGACGCATGGACTGATGGACTCTAAAGACCGGAGAACCAGGATCTGCAATGTTTGAGGGCAGGAAAAGCTAAATCTCCCAGCTTGAGAGCAGGAATGTGTTTTTCCTCTGCCTTTTTGTTCTCAGTGGGTTAGATGATGCCCTTACACTTACCACATTGGTGTGGGCAGATCTTCCTAATTCTGTCTACTGATTCAAATGCTAATCACTTCCAGAAACACCCTCACAAACATACACAGAAATAATGTTTTACCAGCTATCTGGGCATCACTTTACCCAGCAGACACATGAAAGTAACCATTACACCCCTCTATCTTTTTTTTAAAGCACTTTATTGAAGAAGCGGGTTTATTAGTTTTGTAGTGTTTTCTATGGTCTGGCTTTGGCTGCATATATTTTTGTGATACAGGTGTAGAGAGAAAGGTAGCTAAGTAATTCTCCTGTGGATAACCCGGATCTGTTCAGACTGCCTTTGTTCACACTGCCTGCTGTCGTGAAAGTCCATGCCTTTCCTCTAATGCCAACATAAATTCTCAGCATAGAAACAGCTGTTCTGAATTATAGAAATTATTCTTTAAATCATTTTAAAGAACACTTCTGCTTGTGTTCTCAGAATATATATTAAGCAGAGTGATCTGGGGTATTTTATATTAGTGGAAGAAAGGCAGTCCAAACTCCCTTTCCTTCCTGACTTAGCTTATTACATCCTCGGTACTTGCAAACTGTGTGGTAAATGATCAGTCACAGCATACTGCTATTTATTGAGCGTCCATGGCCACTGGCTGACATGGCATTGAATATAATGTTGTATTGTTGCTCCAAGCCTTTTTGCCTTCGTGCTAAATGACTCAACCCATCAGAAGAAATTTATAATGGACATATAACTCACCTATTTAGACTTTGTGAGATTGATTTGTTACGAAGTTACTGGCTGTAATGTCTTTGAGAGGGTAGACTTCATTTCAAACGAAGACAGCCTCATCTCTGGATTTCAAAGCATGTCTATATACTGTAAGTCTGTATTAAGGAAATGGGTGATGCTGGCTCTTAAAGATGAGAAAATATGTGTGAAAGCGTTTGGAACTGACTGTATTATACAGAGGTATTAGGAGCTTTGGAGCATATCACAGGTTAACATTGTTTGAAAGTTTATTTTGAGTCCTGTAGAAAAATTAGCTCTCTTAATTAGATAATGTAACTTTAGCATTCCCAGGCTGTTTTCTCCCCACAATATCTAAACCTTCTTTTGAGCCCACTCTCTTTCATATGGGTCCCTCTATGTGCTCTATAATTAGGGCTTTTTAAAAATTATGTATGTTGATGTCTGTTAGGCATCCAGGGCTTTTTGTCAGCTGACTTCACCCCCACGCCTTTCTACAATCCCTTACATGGTTGGAAACCTGAAAAACCACATCTCATTCTTTTCTGGATCTCCAGGCCTGCCACTGTTTTTTTTTTTTTTTTTTCCTAAGTCTGTTAAATGTGACTATAAGCTCATCTGGTGAACAGATTTATACTAAATTGTTAATAAGAAGTGACTGACCAGTAGGCAAGGCCATTCTTCAACCACTCAGATTTAATTGTAATTTAGCAGTGATCCTTCACAGGCAATACTGGTGACTGGATTTTGAAGTTGGAATTTTCTGAGTTTTCAGCCTGATGGCTATTCGGGCCCTATCTGCCTAGTGATCACTATGTGAAACCTTCAGTAACACAAGGAATCTGAAGGCCTCTAATTCAATGGCAGCTTGAAGTACATATAGGCTAAGACTTGTAAAGTCCCAGTGACGTTTTTAAGAGCTCTACTGTAAATAATCTAGTACTATCAGTTCAGTCTGGCCTGTATTTATCAGAAAAAATATATATAATCTGCTAGGAGATATTAGAAATACTGGTGTCTTGAGCAAAAGACTTGGATTTTGCTGCTTGGTTTCTTCCCTTTGGCTTTTACTTTGCAAATGGAATGGTTGAAAAGGAGGATGGAATAGTTGAGGGGGTAGCTGCTCTGTGCAGTTGCTTTTGTTTATTTTCTAACTGACCTAGCACAGTGTAGGCGGAGGCGATGCATGTTTCCTGACATTGGGCCAGTGATGTATGGCCTGACCTTCAAAATGAGGAACATCTTCTCTGTGGGTGAGAGTATAGCCGTGGAAATGCTTTTATCCCATATTGCTCGGCAGTTTGCAACCAGTTCCGACAAAAAGTACCCACCCCGCTGAGTTTGCTGAAGCTTGTATATTGGTTTTAGTTTGAACATTTTGGCAAATTAAGGGCTGAGTGAAACCATAAAATTGATTTTATTTACAACAAAGCCTTGTGGTTTGTGTCAGCTGCTCTCGCATCTCTTTCTTTCAGTTTTTGAGGTTGTTTCCGTAGGTGGTTTATCTAACATTATAATGAATTTGCATCTGTTTCAGTTAAAGGATAATTATTCCTCTGGATGTCCACTTTATTAATATTGGGCATGATCTGCCTTCTTTTCAGTCTTTGTTTCTCATAGACTCAGTGGACACCTCTCTTCCATTTCTTTCATTCAATATGAAGAAACATTGACAGCTGCTTTGTGGTGAACAGATCACATGTCTATTATCTGATGTGAACTGCTAAGGCTTTGGTTTAAATTTTCTCCTCAAACATTACAAAGAAAGGATGTCGTAGCAACATGTATTTTATAATGTGATATGCAGTATCTTTAAAAATATTTAAATATATTTTCTTTCTGAAAGTACTGTTATCATACTTGGAGCATTTTTTAGGGACACAGAAGATTCCACTTGATTCTGAATAAATAGGGATCATGGGAAGAGGAATGGCCTAGAAGTCAGAGGATCTGGATTCTAGTCATAACTTAGGCAACAACTTGCATATTTTATGGCAAGATCCTTAATTTATTTGTGACCATAGTTCTTTGTATATAAAATGAGATGTTTTTTTCTGGATTAGTTATTGTCAACCCTGGTTGAACATTAAAATCATTGGAGGAACTTTTTGAAATATACCAGTAACTAGCCCCCATCCTAGACTAATTAAAAAAGCAATATCTAGAGGTGAGATGAAAGCATGGGCAGATTTTAAAAGCTCCTCAGGTTATTCTAATGTGCAGCCCGGGTTAGGAGCCAATGAATTTGGAATCACCAACTGATTTTGGTGATTCCTGAAGTCCTTTACAGCTCCCAGATTGTATGATTCTAATCTCTTAGCATATCTTTTGGTTGCTGTTTTTCTAACTTTAGAATTACAGTATTGATTGAATTGGGCAAGCATTTTAAATCAGTACATGTAGTCCACACACAGTCAAAATCAAATTTGCCTTATAAAGTATGTATTTTATACTGTCATTCCCAAACTTCGTGCATAAAGTTGTTAATGATAGAGTACTGTATCATTACAGTGCCCCAGGTTATTCTGATCCCGTAGCTATGACAGACGTACCTGAAGTCCACATTGTAAATAGGCACCCCGAGTGTCTCCCCCAGGTGTATCTATTGATATGTTGAGAAAGACTGTATACTCAGTCATTGTCCAGCTCTTTGATAAATAATACAGGTGTACAAAACATAATTCCTGTCATTTAACAAAAGACGGCTTGAGTTTCTCTCTTTTTGGTTCAGCAGTGCTGCTGTGGATGGCATTAGAAGCAAATGTTGGGCATAGTATATTTTAAGTGAATTTTGAGTTTTCCTTAGAATAGCAAGATTACAAGTTGGAATTGTAAGGGAGCCATCTAGTGGATAAGCAAACAGACCTGTTGCATCTTGTTCTAAAATCTTTGCCTTATGGCTTTTATTAGAATATAGATTTAAATATATATGTGGTTAAGTATAGATATATACATTAAATATATATTTATACATTTGATTTTATATTATATATTAAGTTTTAATGGATTTTTATGTTTTATACTTTTGCTTGTTTTGTTTCAAAAATAATTTATCATTTTGTAGATAATAGTCAAGTCTAAATTTTTTGTATTTATGCCCCTATTATGAAACATGGATACAGAGATAAATAAGATACAATTTTTCCATAAAAATACATACTCTCTTTGTAAGGACGTAAAAATGTGCAAGTAAGTAAAACATGTATTTTAAATTCCCACTAAATGTTCTTTGGATTTGAATGTAAGAGGGATTTAAGATCTTAGAAATAGTTTATGTAATGAGAGAATGCAGACAAAGTGTAAAGGATTCACAGTCTAGGAAACATTACCATTTGTATATACTTTGAAGTTTTTAATAGTCCATAACACATGCTCTGGACTGATTAGGGCAGTGTCAAAAATATACATCATGCCACTTCCCAGATCATTTACAGCCATGAGATGTTCATCCCTCAAACACCCTCCTGATTTTGTGCATATTATTTTTATAATGCAGTAAAGATGAATTAGACATTTGAATGACGGTGTTTGTCTTTACTTGTAGAAAACAACAAGTTTATAGGAGACGAAGATGCCCAAGACATTCGTTTTTCTAAGCTCACATTTTAAGTGTATTTTCACAAGAAGCATTTTCAAAGCTTAACCTTTTAAGTTAAATTGAGACTATTTAATCATAGCTTGCGATGTATCAAGTGCTAATGCTGGGCCATTTCTCCTTCAGCTCTAGTCAAAATCATGGAGTGTTATCTGTTCATAGCTGGCTCTGCTATTCAAGTAACTTACAGATTTTCTCCCCTAGTGTTCCTTTTGACCCTTTCCCCTTCAGGATCCAGGCTTCCAGTTGCCTGCTGGACATTCCTTCCTTATATTCCTACAGAACCTCAATGTGCCCCACATGGAATAGTTATCTTTGCACTACTGCTCTTTAGTTACATATTTCAGTTAAAGGTTTTTACAGTCCTCGCAAGAAGAAAGATTCCAGCCCTCTTTAATTGTCCTCCTTTCTAATTCTCCTTCTCCCTTTCTTCCTCTTAGCTCTACTTCTAGAATCTATCTGGCATTATTCATTTTGGATATGCTACAAAATGAGGATTATGAGATAGATCCTGTGGAAGGCAAGGAGCCTTTGAAACCACCCCCGAGATTCCTGCCCTGTGTAATTCTCTCCCCTTGAGTGTGGGAGAGACTGAATATGATGGATGCCAGTTCCCTGACTCAGTTACATTATATGGGCAAAAGTGAAGGAGACTTTACATGCATAATTAAGGTCTCAAATCAGTTAATTTTGAACTAATCAAAATGGAGATGCTCCTGGGTGGGCCTCACTTAATCAGGAGAACACCTCTAAAATGGGGACTGGGCCCTTCCTCAAGAGAGAGATTCCCTTCCTGGAAAAGAAGTCCTCCTTCATTAAGTAAGCAGCCATGTTGTGAGAGGGCCATGTAGCAAGGAACTTTAGATGGTGTCTAGGAGCTCAGAGTGTCACCTAGTTGATAGCCATTAAACAAAGATCTACAACCACAGGGAACTAAATGCTGTCAACAACCAACCATCTGAGCTTAGAAGAGAGCCCAAACTCCATGAGAGAATGCAGCCCAGCCAACACCTTGATGTGGCCTTGAGAGACCCAGAGCAGGGCACCCAGTTGAACCATACCTGGACTCCTGACCCACATAAACTGTGAGATAATAAAGTGTACATTGTCTTGAGCCATGAAATGTTTACTTATTTACTATGCAACAATAAATAACTAATTCAGGTCCTCTTTAGCTTGTGCTTTGGATCAGTGCGGTAACTTTCAAACCAAACTATTTTAAGTCATCCATCCCCACAAAACCATACATACTGCACCCTTGAATGAGTTCCATTTCTGGCCATTGAAATAGATCATAAATGCAATTCCTTAAAAAAGGCAAATACAGTTGTTTAGGCAAAATATCCCAAAGTATAAGCAGGTACACGTGCTAGGCAGCCTAAGATTTTAATGAACTGATGTTGGTACTGAAACTGGTACCTTCTTTCTTCCCAGAGGTATGGCTGAAGATATGCTTTAGCTGGCTGCTATTCCACCAGATTCTGTTTAAGTCAACTGGTGAATTATCTCCAATACCTCATTGAACATAGAGTTGAACAGCAAGATTTCTGTGTTTTATTCATGTATTTAAGCAGCACAAAACAACCAGACATCGGTAGAAATATTGGTCAGATCATTTGTCTGCCATTCTGTAGCAAAGACTAAAATCTTGAAAAAAAAAAAAAGAAAAGAAAAAGAAAAGAAAAGAAAAGAAAAGAAAAGAAAAGAAAAGAAAAGAAAAGAAAAGAGAAAAGGGATGCCTGGGTGGTTCAGCAGTTGAGCGTCTGCCTTTGGCTCAGGGCGTGATCCTGGAGTCCTGGGATCCAGTCCCACATCGGGCTCCCTGCATGGAGCCTGCTTCTCCCTCTGCCCGTGTCTCTGCCTCTCTCTCTGTGTCTCTCATGAATAAATAAATAAAATCTTTTTTTAAAAGAAAATAGACTAAGAACTTTCTGATTTTTCAGCTGTTTGGGTCACTATATTTTAATAAACATGCTTCTGTATGGAAATCTGCTAACATTTAATCATGGAAAAATAATCAGAAGGTCTGACTGAAGAAACTACATGTGTGGATGTAGTAGTCCCTCTTTCAACATATTCAAACACTACTTCAGTTTGCAGGCTTAAAAGTAAATAACTTTTATGTGACTTTATTGAACAAAGGTGTTTTAAATATTACCAAAGTCCCATTCTATATGGCGATTGGGGGATTGACAATGCTGTTGGATCTTTCACAAGGTGATGGCTGCATTCCAGTTAGCCTAGAATGGCTAGATTTTGTGCTGGTCATCACTGACTTGCACTGAAAAGATTAACTGTACATGCAAGCAGCAAGTATCAAGCCCCCTTAGGGTTTTTATCCCTTTCCTTTTGTTTCTTAATTTTTTTTCCATTTCAGGGTCAGGACAGCAATACCTTGTATATCCAACATCAGAAATAAGGACATCTGTATTGCATTGATATTGCTAAATTGGTATGCAGTAAAATAAAACCATCCCTTGCAGTAATGGGTGAGAACTTGCCTTTCACCTAGAGCCAAGTTCATTAGAAATTCATGCTCACAGCCCAGAGAAAAACAGAGTTTTTATGAGGTTTCAACAAGTAATATATCTGCATGATGGGTTGTTCCAAGAAACGGAGCAAATGAAAATGTCAGTTTGCAGAAACTGTCAAAACCAGCATAACCTAATTTAGAATTGCTGCTTATTTAATAAACCACCAGTAGCCCTACCAGATAGAGTCCTGTCATTCTTGTAGAAGTACTCATTCCTCTTGCACTTCAGTTAGGTTTATAGACACCCTAGGCTCTGCTAATGGGAAAAGAGCATTAATTAGATTCAGCACCCAATCATTAAACTGCAGCAAGCATAGTTAGTGTTCTTATGTATAAAATGCCAGAAGCCTTGATCTAAGTATACCTTGATATGTCAAAGTGGGACCCCAGTTTGTATGCAGTTATAAAACAGGGTGCCTCACTCCATGCTTTATACATGGCACATCCTCAGAAAATGTAAAATGGGATGTAATTTTATTAAGGTAATGTTTATTACATGAGTTTGAATTGAAAATATTTTCAATATAGAATTTCCAGATATATGATTGATACTTACTCAGGGCCCTTAGTGTTTGTGTACTAAGGGGCTAGAATATTACTGTTTTGCACAATAACCTTTCTTTATTAAAATCACCTTGGATTTCATGATTTTGACTATTGATTATTGTGAAATAAGTGTGTGGTACTGGTAATGTGTCATGCTGCTACAATAGAGGATACACACTAAGTGGATTATATTCTAAGCCAGCAGTAGGGAACCTCTGAAGGGGATGGGCCAAGAGATGACAAGAGTATGGAGGTAGGAAGGAGGGGTATGTGAAGAGGTGTATTTCTAAAGAAGAAAATATTCATGCATTTTTAATTGCGTAGAATAATTTGATTGCAAGTTTCAGAGACAGACTGATAAAGAATGTAATCAATTCTCTGCATGTTGGCACAATAGAAATTTATGGGGAGACTGTGGAGGAAATGATATGAGAACAGCTGAATGAACTCAATAGCTCTGATGTGAAGCCCTCCTTATTGTTGAGAATGGAAAAGAGTGCAAAAGCACAGTGCACCAGATTTGGCAGCAAGCTGTGTTTTCTCAGTACAGTAGATCCCCATTGCTCATGAGTATTAGAGAAAGACCTACACACCTGCTTCTGTGATTTTCAAGCTGAATGATGATTACAGAGTTTATAAGTGGCCTTTCTTTCTTCTCTGCTAATTTTTCCTCATACGTGGGACAAGTGGATTACCTGGCTATCTAAATATCACCTGGAACTGTTATACCATGCAGCAGGTGTTCAGGAAATTAGAGTTGATGATTTTGGTTGACAGTTTTAGATAATACAATGTTTTCAATATCTTTAATCCTATTCTTCAGAGTTTCTATTTGTTCTTCCCACACCACCCATTGATAATTATCATTTTGTCTCCACAGGCCAATTACCTAGAGTCAGCAGTATTGACACATTTTTGTCATTGTTTGACTTTACTTGACCTCAGTCTCACAATTGTGTAATTTCATTCCACATACCATTTCTTAAGCCCATTGTTGCTTTACTGTTTATTCAATCACATGTCAATCGGGGAGTCACACTCTTGTTCTGCATGACAACCTCCTCTCGCATGGTTTCTTTGCCCTTAATTAGTCTTGATTTCTCTGTGACATTATAGATCACTGAGACGCAGTTTGTCATCCATTGGGTTTGGGAAGGTAAAAAAAAAATCATTTTATTGATATTTTCAATGACTCATAATTATTCATCATGGACCTATAGTCAACCTGTACTGATTAGTGGACTATAGGTGTCAGCAGGTGCATCATCAACTCTAGAGGGTGGATGTCAGCATATGTAATCCAAAGAACAAAGTATCAGTGAGGTCAGAGGCATATGGGGCTTCTTCAGCAGTAGAGGTCTGTGAGGATATGACTTAGAACTTCATTTTCAAAACAAATTCATAATCCCTTCTTTTCCTTATCAATAACCTCTTAATATCTGTCGAATTAATACTGCACAATGATTTAAAGAGGACTTAAGAAGTTCAGATTTAAACTATATTTTTCATATTTCTCTATATTTTACAAGGCTTTCATTCAAAAAGATAACATTTTAAAAATTAGAGTTATATAGCACATATGCCTTTAAATCTAGGAAAATGGCAACATTGATAACAAAACATTTTTCTTCATGGTGTGTGTTAAAACAGTATATTAGTATAGTCTAATCTCTTTTGTGGAAGGTGGAATATTTTCCTCGTCATTATTCCTGCTTTCTTATGTGATAGAGAATTGTGATTACTGAATTACATTCCTTTTTAAAATTATAACCATCTCTTAACAAAAAGACCTTGAATATCATGCTACATTCCATTTCTAGTTTTCAGTGGTAATTTAAAAAAAATTGAATAGTTTGAAGCAAATTATCAAAAGCTTAGTGGCTTCAAGCAACACCATTTTATGATCTTATACTTCTGAAACTAGAAATCTGGTACAGGTATTACTGATCAAATTGTCAGAACTGCACTCCTTTCTGGAGGCTCCAAGGAAGAATCCATCTCTTTGCCTTTTCCAGCTTCTGGAGGCTTTCCACATTCTATGGTTCATGCCCCTCTTTCACTTCAAACCTAGCAGTATTTCATCTTTCTGACCATTCTTTAGCAGGCATATTGCCTTTTTTGATTCTATTCTTCTGCCTCCCTCTTCCATTTTTGAGGGCCCATATGATTATATTGGACCCACCTGGATAATTCAGGGTTACTCTTCCTAGTTCATATCAGTTGATTAGTACTATTAATTCCATCTGCAACATTAATTCTCCTTTGCCATGTAATCCAAAATATTCATAGGTATTGGGGAACAGAATCTGGACCACTTTTGGGAGGGGGCATTATTCCTCCTATCACCTAATGGTACATGGGTATGTTTAAAAAAATACTCATGTATCATTAGGTGATAGTTGGAATTACACATACACACACACACAAACACAAACACACACATATGTGTGTTTGTCCATGTGTGTATATGTATATATATATACGTGTATATGTATATATATGTATATATTACTGAAGTGTGCCCCTTTTTTTTTTGAAGTGTGCCCTTAAAAACAAACATAAGTAATGTCAATTAAATGTTTTCTAGTTTTTTACTTTGGCACTAGATTTTTACTTAATAGAATGAAAAGAAATCAACCCAAAGGTACAGAGTACCCTTTGAATCAATTGGAGCAAAAGAAATTGTTTATAAAAATAAATAATTTTATAACATTAAATTGAAGTATAGGATGATGAAATTTTCCTCAACTAAAAATAATACTCTGTGACACTAATATATAAAGCAAATTCCAGAATGTAACTCCAGATTCTAAAAAAAGACCAAAGTCAGAAAATTGCTAATATCTCCAAACTTTCTCCTCTGAGTCATTAGCTATTGCTAGTGTCTCCATGACACTATATTCCATAGATAAAGAAAGCATCTATTTTTTTGTGTGTATTCTAGCAAGTGGTACTATATTTCAGGCCCAATTTTAAATTCCTAAATAAGTTTTGGAGCAAGCTCTCTCACTTACATCAAGAATTTACTTGGCCTTGTTGCAGGAAATGAGTACCCATGAAAATTTGTGTGCAGTGCAGGAAAGTCTTGTATTTTTAGGTTAAAAGTTGTGATCATTTGGATGATTCCTATAGAAATAGGAAGAGTAGAGCCATAAGATACAGGTCCAAGGCAAACATACTGTATAATGACATAGATTGAGGTAAGAAATTGATTTAGGGAACTTTTCGGCTAAACTATGCAGTTCTTTACACAATGGAAACATGATATAGTGGTAAAAATGGTGGATGAGGCTAAAAAAGGACTTGTTTTATGGTCCTGGCTCTATCTCTAATTATCTGTATCCTTCTGAACAAGTTTAGGGACATCTTTTTGCCTAATTTCCCTCATTTTTAAAACGAGTTGAGATGGAATTAATGCTGAAGTCTTCTATCATTCAAAGCTTCTGTGATGTTGTGTTATATAATCTCAGTTTTACATGGCTACCATATGCTTCACATCATCTGTGATAGCTCATAGAAGTAAGGGAATTGGGCTCAAAATAGTAAACGTGGCAGATAATGTAACAGGGCAAAGACCTTGCAACTCTGAGTATTAGAAACAGTTCACGGAAATACTGAGAGCTAACAAGGGCTCTATCACACATCTCCTTGCTACTTTACTCTTTTCTGAATTCAATTCCAATGGCAATGGTAAATGTGAAGGGGTCTTGAAAAGAAATAGCATCAGGGTGTTTTACTATAGTTCTGCCTTATTGTGTATGGAATAGACTTGATACTAGAAACTCAATAGCAAAGTGAAATTCTCTGTATAAGATTTTTTTCCCGCCTGCCTTCTTTTATAGAAGTGAAGCTGTGCTCCCAGGGGAAGATAAATGATACTCCAAGATGCAGTAAAAATCAGAGAATGTTGTCATAATAGAGATTGGGTGGGCCACAAACAAAATCTATCCTATGCCCACATTTAACTGATGAGAAAATGATGCCTCATGATTCACTCAAAGTCGTGAAGCTGGTTAGAGTCAATATTGAGACTAGATCTACTCTTTCCCACATTAGCTATGTTCAACCTTTCATACTTAAATTACATAAGATTCCAGATACTATTAAATGGAGGGGTTGTTTTGCTTCACTAGTGATAGTATTCAACATCTAGCACTAATTTTATTTTATTTTATTTTTAGCACTAATTTTAATGAGTTAATACTTCAGTGTTGCTTTATAAGTGCCAAGCACTATTCTAGGTGCTTTACTCATTTATTTTTTTCAAATCATTTAATCACCCCAACAGTCTTATGAGATAGCTCTCCTTCTACTACTGTTTTACAGGTGGGGGACCTTTGTTCCAGGTCACACTTTTTAATCAATGGTAAAGATGGGACATGAACCTAGACAGTTTGGTTCCTGTGTTGTCAATTTGCTATAATTCCTCTGAACTTTAAATACCATAGGAAAAATTGAACTACCAGGTTGGACCTGGATTATTCTGTTATTACAATCATATGACAAAAACAAGTTTATTACTTGGATCTTAAACGTTAATGTTTATGCCTTTTCTATCTAACTGAGAGTCAGTCATTCTCTCACATGTAGTGATTGAGCATTTATCATATGTACAGGACATTACCAAGTATTCTAGGGGCTGCCAGGATAATATAATTCAAAATGATAGCATGCGTGACAAAACAGTATAATTCAAAGTATAATAAGTAGCATTAATTACAACAGTTCTCATATATTACATATTTAATATGGGCCAGCCTTTGTGCTGGGTGCCTTGCATATATTTACACATGTAATTTTCCTATCAGCCCTTTAAGGCAAGCCATAGAGGCTTGAATAGGTAAGCAATTTCCATGATCACGAAGGAAGCAGCAGAGTCGGTATTTATTTATTTATTTATTTATTTTTAAAGATTTTTTTAAAATTTATTTATTCATAGAGACAGAGAGAGAGAGAGAGGCAGAGACACAGGCAGAGGGAGAAGCAGGCATCATACAGAGAGCCTGATGTGGGACTCGATCCAGGGTCTCCAGGATCACGCCCTGGGCTGCAGGTGGCACTAAACCGCTGCGCCACTGGGGCTGCCCCCAGAGTCGGTATTTAAATCCAGATCTATATGAGTGAAAAACTCATTTTTTAAATAATAAATTTATTTTTTATTGGTGTTCAATTTGCCAACATACAGAATAACACCCAGTGCTCATCCCGTCAAGTGCCCACCTTAGTGCCCACCACCCAGTCACCATCGAAAGATGAATGGATAAAGAAGATGTGGTCTATGTATACAATGGAATATTCCTCAGCCATTAGAAATGACAAATACCCACCATTTGCTTCGACGTGGATGGAACTGGAGGGTATTATGCTGAGTGAAATAAGTCAACCGGAGAAGGACATACATTATATGGACTCATTCATTTGGAAAAACTCATTTTTTATCTACTACTTTGTTCTGAATATAATAAGCTGGTTGTAAACAAAGAGCATGCAGTGCTCCTGTCAAGGCCCAGCTGAGGGGATGTTACTTCTGAATGCTTGGCCAGAAGCCTTCGTGTCCTCTTTTTGCCCACATCTTACAGGTTCCCAGGGGTCTTCATCGCCTCCCCACACATGATAGTGAGGAGAAATTGTAGAGTTCATCCCCACCCTTTGTGTTTAGGCTCTGCCCATCAATTAAATTGAGGACCAGAGTATTGCAAAGTATTTTAGGAGTCTGAGTGATGGAATGAATAGAAATAAAGATATGTAACTATTATTCTAACTATATGATTTTAACTTAAAAAGTAATGCTAACCTTTTTCCCCTTTCCTGCTGCTCTTCTACTTTATTTCCCTTTATTCCAATATTCTTTCTCTTGTCTACCTCTGAAGATCTACTCCTGAGATCTGCAGTCTCTTCTGATTCAGACACTCATTTAGGAACTGGACTGAGTCTCTCTCCTTTCACCAAATAATGATGTGGTTTCAGCTTGTTATACTTATTGAGTGACACTCTTGGAAAGAGAAGGATTGCATCTCTATATTTTAGAGAGTCTTGAATTATGAAACAGCATCTCTCTCCCTCTTTCCTCCACCGCTCCTCCTCACACATGCACATCAACATTGTGCTTTTCTATCTCCATGTGCACCCCTGTTTCTATTTGTTTCTGGTATTATGATGACTTGCAACTAAGGGGTATAACTGTTATATGTATTATATTCATATGGAGACTTGTCAAGACAAATACAGTCTTCCTGACACTGATGCTTGCAGTCAACACTGGAATAGAAAGTTGATAGCTGTTTTAAAATTTTTTCAATTGGCTGCCATAGAAACCAACACAGAAGTGACTCTGCACTGAAATATGACATCTCAGCTATATGTCTGGTGAATCTTTGACACAGAAAGCAAAGTAAATGAGAAGGCAATTTTATACAGACCCTTTTAGGTCCTCAAAACTTGAGTCTGATAGCACTTGAACAAAGTAACTATTTAGAAAAGGAAAAAACATTGGTCCTTAGCATTATCAAACTCATTGAAAAGACTTTCTTTAGATGTTAACAGATTTTGATGGGAGAATTGCTCTATCTGGAGCACTCAGCTCACCTCAAAGAGGATTTAAACATTTTATTTTATGCCTTTAAAAAATTAAGCTTCTCATCCTCTATCCATAAATCAAAACTGGCATAAAATTTCAGAAGTCAAGGTTTAGCAGTCAGTAAATAAACATTTACAAAACTGTTAAATGATTATTAGTTTTTCATTTGAAATGCATTTGCATTCACATTTTACATACTGAGGAACATATATCTCCATTTACGTACATGTGCCATCAAATTTCACTATCCCAGACTCCATGGTGAATGAGTTACCTGAGTATTCCAATTACCGAGGTTCCTCTAATCACCGAAACTTCCATCTTTAACAGATGAATCAAACTTGGCAATCCTCAGATTCTATAACAAGAACACCTTAAAATACATTTTATCCCACATAGAATTCTTCAAAGATATACTTCATCAAAGATATTCCTTAAGAATATCTCGATATAAATTTCCTTTTTCTTTCTTGGTGATTCTTCATGATAATTTTATGTGTTAGTTATTGTAATCTGCTGGTGCTTTAGTGTAGGTATAAGTAGAGGATGTGAATCAATATCTCTTCCCTTTTTTGGAAATGTGGCTTTGAGAAAATGCCTTTAGCAGTCAATGCCTCAGGGACAACTGAACCAAATGCCAGCGGTTAATTTGCCTCCACCACAGCACTCACATTTGGAAATACCCAAACTCTATTCCCATATAGAGTAGGAATGTCTTATGCCTCCAGGTGGCAATGTGATGAGATACAGGTGACTCTTTCCTTTTCCCACCTACCCCTGATAGCTAACCTCTGTCTCATCACCACCATGCTCCCTGGGCAGCTGATTAGGGGATTCTTTTAACAGCCATGTGCCTGCCCTGAATGATTTCCATGGAATTTGTGCCTCTTCCCTCAGTTTTCTGTCCTTTATCTTCTGTTCTCTCTTGCAAACTTTCTGTAAAAAGCTGGTTTATGTATAGATTATCAACCCATCAGAGAATATACTTCCTTTCAAGTGGGAAATCAAATAATCACAGCATGGTGGTACTATTTTTATGGTTCTCTCTTCTGTGTTGTTGGGTTATTGCTTGGATTCACAGGGGATGCTTCGTTCTTCCCAAGAAGGAAAGGTTTGCAGCCCCTCCATCTCTAAAAACAGTTGTTTTGAAGTCTAGAGCTGTTCTCAGAGTTTGAGAATTCTGAAAGTTTGGCCTCGGGCAGGGAAGAGAGTAGCATGTATGCATGTGTGTGTACCTATACACTTATTGTCTTGCTCAGTAGTAGGCATATGCTTAACTTAATTTGACAAGCTATTTTTTCAAGTAAGGTGAGACACAAAGATGGATCCCTATCTCAAAGAGGTGTAAAAAGGTTTTTTTTTTCCTATCAAAAAGGTTATATGGTCTCTTGATTTGGGGAATATGACAAATAGTGAAAGGGAATAAAGGGGAAAGGAGAGAAAATGAGTGGGAAATGTCAGTGAGGGTGACAGAACATGAGAGTATCCTAACTCTGGGAAACTAACAAGGGGTAGTGGAAGAGAGGTGGACGGGGGGATGGGGTGACTGGGTGATGGGCACTGAGGGGGGCACTTGGCGGGATGAGCACTGGGTGATATGCTATATGTTGGCAAATTGAACTCCAGTAAAAACATGTTTTTGAAAAAAATCAAAAAGGAAATAGCAAATCAAGAACCAGTGATATAATCATGCCTCAGTTGGGTTCATGTATTTAATTCTACATGAAGCACACAAATTAGCTTTGCAGGTTTGTTAGCTGTGTGTATTTCCTTTTTTTAAATAATAAATTTATTTTTTATTGGTGTTCAATTTGCCAACATACAGAATAACACCCAGTGCTCATCCCATCAAGTGCCCCCCTCAGTGCCCGTCACCCATTCACCCCCACCCCCCGCCCTCCTCCCCTTCCACCACCCCTAGTTCATTTCCCAGAGTTAGGAGTCTTTATGTTCTGTCTCCCTTTCTGATATTTCCAATATTTCCTATACCACATACCTTTCTAAAATAATTTATGACTACTTAAAATTCATCAAAATTTTATAATGTAGAATATATTAGGTATTGGGAAAAGGGCTTATAAAAATAAAATAGGTATATTAATTAATTTATGTATTTTAGTCTCATTGGATAAATTGTGTAAAAAATGGAAATAAAATCAATAAGATCTAATTATTTGAAGGACTGTTACACAAATGATACTGTACTTACATGGCCCAGGGACATGCCACACAGACATTAAGGACAGTACAGTACCATACTCTAATAACACACAGAGAAATAAAGAACCAAGAGAGAAACACAAAACAGGGTCGACAGTGGTGAAAGGTAAGCATATTAAAAACTGGAAGCTTTGGGAAAATATAAGATAAATGATTTTATGGCATTTAGAATGTCTTCTTTGGTGTCTAATTTAGACATCATGGAAAGGAAAGTGATTATGTGGTAGTAGGAAAGACATGAGGAGATTGAAAACAGGACATGTAAGCTCATGCATGTTTGGATGTGGTATTTTGAGCAGTGAAACATGCTAGGTTTCTTAACACTTTCTTCCTGACAGGGTAAGGTACTTTTATAATGTAGATAACTTTGAGGAGAGGTAGAGAAACAAAGGTGGAATCTGAAGAGGTGACATGGTTCTGGATGCTTTAAATTTGCTATAAATTAACAAAAGAAAGATACAAATACAAATAGCAAGTTGCATGCTACTCTTATCACAGACAGTTGCAAAAAGCATATAAAAAGTTCTTGTAAATCAAGACCAACAACTCAATACAAAAATGGGCATACTATATGAATAAACAATTCATTGGAAAGAAAGACAGTTGGCTTTGAAATAAATCTATGAAAATATTCCACCTCCTTTATAATAAAAGAAATCTAAAAAGTTTTCACCCATCAGGTTAACAGAGTTAATAAATGACAAGGATGTAGAGAATCCAGCACTCATACATTGCTGATGATAGTTTGATAAAGCCTATGTGCAGAGCAACTTAGTAATATCTATCAAGACAAAATTGGCACATACTCTTCGATTCAGTGATTTTTGAATTTATCTTGCAGACATACCCACCCATGCTGTATGTCATGTGTGTGTATTTGTCTACATTCATTGGCTTTTGAATTGCATAAGATTGGAAATTAATTAAATATTCACCAGTAAAGGAATGGTGGAGAAAATTATAATTCATCCACACAATGGACACCATCCAGCTGTGAAAAGGAAAGAGACACTTCTGTATGTGCTAGTATAGAAAGATCTTGAAACTTGTTAAATCAAAAAAATGGAGGATATAAAAAATGGGTATAGAGTGCTACTGCTTAGGGGAAAGAACATGCCAATGTACACACACAAAGGCACACACTATGATGATCACAGAATATCTCTGGCCTCTTTATATTTGAAATTTTTAAGAAGCTTGCCTCTAGAAAGGGGGGACTGGTGGACTGGGGAGATTGCAGTGGGAAGAAGGCCTCAGTTATATACTTCATAACTTTTACATTTTATATCTTATAAAGACTACTACAAAATTATTTAAAAATAATGAGATCAGAAAAAAGCATGAATTCGAAGAATGTATTCCATCTGGGAATACAAGTGTGTATTTAGGTAGAATGACTTTTACTGTATTAGGAATCTGGTATCAGTGAACATAAAATGGGAGGAAGAAGAATTTTCACAGATATTTTGACATCAAACTGAGATCATTTGATAGTTTTCGCCTGATTAATATTCCTAAATGATTATGGAGAGGATTTTGTGACCCAGAAATGCAGTAATCCATTACAGTATCTCGTTTACATCCCATTAACACTGACAGCACTCTGTGTTACCTTTTAAATTTTTTTTACATCAGTGTCTCAGTTATTTAACCATTTTCCAATTATTAAGTGATATATGAATCAGACTCACATTCTGTATTCAGAACAATGAAGATCAAAATATGTATTTCCTATAGCAATTATAGATTACAACAGTGAAAAATGAGTTTCAGAGTATGAAAAGAGAAGAGAACAAGTCAAAATCTTATGTGAATATGAGAGAACATTTGCGTTATAATTAGAAAGCCCCGATGGCCCAATTTTCCCCATTAATGCTGAGTATTTTTGAAAAGTATGTATAACTTGAGGTATGAAATGCCAAAAGAGTGAAATAAGGAAAAGGCATAAGAAATAAAGATAAAGGAATTCCCATTTATTACCCAATTTATATCAAAACGTTTTTTTAATTGGTACTGTAAAATGTTGTATAGGAAAGTTTACATGTCATTTTATATGATATTTCTTTCTTTGAGGTATTAAAGTGATTATTTTTATACAGTAATTTATAAAGTCATGTGCAAGTGACATAACTTAGATATGTAGACCCTAGCTGTACATAAGAAGTACTGATTCACATTTCTCCTCAATAATGTATCCATGAAACTATCACATTTTTCTCTGTCATTGGACTTCATTATGACACTTGCTGCTTCATTCACTGTGCCACTTAAGGACAGAAGTCCGAAAGGGAGCAACAAAAAGGAAACCACATTTGAGAAACAGGAGCGACAACAAAAAAATATACCTAAATAATTAGAGGTATTTGCTGAGCAACCTGGTGATATCCAAGGCAGAATGAGCATTGGATGAGAGTAGGATGGGCATTTATCAGTGCTTCTCACCTTTTGGAAAAATGAAGAAAGTATTAAAGCTTTCAACCATTAAACTATGGCTTGTGTATAAGTTTTCAGAGGGCCAGTTCCCTGACTGCTGAAAAAGCTATTCCTTTGAGGCTCCTCATTTCCCTTTTAGCATTTGGAACCCAAGGTATAGAGCGATTTCTCCTTAGATAACACACCAGAGGCCATTTCATCATCATCTCAGGCCTTAACTATTATTCTCTTATTCCTTTTGCTACATGATAGCTGAAATATTAAGATTTATTCCTCTGTATTGTATCATTAAAAATAAAAAGCTTTCCACAAGGAAAAAGAAAGGTGTTCAGATAAGATCAGGGACTTCCTTTGATACTTTCAAGTAAACTCCTATTTGTGTCGGCAATGGTACTTTGGCTGTTGTCCAGCAGTTTAATTGGCTCTCGTTTGCCTAATCTCCTATAACAGATAATGTTATTACAGAGTCGCAGGACTCCAAAATCCCCCATCAGACAAAACAAGCCTTATAATGAGAATCCCTTCATTTTATCTGGCATTTGGCTTGATTTGAGCCATCTCAGTCCCATCTCACTTGTGAGAAATGCATTATTTTCCCCAACAACCATGCTAATTCTAAACCAGGAAACATTTATTTTGGATCATTTCTTTTCTGGAATGATTCAAAGTTCAGGAAAGTAAAATTGGGAAGGAAGTTGAATTAAGCTAAAATAGAAGGAGACAAAATTAAATTGGATTTTATAACCCCTGTTTTCCAACTAGGTTCATGTTAATTTGTGTCTTGAAAGATGAAGCACTAGGCATTTTGCTATTTTTGAATATAAATTGTTTTCTTCTACAATAATAAATCAATGTATGTAATTCATATGTTTAGATTCCATATCTTTTATTTATCCATTTAGCAATTCTCACATTCAACAAATACTCAATGATTGTCTTCTGTGTTCAAGGCAGTGCTAATAGAACAGCAAAGAAACTAACAAAAATAAAAGAAAGTCTTAACTCTAGTGGAACTTATAGTAGGTAGTGATAGTTGCATGAAGAAAAATAATGTATAGGAGATGCGAGTACAATGTATATGTGGAGATGGGACAGATATGCTTATTTTACATCTAACATGTCTATGGCCCTATCCATATATATCTATATGGACAGAGATTTTATGTTACATTAGAGGATATTAAAGATGACCCCTCTGATAGGTTGACTTTTGAGAAAAATTAAAGGAAGTGGAGGGGCCAGCCATGTAACTGTATGGAGAGGTGAGAATTACAGGCAGGATGCAACAAATGCAAAGGCATGAGATGAAAGCATGCTTTGTGTTTAAGGAACAGCAAAGAGTAATGGGATTTGGGAGGAAATGCTAGAGGATATGACAGACACAGGACAGGAGTGGAACAGGCTACACTCATCTTTGATGTTTCTGGAATTATTTGAGAATAGAATCTTTTAAACTACGTATATGCAATATGGTGGTTAAAACAGAAAACCAGGACCATGCAGCAAAGATAGAAGCAAAAATAGTATACAGGACTGCAAAAAATGGTTCCTATAAGTGAGCATCAGAATTGTCCTTGAGTTTTCTAGATGCCAGAGCTTAAAGGAAAATCACAGTTTCATAGGTCTGGTTAAATAAATAAGTATGTAAGTAAAAAGATAAACAAATAAGCAGTTAAGCCTACCTATTATTTAGGGAAATTGAAACAGAATTCCAACATAATTGTTGCTCTTATTTGCCTTCTTTGCCAGCCAGACATGCCTTTTTCTTTCCTTTTATTTTTTTTGGGGGTTCTTCAATTTTTTAAAAAAAAGTTATTATTGAAGCATGATTGACATATATTATAGTAGTTTCAGGTATAATGATTCTCCATTTCTATACCTTAGTCAGTGCTCACCACAAGCGTAGTCATCATCTATCACCATCGAAAGTGAGTACAGTATTATTAATTATATTCCTTATGCTGTACTTTTTATTCTGGCGACTTTTTTTTTATAACTGGAAATTGTACCTCTTAATCCCCTTTACCTATATTGCCCAGCCCCCAATCCACCTCCCCTCTGGTAACCACCAGTTTGTTCCCTGTATTTATGATTCCATTTCTTTTTTTTCTTTAAATTAAACAAATTTCCACACTTAAGACTCTGCAATTTCCTTCAGTTTTGAACAAGATTGCAAGTTATAAAATGTTATGCCATTTTAAAATTATCTACCACTGTACTGAAATTTTCATGACTTGCCCTGTATACATGGCTGTTTTTATTTCAGTCCTAAGATTAAAGTGGGAAAATTCAGTGTTTTTTTTTTTTAACAGAAATCACTTTTTAAATTATTCATGTGCCAAGGAGAAACTTACTTCATTGGGTGTATTGATTATCTCTATATTCACTACCTCTTTTGTAAGTCATTTTGCAAACTCTTACATTGGGATTCATGCAGTTTTTTATTGATTTGGTAAATACTTTCTTTTTTAATAATAAATTTATTTTTTATTGGTGTTCAATTTGCCAACATACAGAATAACACCCAGTGCTCATCCCGTCAAGTGCTCCCCGCAGTGCCCGTCACCCAGTCACCCCCAACCCCCGCCCTTCTCCCCTTCCACCAGCCCTTGTTCGTTTCCCAGTTACGAGTCTTCATGTTCTGTCTCCCTTTCTGATATTTCCTACCCATTTCTTCTCCCTTCCCTTCATTAGATGGTCTCATTCATTTGGGGAATATAAATAATAGTGAAAGGGAATAGAAGGGAAGGTAAATACGTTCTTATTTCCTGTGAAAATACAATGCAGTCACCAGACAAGAAGTACATTTTCTAGTCTGAAATGATAATTTAAGTAACTAAAGAAATAATTCCCTTCATTATCTATCATTCCAGAGTGCTTTCCTCTCTGGGAATCAACAAGGAAGTAAACTAGTGTGTCTAAGACAGTTACCTGATGTTAATAAAAGTGTTTAAACCCAATTCAAAATATAGAAAGTTGTGAATTGTTTGAAGAGATGAATGAAAGGAAAATAATGCCATTATGATAAAACCAGTTATGTTAGATACCAAAATAGTAAGATTTAAAAAAAATTCTGTGTATTTAAAATGGATAGTTATTTAAGCAAGCAGATTAAAAATAGTCTAAAGTAATACAATAGTAAAAGAAACACACTGAGTAAAGATTTGGATAACAAAAGTCATATGACAGATTAAAGCATGAGAATGTAGAGGCATTATGATGAAAGATAGGTGGTCTTTGGGAACTGTTAGGAAGCCCCAAATAATTAATATTAGAAAGATAATGATGGTAGCTCTTAAGTGCTTATTAATTAGAGGAACCAATACAACACTTGACACAGTCTCCTCATTCAATCATTACTACAACCCCATGAAATTGATATCATTATTATTGTCATTTTACACATGAAAATTGAGTACTGAGAAGATTGACTGGATACTAATATTTGAAAGCACTGGAATCTAAGATGTTAAGTAATTGAAGTGTTCAATACAATTGGAGATTTGCGGTGCATCATTTTTTACCTATTATAGTAGGTGGGCCCTGTCAGGAGACCAGGAAAAGGATGATGGAAAAATCATACATGAAGTAACTGGAACCTTCTTCAGGGACTAGAAGGTGAAGCTGGGAATTTGGTGGGGTTGGGCTGGGGGTACAAATGCTCTGGAAAACCTGAAAAGTGGCAAGTATTTAGGTGAAAATATATGGTTGCATAGACCCCTATATAATCTAAAATATCAATGAAAATCACATTTGGAATTGTTTGTTATAAAACAATTGTGTATTTAGTGGATGATTTAAAAGAAAAGTTGATAAAAATCTCATCCATAATTGTAAAATATAGTTGAGCTTAGGCTGAATATAAAAGGACAAAAGTAGGGAGATAAATCCATGAGTATTTATGCAGAGTTTACCACAACAACCAAAGAACCAAAAATTCAAGTGAATCTGCACAAAGAATAGCTTCTTATATTGGATATATTTCCAGGGAAAACACATACAGGTGTCCTCTCTTAGTAAAAAAGAAGTAAATAGAACAAATGCCACCATCTTTCAAAATTTAATATTTTTAAGCTACCATTTATGTTTATGACATATTTATGGATGTGGTATTCTGAGAGACATCTTGTATGAAATAACTCTCATACACATTGCAAAATGGAATATACCTGTAGAAATGATTCTGTGTGTGTGTGTGTGTGTGTGTGTGAAAGAGAGAGAGAAAGAGAGAGAGAGAGCTGGAGGGAGGGAGAGGGAGACAGAAGCAAGCACGAGACAGCAAGTTTTAAAACTCTAGGAGGGTTATAAAATTATATTCATAGAAAAAAGAAATTTTCCTGTTCAAGGTGTGTGCATTTATACAGTGGACTACTGGTATGATGAAATGGGGGAACAAGTCAACAATACTTGAATGGAAGCAGAATAATCATATATAAGACAGATGAAATATTCCAAAGTCACCTTGAAAGAAGTATAAAATTGATGTTGGCAGCTCAATGGTGACAGGAATCAAGAGATTATGCTGCTTTGAAACCACAAAAGATGCAATTGATATTTTAATCTAAAATATCATGTCTGAGGAAAAAATCCTGAAACCGGGAATTGTTCTTAAAAATAAAAGTCTATCTGTTGATTTATGTCTGACTTGGCTGCTTTCATTTTTTTTAAATCTATGTATGGAGAATAATAGTAAAAGTATAATTTCTTAGTCCGTTTTATCTTTAATCATATTTTTAAATGAATCTCAAATTTTTAAAAACAAGAACGTGATGCTCTCTGACATTATGTCATTAGGTAGAAAAAAATATTGTAGATGTTTTTGTTGTTAGAGCCCTGCTTTTCTTAAGAAGTGAAGTTTAACCTTTCCTGTTTTCACTAAGATATTTCAGTGTGTGTATGTGTTAAAGAATACTCATCGTGTTTGCTCTTCTAAAGCTATTTTTTCATTTCCAGTTTTCCTAGTTCAGAGCAGAAGTCTATATTCCCATTGTTGCTTATTTTGAATCATTCCTCCTTCCCCTTCTTTCTTTTACCAAACTTTTATTAAGCTTCTACAACATTCCAGAAACTGATTCATTGCCTTTGAAGGGTCTCACATGACTCCCAACCTACCTACACCCATATGAACCCTATATATATATATGTATATATGTATGTACCTATATATATGTATGTATGGTGTATGTATATATACATCACACATACGTGTACATGTATATATGTATATGTATGTATATATACACACATCATACATATGTACATGTATATATAGTATATAATCTTTTATATATATAAAAGATTTTATTTATTCATGAGAGAGAGAGAGAGAGAGAATGGCAGGGAGCCCAATGTGGGACTTGATCCCGGGACTCCAGGATCACTCCCTGGGCCGAAGGCAGGTGCTCAACCACTGAGCCACCCAGGTGTCCCCTCAATATATTTTTTGAAATAATCTTTTAATTATTTTCATGACCTCTAATCCCTTCTCCTTAATTTTTTTCTTCCCCAAACTTTCTTCCTTTTTTTTTTTGGTGGGGCGGGGGTTAAGCTTTGATTTAAATTCCATTTAGTTAGCATATAGCATATTAGCTTCAGGAGGAGAAGTCAGTGATTCATCACTTATATACAACACCCAGTGCTCATCACAAGTGCCCTTCTTAATATTTATCATCCATTTAGCCCATCCCCACCCACCTCCCTTACAGCAACCCTCAGTTTTTTTAAATCTCTTCTCCTTTAAAAGCTTCCTACATTTTACTTTACAGGCCAGTATAATCTTCCTTTGAGTCGCTAATGAATTATATATTATTTTCCCCTTTCACACATAGTTTCTGGCTGCTTATATTAAGATTGTGTGTGATTAAATAGTAAACAACATTTATATCGAGGGCAAAATGATGCAAATAAATTAACTAAAAGGGACAATAATTGTGTTGCAACTGCTTTTCTTAATATTATTTTGAGCTGCCGGTAATGAATATAAAAGGCACAGCCTCCCATGTAGAACTCAGCATCAGAGAGGAAGGTATACCAATTATTGAACTGATTTTACTAAAACAACCCCAACCCTTTTGTTCTAAAACCTCAGTTTTTCCATCTGTACAATCAAGTTGGTGCCTACATTGCAGCACCATGATAAAGTTTGGGCACAGTTATGTCAGTATGTTGGGCACTGGGCCGTTTATCCAAGAGAGATAACCTCTCTTGGATCAAGCACATTTCTGCAAAATGTTTGTATCGATGGTGGTGATGGTGGTGCTGGTGGTGTTATGATGATGGTGATGACAGTTAACATTTATTGGCAACTTGTGTATTGCTATATATATGCTAAGCATTTGATTTGCTTAACTCATTTAATCCTGAAAATAATTCTATGAGATGGGCACTTTTTCAATTTTGTAGTGAGGAGGCCTTAGAGGTTCAAAGGGTTATATGTGGTGTATGTTGTCCTTGTAATGATAAATATGGGAGAATCGTCCTGTTGCCTTACCTCTTCCCACTAATACAAGTTATTAATAGAATGAAATATAAGAGTGATAAATTCAGAAGAGGCTGAGTACAACATTTTTTCAACATACAAACTAAAATCGGAACTGCTTACAGAAATCCTTTGAAAAGACAGAGCAGAACGTATTTAATTTTTAAATTTTCCCTCCTTTTAGAGGAACAAGCAGAGTATGTTTCAAAAAGATTTTGCAATTTATCTAAATATATTGTTAGCACCAATGTATTCTGAAGTCAGTTTTTGTTGTTGTTGTTTGTTTTTTTTGCAAAGTATGCCCCGATGTACTATATCATTTGAGTGCATGGAAAGATATTAGCACCAATAGGAAATATTAATAAAACTGATTTCAGCTCAATAGCCTGTATGTTGAGGTTGCTGCATTTATCTATTTACATCACTCTGTTCTGTACAAAAACAGCATCTTAAACGATGCAGATAAATAATAGTGACATTTTATCTCCCTTTCTAAAGTTGAATTCCAGAAGGTAGGAAAGATCCTTTCATGCTTACATTACCATGACAAACTGAAAGAGATAAATCCCTAAAGGATGGGAAGAGATGTGGGAATAAGGGGATTAATGCTTAGATGCTTCTTCCAATTTATTTCTCCTATTATATGTGTTAAAAATATATACCATATGTCATGCAGCATGTTTTAATCCCATCAAAATTTCTCACACAATTCCTCGGGGGATACGTTTTTTGCTGCCAACTTTTCACTGCTAGAATGCTGACTTACTATTCCTTTGCAGAGAGCTTCATGGTTTATTTTATGATAACATGTTGTTATAACTTCTCCAGCTGTAATTTTTATAAGGAAAATTAGTCCCAGGGGAATTTATTTTGAGAGCAGTATGCTTAATGGTGATGGAGAAGGTTAGAAATATTTTCAGAAAGCAATGTATCCTTCAGTTGTTTTAATAGAACAGAAATTCCTTTGACAGCACTTGTGAAAGCCTTTATTATACCCAGCATTTAAATTCAGTCCTTGAACTGGGGTTTTCCCAGATCATTTAAGGGTCAATTTTGGAATAGTTCTTGTGTCGTATGTCACTTTTCAATTATAACATTTTATACAGAAGAGCAAATTTAGAGGGGAAAATTCTCTTTCATAATACTAATTTACAGGACTTATAGCAAGTGACAGTAAACCTGCATATAGTTGCCCTAAGAAGAATTTTCATTGTGGCAGGATTTTGTTTTTACAAAGATACTGAATAACAATAAGTGCTGTTGGGTAAAGGAGGACAGCCTGAACACATTTTCAGTTCAAAAAGAAAAGAAGGTTAAAACTTTACCCCAGTAATTAAGATTATTACCTTCGTGTTCCTCTGTATGGTGCTTTGGTTTTAAATCCCAATAATATCCTTGATGTTTTAATTCATTTTATACAATATGGCTCAGCTAACTCATAGAGGCCAGGATCCACGCCAGCCCCCTGATACTTGATTTTTAGTGATCAGACATCACTGTAAGCTTTATTTGATTTAAGTAATCAAATATAACAAAGCCAAACTTATTTCTTCTTAGAAATTTAGTTGTCCCTAAATCTGTGCACTCTGTTTTTACTCAAGTGCTCTAACATTCCCCCACAGAGATTTATTAGCATTTATGAGCTATATTAAGAAGAAATAATAAACATATGTGGACTCAAGTCCAGAGGTGCCCTTTGGGTTTCCTTCCTATTATATAGTATAAGTGGATGTCGGATTTGCAAATGGCATATTTTTATTGAACTAAACCTTCTGGTCGTGGTACAAATGCCATCTTTTAAGTTCTTCTCTGAGACTTAATAAATTCAGGGATGAAAACTAAGGAGTTACTTGAGGTCATGACACCACTGCCAACATATTGGTGGTAAATACCAAATAATTTGCTTCTCCTCTCCTCACCATCTACACGTTTCAGACCTCAGCTTCTCTTTGTCAGACTCAAATTGGATTTCCTTTGCTATCAGCTCTAGGCTCAGACTTCTATGACCCTAATTTGGCAGCTCTTCAAGGGGTTTATGGTGTAAGGCTTTTCTATTTCTAACAAAAAATATAGCTCAAATCCACCTTACGATAGTGAATTCTGTTTGAAGTTTCATTTTCCAAAAGATACCACACTCTGTGAGCTCATTTTTAAAAACTATTTCTACTGTTTCTATACTCAGTAATCAGTAAATTTTAATTGTGAGCGAAAGTAGATGAGTTTGAATAAAAAGTATGCATTAAGATTTTCCATATTCTCATTTCAGTGACAAATTTAGGACAGAAGTAGTATTAAAATACTGATACACTATAAAATAAATGTTGTATTTCTTTAAGCTACTGTTATTTATAACTTAGGTGCTAAATCTACAGTTTTTAGTGTATATTCATATTGGCCCAGATTTTAACAGAAAGAGTTCAGTTTTTAAATGTTGTTCCCTTTAGCTCAAAGAAATCCATAATTCAGAAATCTTAAAAAGGAATAATATAAGATTAATCATGATTTTAAATGTAATTGATGCCAGATAAATTCATAATTAGAAAATCAAATTGCGAAATTGTATTATTATGGAAATTCTCATATGATCTATATCAAAATATAGTCCAATGCTTAAGATTGCTTGTATTACTGTGGGCAATAAATAGTAAATTGAGGTTATGGCTTCTTATGAAACATAGCCTACACATGGTATCATGGATCATTTTGCATGTTTTATTTTCCATTAGAGGAATTCTAATGAAGAGGGCCAGTAAAATATTAACAAGTACTCAAGTGAGATGCATGCTTTTGAGTAAGCCGTAATCAAAATTGAATGCCATAATATTGCCGAGATGTTTTTTAAAAATTTAACTTTTGCCATGCTATTTTGAGGATACTCTATTTGGAGAGTTCTTTTTCTACTTGATCCATGAAAACAGTAACGGGGACAATAGGAAACAAAAACAGAGATGTTAAGCTTTTAAGATATTCTCGTTATTCACATTATACAAAAACTGAAGTAAATGATGGGAAACGTAGATCTTATATAATCATCTGTTTTCCGCAGGAGTTACATTACATTAAAAATAAAAAGAAATCACCACCTGAGAGTTGAGAGTATGCATTTCTGAGTCAGATAGATAGATCTTAGTTTTTATCTGTGACACTCTTCTTTCTTGCACTGTGACCCTTGAAACTCCAGTTTCCTCCTCTGCAAAATGGAGAGTATAAAATTACCTTTCCATTTCAATGATTGTTTTGATGATTAATTGAATGTAAATTATTTAACCAGTACCTTCCATGTGGTAAACATCCCAGAAATCTAAGAGGATTAAATCTTAATAGGGTTCTTATTATCTAATAGGGTTAAATCTTAATAGAGTTCTTATTATCACTGGGGACAAAAGAACCCCTATAGAAATCTATGGAGTTGTTTTCAAGTATTCTGCAGCCTTCTGACTGCTACTGACTCTTGACATAATTTTTTTAATAATAAATTTATTTTTTATTGGTGTTCAATTTGCCAACATACAGAATAACACCCAGTGCTCATCCCATCAAGTGCCCCCCTCAGTGCCCATCACCCACTCACCCTCACCCCCCCCCCGCCCTCCTCCCCTTCCCCCACTCCTAGTTCGCCTCCCAGAGTTAGGAGTCTTCAGGTTCTGTCTCCCTTTCTGATATTTCCTACCCATTTCTTCTCCCTTCCCTTCTATTCCCTTTCACTATTATTTATATTCCCCAAATGAATGAGACCATATAATGTTTGTCCTTCTCCGATTGACTTATTTCACTCAGCATAATACCCTCCAGTTCCATCCATGTTGAAGCAAATGGTGGGTATTTGTGATTCTTGACAGATTTTTTTTTAACGGCTTTTGGGAATATAAGGCAAAGAAGGATAATAGTGATTTTTTTAAACATGAAGCTAAATGTAAAGGCCTGCATCTGTATTCTGATTTTGTTTTACATTGACTTTTGCTGTTAACATGCTATCTATTTGAGAATGGCAGTCAATAGAGTATGTATTACTACTATATTTTGTTTTATCTAAAACCAGAAGGCCATCCATATAAAAGTGCCAAACTTAAGCTGGCCTAATTCCCATTATTTTGTTTTTAATTTTATAACTATGGAAATTCTAAAAGTCTAAAAAATGTCACCTACAATATTACAGCATCCTAGTTTATGTTTATATGTATGTATGGTATTATAACTACTATTCTTACTCCCATGTATACAGCTGATTTTTATAGTTGGAATAAAAGCATATAAATAGTTAAAATACATAATAGATAAATTTGATGTATATTGTAATAAATCAATCTTTATTTCACTAAAGTGCTATAAACTTTTTTCCAACTTGAGAAGGACCTTCCTAAGTTTGGTTTTAATTGTTGTAAATGCATGTCTCTTCCTGATTCCCTGTTGATTGTCTTTCAAATTGCTTTGGCTTTGGATTTGTCCACTACAGTCATCGGTGGACAGGTAGCATTTTTAGTGTTTGAATTATTGATTGAGGCTAAATTGTAGGCCAAAAGATAACCCTTTAGGCTCTTCAGACATGTTTTTTTTTTTTCTAACTCTCCAGAAGAGTTGCAGTCAATTTCATGTCCTAAGCTAAATTCTTGATCTTCCTTGTAAAGGATGTTCTTCCTTCAGACCTCCTCAATTCAGTAAATGGTACCATTATCCACCCTGTTGCTCAATTCAAAAGCCTAGCGTGCAGCTTTCTTCCTCTTCCATATGTCTGCTTCTTGCCTTTCTAAACTACCATTAATTTTTGTCTCTTTACCTCATTGCAGTGACTTCCGTTGCACTAAGAATAAAATCCACATTTCTTAATATAATCTGCATATTCCTCACCTCTCTAACTCTGACTCTAACTCCCAGACCTGCTGAGCAAGCAAAACTTCTTATATGTGCTATTTCATCTGTTTGGAAGGCTCTTGTTCCTGTATTTTCCATGTCTGATTTCTTCTTACCCTCAGTGGTCAGTTTTAATGTTCCATTTTTAGAGAGACCTTCCCCAACTCCGTAATATAAATTAGCTATTCTTACCTTACATATTTCTGTTCCTTTCTTTGGTGCTCTTTTTTTCAATACATGAAAGTATTAACTTTGTTGGTTTACTTTGATAAATATCTCTCTTCACAGCTAGATATTACTTTGTGAAGGTCACCACCATGTCTGTTTTATTGACTACTGTATATCTTACGTTCTAAACATATTGCCTGGCACATTGAATTACAGTAATTCAGACAGTCTGAGTTTGTGCCCTGGCTCTGACATTTATTAACATTTATCATTGGGTACAAATGTAGGATGAACATAATAATATGACCTAACATACAGGATTTTCTAAGAAATAAATTAAAAAATTTCATATTTAGTTATTCACATAGTGTATGGCACAGTTTTTCAATATAGCAGTTAACATTATTGTTCTAATGGAAATTCATTAAATATTTGTTGAGTGAGTCAAAAATGAATTTATTTTATAAGTAAGTAGGTAATTACTTCCTCAGTGTAAAATTGTGCTGTTTTTGCCACAATCTCTATTGCACGAGTGTCATTCTATTTTCAACTATTGATAGGCAAAATCATCAACATCATGGTCTTAACTTCCTTATTGATTATTAGAGGTGGAAGTTTTCCTATCTGTATGAGTTTTTGGAAAACAACCCATGTTTCTTCTCTCTTCATTAATATTTTAATTGTGGAAATAACTGTTTCAAAAGCCACTCAATGCAGTATCTGATGGGTTTGATAGAGCAGTCAGAAATATAACCCAGGTTAACTTTTTTTCTCAGAAATACTAAACCACATAAAGTATAAGTCTTATGTGAAAGTGAAATAAAATACCAGTTATCAAAAGATTGAGTGGTTCTGAGTATAATCCTTTGATGATGAGCAATTCAGCATTAATTTGAGATCTTATTTTCTCAGGAACATACAGTAAAATTAGAAGTCATCAGCCCTTCCTCTGTTATCAGTAGTCTGCAGATATTCTGTTCATATCTCATCACCAGTAATAACAAATAGTCATGTAGGGATCCCTGGGTGGCGCAGCGGTTTGGCGCCTGCCTTTGGCCCAGGGCGCGATCCTGGAGACCCGGGATCGAATCCCACATCGGGCTCCCGGTGCATGGAGCCTGCTTCTTCCTCTGCCTGTGTCTCTGCCTCTCTCTCTCTCTCTCTCTGTGACTATCATAAATAAATTAAAAAATTAAAAAAAAGACAAATAGTCATGTATTATAGTTATCTGGTTATGTGTCTGTCCCTCTATTGAAGAGTGAGCCCTTTGAGGGCAGAAATTATATTTTATTCTTTCTACATGTGGAAGAAAGTAAATAAGGAAGGAAGGATTGCATATTATACTTATGTTACTAATTCTAATAGTTTTATTACTTTCCCCCAAATAAAATAATTTTAATGAACATAAACTGGGAAAACAACAGTAGCAAACTAGTTAATACTCAAATACTATGAAGAAATGGAAGTAAAGTGTTTGTGTCTCAGTTATCTTTAGCATAATTAGCAATTAATAGTACCTTGCATGTTAACTAACTGGAATTTAAATAAAAACTTGGGGAAAAAAACTATTCTTAGCGAGGGCAGTGAGGATACTCTCTCATAGTAATGAGAAAAGAGTCCATATCACAAAGCTTGATGATCCCTAAAATACTTGGCTGCTTTGACTCAGACTGTCCTTCAGCATTTCCAGGCATGATGTGCAAAGTACAGAAATGAAATAAAATAATCCCTAGTCAAATCACAGGCTTATATTACAGGGATAAGTCAAGTTTGTAGTTTCACCTGAAGTAAGAAGGCATTAAGTCTCCCTATCACATCCAACCGTCACTGTTAGGCTACGAATAGAAAAAACTCTGAAGGAGGAGGGGGTGAAAGATAGTTCAGGGAATAAGTACTTGGTCTCTATTAAACTTACCCTAGAATTGGCTCACCACTATTAATTCCTTTTTGTTTGTAATCTTATTCGTTATCCCCTCACCATCTCATAGAACAAGTTAAAACAGAAAATGTGCTGTGCTGTGTGTGTGTGTGTGTGTGTGTGTGTGTGTTTTAATAGTTCTAGATCTCCATGTTAAAACTGTTCTGATATATTCTGGTTTCCTTATCAGGGATGAATAGGAAAATACGCTGTCCAGGGTTTCTAAAATCTTTTAAAGTAATTAATTACATATGCGCTGAGTTTACTTTAGGCGCGCACGCACACACACATATATTTATATATATTCTCTTTATGTACATTCATGAAAATGATAAAATTTCCTTTTTATCCTTTGCCCATGGTGGTTTTGTATTTATAGCGTATTACACTATTTGTGTTCCATTCACAACACAGATTGGCCCCAAAATGTACTATATTCAAAAGCATGCTTTTTTCCTCTAAACTGTGATTTTATTTTATTTTTAAGCTGTGATTTTAATGGAGATAGGAATCAGGACTTCCTTCTTTTAAGAACCTCTTGGGGGAGGGTGATGCGTTCGCTTCACAGTCTGTACAATATGTATGTTAGTCTTTTTGTGTGCCTGAATACTTTTTAACTAATGGACCTTTTCAGTAGTGAAGCACTGGGGGAAGTTTGATGAAGCTATTCTTACATAAGAGTTCTGAAGACATCTGGTATTGCAAACTAAAATTGGTTATGGTTCCATCACTAAGCGATCATTCTCAGAAGTGGAAGAGACCAGGAGACAATGAAAGACTTGGGTATTTTGTTTTGTTCTGGCTCTAGTAAGTACTTTGTAATAGACCTTTAAAGAAGAGTGTGAATATATACTATACTGTATTTGTTTATATAAATATATTATTTTAAAATATAAATATATTTATATAGTAAAACATTGACCTCAGCATTGAGAAAAACATTTTCTGTTTTCGGGAACTAGATTCTTAATTACTATACATGTATTTGTTGATAAAATACAAACAAGTCTAGATAATTATTGCACAGCAATTTTTATCAAACTCTGGTTAGCCTTGCTAGAGCTTTATTGATTTTATTGATCTTTTCAAACAACTGGCTTTTGGTTTCATTGATTTTCTCTATTGTCAGACTGTTTCTACATATCATTTACCATGTATTTAATGAAGTCTAAGCTGCATAGTTTCAATTTTTCATAGAAGTTTAAATAACCATGAATTAGCATGTGTCTATAAATCAGAGCTCTTCAGTTGGAAATGAGCTACAGTACAGTATTTTTTTGAAATATGATATATCCATTAGTGCTAGATATACAAAGAATATCTTCCCTTAAAATCAGTCATTCTTAGTTGGCTGGATTAACTCCAACGTGTTGCATTTATTTAGGATTGTTGATACTTTTAATTTCTATTACTTAATTTAGCACATGTTCTTTTACATTTTATAATAGTCAATTGGCAATTAAAGACTTTTCACAATATAAAAGAGGCACAGAGTATACAATTATGATTATATATCAGAAAAAATAATTTAGTTATACATGGTAATCAGATTGAATATCCAGGCAAATATAGCAGGGATTTTAATGCATTTATTATATACACAAAGAGAATCTATTGCAGAACCAAGTTTTTTAAAGATTATTTGTCTATTTATCTGAGAGAGAATGCATGAGTAGGGGGAGGGGCAGAGGGAGAAGACCAAGCAGACTTCCCACTGAGCAGGGAGCCTGATGTGGGGCTCGATAGTGGGCCTTGATCATAAGGTTCTATCCCAGGATGTTGAGATCATGACTTGAGCTGAAGGCAAATGCTTAACCAACTGAGTTACTCAGGTGCCCCTACACCCAAATTTTGTATGTGCATGTTTTATCTTCTTTGGAGAATGTATAGCAAGTTTTCATGGAGACCAAACTGATATTGTTCCTAGTAGTTTTATTTAAAAATGCTGTTCAAGCTCGTTTATTTTGCTTGTTTAAAATATAGTTTAATAAGAGATTCTGTTAAAAATTGCAATAGAATGTATGTGTTTCACTGAATGTGAAATACACATAAATATTATATGTGTCTATTTGTACTGAAGAGAATGTCTAATATCTTTAGGACAAAACAGCCCATTAAAGAATTATCTTCTTGTTTATGCTTCACATAACTAATTGTCAGTTTATTTAAAAGGTTGTGCCTTAATTAGAGACCAGTAGTGGACATGAATTACTGAAACAGTTCAAAGTTCTGAAGTCGTGAACTTCTCATAAGGAAGCCAAGGATTTGCAATCCTTGTTTATTTACACTCTCAGGCTGGCATCATTTGGACCTACTGATCCCAAACTCAGTGAACTTGTTTTTTTTTAATTTTTTTTTTTTATGATAGTCACAGAGAGAGAGAGAGAGAGGCAGAGACACAGGCGGAGGGAGAAGCAGGCTCCATGCACCGGGAGCCTGACGTGGGATTCGATCCCCGGTCTCCAGGATCGCGCCCTGGGCCAAAGGCAGGCGCCAACCCGCTGCGCCACCCAGGGATCCCCTCAGTGAACTTGTTAATTCTCATGTCTTTACATTACATGACCCTCATTGGAGCTGCTATGCAGAAGTGCAGGGAGCTGGGAATAGAACTCTCCTTTCGCTCTGGGGAATTACTGCTCCCTTCCTTTCAGGACAAACCAGAGCCTGTTTGAATATAACACAAACTCAAATCCCTGGTCCACAAAACAAGTCCCTATCATTCTGTCTTTCTGAGTTGCCCTCAGTAAGAAAGGAACAGAAGTAGATGGAATGTAAAAGTTCTCAAGTTAAGTATAAGGAAAAAATAGGAATGAAGGCACTGCTAAACTTGGCACAAAGCAGATTTCAACCTTAGGGACTTAAAAGTTGAGAGAAAGGTAATGCATGGATTTACTTATTTGCCTTTCTTTTTTGCTTCTGTATGTGTTTAGCTAGTCTAAGGCCAGAAGCCATGAGGAGGAAACCACATAAATGCATTCATCGTGGTTTTGGCACATGATTCTATTCTCAGTGTGACTTGTTTAAGTAAAGCCATTGATTTTGCTATGAAATATTGTGTGAGTTTGTTCACTTTCTCTCTCTCTCTCTCTCTCTCTCTCTCTCTCTATATATATATATATATATATATATATATATATGTGTGTGTGTGTGTATATAGGTATATAGATAGATATAGATTGATCGATCTTAGGTAGATGTAGATGATATATATATCTTAGATAAGATATATATTATATATCATATGTATAAGTTATATATATATGTGTATATTTAGAGAGAAATATTTATGTGCTGATATTCAAAATAAGTGATGTATTTAGCATTTGCAATTATATGTATATATATGAGTTTCATGGTTTAAAATAAAAATATATTGTTAGAGCTGCCTGGGTGGCTCATTCAGTTAAGTGTCTGCCTTCAGCTCAGGTCATGATCTGGGGGTCCTGGGATCAAGCCCCAGGTTGGGCTTCCCATTCAGTAAATAGCCTATTTCTCCTCTGCTTCTCTCCACTCGTGTTCTCTCTCTCAAATAAATAAATAGTCTTTAAAAATAAATAAAATAAAGACCTATCTTTAAATTATATTAATTCACGAATACTTCGCCATTATTGTAGGGTGCTCATTTATTTTTAAATCACCTTTCTTAAAATAGAATTGATTTATTTTTTAAGAGTTGACTCTGGTTAGCTTTTAGATTTACCTGTTATATGAAAATGCTCAGGAAAAGAGAAAATGTAGAATCATTTTTTTTTGTATTTCTGTTATATTAATGTGTAAGCTTAAAGATTTAAAATTGTTTATCAGTGTATGCTAATGAAATATGATAGATATCAGGATATTTTCATGAATGATAAAGATTAATTATATTAGAAGAGATCACTAATTATGACCCAATGGGTTGAGGCAAGGCACACAGCAAGACAGGACATGAATAACCAAGCCCTCCCCCCTTTAGCCACCACCATTAATAAACACTTGTTGCACTTAGGTCATACAAAGATCAATAAATGGATGACAGTTTTAAAAATCACCAAAGGATCACAGAGGGATATTTAGATTTAGAGTCATTGCTATATGCCTGGAAACTGAAGGAAAAGTGTCCAAAAACACTTACACTGGAGAAAATCTCATCAGGACTACCATTGTGGATTTATAAGCAGGTATAGAAGGAATAGATTAGGCACTGAATAGAGAATGCAGTGGTGTACAAATACAGTTCGTATAGCTAGGTAGTATGAGCTGGATACTTCCATGCACTGCATACAGGAATATAAGTTGGCTTAAACTGTATGGAAACAATTTGGCAAAACATATGATACCCTTTGACCCAGTAATCCTCCTTTAGATATTCAAGCTCAAAGCAAAATTGGAAATTCAAAAAAAATACATATAAAATGACATAGATCATGGTACTGTATATTAAAATGAGAGTAAGACAAATTAAATATCTAATAATATTATTATGCATTTATAGTGTGAATATGTTTGCAGCCACTAACAGTAACCTTTATGTATTGTACTTAAAGAATAATTTATGCTGTGTAATATGAATGGGTAATGCAAAAAATGAAATCATGCTTCTTACATACAATCCCAATATGAAAATATTTAATGAGGCTTTTTTAGGTGCAAAATTCAGAACCCATTCATATTACTTTTAAAAAGTGTTTTGTTAGGGGATCCCTGGATGGCTCAGCAGTTTGGCACCTGCCTTCGGCCCAGGGCGTGATCCTGGAGTCCTGGGATTGAGTCCCGTATCAGGCTCCCTGAATGGAGCTTGCTTCTCCCTCTCTCTCTCAATCTCTCTCATAAATAAATAAATAAAATATTTAAAATTTGTTTAAAGTATTTTGTTATTATGCCTCAAAAAAAGTGTTTTGTTAAAAGATGCGTGCAAATTTAGGTTCAGAACTAAAAAGAAGTCACAGATTAAGTTCTAGGGACTTCTTTTCGTTTCTGGATCTTAATGGATTTCTTGGTCCTCTACTTTTTCTAAGCTTGTCCTTGTGCATTGTCTCCACTCTTAACTCCCCTGTACTAGCTTTCTCTAATTATGCATAGTAGCTTTTCCATTGTAACTTCGAGTCATACATGTTCATGACTGCTTCTCTGGCTTAAATCTACCTAAAGCCCCCCATTTCTACTTAGAGAACATGGTTCTGATTTGGCCACCTCATATTTTAAATGAAGCCAAGGCTTGGGTTATTTACCTGCCTATGAATTGACTGCCCTTGGATCAGGAGCCATTTTTGCACCACTAGGTCATTCTGGTCTGTGGATGAGGACACATAAAAAAAACAAATGGCTTTCTCTGTCCAAGCACTTCCTCCATCACTGCCTTTCCTGGGACTACAAACTCTATATCTAAACCAAACTTATTTTCTAAATATACCTCATCATTTCACTACTCACACTGTTAGCTTGCCTTTTCTCACTTAGAATTGTCATCACTGAATTCATGATTAATCTCAAAGCTCCATCTCTTGCATGCCTCCATGAAGTCCTTTTTTTACTACTCTAGGAAAAGTTAACACTGTCATAGCACTCTGTTCATGATTGTATGATAGGACTTACGGCATTATAGTTCCATTATGAGAGTAATATACAGGAACTATTGACTATAAAGAGCATGCTTTTAACACTATTCTCTTGGGAAGTTTATGAAAGAAAACAATAAGACCATAAGTTTGTTAACATTATGATAGTGAACATAGGGGCAAAGCCAGCACCCACACACATACACACACACAGAAACCATATATTCATAAAACTCAACAAAACTTGGTTTTCTAATATCCTCACACATGAAAATTATCAATGTATTATTTCTGAGCTGTGTTGTTTTTCCCCTTTAAGAGACTCATCTAATGGTGGAAGAAGCGCTTTTACAACAATGGTGTCCTCTTTTAAACACTGAAATTAAAAAAAAAAAAGTTTCTATTTTCTGCAAGAGTCAAATTTTTCAGTGAATATTTCAGGCAAATGAATAAGCACTTTATTAGCTCCATGCTTTGTTTCAGTGGTTTCCATGGGTGAAATGGCTTCGCCAAATTCCATGTGTAAGTTGGTCAGATAGAATAAGAAATTAGATTTCCATAATCTTTTTGGGAACTTTCAAACTTCTGTTATCTCACAGGACCCAGAAATTGAGTTGAGGCTTTCTTACTAAGCCAGGTTGTAGCAACAAACCCAGGAGTCAGTAGCTCAATTTTCTACTTCTTTGCATCAAATTTTCTCTTGAAAATGATGCACAGAATATTGAAGAATGGCAAGGAGGAGCCTCTGTGAAGTGTTAAATATTTGGTTCAGTGGGTCCTATCAGCAGGTAGGGCCTGTGGGGAGCTTGTTTATCCAGCAGAACGATCTCATTATGAGGACAGTGATGTAGTATAGTTTACTTCATACCCTGAAGCCATTCAAGGAAACAACTGAGTGAGTGATAGTCATCTCAGCCTTGTATTGTGCTATTATAACTTGCAATAACTGGCAGCATATTAAAATAGAGATCAGGGACTACAGCTACTCCATTGAATAAAGTTCTGAAATTTCAAAGCTGCTGAATTATTCAGTATTTTCCAATTTATAGAATAAAAGAATATGTGATTGACTATTTTATGGCACATTAATGGAAATAAAGAAAGAGAATGCACAGGCTTTATACATTTCGCAGTTCATATTTATTTCTCGTAATTTCATGGTACCCAAGTGGGTCTCTGTAAAGGCCAGTGTGGCCCTTGCTGTCAAATACAAAGACAGGAACTTGCCTTTGAATTTTAGAGAACAATAAAAGAAGAAATGTTTTTTTTAAAAAAACCCACCTTAATGAATGATCACTAAAAGGAATCTACAACACTACCCTTTTAAGCTTTGAAATACTCATGAATACCAGATTGAAAAAATAAAATAAAGTAAGGTTTGAGACCAATGTCCCATCTTGTCCATAACAATATACTGGGAACAACATAAACTGTAAGTTTAGAATAGAAGGGAACCCTGCTTAATGTGATATGCAGTAAGATTATCAGATGCTTTATCCTATCCCTAGCAGTGCCCAGAGTACAGCGGGTACCCTGTAAATGTTTGTGGAAGTAATGAATCAGTGAATGCCTTCCTGCAGAGGTCACTCAGACTAAATACTGTAAAATCATTCCTTCCCCCACAAATTCAAATATTTTCTGTTTGAAACATATTAAAGAACAAAAAAATAAACATATTAAAGGAAAGATGCATGGCTTGACTACCAAGGCTCTGGGCTCTATACGTTTGAGGGGTATACAAAGGAACCTAGCTATGGCTTTTTGGTACAGTGCCCAAAGAAAGAATATTTGAGCTGAATGAACCATGAGAAGTTATTAGTTCCTCTTTAAAGGAATTTACTAGTTAACCAAATAAGAAGCAAACTGCCACTTTCTGAGAATTTGAACTTGTATGTAAATAATAGCAGCTAACTGCAATAAATGTTATCATGAAGTAGCAACTGTTAGGCCAGAAGATTCCTCTGGTTTTTTCATTTAATCACTATTAATAAACAGACTATGTAGATAATCTCAAACCAGCACTTGAGAATCTTTTAATTGATAGTCATATTGCAGCAACTTAAATTTGCTTTGAATTTAGTAGATGTTCATATTAACATCTGTCCAGTGTAGTTTTTCATGTAAGTACATCCTCTCAAATGTATCTGCCCTCAGAAAACATTCACACTCAGAGGCTATCCCCTCTTAAAGGCAGGGGAAAACAAAAACAAAAACAACTAAGTCTGAATCAATGTAATTTCTACTGTCTAAACATAGATTTCTCCTTGCTGTGATTATTTTAAAGAATGCCTGAACATGTCAATAAAGCCTCTAAGGTAGAGTTTAAGTTTCAAAGAAACCTTCTATGTTTGGTTTTTAACCTGTTCTTGGCTCTTTAAATACAGCCAATAAATATATGAGAAGATACAAAATATTCCCCATGAATTGTTTTCTGAATTTATTACCACTTTTAAATGCAGAAGTCTGATACTGTTTATGAAAATACTATGTAAATGAAGGAGCTCTAAATAATTGAAATGAACTGTTACTTTTACACCCATGACAAAAATGAAAAACGCAGATCCTGAAGGAGGTGCACAGATACTCGCTTGCAATACCCTAAACAAAATGCAGTGTCAATAGATTCCCATCATGACACATACATGATTCTACATATAAATGTATATGAACACCTGAATAGTGTGTAGAACTAATATGTGTATGGCCTATTATGCGTTTTCATGAGACCTCTTCTACAGTGATAAAAATAGACTTAACATCACTAAAAAAAAGGCTCTACCTGTTTTAAAATTCTCATTTAGAAATTTACTTGAGGAGCAGTATACAAAATGTATACTTTTGTGTATTTTCCCCCACAGTTTTTGCACTAAATCAAATAGACAATGTGTGATATTATTTATATAAAAGAAAATGCATATTAAAACACAACGTGCTTCATTCCCATTTCTTTTGAGTGTTTCTCTGACTTAAGAGGATTTGAATGCTCAACAGAGCTCAGAGTATGGAAAAGATACACAGACATACTTTTGTTGCACTGACCAGACAATGTAAGCAATAGTGTTCTGCTGTAAACTCCTATAATAAAGGCAAAAAAAATGTTTTGTAAGATAATAAGTCTTCTACCCCAACTGCACTTGCCAACTTCCACCTCAAACCTGTTTCTGCTCCTTATTTCTGTCAATGATGTCACAATCCTGTTGGGAATCCTGGTTTGAAATGGCAGCCATCCTTGACTCCTTCTTCATCTCTCCTGTCTGATTAATCTTTCCATCCTGTTGATCCTACCTCTACATTTTCCCCCACATTTCTTTTTCATATCATTCCCCACTTCTGTTCCTCACTTCTACTATTTTAAGAACTAAGTGGTCTCCTTGCTCCTAGTTGAGTCCTTTCAATCCATCCTTGATATTATCACTAGAGCATCTTCTGAAATGTAGATCAGATTAATACCACTTCCTTTACAGATATTTTCCATTGTCTACATTGACTAGAGCAGTGGTTCATCTCAGAAGCATCACCTGGGAACTTCCTAGCAATGCATATTCTTAGTTCCTAAAAAACATTTTCTGAATCTGGAACTGATGGTGGAGCCAGACAATCTGTCTTTTGATATCGTTTTCAGATGATTCTAATGCACACTAAAATTTGTAAATTACTGGGCTAGGGGATTAAGTTAAGGTTCTTGGCATGGTGTCTTGTCAAATACACCTTTCTGATCTTATTTTCACCAGGTTACATTCTTTTCCTCTCTACCTCATTATACCATTTCAGAACCTTACCCTTTACTGTCCTAACGGGGATATCCCATTGAGTTGAAATTTTCTCTTCTGAACATCAAGTTTTAAATTGAGGCACAATTCAAATACCATCTCTTTCTAAATTCTTTTTGATCTTCTCAGTCAGATTTCTTTTCCATTAATGTATGTGAAAAAATAGAAAAGAGTTCGGGCTTGAGATAGAATAATCCTCTTGCTCTGTGTTTTCTCAGCAGTGCTATCTTTACTGTTGAAATTTCTCCATTCTGCTTTCTGCTATATGTAGTTGTTGACATGTCTTTCCTCCCTAAAAGATAGGTTCTGCAATGTCAACACTTGTGTCAGGAATCTTTGTTGTAGAATAGAATTGCACATAGTAGGTGACTGATAACCTATGTGAAATCACCCCAAAACATGTTTTGAATGGTAATGCATGCTTATTTCATTTGTTCATTGCTACAAACAATAGCCCATTTGGAATTGCTCTCAATTTTAAAGACCTTTATAACTTACAATCTTTAAAAATAGAATTCTGTTCTGATATATTTTCTAAAAAAAGTACAGTAAATATGCACCATAAGCCTTAATACTCTCTTTAATGGGTCATTTTGCAGGGTGTCCTGCCATCCAACAGGCCTTTCCCTGTGACACTAAGTTGGAAAAGAGGTTAAATCTGTTCACTCTTTGCTTGGTTTGTTGCTCATCATGTTGATATTTAATGCAACATCCAAAAAATGTCCCATAGGTATAAAATTCCTGAAACTGGCAATATTTTTGCCCTATCTCTACGTATATAGCTTTCTCTATTTTGTGGCCCAAATAGAGGGAATTTGTGGGGATAAACATGAACTAAGTGAATAGCGTAATAGTATGCCTAATGAATGTAAAACAAATGTGTTGCTTTTAATAAATCAACAAGGATTTACTGAGTCCTGAGATATGTTCAGTTTTATGGAATAAAATTGTTCTGAGTCAAAAAAACTGTATTGCTTTGCAGTATTACAAAAGGAAAGGAAAATGCATGGTGTTAATTTTTTTTCTAAATTAGTGAGGTTAAAAATACTAAGAAACAATAGGGACACCTGGGTGGCTCAGTGGTTAAGCATGTGCCTTCAGCTCAGGGCGTGATCCCCAGGTCTGAGATCAAGTCCCACATGGGGCTCCTTTCAGGGAGCCTGCTTCTCCCTCTTCCGGTGTCTATTATGAATAAATAAATAATTTTTTAAAAATACTAAGAAACAATAGTAATGAGTGATACACATTTCCAGTAACAATTTAAGTAAATATTTATTCAGGTGATCACAATGGTAAAGCAAATATAGATATGGAAATAACTACAGTTATATAATTAGAGATATATTAGATTTAGATTAATGGATGATAGATAGATAGATAGATAGATAGATAGATAGAGATAAATATATAAAGCCCCAGTTCTCACAGTATCCACAGTTCAATGACGAATGAAATCCATGTAAGCAAATATTTATTCACTATGATTCATGTTAAATAGAGAACGCTGAAGAAATAAACAACTGAAAGAGTAAGAAAAAACATCTTTGAAGTAAATTGAGATTGCTCTCTCCTCGAAGGATGGACCATATGCATCAAGATTTAACATATCGATTCCTTATGCCTAGAATAATAACAAAAAAACAAAAGAATCCAGATTTTCTTGTAGTAGAATGTGTCAACTTGTGTTCACCCAAACAGTGGGGCTTTTCCTATTCCTGCTCTGTGTGAGAATGGCAAAGAACATCCACTATATTCCAGGTACCATGTTAGATACTTCCTCATATCATTTTTCAACATGAAGAAAAGAAAAATATTCAAAGACCATATGCGTCTTAAGCAGAATTTACTTCCATGCAAGGCAGGGGTAATATATATTTTTTAAATATTTTATTTATGTATTCATGAGAGACACAGAGAAAAGGCAGAGACATGGGCAGAGGGAGAAGCAGGCTCCAGGTGGAGAACCCGATGTGAAACTCGATCCCAGAACTCTGGGATCACGCCCTGAGCCTAAGGCAGACGCTCAACCGCTGAGCCACCCAGGCGTTCCAAGGCAGGGATAAAATCCAACACAGAGAGATGGGGATTTCAGATGAACTGTCAGAAAATGGCATGGAAAAAATTGATCACATACCTGCATGCAAGGGAAAACAACCCTTATGAAGACTATTTCCCAGGCCAAAGGCAAGTGTGGACCTTAAAAATGGCAAAGCCAGATTTCACAAGGAAAACTGATTCATGAGTTTGTACAAGTGTTGGGGGCCAGTTGAAGGTTTGACCATTATACTGGAGCTTTGCATAGGTGATTGCCAAATCCCTAGTTTACCTGTTGACCTAGATAGTACAGTTGAGTCACATACCACAAACTGTCCAAGTTTATTATCTAGCTGTTTTCCTGGCCATTTATTAAGAGGTGATTGCTTTCTGGAGCCCTGACTGCTCACTGCCTGCCATCCCTCACTCCCTCCAGGGCATGCAGCAAGCACAAGCACAAACCTAAGGTGCAGCGAGATTCCCTTTATCAACACTAGATCAACCCCACAGGATAGTTTTTCAACACGCAGAAATAAAGGCTCTGAGAGCTTAACTGACATGCTTGATCTTGATGTGGCTGGGATTTGAACTTGGATTGGGTTGGTCTAGACATCATCTACTGCCATACATTACATATGTTTAACCAACTCGACCTTCATTAACAGGCATGTCCGTATAGAGAATGACATTGTTTTTCATGGTGAATGAGTCCCCAGAGCCCTTTCTGGTTAAATTATGTTCAGAAGAATTTCATTGTTCCGTTTTATATCTTTATGTGGAATACATGCCTCTCTTTTCTTTATCACCCAGTTTAATTATCCAGAAAAGCTCATCCACTAATCAGCCTTGATTCAAATATGTACTGAGTCTCCCTAAAGTCCATGCTCTTCCTGGAGTATCAAAATGCAATCTTATTTGGAAATCGGGTCTTTGCAGATGTAATTAATTAAGATAAGGTCATACTGGAGTAGGATGACCCCTAAACACAATATTATTAGTGTCACAAAAAGAGGAAAAGCCACACAGACACACACAGAAAATGTTATGTGACAATAAAGGCAATGTTGGGAGTGCCATGCCTACATGCCAAGAAACTCTAAGGATTTCCCTCTGTCACCAAAAGCTAGGAGAAGGGCAGGGAGCCGATTCTCCCTCAGAGTACCCAGAAGGAACCAACCCTGCTGACACCTTAATTTACAGCTTTAAGCCATCAGAGCTGTAAAAGCATCCATTTTGGTTATTTATTTAAGCTCTTCAGTTTGTGGTACTTTCTTACAACAGTGCTAGGGAAGCAGTACGCAATGTTTAATGTACATGGTGATGATGATTTAAGGTAGACCTTAGTGTGGCCCTGTGAATGTGTGGGACACCAGCCATGGAAGATTGACATTGCCAGGAGGAGACAAGAAAATATACAGAGGAGTTCCTCCAATGACAAAAACAATAAGTGGTGCTACATATTGAGTAACTCTAGTCCTAGTTTTTACCTTGATTCCTGGGAAAGATGATGACTGTCTCTTCCAGGTGAGGAAAGGCCCTGGAGGATCTGGTCACTCTCTTTCCCACTCCCTTCCTCCAGATATCCCAGCCTTCCTGCTCTCCTATAAACATATCTAGTGTATTCCCATCTCAGGACCTTTGTTTTGAACCCTGATGCCCCGCATATTTGCCCAGGTGACCCTCTGCTCATATATTAGCTCCTCAAAGAGCCCCTTCTCTGGCCACTGTATTAAGAGCACCGTAGACATTCTGTCCTCTTAATATGCTTTATTTTTGCCTCCAGACACATTATATTGCTATGGTTCTTGTCTGTCTTCTCTGAAAGAGCTGGAACTCTGTTTTGTTCACCACTCTACCCCCAACACCCAGAGTGTTCCCTGTCCTACAGTGCATGCTGAATAAATGAGTGAATTATGTAACCTGAGACACAAAGAGGTTAGCTGTCAGTTTCCCAAGGCCTCCCTGAACTCAAAATTGATTCTTTCTGACTCTGTACAGGTAGGGTAGCTCAGAAGTAGGTCCAAAAGTCTGGAAGAAGTCCAACCTGACATAATAATGTAAAGTTGAATTGAATTATAGAAGCAGTAGGCCCTAAAAGCACTATATTTGCAGATGTATATATCCTTATGCTTCCTTTGGGGAACTTGGCTGGTTAGGAAGGGCTACTATTTTAGTTCAAGAGGCATTCAGGGGACATTATGGGTCCCTGTTGATCATAGACTAGTGAACTTATGAGCAGAGATGTTCAGTGAATATTTACCTTGAGTTATAGAGGGTTCCCTGCTAGTCAGAAGCATAACACTCCTCAAACCTATATAAGACTGCAAGGAAAAAGACCCAAGAGTTCATGTTGCTGACTCCACTTTAGAAGCCAGGAATCTCTTTGTCCTTCTTTTCTTTCTGAAAATATAAAACCCTGACTTTCTTTTGCCTTGGACAAAAGATTTATTTTATCCAACCAGGAAAAATATAGAAATATATTGGATCATCAAAGAAAAATTTGTGTGCAGCAAAGACCAAGGCCAGATTGCTATTCTAACCCAAAGATGTGCTGTTTGGGCTTGGCTTTGATGTTCTTCTACAAGAAGGATAAAAATTATATCCCTAGTTGCTGTAGATTCTAGAGACCTGGGAATATTGTAGCATTTCTGATGATCCCACAGCAAATGAACTGTTGGTTCTGAGCAGCTATTGACCCTGAAAATTGATTTTTTGAAGATTTTATTCATTTATTTATTTATTTTTGAGATATATAGAGAGAGCACGAGTGAGCAGAGTGAGGGGCAGAGGGAGAAGCAAACTACTCCCCACTGAGCAGGGAGCCGAATGTGGGGCTCAGTGTGGGGCTCGATCCCAGAATTCTGGGATCATTACCTGAGCAGAAGGCAGACACTTAGCCAACTGAGCCACCTAGGTGCTCCTGAAAACTGATTTTAAGCATGCTTTACATAAACCCCATGTTGTTGTCCACAAAAATGGCTTCTCCCCCCTTATTGGATGATATGGACAACTCCTGGGTCATTGTCATTGTTTGTTTGCTGTTAGGTCACAGGCAGTAACTCTAGACAGCGTTTCAAAGAGAAATGAAAAAAAAAAAAAAACCAAAAAAACAAACAAACAAACAAACAAAAAAAAACAAAGAGAAATGAGTCACTCTGATGTTATCCAGTAAAGGAAAAGGTAACAACAGCACTGAGGAAAGGGTAAGTACAAAATGCTGCTGTAGTTTGTAATGGACCAGGGGATGTCAGAGGTGAGAAGAGAGGGATTAGAAGTTTGAAGGGCTGCAATGGCTGAGCAAAAGGATGTCCCAAGTCAGCCAACATATCTCTTTATCACGCCTCAGGAAGCTTCACTGCCTCCTTTTGTTTTTATGGCAGATACAGACGCAACCGGTTTCCTCAACCTCAAGCTTACCTGTAGGGTAGAGCTGAAGGAACTGGAAAAGCTTGTGGTAACAGTCTTTCATTAAAAAGACCATGCCAAAAATAAATAAATAAATAAATAAATAAATAAGACCATGCCAAAGGGACGCCTATATATATATATATATATATATATATATATATACACACACATACACACACACACACGTATATATGTTTGTAAATATATATATATATATTTTAAAGAATACCGAAATTGATTGAATTATAATGTTGAATTAAATGATTTTGAAATAGAGCAAAGTGGATATGACGAATCTAGTCAGAGATTTAGGGTTGATAAATGGTGACTCTGACAATTTTCCCATTCACTTATTGGATGAGTGCTATTTATACTTATGCCCTGTTTTTGTAATTTGAGACAAAAAGTGTGTAAACTATACCTGGTGCTCAGTTAAAGGAATTGTACATGGAGTTAATAAGAGCACATGTAGTCAAATAGGCATTTATATAGATGGCTGTCATAAAAGGAGACTAGGAGAGAGTTTTTGAAAATCTATTTAAAACTTAGTATAAAACCTTAAAAATGTATTATTTGATCCTGTAATTGAACTTCTGGGATTCTTTTCTGAGGAAATAATACTTTTCTTTTTCTTTCTGGAGGGCAAAGATGTGGAACATTGTATGTAAAGTTGTTTTATAACAGAATTACTTAGAACAGCCAAACCTAGGGGAAAGACTTTAAGTCACCTAACATTGGAAGAATTAAGTTAATTATAATGTGGCATTATTATGGAATATTATGCAATTATTATAAAATATTCAATAAAAATCATGATATAAAATTTTATGTATCATCCCAATTGGGAAAAGAAACTGAGTAAACAAAAGGACAGATTATGAATGAATGGTATTCTCTTTTTACTCTCTTGAGTATATAGCATCTCTTGAGTAATATCAATTCTCTTTTTACTCTCTTATAGTTTCTGTCTTTTCTTTTTAACCATTAGAAAACAAATACTTAAAAAAATCCTCACCAAGTACATGCTATACAATGCATGGGTTTTCATGTTTCAGGGATATCTTGCTAGAATTTGGAGGCTAAGATAGAATGGAGGGTTATATACACTAACAGAATCTTATTTGCCTTGCTGCCAGTCGTCCCCTGATGAAGAGGGAACCATATCTCAGAAGAAATTTGGTAACAACTGACCAAGGTCTGCACCCACCTGAAAATGACCTACACTGAGAGGGTGATACATGATAACTTCCAGGCTTCAGGCTTTGCTAGGCAAAGGGTATTCTAGAAATTGGATTTCTGATCATTGGCAGCATCTCTTGAGTAATATAAATTCTTACCACCCACATAAATCTCTCCAAAGTATTTGAAAGAGCTCTCCCACAATTGTTACACTGTACATATATTTCAAAGGCCAAAATCTGGAAACATTCCACCCCAGACAAGCAGAATCCAGAAAGGAGAAATGAGGACGAATTGCTGTATAAAGCAATGCATGCTCTAAAGGTTAGCTTGCATCGTATTTTGCTGCTGTCATTGATGCTGATAATTTGGGGGCATCTCTGCCACCATTGCCAATTTTTACTTATGAAGTCCGTATTTGGCAAATATAGTGGACACTAATTAAAATCTAGCCTCAGCCTTTTTGTTTGGTGTCTGTGATAGCTTATATGCATGGCCTACACTTGCCTTAAATAAATTCATGTCTCATGTGCGGGATTTTCCAAGCACACTAGGGGTAGAAAGAAATAATGCCAATGTGACAGTATGCATTTTAGGTCTGTCTGTGAGTCTTTTAAAAAGAAAATTCATTACATTTTTATTGCCTAAAAATTTTTAAATCTTTCTCAGATCTTCATTTCTCCTTCTTTACCACCATTGCCCAAACATAAATCTCTACCTAAAAATAGAGCTAGCACAGTACATCCAAAACTATTAGACTGGCCCCAACACATCACTGGTTAAAACTTTTCTGTATCTCCCCCATCACCTTCACAATGAAGCCAAACATTTGTTTACATCTCATAAAAGTACCTCTGCAGTTTGTCTTTGCTCCCTTTTTTTCCTATGTCTTGCTCTTTTCTGCTTTAAACTCATTTCGAGGGACGCCTGGGTGACTCAGCGGTTGAGTGTCTGACTTTGACTCAGGGCATGATCCCCAAGTCCTGGGATTGAGTACCCGTATCGGGCTCCCTGCATGGAGCCTGCTTCTCCCTCTGCATATGTCTCTGCCTCTTTCTCTCTTTCTCTGTCTCTCATGAATAAATAAAATCTTTAGAAATAAACTCATTTCTATACCACAAAACCTGCAGAATTCTGCTACTTGTTATTTCCTTGTCTTTAAATTTGTGTGCACTTCCAAAGTCAATATCTGTCTGCCTATAGATAAGGGCTATATCTGTCTCTCTTGATTTCCAACCCCTAGGACAGAAATTAGGATGAAGTTAGTTCTCATCATATGAATAAATCTGTGTTAGATCAGCTTTCCTAGAATAGAGCCCAATCAGGGATTTTCAAGGTGCAAACTGATTGAGTGCTCTTCAGGAAAATCTTAAAAGGGAAGGAAGGGAGCAGAATAGGAGAGGGAAATTTGCTGAGGGAAGAGGTCACAGGTAAACTGGAGTCAGCCTGGTCCACACACAGAGGAGCTCTGGCACACAAACTGCACTTTTGGGATGTCCCTACTTGATGCAAAGGAGCAGCCTTTTGTACACTCCCATAGGTCAGTTATTGACAGTAGGCACACCCAAAGGGATGTAAATTTCCCAAAAGGATGGTTCTGTCAATCAAGGGTAATTTTTAAGAGAAGGAGAGAACTATGAGCTGTTAGCCTGAGATACTCAAAGTAGCTGGAGGGGAATGGATGCATCAGTGTAGTAAAGGGGATCAGGTTGGGGCATCTGTTACATTATCATAAATGTCTTAACCATTTAAAAATTATTCCAATGTATCTAACCAAGTAGATAAGAGTAATATAATTTGTGCTTTTAGAAGTAAAATCTTATGTTTTCATATTAGAATGTAACATGTAAGCTTGACACATGGTTATACTTTTTTTTAAGGAATGCAGCCTTCAAGCTTGTTACCATGGGAATATTAGTAATAGTGACTTAATTAAAAATACTTTCCCTAATCTCATTTGAATATATTTGCATTATCCAGTCTATGTAGCCTTTGTTCATAAAGTGGTACATCGGTATGAACCCCTTGTAAAGGAATTAATTCTGAATCTTAGTTCCATCACTGCCTTCACATAAGTTTCTAGAACATTATAGGAGGCAGCAAAAGCACATGAATACGGTGCTTCCTATTCCTGCCTTCCTAAATGACTTTATGGTTTCATAAGGTCCCATGGACTATGAGGGAGTATGTATACTGCAGAGGGGTCATTGAATTAGAGTATTTCCATGAAAGCCTCTCAACAAGTAAGGAGAATACAAATGGTAAACTTTCTGGGAGAAGGCTTAACAAGGGTGTATTATTCTGAAAGACGGAAAAGCAGATTAAATACTCCTGGCCTACTCAATCACTGGTGATAGTTTTAATAATAATAATGGTGACTTACATAACAGAATTAACAGTGTCTAGAAAAACTTTTGGAATGATTGTTCCCAATACTTTTGGAATGATTGTTCCCAAGCCAGCAAAGCTTGTGTGCTGAAGTAAGGAAAAACTAAATGAATCAGCAGTGATTCTGGTCATCAAAAGTTAGGTGTAAGGTTATCACGTTTTGTTGTAAGATTTCAGATGTCCTGCTACACAAGATTTAAAAAAAATGCTTTGTGAGTATATAAGAAAAATGTATTCATAAGGAGATGCATACTGAAGTACTGAGGGGTGAAATGTCATTATTTTTCTAACTTATTTTCAAATGGCTTAGGAAAAAAATTATAACACACAGAGTAAGAGAGAAGAATGTGTATATAAATGAGGCAAAATGTTACAAAGATAAAAAAGATACCATTCTTCACTCACTTCATTTATTAAAATGCCTTAATTACTGAAAAAAGACATAATCCCATCATTAAATGTGTTTATCCAAATAACTTGAAACTATATTCAATTATTTCTATATTACTTGTTATCCTTCTCAAAAATGTATTAAAGCATGTTAATAATTTTATTGTTTATTTTTGAACATCATACATTAAGCTTAATGGTCATAGAACTTCCTAAGCCATAGATCCTACATCTGTTTCCATATTAAAATGAACTTAAAGTGTCTCTGACAACCAAGGTGCTATTATTTCTTCATTTTACCTCTGCCTTTTCCTTATCTTTTGACTCTGAACTATTTGAAACTTTTTCCTAATTGATAGTTAAGTACTAAATAACTTTATTTTTTTAAAAGATTTTATTTTTTTAAGTAATTTCTACAGGCAAAATGGGGCTTGTACTCACAACCTCCAGATCAAGGCTAGCATGCTCAACTGACTGAACCAGCCAGGTGCCCCAAAGACTTTTTTTTTAAGATTTTATTTTTAAGTAATCTCCGCACCCAACTTGGGGCTTAAACTCACATCCCTGAGGTCAAAAGTTGCATGTTCTACCAACTGAACCAGTTAGGCACCCCTGAATAACTTCAATTTTTTCAGTAATATTTATAGTTTTCTTTTGACGTTTTCCTGTGTAAGTATATTCTGAAAGTATGTATTAATATCTCTTTCCCCAGTGCAACTCTCCCGTTGTTTTCTTGATCTAATTTGTTACTAACTCTTTACCATTTTCTAGACTAAATATTTTTGTTTGATGCTTTAAGCATTTTGCTTTATCTTACAAATCTTCTGGGAGTTTGAATAATTTTATCTCACTGTTTGTACTGCTACCTTGAAGGTATTTCAGCCTTTTTCACTGGCAGAGATGTCTTCTGTGACAGATGGCCTCAGTTACAATAACTTGATTCTAGAATTGTATAATTCATATAGTGGTAAAACAAGATGATTTCATGCTTATCACCAGAATTATGACTGTTTAAAATAAAATCCCACCTAAGATTTTTTTCCCACCTAAAATTTATTTCATGCAGTGGCATAAGTGTACAAAATAATGTTGATAAATATCACATATAATTCATATAGCCTTGATACCTCTGTGTATAGTTCTATTATCATATTTAGTGTGGTATGCAGGCTCTGTAGTGGTCACTGACGAGATCTACACTGCCAGTGTAGATGTACCACTGGCAGTAACTGGTACATTGATGTCCACCAAACTTCTAGCACATTTACTCCACATGTTACCAAAATACAACTCTTTGACAGGAATGTTAGACCACTGAGGAGGGCACTTGATGGGATGAGCACTGGGTGTTATGCTATATGTTGGCAAATCGAACTTCAATAAAAAATTAAAAATTAAAAAAAGGAATGTTAGACCAGGATTTGGTAATTGAAATTAACTAAATTAAAGAGTGTTGTGAAATTAACAATACCTTAGTTAGGAAACAAAATATTATCGTGACCCTGAATTCTAGGATCAGACATAGCTGGGTGGGAATCATGGCACTGGTATTGAGTTTCTTCAGTTGTAAAATTTAGTTATTAACTGATGTTCTTGCTCATTCACTCAGTAACTGTGTGTTGAGCTGGTTAGCAGGCAGAGTTCCAGGCACTTAGGCTAAAGAAATGAGTTAGAAGGACAAAGTTCCTGACCTTAAGGGGCTTACATTCTTCTGGGGAGTCAAAACAAACAGAAAGTGGGTACATAATGTAACATCACAGAGTAATAAGTTCTATAAAAAATATTGAAGCAGAATCTGAAATAAGTGATCAGGATAAAAAGCTGGTGTTCGGACAGGGCATTTACAAAGACTTCTTCAAGGAGGTGATTTCTGGAGGAACGGAGGGAGGAATCCATGCAGTTGGGGAGAAAGCGTCTACATTGGAGCACCTGGGTGGTTCCATTGGTTAAGCGTCCTACTCTTGGTTTTGGCTCAGGTTGGGGTCTCAGGGTCACTAGATCAAGCCTCATGTTGGGCTCCACACTCAGCATGGAGTCTGCTTGGGATTCTCTCCCTCTCTCTCTGCCCCTTCCCCTGCTCACTCTCTCTCTCTCTCTCTCAAATAAAAAATAAATAAATAAAATATTTTTTAAAAAAGATAAAAGCAAATTTTCACGTAGGGAGAAGAGTTAGTTCAAAAGCCCTAAGGGATATTTTTGTGAAGGGTAAGTGAAAATTTGTAAACTCAGCCATAGTTTAGTGCTCATTAGAAGTTAGATATTATTTTAGGATAAGAAATGTAGATTAAAAAAAAGAAATGTAGACAATTCTATAGATCATGTGTCTTCTTTGCTCTAATAATGCACATCTTCCTTTTCATCTTGAATATTTTCCTTCTTTTGAATCCTACATTATTCATCCTATTCTCAGATCCTTTAGTTTGCCCTCTTTTTAATCTGTAGCAAGTCAAATTCTTCCTGCAGTACTCAGATGCTACTGCTGCTAGAGGTCCCTTTTTTTTTCTCTTTTGCTTAGTATTTGTATATTGTAAGTTCTGTCAAATTGGTTATCTTACTAATTAATGGGCAACTGCCCTCTCTAAGCAAGAAATCCACAATTTCTCTATGATGATGATAATGGGGATGCACCTGTGGTGTGCAGACCTGTTGTTTTGTGTGTGTGTGATTTTAAAAAATGGTGTCAAGGTGGTGTTTCCAGGAAACCCCGAAAACCCAACCAGCCCCCGCCCTCATCAGCCACATTTTCCACTATCGTTTCTATTTTAAACTTCCATTGATGCTTCCAGCAGAGCTAAGTGACTGTCTACCTCTGTCTCTGGCTGTCAAACCACTAGCAGAGCTTGACCTAATATTGTATTTATTTTGGCTTTATTTGGCTGCAAAATGTTTAATTTCTGATTTTGTCATTGAGTGTCCAATCAGAGGGATAAAACACACACTAATTTGAACAGGGAAAGTTTGTATAAAGAAGTATTAAACGTAACAGGGCATTGAAGTGATGAGATTGGCTAGTAAGAAAGAAAGATGTATTAGTCTTCTCAGTCGCCATAACAAATCAGCATAGCCTGAAAGGCTTACACACAGAAATGTATTTCTCACAGTTCTGGAGGCTGAGATGTCTAAGATCAAGGTGCTGGCTGATTTGATTTCTACTGAGAGCCCTCCTTCTGGCTTGAAAGATGGCCACCTTCTTGCTGTGTGCCCACATAGCCTCTTTTCTGTGAGCCCCATCTCATGGAGGAAGGGAGGGAGGGGAGAAGGGAGAGAGGAGCTTTCTGGTGTCCTTTATAAAAATACACTAACCCCTTTATGAGAGCTCTGCCCTCATGATCTCATTTAAACATACTTTTCCCCCAAAGACCCCACCTCCAAATGCCATCACATTGGAGATTGAATCTTCAACATGTGAATTTTAGGACATAAACATTCAGTCTATAGCAAAAGAGAACCCTAAAGACTAGAGGAATTGCCCTCATTTTACCCCTATGGCTGAGAGTGCACGCAAGTGAACCCACACCCCCATCCTCCTGCCTCTAGACCTGAGATCCAAACCTTATTAGGAAGGTTCATGGCTTACTGAATGGTAGACATCACTGTGGTGCTACAATGGGAGAATGTGTTGGAAATCTGCCCTCTAGAACTTGACAGAGATTTACCTGAGTTGCCTGAGAAAGCTGTTCACAGGAAGGTGCCTTGCCTGAAGCTCTGCTAAAAAAATCTCCAAGCAGCTGGCTACCATGTACTGTAGGAGCTGGCTACTGGAAAAGCAGGAGTCAGGTGCTGGAGAAGCCTCACCCACTGCAAGAACCTTCCAAGAAAGCATACTGGAATCAGGGAGAAAAACCCTTTGCTGCTTCAGTGTCTCTCCAGAGCCCTCTACTAACAAAGCTGTAGTCCCAGCCAGCAAAGGAGGAATAGTTCAAAGGTCCAGATCCATTTTCAAAACACAAGAAAAAAAAAAGTGGATTTAGAGTAAAAGGCAATAAACCAATAACCAATCAATTGTACCAATATATGTGAGAATAAACACCAGAAGAAACAAAGTGATGAATATATTGTTTATTAGCAGAGTCCATTACTTCTCAGCACCCTTCTGAGTTTTATCCATTGCTGCATCCTCTGTGCCTAGAGTAGAATGTAGCTCGATAGAGATGTCCAATAAATATTTGTTGAACTATTGGCTTCACTTTTTCCTCTAATGTTTTCTTTCTCTCTTTCTTTTTTTCACTATAGCTGATGGATGCACTGATTGGTCTGTCGATATCAAGAAATACCAAGTTTTGGTGGGAGAGCCTGTTCGAATCAAATGCGCACTCTTTTATGGCTATATCAGAGCAAATTACTCCCTGGCCCAAAGTGCTGGACTCAGTTTGATGTGGTACAAAAGCTCTGGTCCTGGAGATTTTGAAGAGCCAATAGCCTTTGATGGAAGTAGAATGAGCAAGGAAGAAGACTCCATTTGGTTTCGGCCAACGCTACTGCAGGACAGTGGTCTTTACGCCTGTGTCATCAGGTATTCTTTTAATTCTAGTATTGCTGTATTAGTTAAATCATATGCTGCTTTCCTATACTTAAATTTCGCTGCTATCCCTTTCACCTGAAGGTTTTGCCTCAATATTTGTGTGTGTTGCTGCTTTCTAAAATTCAGAACCTAAATCATAAAAAGATGGGATTGGAATTTATATTGAGACATTATTTCTGGCTTATGGAGAAAAGAGATACCATCTGGGTATCTACTTATGTTGCCAGAAATTACTAAAGACTATGAAATAAAATTTATAGAGGAGGTGAAATGTTGCAAATAAAATGTAAGCAAAGACTTGCAGAAAGGATGCATAGTTTATCGCTAAATGGGTTGTAACATTTTGTTATTGCCCTTCACAGACAAATAGAGCACAGATACCTCCGGTTCACACACATCTGTAAAGATGATTTAAGTAAATGTGTGTATGTGTGCTGGAAGACAAAGGCAACATTGCCATGTTAGGAAATAAGAAGGCTGTGTTCCAGATCATTTTTGTTAACTAAAAGTGCTGGGTCAATACAGAAATTTTCCTGGGCCCCTCAGGGCCAACGAAAAGTTAATAACAAAGTCTGTGCCTTTATCCACAAAGAAGCTCATCACACATCCATACATCTTTTTCTGCTTCTAGAAGAGACATACATGGTTTGCTTAATGATAATGCACTGAAACAGTCTCCATGTAACACATTGGTGGTTAAAAAAATCTCAGTTTAAGCATTTATCCATTCATGGGTTGTGAATCACACCCTGCATGAATGATGGTGGATGTCATTAGAGTATAAGAACATTGGCGAAGCAGGGTACAGGCATATAGATGGTGTGTTTAAATCTTTGTATTTGTGCATTTTTGTTATTAAGAGAAATTAAGCCAAATCTAATGCAATAGATTCTCAATTTGGAGGAAGTCTCAATTTAATTTTTCAAATTAAAATTCGACTTTAACTTCTGAAACTCTGATCTGCAGCTCTCACTTCTCTGTTTGCGGATCATGCCTTCCCCTCACTTTCCCCTAGAAGAATTACCTTTATGCTGAGTCATAGCCACAGGTGTATTAGGACATTAAAATCTGTCAAAGCCACATAAGAGTTTAAAAAAATCTTGTTAACACTAACAACACACAGGTTAAAGTTAGTTTTGGATAATATAAGTGAATACAAATAAAGTTGTGCTTGAGAAAAATGACTGATGGATTACAAAAGAACAAATGCATCATTTCGTTGGCAGCTCTTGTTCTTTCTGATAGGTTCTACTAGTGCTTTTATGGTCAAATATCTCTCTTCTTAGAAGTGGAGATTTTGCAATGACCTGGATAAATAATTGCCAAACTAGTATTGTTAAGGAGTACTCTTTGGACTGGCTTTCTTCACTTAACTAATAGTGATTTGGTTTAATTTTACTTTGTTTCTTTTTTTTAAAAATCGTTATTTCTGATTATCCATGCATGTAGAGGTGATTCTTCAGGATAGGCAAATGTGTGTCCTCATTTTTCTGAGATTAGAATTGAGCCGGATGTCCACAGTCTAACACTTCATTTCATTATTTATTGTTGATGAGAAAATAATGATGCGTTCACATTTGTAATCTGAATTTCTAAAGCACTAAAGCTGCAGTTCTTTGATGTGTTTAAATACACACTGTGACCCGATGCTCTGAGAAATTACATTAAATATCCCTGAATTTATAGTTGAAGTAATGAAGGAAAGGTTGAAAATTTGCAGAAACAGTGATATTTGCCATATGTTCACAGGGCTACATTTTAATGGAGGGTGCGAATAAAAGGCAAACGCTTTAAAGTTTTATATGTGTCAGGCCATATTCTAGAGACAGCGGTACAGTGCAGAAAAAGATAGTTTTCTTATTTGAATTGCTAGTGTTGGTATGGCTTCCTTTTTCAATTTGGAAAGCAGTACTCAAAATCATTATAAACAGCTATTTAAACATAGCTTGGTGTTGGTGTGAGGGGAGCCCAAGACTGTTAGTTGAGTCATTGACATTTTGGCACATTGTTAGCTCTCAGACCACAAAAATGTCACCATTAGTTTTTTGAATAATCCACTTGCAAAGAATTTTAGATGTTTGAAAATGTTAGCTTGTACTCAAATGTTCTAGTCTTTCTGGGTATTAGTGAAAAGGTTTAACACTACAGCTTCCCATGTACAGCTAATTTGCATTTATATCTGTATATGTGCAATTAAATGCCATAAATAATGGAATCACCTTAAGATTACTATCAGCATAACCAACAAGAACTTTCTTCCTCCCTTCTCTTGGTATCTGTTCAGGATGCAATAATACCACATACTTTTTTGCTGCATGCTACCTGGCTTTTCATTCAATTTTCTCCTTCCAACTTTTTTGTTTTATTTTTACATGAAAAAAATAAATGAAGGAGAGCTGTATGACAATTTCCTTTCTTTGGAATAAGTTCATTTTATTAAAAAACAGTAAAATTTTCTTGTAGTCTTGCCCCCCCCCCCCAATTTTTAACCCTCTTCTTCAATTATGCCCTATCAGGAGTTTCACAGGCAGAGCTAGCCAGTGTACATTTAAGGATTTTATTGCCTCCCCCAAATAGTAACGTACTAAGTTGTTTAGCACCATATTTTTTTCCTAAGATTTTTATTTTGTGTGAGCTCGAGTGGCTTATTACTTGGCTAAGTGTCTGACTCTTGATTTCAGCTCAGGTCATGATCTCCAGGTTGTGAGGTCATGTCTGCTCAGTGTGGAGCCTCCTTAAGATTCTCTTTCTCCCTCTGCCTTTCCCTGCCCTGGCCCTACTCACACTTTCTCTAACTAAATAAATAAAAATAAAATGATGTTTTATTTTTGAGGTAATTGCAGATTCATATTAAGTTGCAAGAAATATAATAAGAGATACTGTGAATCCATTACCTGGTTTCCCTCAATGGTAACATTTTACACAACTGTCATACAATCTCATAATCAAAGTCTTGGCATTGAAACAGTCAAGATACAGAACAATGTTATCACCTTAATGATCCCTCTTGCTGTCCCTTCACCTTTCTCCCCATCCAAACCCAAACCCCTGACAACCAGTAATCTTTTCTCTTTATCTACATTTTTAAATTAAAAAATGTTACTAAATGGAATCATACATTATATAACATTCTGAAATTGGATTGTTCACTCAGCATAATTCCTTTGAAATCTATCCAAGTTGTTACAGATATCTATAATTTGTTGCTCTTTATTACTGAGTAGTGTTCTACAGCATGGACATTATCACAGTGTTTATTCAGTCATTGCAAGACATCTGGGTTGTTTCCAGTTGTTGGCTATTGAAAATAAAGCTTCTATGGACATTCATGTATGTGTTTTTGTGAGAATAAGTTTCCATTTTTCTGGGGAAAATGTACAAGAATGAATTTGGATTGTATGGTACTTGCATGTTTAGTCATATCAGAAAGTGCCAAACTATTTTCCATTGTAGCCGTACCATTTTATATGCCCACCAGCAATTTGTGAATTATCCAGTTTCCCCACATCCTTGCAGCATTTGGTATTGTCATTATTTTTTTATTGTAACCATCAATATATTGTGATATCTCACTGTGGTTTCAATTTGCATTTCCCTAGTGGCTAGGTATTTTACACATTTTCATGTGCTGATTTGCTCTCTCTCTCTCTCCTCTTCATGAAACGTCTGTTAGGACTTATTGCTCTTTGTTCACTGAATTATTTGTGCTCTCTTAAATTTTGAGAATTATTTATATATTCTAGATACAGGTACTTTTTTGGATATGTGGTTTCCAAATATCTTCTGTCAATCTGTAGTTTATCTTTTCATTTCTTAACAAGATCCTTTGCAGTAAAGTTCGATTTATTATTTTTTTTCATTTGTAGATCATACTTGTGGTGTGAAGTATAACAACTCTTTGTCTAGCCCTGGATCCTGAAGATATGTTTTGTGTCTTTTTAAAAACTAACTTTTCTGTCAATAGTTTTATTGTTTTACATTTGTTTGTGGCCCATTTGAGTTAATATTTGTGTAAAGTGTGAAGTTTATTTAGGTCCAGGTTTAGCTTTTCAGACAGATGTCCAGTTGCTCCATCACCATTTGTTGAAAAAGCTATGCTTCCTCCATGGACTTGCCTTTGTTCACTTATTCAAAATCAGTTGGGCATGTTTGTGTGGTTCTATTTTTGAATTCTCTATTCTACACCTTTAATCTGTATGTCTAGATTGCTCTGTGCCAATATTGCTCTGTCTTGGTTAGCATAGATATATAGTAAGACTAAATGACAATTATAGTGACTCCTCCCACTTCATCCTTCTTTTTCTAGATTGTTTTAGCTATTGTAGGGCCTGTTGCTTTTTAAATCAATTTTAGCATAAGATTGTCTGTGACTACAAAAAACTTTACCGGAATATTGATGGAAATTGCATTAAACCTATAAATTAACTTGAGGAAAACTCTTATCTCTACTATGTTGAATCTCCCAGCTTCTGAATACAGCAGATCTCTCCATTTGTTTGGGATCTCTTTATTTGATTTCTTCATTAGCATTTTGTAGTTTTCAGATACAAATTCTATACACATTTTGTTAAATTTATACCTCAGTATTTTATTTTCTTTGGTGTGTTTGTGATAGTATCTTTTTAATTTCATTTTCAGCATGTACATTGTCAGTGTTGTTAGTAATGTGATTGATTTTTGTGTAATTCCTTTCTGAAAACATATTTTTTCAAATGACATACCTGTAATGTGTTCTATCTAGTATTTAGTTCTTTTGCCCAAGTCTTGTTGTTCTCTTTAGAGACTAAATAATTCTTCCTAATCATTGAAAGCACATATTAAGCATCTATCATAAGGTACTTAGAGAAATCCATTTATTCAGTCATCCTTGTAACACACATCTATCGAACATGAACTAATATACTAATGTTAGGATTACAGAGATAAAAAAATGTTTTTACCCACAGGTAGATTACATAAGAGAAAATAAGCAGTTGTAGTTACAGATACTGTGAGCACAATGTAGAATACAGTCAAGTTCCACCAAGATGGATTGGCCCCGTCCCTCCCAGTCTTCCAGCTTAAAAAGGCTGGAAATAACACAGCAAACAAACATAGGAAATCTGTCAAATGTGGAAAGAAGGATTGTCTAGAGACCTCAGGACTGGAGAAAATGACATGACCACAGTGTTCCACTTGCCCCACTAGATGATGTTGGCAGGGCCTAGTGAGGAGTTAATCTTCCATCCCCTGCCTGGCAGAAGCAGGCAGCAGTAATATGAAATCCCTGCCCGAGTAGGGCCAGCACACGTGAGTGGGGGGGCTGAGCTTTCATCTTGTGTCCCATGGAACTAGGTTAGAATTACATTTTGCTCCAAGAGTAGTGTCAGTGGGGTCCATTGGCAACCTGAGCCTCATCCCCCGCAAGACACATACACCCAGCAGCAGTGTGAATCTATGAGGCACTGTGAGTCAGGGCTGGTCACTGCTAGGCTTTAGTGCTCCTTTCTAGTATCAGTGGGGCTCAGTGGGAAGCAAAGCTTCTACCTTAAACAAGGCAGAATGAGGTGGTGGGAATTAGGGTTAGTTGGCATCCATTTTCCCACCCTTCCCTGGTGTCAGTGGGACTCACGGAGAAGTGAGCTTACTCCCTGACTGGAGGCAGCAAAGCAGTGTGGGTAACCAGCACACTCTCACCAGAAAGGTGTCAGCAGCGCTCAGGAGGCCACTGAGTGTACATAAGCACTTGGCCCTCATCTTACATTTCAACAGAATTGCCCACTTAAGGAAAAGATTAAATAGTATCCAAATTTTCATAATACCTAAAATGTGTAGACTATAATAAAAAAAACCCTCACTGGTCATGAGTCATAAAAATTACAACATGAATGAGAAAAGAAAACAGATACCAACACAGAGATGAATCAGATGTCAGAATTATCCAACAAGGATTTTAAAGCAACCGTCATAAAAATACTTGAGTAAGTAACTAAAAAATCTCTTGAAACAGATGAAAAAAATGGAAAATTTCAACACAGGAATATGAGAAAAACAAATAAAAATTGTGGAACTGAAAATTATAACGAAAAACTCATTGGAATGGTTTAATAGTAGAGTTGAGATGATGAAAGACAGTTTGACTTCTTTGTACTGTATTAAAACTTCACTGGCAAGGGCCACAGACTTCCAATTTCCAGATCCTCTGGATCTTTCTCAGTTTTCCTAACACCAATCTGTACCACTTCTATTCTTAGTTCTCTGATAGATAGTTCTGTAAATTTCCTTAGGATCCTCTTCCTTTTTTTTTTTTTTTTTTTTTTTTTTTTTTTTTTTTTTAGGATCCTCTTCCATTGAACTTTTCTTGATTGCTAGTGTTAATCAGAATTTTGTTTACAACTCTTTCCTTTTACCCCTCTACATCAGTAGTTCTCAACTTTGGCTACATATTGGAATTAACTAGGGAGCTTCTGAAAACTATTAATTTCTGCGTACTACTACAAATCATTGAAATCCAGGATCAGATGATTCTGTTGTATAGCCAGCTTGAGAATCATAGCCCCTGATCTTATTTATTCAGTATCTTCACGTAGCCTATTCATTGATGATTCAAAAAGTAATTTCAAAACTTTTCACAAGCACTAGAAGTATACATTTGATTTCCTAATGATCCCCTCTTCCTGTTTGTCCATGAGACACATCGAATTCAATAATGTACCCCAATTTATGTCAGTATGTACTTCAACCAACCTCCCTCCTCTTCAGGGTGCTTCCTTCTTTTCTCAGCAAATAGCATCACTGTCATTCCAGTGGTTCATGCTAGGAATTTATCGTTTATCACTTGCTTTCTTCATCTTCCTCACCTGGCCTCAATTGCTTACTAAGACCTCTGCAGTCTACCTTAGAAATATCTTTTCTATTTATTCTTAGACATACCAATTTCTAATCTCTCAATAAATGCAGCATGCTTCCAGTGGTTTCCTGCCCCTAGGTTTTTCCTATTTACTACTCCACACTGCTGCAGAATACCTACAATGGAGATACTTCATTTGTCTGCTTAAAAGTCTCTGATGGGCTTCTATTACCCAGCAAAATGAAGTCCAAAGACTTGGTTTGGCACACATGTCTCTTAACAATCAAGTTTCAATCTTTCATTCCAGACTCATTTTGGGTGTTCATTTCCATAGGCACCTTGTGCTATGTTCTCACCATCCTGTTCACTGTTTGCAGATGAAACTATGCATTTTCTTTACTCTTTCACTCTTTGTGAAATACCACTTTTTTTACTACCTACCTGAATAATCCATAGTTATTTTTTGAAGAAGACCCAGTGTATATTTAGCATTTTTTACCTTTCCCAAATTATTCCATAAACAGTTGTTTCAGTTATCAATTGTGGGGGGACTCCAAAACTAACTGGCTTAAAACAGCAACCATGTTATTTGTGCATGACTCTGCAATGTGGCCTGGACCATACCAGATGGATGGTGTTCTTCTGCTGATTTTGCCCATAGTCACATGAGGCTGGAATGAACTGGGATGGAGGATTGCCTGGCCCTGCATGAATTTTCAGGGCCCCCTTTTCTTCAAACTATCTTTCCTGCTCTCTCACTAGTAGGATAGCTAGACTTTTTATGTGGTGACTCAGAAGGTGTAACCATTTATCAACCATCTGCTTGCATCATGCTTACTAATATCCCTCTCACCAACTCTAGAGCTAACATGATGAAAGGAGACTTGAAAAGTTCTTGAATACCATATCATCAGTGGAAACACCAAAAAAAAAAAAAAAAACAGTCCAGCAGAGTCTGGTGCCCTTTACATATGCAAAGTATACTCACCCCATTCCTAAGACCCTCAAAGTCCTATTATGGCATCAGGGTTAGGCTACAAGCCCAAGATGTCATGATCTAAATCAATTTGGGGTGTGAGAGAAGTTCTTCATGAATATTTCGCTGAGTGGCTCCTCCTGATCTGAAGGTTGTGACCCACATAGACATCTTATCTAACCCTCATACACCCAATGTACAATGGTCAGACAGGGATAAAATAACCAATTGGTAGCAATTCTCAAATCAGCTGGGCCCATATCACCAGTTTCTTGATTAAGGCAGGTTCTGCTTATTGAGAAAGTTCTCTGTGGCTCTTGGTTTTGTGCTCTTCTTTTTCATAGAGAGTAAAGGGCCCAGAGAGCTCTTTTAATTTGAACTCTGTCTCTATTAATTTACTTTTTTTTCTTTCAAGATTTTATTTAAATTCAAGTTAGTTAACATATTGTGTAGTATCTGTCTCTCTTTTTAGAGGAGGAGGGGAGGGGCAGAGGAGAGAGAGAATCTCAAGAAAGCTCTACACGCAACATAGAGTCCAATGCAGAGCTCCATCCCACGACCCTGAGATCACTACCTCAGCTAAAATCAAGAGTTGGATGCTTAACTGACTGAGGTACGCAGGCGCCCCATATCTCTTTTACTATAAGCTAGTATGGTTTCTTAAAATGCTATGAGCTTTTTACATATTACATTGTAATCCACTCCATTAAGCAAAAGCTACACCTACAAATATCTTTAAGACAAATTCCTTTCTACTTTGATGTTCTAGTCAGAGTACTGGAAGACAATGCATGACAGATTTGTAGACACTCTTTTGCATAGCTAGTCTTAGGGTATGCCTCACAGATCTTCTCAACTACCTTCTCTTGATGATAGAGAATAGACTATATCCCAAACTTACTATCACTGATATGTTTTCCACCTAAGAATCAATTTAAAACAGTGTTTGTCACAGAAAGGCACTCAGAAAAAGTTGTTGAATGAAATAATTCATATTACAATTAGGGGTTAGCGTTTAGAATACTTTTTGGAAAACACCGCTCTAGCCAAAATTACACCATTTTCTGATTTCTAAAGTTTTCTATGAGAGAATTCAAGAACTTTATTTTTGTGTGAAATCTCTTATCTAACACAAATTATAAACTGCTTATTCTACATTATGATTTTTGGTATTCCAAAAGAGTCATTTTATTCTCTTCCTGTAATATACCCTCCCTTTCACCAGCTAAAAGTAAGAAGTAATAATTAATATGTTAGGCCTACAAGACCCATAATGAGTAACTATACTAATATAGACTAATATATAATATATACTAATATACTAATATAGGCTATAGTATAAAGAATTTAAGTCATTAATTTTCATCCATATGAAAGATTATAATTTTAATACTTATTTTATGTGATTCTTGTTTGAAAATCAAATCATTCTTGGATCAAAGGATAAATGATATCATCATTTTAGTAAGTCCTAAACATTTATACCACAAGGAGTCTTTATAATTTGTTCAGGGCAATCAAAGTCCATATAAATATTTTATAGCCTACCCAGAAATTTTAATGATCATATGTATATGTGTTCCAAGGACCTAAAGTAGTTTTACAATCTTGGTTTCCTAATTGTTAAACTACCTCTCTTAATTTAAACCAGAGTATACTCTTGAGAATATCAGCTGTAATTCATAGGTTATAAAAAATTCAATTAAACGAACATAAGCTAGTTCTTTTAAAAAGTCTACATACAATTGAAAGTCCTTAAAATAAGGTTTTAAGTCTGTATAAAGAATCTCTTCTGGATGATAAATTGAAATTGTAGAACTGCACAACAGATACTCTTTCTTTACTCTTTTGGTGGGCACATTTGTTTCTTGGCATAACAGGTTTCAAAGACATTTTCCAGTTACATAATTCTAATAATGCTTAGAGAGATCATGCTGAAGTGGTGGATCAACATAGAACCAATACTACATGTTACCTTCTTTACATGTTTAAGACATGAAAATATACCCTAAAGGATTAAGCTATTTTCGATAAGGGCAATAATTAGCCAGATTGCTATCTTTCTGACTGCTTTCTTTTCAGAAACAACAAACACAATTTATGTATGTAAAACCCAAGAGCTATGTGAATTGCATTTTAAATTTACCGATTTTTTTTCTAAGAAGATGAAATAATTTCTGCTGGAGTGATAATGGGATGGTTTCTTAGATCACTGGATTAAGAAAAGCCTTGTCTTATCTTTCCAGATCCTGTAAAAGAGAAAGCTCTGAGAACTCTTTGAAATCAATGGTGTCATGTTCAGGGAAGATAGAGGCTTATAAATTTCTTCAAAAAAGTATCAAATTATATTGAGTAAGTAGGGCAGGGGAAAAGATACATTTGTAAAATAATTTGGTATATCCAGTTGAATTTTGAGTTCTTATGTAGTCTATTTTTTCCATTTTAGTTAAAATTGATCACTATGAGCCCCCCCTTTTTAAAAGATCTTATTGATTTATTCATGAGAGACATACAGGGAGAGGCAGAGACACAGGCTGAGGGCGAAGCAGGCTTCATGCAGGGAGCCCGATGTGGGACTTGATATCGGCACTCCAGGATCACGCCCTGAGCCAAAGGCAGACACTCAACTGCTGAGCCACCCAGGCCTCTCACTATGAGACTTTTTTAGTCGTGGATATAACATGTGCATTTATCACATTTTGAAAACATTACTAAAAGTCCATGATATAACACAATTGGTAATTATCATGAGGAGAGTTTTAAATCGCAAACCGTATGTGCCCAGCATGAGGTCACTGGTAATCCAGAAAGACTTTATTGGTGGTTTTATATTTTGATTATTATTTTTTAATTGTAAAAACTTCTCCAGAGAAAAGCTAACTGCTAAGGTCGATGCACTAAATAAAGATAAAGTGAATAGATCTAATAAAGTGATAGCAACTGATCAATAAAGTTTAGGATAAGAGAAGTTGAATATGAAGCCAAGATGATTCAAGGCTTTTTCTAAGTCTAATTTTGTGTTTGGTTCCCAAGTAAAAAATGTGAACAATAATCTCAATAAAGAAAAATAAAGAGACTGATTGTTCTTAGAAAAGCTCTTGAAGGGCCTGTGATTTGAGCAGTACTTTGAAAACTAAACACATGGCTAGGGAGGGCATAAGGGAGAAAGTTTTGTTAGGAATGTCTCATGAGGGGTAGTACAAGAGAAATTAAATAATGATTGAGAACAGGGGTTGGCACATTTTTTCCTGTAAAGGGCTATATGGTAAAAAAAAGTAAGCTTTGCTGGCCATATCATCTTTATTGCAATTACTCAGCTCTGCTGTAGCAAGACAGAGCCATAGACAGTACATAAACAAATGGGTGTGGCTGTGTTCCAATAAAACTTTATTTGCAGAAACAAGTGATAGGGTGGATTTGGGCTGCAGCCATAGTTTGCTGATCCCTGTTCTAGAAAAAGCCAGATAAATTGCAAATAGTTAAGGCAAAAGTAGAAACTGCTGCTGTAATTAACAAAGAAAAAAGGCATAGTCTATTCCTGATAGAATGAGTAGATAAGTTTTGTTGGGAAATGGGGTTTTACATATAATAGTGAGAAGGATGACTGTAAAGAATGTAATGCAGTTGCTAAGATTTAAATGGCAGGCAAGTGTCAAGCAGAAATGGAAAGTCAAAAGCATTTCTCTGGAATTATCTTGCATCAAGTGTATATGTGTTTAGAGAATTTAGAACGTAGAAAACAGGCAAGGAGATTTTATAGTAATTTAGGCATGAAGTGATGGGGACTCAGGTTAGAGAATTAATGGTAGGGATAACAAGGAAAAAAAAGATTCAAGATCACTTTTGGAAGTTAAAATTACATTGTAAATGATGCTTGATCAGATGTTGAAAGACTAATTGGATGTTCTTGTAGGAAACAAATACAAGTAAAAGAGTTAGCAAGAGGCACATCTTAATTTATACCCAGTACAAACCTAAAGTTTTTCATAAAAAATTTTCAGGGTCTTGAAAATAAAACTGCCCTGACTTTAAGCCATTACACTAGTAAATGCATTAATATAATTACATTATCACTGCTTCCCCATATGCATTTGAATAAATAAGGGAAAGAATTTGTGATACTTTCTAAGTTCTCTCTTGGTTTGCTTGTTAGCCTGTTTTTAAAAACTTAACTGAAGTCCATAATTTACTCAGATTTATTTTCCTTTACACAATTATCTTCCCTTTTTAAATTGAGGTAAAACTGATAGATAACATTATATTAAACTCAGGTGCACAATGTAATGATTATATCTTTGTATACAGTACAAAGTGGTCACCACTGTAACTCTACTTACCATCTGTTACCATTCAGTTGACCCGCTTCTCCCATTTCAACCAATTATCCAAACTTTTCCCTTCTGATAATCATCAATCTCTTCTCTGAATATGAATTTTGCTTTATTTATTTCTTAGATTCCACATATTGAGATCATATGGCATTTGTCTTTTTCTTTCTGCCATATTTCACTTAGCATAACATCCTCAAGGTTCATCCATATTGTTACAAATGGCAAGATTACCTTTTTAATGCCTGGGTACTATTCCATTTTACACAGATAACACAGTCTTTATCCATTCATCCATCAGTGGACACTTTGGTTGTTTCTTTGTCTTGGCTATAGTGAATAATACCGCAACAACATAGGGATCCAAATTAGTGTTTTTTTTTTAAATTTTTGGATAAATACTCAGAAGTGGAATTGCTGGATCATATGGTAGTTCTACTTTTAGTTTTTTTTTGAGGAACCTCCATACTATTTTCCATAGTGGCTGCACCAGTTTACATTCCTATCAACAGTACATGAGCCTTCCCTTTTCTCCACATCTATACCAACACTTAGTATTTCTTACCTTTTTGATAATAGCCATTCTAACAGGTGTGAGATATCTCAAATCTATGAGCACTGAATATATTTACATTTGTGTCTTCTTCAGTTTATCTCATCAATGTCTTCTAGTTTTCAATATACAGGTCTTTTACTTCCTTGGTTAAATTTATTCCTATATATTTTGTTCTTTTTTGATGCAGTTGTAAATGGGATTGTTTTCTTAATTTTGCTTTCTAATAGTTGGTTTTTAGTGTTAAGAATGCAATGGATTTCTGTATGTTGATTTTGTACCTACAGCTTTACTGGATTCATTTACCAGTTCTAACAGGTTTTTTTTTTTTTTTGTATACTCTTTAGAGTTTGCTATATATGGTATGTCATTTGCAAATTCAACTGTTTCACTTCTTTTCAACTTGGATGTCTTTTTTCTTCACTAATTCCTTTGATTAGTACTCTCAATATTATGTTGAATATCAGTGGCTAGAGCTGGCATCCTTGTCTTATTCCTGACCTTAGAGGAAAAATTTTAAACTTTTCACAGTTGAGTATGATTTTAGATGTGGGTTTGTCTTATATGACCCTTATGATGTTGAGGTATGTGTCCTATTCACTGACTTTGATGAAAGTTTTATAATAAATAGATGTTGACTTTGGTCATGTGCTTTTCTTGCATCTATTGAGATGACCATATTTTATCCTTTATTTTTGTTAATGTGGTGTATCACATTGATTGATTTGAGGATGTTGAAACCTCCTTGCATCCCTAGAATAAATCCTACTTGGTCATGCTGTATACTTTTTTAAATGCATTATTGAATTGGATTTGTTAATGTTTTATTGAGGACTTTTGCATTTATGTTCAACAAGGATATTGGCTTATAATTTCTATTTTTATGGTGTCCTTTTCTGGTTTGGTATCAGGGCATTGATGGTCTCTCAAAAGGAGTTTCGAAGTGTTCCCTCCTCTTCAATTTTTTGGAAGAATTTGATGATAGATATTAAATCTTCCTTGAATGTTTGGAGCAACTCACCAATGAAGCTGTCTGGTCCAGGACTTTTGTTTGTTGGGAGGATTTTGATTACTGATTCAACTGCTTTCTAGTATTTGATCTGTTCAGATTTTCATTTTTCTTCATATTTAGTTTTGGAACATTGTAAATTTCTGTGAATTTATCCATTTCTTCTTGATTGTCCATTTTTTTATGTATGACTGATCATAGTAATTTCTTATGATCCTTTTTGTTTCTGTGGTATTAGGTTGCAACTCCTCTTTCATTTCTAATTTATTTGACACCTTTTTATTTTTTCTTGGTGAGTTTAAAGAATTGCCAGTTTTATCTCTTCAAAGAACCACCTTGTAGTTTTTTTTTTAATTAATTTTTATTGGTGTTCAATTTACCAACATACAGAAAAACACCCAGTGCTCATCCCGTCAAGTGTCCACCTCAGTGCCCGTCACCCATTCCCCTCCAACACCCGCCCTCCTCCCCCCTTCCACCACCCCTAGTTCGTTTCCCCGAGTTAGGAGTCTTTATGTTCTGTCTCCCTTCCTGATATTTCTCAACATTTCTTCTCCCTTCCTTTATATTCCCTTTCACTATTATTTATATTCCCCAAATGAATGAGAACATACACTGCTTGTCCTTCTCCGATTGACTTATTTCACTCAGCATAATACCCTCCAGTTCCATCCACGTTGAAGCAAATGGTGGGTATTTGTCGTTTCTAATCGCTGAGTAATATTCCATTGTATACATAAACCACATCTTCTTTATCCATTCATCTTGTAGTTTAACTGATGTTTTCTATTGTCTTTTAAGTCTCCATTTCATTTATTTCCACTTTGATCTTTATTATCTCCTTCCTTGTACTAACTTTAAGTTTCACTTGTTCTTCTTTTTCTAGTCCATTTAGGAGTAAATTTAAATTGTTTATTTGAGATCTTGTTTCTTGAGGTTAGTCTGTATTGCTATGAAATTACTTCTTAGAACCAATTATGGTGCATCCCACAGATTCTGGTATGTTGTATCTCTGTTTTCATTTGTCTCTAGGTATTTTTATTTCTCCTTTGATTTCTTCTATGACCCATACTCATTCAGTAACATGTTATTTAATTTCCATGTATTTGTAGTTTTTGCAGTTTACTTATTGTAATTGATTTTTAGTTTTATACCATGTGGTTGGAAAAGATGCTTGATAAGATTTCAGTCTTGTTGAATTTATTGAGACTTGTTTTGTGGCCTAACAGGTGATCTATCTTGGAGAATGACCTATATGTACTTGAGAAGAATGTGCATTGTGTTACTTCAGGGTGGAATGTTCTGTATATATCTATTAAGTCCATCTGGTCTAATGTGTCATTTAAAACCAATATTTTCTTTTTATTTCTTTTCTTTAGATGATTTATTCATGGATATAAATGGGGATATAAATGCCCTACTATTATTATATTGCTATTGGTTTCTCCCTTTGGTTCTGTTTTTATTTGTCCATTTTTTTTTCATTTCTTTATTTTTTATTTTCTATCATATATATATTTTTTCTATCATATATATTTTTTTCTATCATATATATATCATATATATTTTTTTCTATCATATATATATATATATATGAGTTCAATTTGCCAACATGTAGTATAACACCCAGTGCTCATCCCATCAAGTGCCCTCCTCAGTGCCCGTTACCCAGTCACCCTACCCCCCCCACCGACCTCCCCTTCTGCAATCCTTTGTTCGTTTCCCAGAGTTAGGAGTCTCTCATATTTTGTCACCCTCTCTAATTTTTCTCACTCATTTTCTCTCCTTTCCCCTATAATCCCTTTCACTATTTTTTATATTCCTCATATGAGTGAAACCATATGATTGTCCATCTCCAACTGACTTATTTCACTCAGCATAATACCCTCCAGTTCCATCCACATTGAAGCAAATGGTGGGTATTTGTCGTGTCTAATGGCTGAGTAATATTCCATTGTATACATAGACCACATCTTCTTTGTCCATTCATCTTTTGATGGACACTGAGGCTCCTTCCACAGTTTGGCTATTGTGGACATTGCTGCTATATGCATCGAGGTGCAGGTGGTGTCTTGGCTTTTCACTTCATCTGTATCTTTGGGGTAAATCCCCAGCAGTACAATTGCTGGGTTGTAGGGTAGCTCTATTTTTAACTGTTTGAGGAACCTCTATACAGTTTTCCAGAGTGGTTGTACCAGTTTAGATTCCCACCAATAGTGCAAGAGTGTTCCCCTTTCTCCACATCTTCTCCGAAATTTATTATTTCCTATCTTGTTAATTTTCAGCATTCTCACTGGTGTGAGGTGGTATCTCATTGTGGTTTTGATTTGTATTTCCCTGATGTCCAGCAATGCAGAGCATTTTCCCATGTGCTTGTTGCCATGTGTATGTCTTCTTTGGTGAAATTTCTGTTTATGTCTTTTGCCCATTTCATGATTGGATTGTTTGTTTTTTTTGCTGTTGAGTTTAATAAGTTCTTTATAGATCTTGGACACTAGCCCTTTATCTGATATGTCATTTGCAAATATTTTCTCCCATTCTGTAGGTTGTCTTTTAGTTTTGTTGGCTGTTTCTTTTGCTGTGCAGAAGCGTTTTATCTTGATGAAGTCCCAATAGTTCATTTTTGCTTTTGTTTCCCTTGCCTTCATAGATTATTTGCTTTATGTATATTTAGTGCTCCTATGTTGGGTGCATATGTATTTATGAATGTTATATCTTTTTGCTGGATTAACCCCTTTTCCATTATGTAGTGCCCCTTTTTATCTTTTAGTGCAGTCTGTTTTAAAGTCTGTTTTGCCTGATATGAGTATTGCTACACTAGCTTTCTTTTTGTTTCCATTTTCATGGAATATGTTTTCCCATTCCTTCACTTTCAGTCTTGTGTGTGTTCTTACTTTGAAGTGAGTCTCTAGTTGGCAGCTTATAGATGTGTCTTGATTTTTATACATTCAGCCACTCTGTGTCTTTTGAATAGAGAATTTAGTCCATTTACATTTAAAGCAGAATCAGACCTATAAATACAGAAGAACAAACTGATGGTTTCCAGAGGGAATAGAGATAGGTGTTTGGACAAAATGAGGGACAGGGAGTGGTAGATACATGATTCCAGTTATGGAATAAATTGTAGGAATAAAGACAGCATAATAAACATAGTTAGTGATACTGTAATAGCATTGTATGGTGACAGATGATAGCTACACTTGTGGTGAGTATGACATAGTGTATATGCTTGTTAAATCAGTGTGCTGTACACCTGGAACTAATCTAATATGGTATGTAAACTACACTGAAATAAAAAATTAATTAAAAAAGTACTTACTGATAGGTATGTACTTATTACCATCTTGTTCATTGGTTTCTGACTGTACCTGAGGTTCTTCTTTTATCCTTTCTTTTCTTTCTCTCCTTTGTGGTTTGATGACTTTATTATGCTTCTGTTTAGACTCTTTTCTCAGTTTCTTCATGGTTATGTTTAGATTCCTTTTTCATTTTCTTTTGTGTATTTACTGTATGCTTTTGCTGTGTGGTTTCTGTGAGTTTCTCTTATATCACCTTATGTATATAACAGTCTATTTTAAGTTGATAGTAACTTAAATTTGAACACATTCCAAAAGTACATTTTTATTCCTTACCCTTGATTTATGCCATTTTTGACATCTTTTTATTTTATGTACCTTTTAACTAATTATTGTAGTTTTAGTTTCACTACTTTTGTTTTTTACTTTCTTAGTAGCTTCCTAAGTGATTAATCCACTACTTTCACCATGTATTTGCCTTTTCCAGTGAGATTTTTACTTTGTTGTTGTGTTTTTTCATTAGTAATTAGTATCATTTCTTTTAAGCTTAGAGAAGTCCCTTTAATATTTCTTAAAAGGCCTATTTAGTGGTGATAAACTCTTTTATCTTTGGCTTGTCTGGAAAACTCTTTGTCTCTCCTTCAAATCTGAATAAAAATCTTGCTGGGTAGAATATTCTTGGCAGGAAGGTTGTGTTGTTTTTTTTTTTTTTTCCTTTCAGCGCTTTGAGTATGCCTTGCTGCTCCTTTCTGGCTTACAAATTTTCTTCTGAGAAATCTGCTGATAGTATATGCATGGGGCAGTGGGGTGGGGGTGTTGTTTCTTGTTTATAAAAATTTGTTTTTCTCTTGCAGCTTTTAAGATTTTTTTTTATTTTAACTTTTGAAATTTTATTTATAGTGTTTTATAAACACTTATTTATTTATAGTGTTTTGGTGTGGTTCTCTTTGGGTTCATCTTCTTTGGAACTCTCTTTGTTTCTTGGAACTGAATGTTGCCTTCCCTGCTTTGGGGACATTTTAAGCCATTATTCCTTCAAATAGGTTTTCTGTCCCTTTCTCATTCTCTTCTCCTTCTGGGACCCTTATAATGCAAATGTTATTCCTCTTCATGTTGTTCTAGAGGTCCCTTAAGCTATGACCATTTTTTTTAAATTTAATTTTATTATTTTTTATTTTTTTAATAAATTAATTTTTATTGGTGTTCAATTTACCAACATACAGAATAACACCCAGTGCTCATCCCGTCAAGTGCCCCCCTCAGTGCCCGTCACCCATTCACCCCCACCCCCCGCCCTCCTCCCCTTCTACCACCCCTAGTTTGTTTCCCAGAGTTAGCAGTCTCTCATGTTCTGTCTCCCTTTCTGATATTTCCCACACATTTCTTCTCCCTTCCCTTATAGTCCCTTTCACTATTTCTTATATTCCCCAAATGAATGAGACCACACAATGTTTGTCCTTCCCCGATTGACTTATTTCACAGCATAATACCCTCCAGTTCCATCCACATTGAAGCAAATGGTGGGTATTTGTCATTTCTAATGGCTGAGTAATATTCCATTGTATACATAAACCACATCTTCTTTATCCATTCATCTTTCGATGGACATCGAGGCTCCTTCCACAGTTTGGCTATTGTGGACATTGCTGCTAGAAACATCAGGGTGCAGGTGTCCCGGCGTTTCATTGCATCTGTATCTTTGGGGTAAATCCCCAACAGTGCAATTGCTGGGTCGTAGGGCAGGTCTATTTTTAACTCTTTGAGGAACCTCCACACAGTTTTCCAGAGTGGCTGCACCAGTTCACATTCCCACCAACAGTGTAAGAGGGTTCCCTTTTCTCCGCATCCTCTCCAACATTTGTGGTTTCCTGCCTTGTTAATTTTCCCCATTCTCACTGGTGTGAGGTGGTATCTCACTGTGGTTTTGATTTGTATTTCCCTGATGGCCAGTGATGTAGAGCATTTTCTCATATGCATGTTGGCCATGTCTATGTCTTCCTCTGTGAGATTTCTCTTCATGTCTTTTGCTATGACCATTTAAAAAATTTTTTTTTCTTTTGGCTGTTCTGTCTGGATGAGTTTCATTGCTTTATCTTTTGGCTCACTAATCCATACTTCTCCTTCATCCAGTCTGCTGTTAAAATCCTCTCGTGTATTTTTCAGCTCAGTTATTATACTTGTCAGCTCTTTGACTTCTGTTTTATTCTTTCTTGTGTTTTCTATCTCTTTTTGAATGTCTCACTGTTTTTTCATTCTTTTTCCAACTTTGGTGGGCATTTTTATGACCATTGCTTTGAGCTTTTATCAAGTAGATTACTTATTTTCATATAATTAAGGTCTTTTTCTGAGTTATTTTCTTATTCTTCCATTAGAAACCTATTTGTATCTTTCCTCATTTTGCTTGACCCTGTGTTTGTCTCTGCTTATTAGGTACAATAGCTACATCTCTCAGTGTTGACAGTACCCTTGTTTAGGCACTGAACCTTATTGTTCAATATTTCCCTAATTCTCGGTTGTCTCTTATACATTTGTGATTGTGTAAACCACTCAATTTGTTCTTGATACACCTTATTCTTGAGGGTGTGCCAGGACTTGTCAGGGATCCAAGGGGAAAATCTTATTTGGATCATAGTTTCAGGCTGATTGGAAGCCAGACTTTCAGTCAGCATCTTTTAAACTCTGCAAATATATACAGTCCTGTGGGGCTGAAATCATAATCCCAGCTGTTCTTCAGATCAGAAGAACTAGAGGTATCCCCTAGGTAAAAGTTGCAAAAATGGGGCTCCATATGAGTGTCTTAGCTCCTTTCTGGAAAGTTTCATCAAGCTGTAATGAGGCCAGAGAAGATTGCAATGATGGTGTCCCCCAGCTTATGTTCCCTGAGAGCTCCTCCATACCTCTAGATCTATGAGAAGCCTAATACCTTCCTTCCTCTCAGGTTGAAGCCCCAAGGCAAGTGGAAAGACCTTTTTGTAAAGGAATATTGGTGTGTTTTAGTCTACTGTGTCATGCCCTGGGGATAGATAGTAGCCTTCCGAGTATTGTCTCTCTGATTGCTTCAGTTCTGTGCAGCCCAGAAACCTAGGCTTCCCTCATCACCACAGCCAGGCACTCAAGGGATATCCCATCACCACTGGCTTTAGCAAGGCCATGGGGAGCCCGGGTCTAGGGCAAGCCCTCTGGCTTCAACAGAGCCATGCAATCAGAGGGTTAGGGCAGTGCCACCAACTAAAGTGTGATCATGGGAGAACATGTGGGTGAGCAAGCTTTCTGGCTATAGTTGGGCTATGGGAATGCACAGGCTTACTTGTAGGTAAGCCTACAGGTTGCAGTAGGGCTGCAGAATAGCAGAGCCACAGGAGAGCATGGGTATGGAGCAAATTGCCTGGTTCCAGCAAACTGAAGGGAGTACCTAAATGGCACCTGCCAGTTCCAGTACTGGCAAGGTGAAGTGAGAGTGCAGAAATAGTACCTGCCATCCTCTCCATTCCCAGAGAAAATACCAGCTGATCCCTGTGCTTCCAACAGGCACTTTGAGATTAGCTCATGAATCTTAGTCAGGTATGGTCCAGTTGCTTTTTAAATTGCTGCTTTTATGCTGTAGACCATTAGCTTCTTAAGGCAGATAATAAATGTTTTGTTCACCTTTGCATCTCAGATAATGCATTTATAGCCATTGAAATCTGAACAAAGAAAAATATTTTGTTCTGTTGTCACAGTTTGAGGATGGGCTACTTTTTACATTCTTTTTAAAAAAAGTTTAGTATTGAATACATTTCATATATAACATTGCATTTATGGTGTACAACATGTTAACATGATATATTTATATATTGTAATATAAAATAATTATTGTAGTGATATTAAGCACCTCTATCATATTTTACATGACTATGATACTATGATAAAATATTATTGTCTATATTCAATACACTGTTCATTAGATCTATATGTCTTATTTACTACTTATTGCAGGTTTGTACCCTTAAATAATATCAGTCCTATCCCTGCACCCCATATCCCCCAACAACCACCATTTTACTTTTTTTGTGAACTTGAGTTTTTTATATTTCATATACACATAAGTGATATCATATAGTACCTGTCTTTGTCTTATCTCATTTAGCATAATAAGCTCAAGGTCCATCCATGTTGTCATAAATGGCAGGAAATCCTCTTGTCTTGTGGCTGTATAATATTCCATTGTATGTATTTATCCCTCACCTTCTTTATCCATTCATCTGCCAATGGGCATTTAGGTTTTTTATATATCTTGGATTTTGTGAATGATGCTGTAATAAGCATGGGGATGCAGATATCTCTTGGAAATCCTGTTTTTATTTTCTTTGGGTATATACTCTGAAATAGAATTTCTAGATAATATGCTAGATCTATTTTTAATTTTCTGAGGAGCCTCCATATTGTTTTCCATAGCAATTGGACCACTTTACATTAGTACCAACAGTGTAAAAGGGTGGGACCAGGTTTTTAGATATAATAAGAATCTTAGCTATAACAGTAACTTAAAGAATTGAATTGGAATTCAGACCTTATATGGTATCTGCATAATTGTCTAGGCCTCAGGTTTCTTCTGTAACCTCACTTCTCCCTATGGTATGGTGTTCATCCTTATTTTCTAAGATGAAGCTTTAGCCATCATATCCATGCTATTACAAGCAGCAAGATGTAATGAAAGGAACTAAGAACATGATCCTTCCCACCTTTAAGAACAACAGAGGCTACTTACATCTCATAGGGCAGAACTTGTTCACATAACTACATCATACTATAGTGGTGACTCAGATATGTAGTGTTTATTATTAGTACCATGTATCTGATAACAATAACGAAGGTGTATTACTGAGGACCTTAAATTCATATCCCTTGAAGAAAAGCCCAAGATAGTGATTTTTGTGCAGGTGATATATGGAGAGGGTATTCTCAGGAGTAATCATACAGGGGAAAATGCCAGACACAGATATGTTTTCCAAAGTTTAGCCTCAGCTTGATCCCACAGGGAGCCATGGAACATTAATTTTACCACAGAATTTATTCGGCCTTGAAGTGAGGGTCCAAGACCTGGATTGCTCAGTCATTTCAATCCAGGTGGCTCTTGTTACATCAATTATTGAGAAAAGGGTAGAGATGTGAACCTTGACCAGTCAACACTCACAGCAGCTGGAAAATGGGTACAAAAGCTAGTGAAGAAGTTCTGAGTGGGATACCTAAAGCATCTACCACACTAAGGAAGAAGGGAAAACACATATTGAAGGGCAATTAGCCAGTTTTGCCACATATATTGAAATGTCTCAGTATCCTATTTTTCTCTTATACTTGGTAAACACTCTATCAGTATTTGTTGAATGAGTGATGCATATTCTAAAACAAACTTATGTTTTTTGTTGTTTTCACAGCCTGCTTTCTTTAAATATTTGGAAAGAATTAAGAAATAATATTCTCAGTACCACCATACCTATCCCTAACATACACAAATGCATCCTGCCCTGAATAGCTGCTTCTGCTCAGTTTCTAAGTCACACTCACAACCAATTGCGAATTACCTCACCATCATTTTTGAAGAATTGACTGGCAAAATCCCTGATCTTTCTGATATTTCTAATTCTGTTCCTAGAAAAATTTCCAATGCCTAAGAAATAAATCCATCACCCAGTTTACTATGATCAGGATACATACAAACTCCTTATATTCATATTCCATAGATCTTAAGTATAGAATCAGTATGACTTTACCCATCAGTTTGCTGTGGCCTAGATTTGTTCAGGTTTTACAGTAATGTTTCTGGCTTTCAGGCAGGTCTTCATGTAGTAAATGCTTCATGATATAGATTCTAAGGTTATAAAACAAAAACTTAAAAGAGGTAATTGAATAAGCATTTAACTGATTTCATTATATCTCACAATTATAGATCTGGAGCTATCCTTTTTCTCCCATGAAGGTCATAAAAGACAATCCGATAAAAGACTCAAAGTTATGGAGTGAATGAGTAACATTTGAAGTCTGGTCCAATGATTTCAGGAAAATATATTGTCCTAAAGCCAAAAAAAGAAAAAAATACCATCATTTCAAGGCAATATCACAAAATTAGTTATATTTCATATTATAGAAAAGTAGCTCAAGTAAGAGAGTTTATTCTCTCATGTGAAGTAATTATAAAATAGGGATTCCCAAATTTGTATGATAGTTCAAGAGTTTGTCAAGACCCAGCCTTCATTGCTTTAAACCTTACCATTCTTAGCATATGACTTTTGTTCATAAGGTCACTCCATGGTACTAGTACCACTGAACAATCAGAGTTTTAATATTATTTCATTTTAAATAACTATATGTGGATCCTAGCCTTTGTTTGAAGATGGCAATGTCACATCATTCTTGACTATTTCCTAGACTATAAACTATTATAGATAGATGGATAGATAGACATACACACATACACACATGCACACACATCTTATTTAGCCTAGAATCATGTAACATAGATATGGACAGGATATTCAACCACAAAATTAATATTTAGAAATGCTGAAAATCAAGCTAGATCCTTGGATTCCATAATAACTGATACTCATAAAAATTTATTTCTTTAAAAGATTTTACAATTAAGTGATGGGTATATTAATTATCTTGATCTTCATAATCATTCCACAACGTACATATAAAGCAAATTATCACATTGTACAATTTAAATATATACAGTTATATTTGTCCATTACTCTTGAATACAATTTTAAAGCATTTTATAACTGACTTATTTTTTCAACATTTCAAGCAGACCTTCTTCCATTTGCTTCAAATAAGTAAGATTTTTACACAATTCATTTTTGATGGCTGTTGTATCTAAAGAATGATTACAATCATCTCACAATAAATGTTTATCCCATATGTTCTAAATATTAAGACTTAGGCTGTATTTTTGGTCTTAACTCTGTAAACCTATCTATTAAATGGTAAATTAGCCGTTGATTTTTATTAAAACAAAAATATTATTTCTTTTACTGTAGAAGGTTTACAATTAGTTGTATCTAAGTTGCTGTTATTAATTTGGCTAGGAATTTTTGATACTGTATTCATTGTGAATTGAATGAATTTCCCAGATTTTTAAGCATCTACTACAATAAACCAGTTACTGAGTTAGCCATCAGGAGCACAATAGTGGATTAAACCAGACTAGGTTCCTTCTGTAATTGGAAGTCTATTCTGGATAAGAGCCTTTGACACAGCAATTAGTTGTGCCCTGGCTTTTAAGAAGGAAAAGAACAGAGTGACTTAAAATCACCTACTAGGCCAACCTGGACCACTTGGTATATAGGCTAACATTCAAAGGCTATGCTCTTCAACTGAAATCCCACGTGTTACTGGGATTTCCAAGTTGTGTGTCCCACAAAGCTCCTTTGAAGGGAATTCATCACCTGAAGCTCCATGTGTAACTCTTGTTTAAAATTTCCTTGGGGTGCCTGGGTGGCTCAGTCAGTTAAATGTCTGCCTTCAGGTCAGGTCATGATCCAGGGTTCCTTGGATCCACACAGGTTTTCCTGCTCAACTGGGATTCCCCTTCTCCCTCTTCCTCTGCCTGCTGTTTCCCCTGCTTGTGTTCTCTCTCTCTCTGTGTGTGTATCAAATGAATAAATAAAAATTAATAAGTAAATAAATACATAAAATTGCCTGATATATCACAATAGAGCTTTTTTCATTTTGCAGAAGAAAGGCACACCTTTTTCCCTTCCCAAATTGCACTATAATGCATTGCCCCAGAATGTAAAAAGGATTTAGATGCCAAACAAAGAGATAATCTGAAATATTAGTTTGAAAAATCAGGCCTCTTAAATTCAGAAATCTTCCTCTCCTACCTGTCTTATAATATTTCTGGTAAGTTTGAAGCTTAATCCAAATTGGTATATTCTTAATTCAGATCAGCTGAAGTACTATATAATAGCAACACTGTCATAAATGTAGTTGGAATGTTTTATAAAACTATAATATTTTCAGGACGCATTTGGTAAAACCCAGGAATAAATTTTACTTGCTTTCTTTTGTATTTGATATGTACTATGCCCCTCAAAATAGTTAAAGCCTGGGATCCCTGGGTGGCGCAGCGGTTTGGCGTCTGCCTTTGGCCCAGGGCGCGATCCTGGAGACCCGGGATCGAATCCCACGTCGGGCTCCCGGTGCATGGAGCCTGCTTCTTCCTCCGCCTGTGTCTCTGCCTCTCTCTCTCTCTCTGTGACTATCATAAAAAAATTTAAAAAAAATAGTTAAAGCCTATTTTCTTAAATCACATCAATGAAATATTTTTTCCAAGGATCTTATTTCATTTCCTATAATATTTAATATTTCCTCCCTCTTATTAACAAATAAACTTTTTAAACTTACAAAATAATAAGTGCTAACCTAAAACACTCAGAGTGTTTTTCCAAGACCTTTAAAGAGAGTTGTGACAAAAACAAACTTGAAAACCACTGCTCACTGTTTGGCAAATCATAGTCTGATATATAATTAGATTCTAAAAATCATTAGCTGTGCTAGTGGAAGAAAGAAAGAGAAGAGAAGAGAAGAGAAGAGAAGAGAAGAGAAGAGAAGAGATGCATGAATTCCGCTACATACCTATTGAAACAAGATTTCTGGGGAAACCAAGACCAGGAATCTGACGGTTCAACATGCATCCAGGTTTTTTTTTTTTTTTAATCTACATTAAATTTGAGAGTTTATATTCAGGTGTTGGTGAACCTTTTAAGAGAGTTATATCCCATACAAATTGAAGGACAACAAAATGCTTTATAAAATCATAACTGTGTAAGGAGTTTTCTGACGGAGGATACCCACAGTCTGACATAGTACCCAGCACACAGTACATTGAAAGTGAAAGAGTATAAGTTATATACTTCTTCCTAAAATATTAGAAGATTGAATATAAAGGATACATCTTCCTTCTAATTTATGTTAAAGATGTATTCCATAGTTAATGTTTTTACAAAGACTACCTTTTCAGCTAAATTTAATTTACAAATGGAATCATAGGAAGTGAAGTCATAGCAGAATGCCTTCCAAATTCCACTGCTGTTTTTTTCTTTTTTTTAATAATAAATTTATTTTTTATTGGTGTTCAATTTGCCAACATACAGAATAACACCCAGTGCTCATCCCGTCAAGTGCCCCCCTCAGTGCCCGTCACCCATTCACCCCCACCCCCCGCCCTCCTCCCCTTCCACCACCCCCAGATGAATGAGCACTGCAGATTATTCAACCTTCTGAAAAGTTCTTAATTAAGGAAACCCATAGTGTGCAGAGTAACAGCCTGTGTGTTAACCTTGTTGACATGGTGTAGAAATCCCATGTAGACAACTTGTACAAAAGAAATAAAATGTTCTAGTTCCTAAATTGGAATCTCCAAGTAATTATGCTTCTAATGAAAGTTGCTGCTATGGATGTCTGTTCAAAGGTTTTGGTTTACAAAGTAAAAATTTGAAAATATCAAACTTTTTTGATCACTGGATATTGTTTTCATTAATTAGGTGAATATGACAGCTCTCTCTTTACTCTAATAGCCCCCCTGGAGGAAATAACATTTTTGTTTGTCTAAACAGTACTTAATGACTACTCTAAAATTAAAGTGTAAGACCTTTAACTCTAGAGTATGTAGCTCTATGTCCTTGACTCCAATGTTTGTCATGAATATTAATTTCTGATCTTAAAAGTCAAGCCATGAAATTTTTATATATTGTCATACCTTTCCCTTGACAATTTTGGTAATTGACATAATTTCCTCATCAGCAAGAGTTGTTTGTGGCTTCCCTGGTTTAACAAGGCTATAAAATTGGCAGGTCTGAATTCCCTTTTGTTTCAGTGTGACGCCTGCAGAGCTGTTTGCTTTGAGAAATAACTAGACCTCTGATCTTAAATGAATTATAGTTTTTGTTGGTGCCCTTACATAATAAAGGACTCCATGTATTTTTTTTCATTATGGGTTTTAATCACCAGCTTTAAGATTACTTTCCTATTAGGTGAGATTTATGTCAACTGCTCCAGATCTTTTCTCTGTTGCTTACATAAAAATATTATTTTCCACAACATAGCTATCATTTTCTTTAAAATTTGATTCACTGTTAAGTAGCTGGTTATCAAATATCAGGCTATATATGTGCAGAGTTTATGAGTATCTAACATTAAAGTTACTTAGACAAAAAAAGTTAGACAATATACAAACTGACATGTGTATATACATAAACACATACTTTTTTAATATACGTGATTCAGTTGGAATATTATCTCCTTTTGTTTGTACTTTCAACAAAGATTTATTGAACTTAGATAACTAAGCATCAGACACATTTTTGTCCGAGGATAGAAAGTAAAATGGAGAACACACCAATTGGCTTGAAGACATCACATTCAGCCATGGAAGACAGATTTGTAAACAATTATCTGTATCACTATATGGCAAATGCTGTTAGAGATCTGGTGACAAAGTGCTATTTCAACCAGGAAGATTCATGATGGATACACAGAACAGGGTGCATTGAGCCTGCATGAAATGCAATTTTCTTGATTGAACAATGGAAAGGACATTCTATCTTACACAGTAGAAGTGGCTCAGTGGCAACCATAGTGATTTGGTAAAATGTGCTGTGAGAAAGGAAGAACAACAGGCATATGTGGCCAAAGTGAAAAGTGCAAGATGGTACTTGGAAAGATACAGAAGTTAGAAAGGAAACTTGTAGGTAGATGTGATAAATATCTGTGGCTAGAATCCCAGGCTCAGAAGTTTTTGCTTTTCCTTAGGAGATGGAGGTAGCAATCCAGGATAGCTTAAATGCCATAGAGAAATTTGTTCTGGATATTTATTCATCCAGATAATCATTTAATAAATTATGTTTGAGAGCTCTTCTTGGCCAGGTGATGGCTAAGAATCAGAGCCAAAGTCTCTGTTCTCAATAATCTTACAGTCTTTTGCAGGAGAAAACTAAGTCAACAACTAATGTCTGATATAACAAAGGTTATGAGAGAGGAAAGAACAGAGTACATAGATATAGAGGCAAGTCATGTAGTTCAGAAAAAAAAAACAGGAAAGACTTCTTTAAGATCTAAGTGTTCAATTTTGACACAAGAATAAAACTTAGATGAAAAATGGGGGTTGGCAGAGATCATAGATAGGACAGGAGTCTAAGGCTAGAATCATTGTGCATGCCTTCTAATTTTCTATGACCATAGCAAAGTGTCCATGACTTGGGTTGTTCTGAGATATAGCTATAGAAGGAGGGAAGTTTCAAATCATGGACTTGAGTACAGAAATAAGAGGTAACACTTTATATTAAAAGCCAATGAAATACTTTAATCAGTTAGATAACAAAATCAGCTTTGAGTTTCAGGGAGCTCATTTGGCAGCAGTGTGTGAGACAGTTGACTGAGAATTTGGAGCAACACTTAACTACAGGGTTGTCTTAGATTGTACTCCCCAAGAAATAGACCTTCAGGAAGAATCATTACAGAAATGGTGAAGTGATATGGGAATGAGAAGGAAGCCAACAAACTGTGTATTTATAAAGCCAGTTATTCCTGCAAACAACTAGAAATTAGATCCTCTGAAAAACTCTGAGAGAAAATGTAGACACACTCTCAGTGTTCTCACACCCAAGGGGGAAAGAAACTGGGTTATTTATCCCCTAATCCTACATCTGTCTCTTATTGAGGGCTTTGTCTAGAAGCATTATCTCTTTAGCATTTATGGTTTGCCCTTCATGCAGACTGATCTTGGTCCCAAGCCCAGACGAAAGCCCTCAGACTGAGGGTTTCAGGTGTTTGTGGGAAGCAGCCTTCATATGGTAGCCATATGGGTGGGGTATTGGCATCATAAGCTACAAGGGCTAACCAGATGGGAAGCATTGAGAGTCTGGACATAGGCCATGATAGTGGGAATCCAGAGAAGGTCAGGGGAGCTACTAGGTCATCACTTTAATAGGATTTGACTATGAATTCAATGTTAGGAATGAATCATCAATGATGATTTTCCAGAGATTAATCAAATATATTTAAAAAATTTTAGTATAATTGACACAGAATATTACCTTAGTTTCAGGTGTACAACATAGTGATTTGACAAGTTTATACATTAGTCTGTGCTCACCACAAGTGTAACTACCATGTGTCATCATACAATACTATGACAGTATCACTGACTATATTCCCTGTACTGTGCCTTTTATTCCCATGACTTCTTTGTTCCATAACTGGAAGCCTGTATCTCCCACTACCCCTTCATCCATTTTGCCCACCCTCTTACCTTCCACCTTTCTAGCAACCATCAACTTGTTCTCTGTATGTATAGCTCTGACTCTGCTTTTTGTTTATTTATTTGATTTGTTTTTACATTCCACAAAAATGAGATCATATAGCATTGGTCTATCTCAGTCTCACTTATTTTACTCAGCATCGTACTCTCAAGATTCATCTGTGTTGTTGGATATGGCAAGATCTCATCCTTTTTTGTGGCTGACTGGTATTTAATTTTATATGTATATATATGACATCTCCCTTAGTCATTCAACAATTCTATACATTACTCAGTGTTCATCATGATAAATGTACTCTTTAATCCCCATATGCTACTTCCCCATTCTCCCACCCACCTCCCTTTGATAATCATCAATTTGTTCTCTGTAGTTAAGAGTCTGTTTCTTGGTTTGTCTCTTTTTCCCCTTTGTTCATTTGTTTTGTTCTTAAATTCCACATATGAGTGAAACCTATGGTTTTTGTCTTTCTCAGTCTAATGTATTTCACTTAGCATAATTCTCTCTAGGTCTATCCATGTGGTCACAAATGGCACAATCTTATCCTTTTTTTATGGCTGCATAATATCCGTGTGTGTGTGTGTGTGTGTGTGTGTGTATGTGTGTGTACCAGATCTTCTTTATCCCTTTATCTACTGATAGACATTTAGGTTGCTTCTATATCTTGGCTATTGTAAGTAATATTCCAATAAACACAGGGGTGCATATATCTTTTCAAATTACTGGTTTCATTTCCTTTGGGTAAAAACTCATAAGTGGAATTACTGGATGGTAGGGTATTTACATTTTAAATTTTCTGAGGAACTTCTGTACTGTTTTTCAGTGTCTGTCCCAATTTACAATCCTACCAACAATGCACAAGGGATCCTTTTTTTTTTTTAAGTCCTCACCAACACTTGTTATTTCTTGTCCTTTCTTTATTTTAGTTATTCTGACAGGTGTCAGGTGATTTCTCATTGTGGTTTTGATTTGCATTTCCCTGATGATTACTGATGTTAAGCATCTTTTCATGTGTGTGTTGGCCATCTGTAGGTCTTCTTTGGAAAAATGTCTCTTCAGGACCTCTACTCATTTTTAAATCAGATTGTTTTTTTGGTGTTCAGTTGTACAAGTTCTTTATATATTTTGGTATTAACCCCTTGTCAGGTATATCATTTGTACATATCTTCTCCCATTCAGTTGATTGCCTTTTTGTTTTGTTGATGGTTTCCTTTGCTGTGCAAAGGCTTTTTATTTTGATATAGTCCCAATAGTTTATTTTTGTTTTTTTCCCTTGACTTAGGAACCATAACTAGAAAAGTGATGCTATGGCTGATGTCAGAGAAATTACTGCCTGTGCTCTCTTCTAGGACTTTTATGGTTTCCAGTTTCACATTTAGGTCTTCAATCCATGTTGAGGTTTTTTTTCCATGTATGATATTTTGAAGTGGTCCAATTCATTTTTTTAATTAGTAGATATCCAATTTTCTCAGCATGATTTGTTGAATAGATTGTCTTTTCCCCATTCTACATTCTTGCCTCCTTTATCATAGATTAACTGACCACATAAGTGTGGGTTTACTTCTGGGCTCTCTGTTCTGCTCTATTGATCTATGTGTCTATTTTTGGGCCAATAATAAACTGTTTTGATTACTACTGCTTTGTGGTATATCATGAAATCTGAAATTCAGCTTTGTTTTTCTTCCCTAAGGTTGCTTTGGCTATTAGGGGTCTTTTGCGGTTCCATAAAAATTTCAGTATTATTTGTTGTAGTTTTGTGAAAAATGTTGTTGCTATTTTGAGAGGAATTGTAGCAGGGAATTGTTTGAATTTGTAGATTGTTTTGGGTAGTATGGGCATGTTAACAATATTAATTCTTCCAATCCATCAGCATGGAATATCTTTCCATTTGTTTTTGTCATATTCATTTTTTCATAAGTATTTTATACTTTTCAGTGTACAGGTCTTTTACCTCATTGGTTAAGTGTATTTATTCCCTAGTATTTTGTTGTTTTTGGTCCAACCGTAAATGGAATTGTCTTATTAAATTTTCTGTTTGCTACATTATTAGTGTATATAAATGCCACTGATTTTTAGCTATTAATTTTATATCCTGCAACTTCACTGAATTCATTTATTAGTTGTAGTAGGTTTTTTTGTGTAATCTTTAGGATTTTCTGTGTATACTATCATATCATCTGCATATTGTGACATTTGAACTTCATTAACATATTGGATGCCTTTTACTTTTTTTTTTCTAATCTCATTGCTACAGCTAGGACTTCTAGTGCTATGTTGAGTAGAAATGGTGAAAGTAGATATCCTTGTGTTGTTCCTGATCTTAGAGGAAAAGCTTTCAGTTTTTCACCATTGATATGGTGTTAACTGTGGGTTTTTCATATATGGCCTTTATTATGTTGAGGTATGCTCCCTCTGAACTTGCTTTCTTGAGAATTTTCATCATGACTGGATGTTGAATTTTGTCAGATTGTTTTTCTGCTTCTAATGAGATGATTACATGATTTTTATCCATTGTTTTGTTGATGTAGTATATCACCTTGATTGATTTGTGAATATTAAATTATTCTTGCTTCCTTGAAATAAATACCACTTGATCATGACAAACAATCCTTTTAATGTATTGTTATATTGGGCTTGCTAATATTTTGTTGAGGATTTTTTAACCTATGTTCATCAGGGATATTGGTCTTTAATTTTGTTCTGTTTTGTTTTTGTGGGGTCTTTGTCTGGTTTGGGTATCAGAGTAATGCTGGATGCATAGAATGTATTTAGAAGCTTTCCTTCCTCTTCTATTTTTTAGATATTTTGAGGAAAATAGATATCAACCCTTATTTAAGTGTTTGGTAGAATTCGCCTGTAAATTTATCTGTGCCTGGACTTTTATTTTTTGATAGTTTTTTGATTACTGATTCAGTTTCGTTCCTAGTAATCAGTCTGTTCAGATTTTCTATTTCTTCTCAATTCAGTTTTGGAAGACCATAAGTTTCTAGGAATTTACCCATTTTTTTCTAGGTTGTCCTATTGTCATATAATTTTTTGTAGTATTCTCTTATAATTCTTTGCATTTCTGCAGTGTCACTTGTTACTTCTCTCTCATTTCTGACTTTATTTATTTGGGTACTTTCTCTTTATAGAAGGTTTCTCCAGCCCAATGAGCATCTTTACAATCATTACTTCATGGTGTAAAGATGAAGTAATGAAATGTAAGAGAGAAGGAGAGAGAAGGAAAGAGCAAACATGAGTAGGGAGAGGAAGAGGGAGGAGAGAAAGAATCTCAGTCTCTACACTCAGCACAGAGCCTGATGTGGAGCTTGATCTCAAGACCCTGAGATCATGGCTTGAGCCAAAATCGAGAGTCCAACACTTAACTGACTGAACCACACAGACACCCCACCATCATTACTTTAAATTCCTTATCAAACATATTTCTTATCTTTGTTTAATTTAGTTCTTTTTCTGATGTTTTGTCTTGTTCTTTCTTTTTGAATATATTCCTCTGTCTCCCTATTTTGCTTGACTTTTTGTGTTGTTTCCGCAGATCAGATGAAACAGCTACTTCTCCTAAATTTGAAAGATTGGTCTCATGTATGGTCATCCCCTATGTCGACTATGTGTGCTCAGTGACTTTTGCTGGCTGGCTAGAACTGTGGCTGCTGTGGACTGGGGCTTCTGGTGATTTCTACACAGCAGGCATCCTGTCAAGACAGCTGAAGCTGAAGTGGGTCAGGCCAGGGTGTGCTGAGGGCACCTTGGCAGGACAGCTGAAGCTGAAATGGGTGCAAGCTGGGGTTGCCCTGGGGCTCTCCACACTGAGGGTGATCTGACAGGACAGCTGAAGCTGACTTGAGTGCAAGCCAGGGTATCTCAAGGCGCTCAGTGCTGGGAATGCCCTGGTTGGGTGACTGGAGCCATGGCTAGTGCAGATGGCAGTGCTCTAGACACTGTACACAGGGGATGCCCTGGCGGGATGGCTGAAATTGATACAAGGGTCAGGAGTTCCTGGGACACTCTGCAGGAAGCACCCTAGCAGAGTAGCTATATCTGAAGCAGATGTCAGCCAAATTGTTTTAGAGTTGTCTGCATTGAGGTTTTCTAGCAAGCCATGTGAAGCTGGAGTGGTATAGTTCTAGAGTGTTCCAGGGTCCTTTGCACCTATATCATCTTGGTGCAAAGGCTGGGGCTGTAATGAGCATTAACCACAGGTGTCCCAGTGTGCACCACCCTGTGTCCACCTTGGTGGGTCACCTGGGGCTGTGTAGGCTAGGGACCTGGGGCTCACTGAGGTGTCAGGCCAGTTAGGGCACCTGGACTATGCACTGATCTGTGCTTTCAAAGAGGGTGGGAACATAGACCTTGTTTATCAGCTCCTGTTCCCTGGGGATCATTCCAGCACTTATCCCCACCATTCGGCAAAGTTCTGGGGTTGACTCTTTTATATGATAGATGCTTTTAAACTACAGCTTTTATTTTCTGTGCTCATGGATAAACGTATCTGCTCCTGGTCCGTTAGCAACTCTCTTTCCACTGCAGTTCACAGCATTGGGACTGGGGGTTCCCTTTGTTACCCTGTCTCCGTGTCTCTTGCTGTTCTCTCTGGTCGTTCTCTCTATCTTCTGTTGTGCAGAAGCTGTTCAGTCAGCCCCCCCCCCCCCAGTTCTTCAGGAGGAAGCGTTCCATAAAGAGGTGTAATGTGGTGTGTTCCATGCAGAGGGTGATTTCTGGGTCCTCCTACATTGCCATCTCGGACCCAAACCTCTGGAGTAGGTGGATATTGAAGACATTGAAAAAGGTTGATTTTTTTTAACACCTGAAAGAGTCAGTATGTAGGTAAAGTTGATACTGAAGCCTCTTTGTAATTAGATCTACTATAAAGAAGTGTTATATCATAGCAGTATAAACACTGGCTAAGAAGCCGATGACATACAGGTTCTTAGACCTGTATTTGAAGGTTCTTAGACCTTCAAATTTCTACCAGTATAAAGCTTGGGTGATATTCTTAATCGCTCAGCTTCTCATGAAAAAAGTGGGACTAAATATTAAAACAACTTTGTACAGATCACATGAACTAAAGTGTAAGTAAGCCTGATACAAAATTTTCACTCTAAAATAGAAATCACAAAAAAAATAAAATAAAATAGAAATCACATCACATGATTTGGTCCTAGGACCTATCAAGTTGTTTATTACTAATGAATGAGTGAATCCAATTGAAAACCTTTCATTTTTCCCATAACTGTGTTTGGACAACTGCCCTAGGCAGTAGTAGTTTGTTAAAATATCTGTATTTAGCACATACCCAATACACAATTTCTTTCTTTACCCCCAAAAAGTCTTTGTTAAAACATTTCAATTGACTAAACTTCTTAATAATTATATACATATTTTGAGAAAAAATAGAAAAGTTAAAAACGTAATTTTATTTCTGCCTCAGTAAACTCCTTCCTTGTCTATGCCATTGAGAAATTTCTTCCTCTTTCACAGGCACAGGGTTATGGGACACCTGACTGTGGGAAAATCCTCAGGTTGTTGGAACTTCGTATTGAGATACATCCCCGCTCCCCCCAATGTATGTGTTAATTACCTTCTGATAAATAACCTTTATTCTTGATTTTTTTTCCTATGAATGCCTTGACTCTCATCTGGGAATCTGATTAGCATTAGATCTGTTCTTCATTCTCTTTGCTTAAGTAGGAACTCTTTTTTCTGATTCTTATTTTCTCTTTTCACAAAGAAAAATATTGTGATCCCTACATGAATACACACAGGGCTAACTGTGACCCTTTATCAATCAAGAAGATAATTCTTTTCCAGTGTCCTCTTTCCTTTCTGTATTTTAAAATTCAAACATATAAAAATTAATTTAAGTGAATTTGTTTGAAAATATCTTTTAATCACTTCAGCAAGATTCCTTTTTTATGTTTTATGTTTTATTTTTTATTTTTTAAAATTTTTTATTGGAGTTCAATTTGCCAACATTTAGCATAACACCCAGTGCTCATCCTGCCAAGTGCCCCTCTCAGTGCCCATCACCCAGTCACCCCAACCCCCCACCCACCTCCCTTTCCACTACCCCTTGTTTGTTTCCCAGAGTTAGGTATCTCTCATGTTTTGTCACCCTCACTGATATTTTCACTCATTTTCTTACCTTTCCCTTTATCCCCCTTCACTAATTTTTATATTCCCCAAATGAATGAGACCATATAACGTTTGTCCTTTTCCGATTGACTTATTTCACTCAGCATAATACCCTCCAGTTCCATCCACGTCGAAGCAAATGGTGGGTATTTGTCATTTCTAATGGCTGAGTAATATTCCATTGTATACATAGACCACATCTTCTTTATCCATTCATCTTTCGATGGACACCGAGGCTCCTTCCACAGTTTGGCTATTGTGGACATTCTTCAGCAAGATTCCACTAGAGCATTGGGTTGGTTTCTTTCTCAAAGTGTTCAAGTTATCTTTTCCAAAATATGTACCCAAAATTACTTTGTAAAAAGAGATGATAGATGTCAGGAATTTCCTTCTAAAGAATTTAGGTGGTGCTCGGGGCAATGGGTAGGAGTAGGGGTGAAATTAAATCAGCAATTTGTTGGTAATTGTTGAAACTGGATGATGGGGACGCCTGTGTGACTCAAGTCAGTTATGTATCTGCCTTCAGCTCAGGTCCTGATCCCAGGGTCGTCCTAGAATCCAGACCCACTCAGCAGGGACCCTTCTTCTCTCTCTCCCTCTGCTGCCCTCCCCCCCCGCTTGTGCTCTCTCTCACACTCTCTCTCAAATAAATAAATAAAATCTTAAAAAAGAGAAACTAGGTGATAGTGTACAAGAGTAGTGTAGTGTTCTCTGCTTCTGCATATGTTTAACATTTTCGTAATTAAAAAAAATTAAGGTCACATAATTTTAAATGGTTCTCTAAATATTATTTTTGTAGTAGTTATCTCTTTTATGTATCAGTAAGCTCTAGTCTGTAATACATCAAAAACCAGTGAGTTAAAACAGTAAGCATTTGATATTGATCATGAGTCTCTGGATCACCTGGGCTCTCTCATTTATCTGTTGTCAACTGTAGGTCAATAGGAAGTTCTCTTCATTTAGTCTGAAATTTCCCACATGTTTGGGGTTTATATGTATGTAGGCCAGTCTAATATGGCCTCAGTTCATAAAATCAGACTATCTTATTACATTCTTTTGGCCAAAGCAAGTCACAAAGCCAGCCCAGATTCAAGGGGTAGTGAAGTAGACTGTTTCTTGTTGAGGGGAGCTACAAAGTGACATTACATTGAGTACATAGATACAGGGGAGCCATTAATTAGAATGATCAATGCAAGAAATGTCATATGTAAGCATTTACTGCTTTTAAATCGCCTGCTGCTTATATCCTGATAATTCACAAATGTGTATGTCAACCCTAAGCTCTCCCCTCTTGCTTTAATCTACCTATGGGTCACTTACTCTTGATTTTCCCATGAGTACCTCCCATTCAATGGCCAGTGTTTATTACTTCTTCCTTAAAACCTTCCTCTCCTTTCCTTTCTTCTCCTCACTCTCTGTCTGTAATTAGTATCATTTCTATCTAAGCATCCATTAATCTATTTATCCCTCCATCCATAATTTAATTCAGGAAAAATATTTATTGCATACCTGTTATGTGCCTAACACTGGACTAATCACCAAACAATCTAAGACTAGCAAAAACGGACATAGCTTCTGCCCTCATAGGCTTTATGTAGCAAGGACCAAGGAACACAATCAAAGCACAAAAATACATGTAAAATTAAAATTATAACTGCTGGCAAAGAGGAAAGATGCATGGTGTGACATGGGATTATAATCATTCTGAGTCTGTGATGATTTAACTGATCAAATCTCAGTCTTGGAGTGAGGAGGTACAGCATAACCCTCAACCAACCCACAGCAGACACACAGTTTGAGTGAGAAATAAACCTTTGCTATGAAAAGCCACTAAGGTTTGGGAGACATTTGTAATATAGACTATCCTGCTGAGTATATATGGTATTATGATGGGTCATTCTCATATATCTTGAAGACACCAGGACTGATGGTAGAGCTTGGTGTGAAGAGGAAATCTTTAAAGCAGATGCGAAAACCTTTTTTGAATGAGGCTGGAAAATAATAGCAGAGAGGGCATAAGATTACAGAAGCAACTGACATATATTTCAAAGAGCAGGATTTTGGAAAAGAGAGTAGATGAGTTATTATTTAGGAGCCACAATAGAAAACAAGGACATTAATCCCAACTTCTGAGTAACTGATGAATAGGGGAAATAAATTGGAATCACTTGGAATAGTTACAGGGGAAGTGAGGATCATAGAAGAGAGCCAGATTTTGATTAATGCCAGGGAGAGAAGGAGATGCTGAGGATTTAGGGCATTTATGTGACTGGAGTTATTATACCAGGGGTTACATTGAAAGAGTATGTGACATGGGACGCCTGGGTGGCTCAGCAGTTGATTGTCTGCCTTTGGCTCAGGGCGTGATCCTGGAGTCCCGGGACTGAGTTCTGCATTAGGCTCCCCGAGTGGAGCCTGCTTCTCCTTCTGCCTACGTCTCTGCCTCTCTCTTTCTGTTTCTCTCATGAATAAATAAATAAAATCTTTTTTTTTTTTTAGAAAAAGAGTATGAGACGTGGTATGTTATGGGTATTGTATATGAGTCAATGAATGAGTGAATGAATGAATGCATCATAGAACAATATGGAGATGTGAGTGCAGTAAAGGGGTGTGTGTTTTGGTGAAAAGGATGTGCACAGTTTTGGCACCAGTTTATGATACTAGGGCTGAGAGACATATGATGACTTCAGTCTCACTATCTCTTTGAGGAGGACTACTCATTTGGTTGAGGTAATGGCAGACCCAAAGGCTGTAGAATCCATATGTTTTTCATGCCAGGTCGGTGGTGAACCAGAACTTCAGATCCCGGTGTCCATTACTGCTCCTTAATCTAATCTCTCATTAATTTGCACATTTAATTGCTTCTAATCCAGCTGTTGCACTCCTCCCTGCTTATAAAGTGAGTCATAAAATATAAATCTGAACTTTTCCTTCCCTGTTTAAAAATCATTCAGTAATTTCTCAACTTTTTAAAATAACATCTGAAGTCTCTTCAAGCACAAAGTCTCTTTACCGTTTCTCCTGTAGCTATTTCAGAGTCCCCTCAAGCCACTTTCCCCTACTAATCTTCCACATCAGTTACTCAGAACTACCTAAAGTTTCTTAAAGCTTCATTGTTTCACGTTATTCGACTACTTTCTCTGCTGTTCAGACTATCTGTAATCTCTGTCCTCCCCTCTTCATTTGGTTAACCCTCCTCTGAAATATAGTTTAGCATATAACCCTTTCCATGTGTTTTTCTAATCTTCTTTTGAAACAATTCCATTAACTATCTGAAGGTTTCAGAAGCATCTTGTCAAATACTGCTCAAGTAGCTTATTTCCTTTTTATTTTCCTTCAATCATTTTTTCTGAAATTTGGGAAGGCATGATTTTACTTCTTTGGAAGCTTTCTGTATTTCACCTATTATCACCATGAAAATAATCATGATGCATACAAACAGGTAAATGAATTTAAATACATTTGAATGAAATAAGATGAATGAAACAAAATAGGAGATATGAAAAGCCATAACAGCAGAGAAAAAATCTACAGGAAGTGTGATTTGAAACTAAGATAGATATACAGTGTAAAAGGGCAGAGTAAGAGTGTAAAATTCAAGTGATCCTGTGGACTTGAACTAACTGGACACACAATTACAGTTTATTCTGATAAGTGTAAAGCTTTGTCATCTACACTTTTTTCCTTGATGACAACCTTCATAAATTCTCTCTGCAGGCACTTATCTCATTTCACTAAATGTAAGATGCCAAATATTGTAAGAGACACAATCGATATCTGTGCCAATAAACTATGACACAGTGCTTTCTTATTACAGCAATTGTAGAACACTCCAGTTTCAGAGATGGTAAAATGTGAGCAAAATGCACGTTAGAATTGATGAAATATAGAAATTGATGAAAATAGACAAGTAACTAAATGATGGGACACATGGTATTAGAAAACTTCCGGGGGAAATAAAGCCATGACCGTTCAAATTTCAGAAACAAAAATAATTAAAAGAATAAAATTCACTAAAATTGCTTGACCAATATTTGACAAGATGTTTCTGGAACCATAAGAGTGTTAAGTTATTTCAAAATCCACCATGAGGGTTATTATCTCAGACTCTGTAAAGTGAGATGTTGACTTATAGCAAACTGGTAAATTGCAAATTATTTTTGTCTGGGAGGCATGCAAATTAATTCTCTTCAGAAGAAAAGAAAACCCTAAAAGTTGTAGTTTTATTGCCCTATAAGACATTAGCCAGTTTTGTATCTAACTTTGATGTTTTATTCCAGCACTTTTTCTTTTGTCAAAGAGATACTGCACTGGACACTTGTTAAAAACAGCAAGAAGATTTCATTCATGACTAATGCAAAAGGGGTGATATTGAACTCAACTCAGTTGAAACAAGTCAGGGAAGTTTTTAATCATTGGAGAGAGTCAGTGAAAAAGGGATATTCAGGAGATGGTTGGCTTATGTGTTAGGCTATCTGTGTTTGCTAATCCGTGCTTGTTAGACTTCTACCCTATCCTGCTGCAGAGACTGAGCGATAGGGGTACTATCCTTGATGATTACATTGCAAAGAGATGGCTATCAGTGCTTGAGAAGGATATTACTGGTGTGTAGAAGATTTACATCTCAAAGGGGCAGAGAAGAAATATGCAATGGCAAGTTTCCTAAAGTTAGTGCTATAAGAAAAGGAAGCTGGGAAGTGGCATGCTATATAATAAAGAAGGAACTTTTCTAAACTTTAGTCAAGCTAAGGGAAATATTTAAGGCCATCTTAATCAATATCACTGATGGTACATACCAGTTTCTAGTATTGTTTTAGAACTAACTTTGTCATCCTTCTGGTTCCGTCTAAACCTTCAACATGTGTTCACTGAATAGTTGTATGAAGTTAATATTTTATATTTTTGAAAATTATACTGTGACTTTTCTCTCATATAATAGTTGATATAATAAGCAGAAATCAAAGAGTGAAAACAGAAAAAAACAAAGAGCAACAAAAAGACACATTAAAACACAAATTTAGAAAGGGCAAAAAAAATCACTTCTGAATCTGACTAATGAGACAGCATGAGGAAGGCTAATGGAGTAAAGAGAAGAATAAATGGAAATAATTGTCTTTGGAATGTGAACATTAACATAATGAAGAGCAATGAGTAAGAAGTATGACACTGTTAAGTATTTTATGTCATTGTCCCAAGAGGCACTCAGTTGAGAAATTATACCACAAAAAACATTTCAAATCATAATAAATATATGTGATAACAAAATAATGAGAGAGCTTAGAAGAATCAGACAATAAACAATTTATTGCTATTTCTTAAGTAACTTCTAATCCTCTTCCAAATTTTCTTTGTAAATTCAAAAGTTAACTTGAATTCTGATTCTGATGTAAATGAAGTTTGCAGCATTTACTACTTCTGTATTGCCTGGAGAAATATTTATCTTGATCTGTTTAAATCTTTCCAGGCATTCCTATTTATTTAAACTTACAAAAGTCCTTTTCTTTAATGTGACTCTAAGTTTATTTTTTCATTGTCTGAGAAGATCAACTGAAAATTCTAATTTCCATTTCCTAAATTATTATTTTTCCTCATAAACTTTTTAGGACTATCCAAATGATTGCAACAAAATGGAGCATGGCAAATTGCCTTCTAGAGGGACTCTTCACAATTAAAAATTGCCAAAAGTTATGCTATATGTTGGCAAATCGAACTCCAATAAAAAAAATACACACAAAAAAAGAAATTGCCAAAAGTACAGATGATAGCGGTATATAATGATTTTAAAACTAGCTATTGGGTGGTGTTGCATAAAGAATTTTACTTTTACTACTTTGGCCTCATAATTATTTTTATCAAGTTCTGAGCTTAATAGTCACTCAATAAGTGAATGTCAAATTTTAAGAGCATCTACCTGCTTTATTTCCTGTCTAAATGTAATCAATATGAATCAATCAGTAAAGAATTTGGCAGACTTGCATTTATAGCGTGCAATCCAAAAAAATCCTCTAATAAAGACATCACAGAACAGGGCTTTCCAAACACTGTTTTCAGGAATAATAGTATCTCCAGGTCAATGCAGTTAGCACTATCCAGTAGAACTTTGTATAATGAAGGAAATATTCTTTATCTTTGCCATCCAATACAGTAGCCAATAGCCACATATGACTATTAAGTATTTGAGATGTTGCTAGTATAACTGAATAAGTTCCTATCTTTGTTTCATAGAAATTAATTTAGATAGCCAAGTGTTGTTAGTGGCTACCATTACTGAACACAATCTTTTTTGATATGTTCTTCAAGAATGAAGAAAAATGTTTAAATTTTTATTTAAAAAAAAACAACCCTTCGCTTAACCTAGTAGTTCTCAAATTTAGTTGAACAAAAAAATCCTTCTTTTACATCTGGGTAAAACAGTAGGGCATGCTTCTTTTGAAATCCACAGTAAAAAGCGGTAAAAACGTTTAGGGCCATTTACACATTATTCCCTGTTTTATTTGCTCTTTCATGAATGTATTCACTCAACTAATATCTATTGGGCTAAGTACTGGGCACTTATTGAGATACAGTCTTGTTCATCTATTAAGCTCTTGCTGGTGGGAGAGACAGATTAATAAAGAAATAAGTATATGCTTTCTGGTGAAGACCCAGAAACACAGAGAGCTATGAGAATACAGAGATGTGCAGGCATACATCAAAGATGTTGCAGGTTTAGTTCCAGACTACAGCAATCAAGGTAATATTGCAATAAGTGAGTTAAATGAATTTCTTAGTTTCCCATTGCATGTAAAAGTTATGCATATACTATACTGTAGTCTCTGAAGTGTATGATAGCATTATGTCTGTAAAAAACAATGTACATATGTTAATTAAAATACTTTATTGCTAAGATATGCTAACCATCATCAGAGCTTCCAGTGAGTCATAATCACTGATTACAGATCACCATGACAAATATAATAATGAAAAAGTTAGAATATAGCAAGAATTACCAAAATGTGATTCAGACATATGAAGTAAGAAAATGCTGTTGGGAAGAGAATGCCCATTAATTTGCTTGATGTGGGATTACCACAGACCTTCAATTTGTAAAAAAAAAACAAAACAAAAAATCTGTGAAGTGAAGCATAATAAAATGAGGTATGCCTGTTTTCAAGATTTGTCATGAGAAACTTTCTAGAAGGAGACTGGAGAACAAGTAGGAAATTGGTGAAAAAGAGGGCCCTTTTTCATTATTTTATTTCTCTGATTCCCCTTCCCAGAGTTTACCACTTAACCTTTCCTATTCAAGTAAAGACCTTGTATCATGATCTATGCTCATATCCTGTGGGTTGCTTTTCTATACCCTTAAGTCAAAGGGAATAGTTCACTTTTTACAGGTTAATTTGAGGATCATATTTCCCTAAACATTTTTGGCTTCCTTTATGCAACCCCCAACCAGTCCCCCTAACCACGTCCCTTCACAATCCAACACATACCAAAGAAGTTTAACTTTTCATGTATAATCTACAGTGTTCTCAAAATAAACCTCCAATTTTGACCTGATAATAAGGACAGGTTTTCTGTCATTTAGTTCTCAGTAAAACAGGTGCACATGTACTCACAAGCACATTCAAGTTGTCTGTCTTTTCCCAGTTTCAACAAACTTACAACTGATTGCCCTGCATCCTCTTTTTTTCATCAGTCCATTCTCAGCAAAGTAAAGGATGTTCTAAAATGCGAATCTCATTAAGCCTCTCCCCATATTAAACTCTTTAAGAATTATCTGAATTACTTTCAAGAGAATTTCCATAGTTTAAAATTCTCTGTCAGATGTCCTCCAAGTTTACTCTTCCAACCTGAGAACTAAACATCCTAGACCAGTATGTAGGACACAGTAAATACCCAGTTTGTGCTAGAGGTTATTTTAGGATATGGTTGTCCAGAAAACCTAATAAGGTGGCAATTGCTATAATGTTAGGGAAGCAACACAAAGTACAGTAAATGTACAAAAGAAAAGCAAATCCTAGAACTGTTATTAAGAACCATCACTCCTAACAACACTGATCTACTCCTCTCACTCTGCCCTCAGCCTACATACTTTCTAGTTTCAAAGGATGAAGTTTATCTATATCAAAACTTTCCATTTTTTCACATATCAATGAATGCTTAAAACCATCTTGTAGATCTTCTTTTGTCCTAAAAAAATGTGTTGGGAAGAATTCTATACATATTTTTAAGAAACAGGTGCTGTATGAATGATTGAAATTCTAATTTTATGAACAGAGAGACAGTATAGGATAGTTATCACAAATTCAAATCTAGTAAGAGATTAATTCCATTCATTCCACTAATTAGTGTCAAATTCCCCAAATAATCACCAATATAAAACATTGATCAAGCAAAGCTGAGTTTGTTACCTATTGTGGTAAAGAAGGCCAACACTTTTACAGGGTCTTAGTAGATTCTCAAAAGACAGAGTTTGAGGGCAGACATATATATATATATATATATATATATATATATATATATATATAGGTTTTGGGGGATTCTGGGTTCAAGTAGATTAAAGTGTGTCTTTGAATGCAGGTATCAGATTGAAATTAGGCAAACTCCAAGATATGATAGAGAAGGATTGGTAGATCCAGTGAGTCTAGGGCTTTGAAGTAAGTTTTGTTGAGTAAAAGTGCTGTTGTTATGTGAGAGGGCTCATCCAGTTTAACAATCCATTGTCCCAAAAAACGTGTGTGTGTGTGTGGGGGGTCCCCAGATAAACAACACTGTCTTGAGACAGAGCTGATGGATCACTATATTATTCAGATAAACATATTTTCAGAATTTTACTGAAGCCACAAATGAAGTTCTATACTAGTTTACAGCATTATCTGTGGAAAATGATTTCCTGTAAGAGTAGAGTCGTACTTCTGTGGGGGCCTTGAAAATTAAACTATCTGGGTGATAGATAACCTCTTTGAGTTTCCTCAGTTATAAAATGGGGATACCAGTGGTACCTTTCTCTTTTGGTTTTGAGAACTAAGTGAAATAATGTGTATAAAGCCCTTAGTAGGTTATATGTCACTTTGTAAAAGTGCAATAATGGCTATATCTTCTTTTTTTTTAAATTAACTATTCCTAACGTAGCAATTCATTCTTTTACTCACTCATTCTAAAATATCCACTAAAGTAGTGTATGTTGCATGCAATGCTGTGTTAGGGCACAGAGATGAAAGGTCCATGTGCTCAAATAACTTTTATACTAATAGATATGTGACCCTGTGGCACAGATAGTGCTCTGGGAAAAATAAGAATGGTATGCCAAAGCAACCCAGGAGATTTATATAGGTCTGAAAAACTTGTCCTTGTGAAGGATGAGTAGTAATCTGAGACACCCAAGGGTCAGAAGATCATTCCAGACTAAGGGAGGAGTATGTACAAAGGCAAGGAGTATTGATTTCCATGCTGGCTGGGTTCCAGATATGAAGAGAAAGTGTGATTCCAGATAAAAATTTGGGTGGAGCAGAAGGATACTGGCCTGTATAAAATAGTTTAATAAATAATGGAATTCAGTAGATAATAACAATAATCTGTGTGTTCAACGGACATTGAGTTGATTCTACCCAGAGAGTCAAGGGTTTTTTGTATCAAGATGAGGAATTGGACATCTGTTTTGCAAGGTCTAGTGGCTATCACATATTTTTCTACACTACACTAAAGACGTGGAAGGACTTAAAATGGTCCAGGTCTTGTTCATACCTCCCGGAAACTCTGAGTTCATTGATCTGGGATGGAGCCTGGGAATCTGTATTTTTTAACATATTTGCGTCTTGCTTGTTTGTTCAGTGCTCCCCTAGTGACTTTAATGTATGAGCAGGACAGAAAACTTCCCGCAGTAGAGGATTACAAACATACAGCCATAGTCAGAAGCTCAGTATGAGTCACTTAAGCAATATAGCCTTAAGGTCTATGTACATAATGTAGAAACAAGGAGTCAAGAGAGGTTTGCCACTGGAACTGTCCCATGATAAACCATTTTAGGAGGTGATTCCAGCAGCAGAGAGAGAGGATAAAATGGGGCACAGTGCATTTTTGGTTATTCCTGCTTATCTGGAGCCTGGTTTCAAGGAGGAAAAGGAAAGAAGCTCTTCAGATACTCCCAGTGATACTGATATAATAGAATAAAACTGAGGGTAGCGGGGCACCTGGGTGGCTCAGCGGTTTAGTGCCTGCCTTCAGCCCAGGGTGTGATCCTGGAGTCCCGGGATCGAGTCCTACATCGGGCTCTCTGCATGGAGCCTGCTTCTCTCTCTGCCTATGTCTCTACGTCTCTCTCTGTGTCTCTCATGAATAAGTAAATAAAATGTTTTTAAAAAAAGAAAAAAGACTGAGGGTAGTGAACATGCAATGAGATGCACTCAAAAATTAAAGTAAATGTTGGAATAAACTCAGGTGCTAAGTTAAAGGAGAGACAGAGAGAGCTCTGTCAAGGAAAAAATCCAAGTATTGTAGTTGTCGGGGCAGGAGTAGCAGGTATGAGGATGAAGATAAAGATAACAAATTTGAAGAGGTTGAGTATAAGAGGATTCCAAATAAATCATGACTACTTCCCTGGAGTTACTTTGCTCCAGGCATGACTGTGTGGTTCCTTATTTCTCTGAACATCTTCAACAGCCTGCCTTCTCCTCTTTTGTGGGTAATCCCAGTGCCCTTGGGCCATTCTCTGACTGCCTTCTCAGTTCCAGAGTATTTCCTCTACTCTTCTAAATGTGGTTTTTTGCTACACTAGATCTTATTTTATTTTTGAATCAAGAAATGTGCTCTAGTGAGCATCCCAGAGCCACAGAGAATGACAGTATTTTATTATTATTTTAAAGATTTTATTTACTCATTCATGAGAGACATAGAGAGAGAGGCAGAGACATAGGCAGAGGAAGAAGCAGGCTCCTTGTGGGGAGCCTGATGTGGGACTCGATCCCAGGACTCTGGGATCACACCCTGAGTCGAAGGGAGATGCTCAACCACTAAGCCACCCAGGCATCCTGATAGTATTTTATTTTTAACTTTAGGAAATGACACTATTCATGAAGTATTAATGATGAACATGAAAAAAGTCAAATGTGGTCAGTTTCCTAGATGACCTCAGGGTCAGAAAAACTTCCCTCCTGCGCCATTGCCAAAGGTCCTGGGGCACATTATGAAAAATGAAAATTAAAGGCAGACTGAAAGCCTAAGAGTATCTATTTTTACTTGACATATGGAATTATAAAGTGCAAACAGTAGGCAGGATCAATTCCTGTGTCTTCTATGGGACTATATCATAATTCTAGAAGTTTTCTAATCCTCCCCAAATGTTTTTGGATCCTGTGTCACAATTGCTGAAATCCTGACTACAAGTTTAGGAGGATAACATGGCTGACAGCTTTTTACTTGTGTCAAGAAAAATGCTAGAAAATATGCAAAATGACTGTCAAAAGCAGCAGTGTTAACATGACAGTGAAAGCAAGTTTATACTTTTTTATCCCTCAAAGGTCAGGAGATCAGTGTTTTCTAGTAATTCATCTAGGAAATTAACCACCTTTGGCTTTTAAAATATTCATCAGAGGGACTTAGCTCATGCATACTGTCATTTTCTTATTTTATTTTGGAGAATATTATTCATAGATAATTATTTGCTGGAAAACATTTTTATACATAATGACTTGTTTAGGATAGCACCTACTGATGCATGGCAGAAGGATAAAAATTGTTGTAGCTGTGACAGCAGTTTCAATCATAAAGAAAAACCTTAAGGAGCTTCATAAAATTTACCAAAATTTATGCTTCTGATTCCATGCTATATATTTGTTGATTCGTTTCATTCCCTGAGGGATCAGTAGTGAATATTTAAGTAAAAGAGGACATGATTGCACATTAAATACAATATGTCTTCTGGGAAGACGGAGACATTTTTCAACCGTGGTAGCATTCACGTTTGTGTGCCTGTGTGTGTGCTTGGGTGCATTTATTCAATAATAAAGACAGTGCCTTCCATCTGCATGAGATGTTAAAGATTTTTTCACTTTGTTTCTAATGTAGTCTCTTTAGTTTGTCCCCCAGTAATCCTATGAGGTGACAATAATAGATGCAATACTTTTTTTTTTGTACATGTGAAGTATTTTTTCTCATTAGTTACTTTGTGACTTTTTGCTTAACACTTCACTTCCATTTTCTTCCTTTCCTTCTCTTTCTTTTTAATTTTCTATCTTAATTGCTACCATAACCTTATGAGAAAGCTTCAGTATTAGTTCTCATTTTTGAAAAATGGAGACACATATATTGGGACAAAATTCATGGTCCACCCTGACCTGGTTTTGTAATAACCAGTAGATTGGTTATTCTTGCTCAGTTGGCTGAGATCTATGCTCTATGCTCAGCCTATGAGCATGTTCTCATGCTCAGTTGGCTGAGAACAAAAAGCCTGAACTCAGGAAAGGGCTAGTTTTAAAGGTAGGACTGAACAACCTCCCTGCCTCCACTGTACCCACACCTCTGTGAAATAGCCACCTTTCCCCTTCCTGAAGAACAAGATGCTGTCAAATAGAGTCCTTATTTTGGGTGAAATCTATACAGTACTCTTAACCAAACCCTTTGACTTAAGTTATTTTATTTGAGACAGTAAGCTTGAAAAGTAAATAGTGTTAATCTTATCTTCATATAAATAATGAGAAAGAGGCTTGAACAGGGTAAATGACTTAGTAATTAGTGTTCAACTATTTGAGATAGAACTCATGCTAAAACTGAATCTTTTTAGCACTGTGCTTGATTCATAGAAAATGTTCAATAAATATCTGAACTTTAATTCATAATTTGTATAGGAACAGCATATAACTACCACAAGAAATTTTGGTTTTCTTTTGAAACTGTGGACCATTAGATTCCAGGAGAGGTGTTTCTCAGTAGCTGAATATTGCCAGGAAGAGATTACTTGACTAATTTGAACCATATAGACATCCCACTTGTATGGGAAAGCACACCCATTATATAGGATTCAAGAGCCAGGAGTCCTACATATTGTACATTATTTAGAAAGAAGCAAAACATTTTAATATAAAAACTGATCCACCTGAATTTGATATTTTCCCCCTTGTTTCTATTACTATAAATCTGCCTATCTCTAATAATTATTGGTGGGCATAAAGTAAAAGGGAGTTATTACAAAAGAACAATGATCTAAACATGCACAGAGTTCAATGTTTGTTTTATTTCACAGAAAGATGCCCATGAAACTTGTATAACCAATTGGCAGGCTAAAAGAATAACCTTATGTAAATGCAGAATGTAATTACCATTTTCACAAATTTGGTACATGTTGGAAATGTCATTTCAATCAGGGCTAATCATAATATGACAGGAATAACTGTGATACCATAAGTGATAATGTTATGCTGCTCACTTTTTCTAAATTTGGTGGAAAAATATGCAAAGATAAAACTCTCAAAGAGCCAGTAAAACATGTTCAAGATTTTTGCCACTTTTAAAAATATTTTCAGGGAAATATTCATTATAGAGCAGTGATTATTTTGATAACTCAGTTGTTTTTAGATTAATCCCTTCTTAGAATTTGTGTCATCCTTTAAGGCGAATGAAAAAGAAAAAGAATGAGTATAAACTTTTAAGTGATAGAAAAATACTTCATTATAATTTTCCATATAAATATATATATAAATTTAATTATTAGTTTTTAAATTTTGCCTCTTTAATTTTTTCAACAAGCATGCTTCTTACTGATAATGAGCAAAATACTTAACAACAAACTGAGGACTTCAGCATATAGCACAGTGGTTCCAATTCATCACATTATGAAGTTGGTATGAATGCCATTTTGATGCTGTCTCATTTTCTGGCTTCTGATGAAGAAGAGACAGGTTAATGGAAACATTCTTCATTTCATTACTGATTTTAATAGGTCTCACAAAGTTCATCAGATTTTTTATTTAATTTAATTAATATTAATTTTCTATGTAGTTACCTAGAGGCTAGTCAACAAATGCTTTCTTAAAAGTACCCTTCTACTAGGAAGTTTTAATAAAGAGGGAAAAAATGTGTGTATACAGCCCTGGACTGAGGACAACAGAGACTATGCGGCAGAGGGGAGGCTGCAGAAGAAGGGTATAGGCATGGTTTGTTTGTTTATGTTTTGGGGTTGAGTACAGGCATCATAGTGACATAGGACATAAATAAATGCATTTACCTTGAATAACTTAAACAGGGGTTCTCTAGCTGTGTTAAGAACCTTGAACCTATATTCAGGGACTCATCTGGAATTCAGCATTTTACCAAATGTCCTGAAATTGAATCAGATTTTATGTGCTTATTTTTATGGGGAAAGAATAAACAACTATTATCAGATTTTCCTGGGCATATAAGACTGACAACTCTATTCAGGATCACTGCTTCCTGTGTTAATTATATTCAAGTCCAAATGGAAAAAGACACATTTCTAAAAAAAAAAAAAGACTATCATAAGAACCTTAATGAATTTCACTTTGGTTTATATAGGAAATCACATAAAATAATCTTAACCAAAATATAATCCAAAATAGCATTATGAGAATACAGATGATTTTTTTTTTGCTTAAATTTAAGATTACATAAACTTGAGCATGTTTAAGGCCTCATAGACATGGAAAGAGGAAATCAGTATGATCTGTTTTATTTTCAGAAACTCATTATCATTATCAAAAATTTTAGACAAATTCCTATTTTTGTAACAATTGAGTTGAATATGTTTTCATGCCTAAAACTACATGATCTCTACAAACGCAGTGATACTGGCCTTATACACAATGATTTTTCTCAAATATTAGTTTACAGTAGTAGGGTCCTAAGGTTTTTAACAACTTAATGTGAAAGACAAGAATTTCTAAAAGGTTTTGATTATACTCAGGAAGTGGAGAATGATAAAGGCTCAGATAAAGAAAATCGACATTCCTTTGACCAATGCATACTGTTGCTGACACAAAATACATTGTATTTCTAAATACAAAAGAGCATACAGAGAATTTTGGCCACAGACAGGAAGAGAATGTCTTCTAAGATGTGATTCAGGAGGTGTGATAGAGGTCTGATGAGATGGATTCCATGTTGTTTCCAGACAGGGCCAATAGTAGGAGCCTATCTCTTGCAAGAGTGCTGACATAACTTTGAAGCAGTTTACAGTTGTGAAAATGAAAACTTCACTTTAAATAAATGAGCCTCTTGCAGTGAAGTACGTTGGCAGATATTTGTAAACGGAAGTACAGAAACAGCAGTAATTCATTATGATGACCACTTTTTGTATTTTTGAAAAATATGAACATCCATATGAGTATATAGAATGTGTGTTGGAGTGTGTGTATGTGTGTCTGTGTGGAGTCAATGCAGTGTTGCTTTCTTAAAGAGAGGTTAGATTATATCACTTTTCTACTTTTGGAAAGAGTAGTAAATACAGACAATAATTCTCTAAATTTGGGCTTGATTTAATAACCCAGAATCCCCTATGGGATGCCACTCTCCATTTTATTAGGCAACTGCTCTATGTGCACATTTCATGGAAAGTCATGGAAAGGATATTTATGTGAATTATAGGACAGATCTGTGCCTACAAATAGAATGAACAAATACAAGCAGAAGTATAAATAAAAATATAAACAATATGTCAGTTTTAATTATTTACTGTTAAACAATGTTTTCTTACTAATGTTCTAACCTTTAAAATTGTTTTCTGAATATTACCTTATATCTTATAACATCCATACTTGAAAAAAACTTTAATTTTCCAATTACATCATAAAAGAAAATCAAGTTAAATAAAGAGTCTTTATAACAGAAAACAATAATAACAGAAGCCAAGTACATTGAGTTACTTTCTCCTGATATGTTTATTCATTGTAGTCTCACACAGTGGTCAGAGCTATTTACCAATCTTTTACTTGCTTGAGCTCAGCTTTCTTTATTATTCCCCTGAAGGACAATGCCAAAACTCTACTATTTATCTCCAACCCCCTCTTTAAGCCTTCTTCTCCCTCCTCTCCCCTTAGCCAGTATCTTGCCTGATAAGTTGTGAAACACTTGAGACTATGAATGGTATAGCTATGAATGTTCATGCCTTCCCTATATCCTAATTACAAATGTATTCATGATCACACCCAACCTCATGCTTTTTTTCTCTCTCAGGAGGTGATGGTTTCATCTTCCATTTGAGAGATTATTTCATGGGCATCCTTGATTCCATCTCTTCCTTTTCTCTCTCAATTCTGTGGTCATCTTTCTCTTTTCTTCTGTGTCATAGAACTGCCATTTGTTTTCTCTTCTCCTTTTCTGAGCCCAGCTTCTCAAGGGAGTAGTCTCAGTTCTCTGTCTCCATGGCCTAATCTTCTGTTTCCTCCAAATCCACTGCAATCCAGTCTATACCCATCACTGTGCAAAAACTGTTATGTTTATGATGAATGACAACTTCATCTGGGTGAATCTAGTGAATATGTATGTGCTAGGTTGTCTTTACCAGGTATTTTCTTTTGCACTTGACACTGTTGATTACTCTGTCTTAAAAAGTCTCAACACGCTTGCCTCCTATAACACTGTCCTCTGTTCTCATTCTTTTTTTTTTTGTATTTTTTTATTGGAGTTTGATTTGCCAACATATAGCATAACACCCAGTGCTCGTCCTGTCAAGTGCCTCCCTCAGGGCCCATCACCCAGTCACCCCAACCCCCTGCCCTCCTCCCCTTCCACTACCCCTTGTTCGTTTCCCAGAGTTAGGTGTCTCTCATGCTCTGTCACCCTCACTGATATTTCCCACTCATTTTCTCTCCTTTCCCCTTTATTCCCTTTCACTATTTTTCATTTCCCCAAATGAATGAGACCATATAATGTTTGTCCTTCCCAGATGGGCGGGGCAAGATGGCGGAGGAGTAGGGTCTCCAAGTCACCTGTCCCCACCAAATTACCTAGATAACTCTGTTCTCATTCTTCTGTGAAGACTTTAGCAGCATTTCTCTGTGAGACCCTCTTCTTCCAGTCACCTTGGAGGTACAGATGCTGCCATGCTTCTGCCCCGGGTCATTTCCTCTTCTCACTCTGAGCACCCTCTTAGTGCCCTAGCCTTTACTTCTCCATCTGACGTTTCTATGTAGTGGTTCCACAGGCATACCAAACTCATCATGTCCAAACTCCTAATTTCTTACCCCTCACCTTCTAGCACAGGATTCTAAGGATCACTTTGATTAGAAACAAGAGAATCATTTGTCCCCTACACCCTCACTTTCCCATTCAGTCACCAAGCCTTGCCCATTTTGCCAACTAACTGTTTTGTTACTTCTCCTCTCTCTCATTCTGATTACCACACCCAGGTTCAAACATTTTTTTTCTTGTGTTTTCTGGTCTTATTACAACAGCATGCACAGCTTCACCCAACTGAATGCAACACACACACACACACACACACACACACACACACACACACACACAGTGTCATTTATAAAAGAATGGAATTTTTGGTTCTTAAAGTGTGTTATACATTTTTAAAGTATAAGACTAGTTTATTTCCTTATACATTTATATAATTATGTGTACAACTCTACATCGCTGCTTTACACACAGGTCATTCACATAAAATGCAGTTTCATATTATTATTATTCAGTGACATTTTAAATTTGTGAAATTTGCTAGTAAGAAGAACCAAGCTCTTCTACAGAGTTTTTTAATTTATGGAAATATGTAATTAAAAAAATTTTAAGTGGCTGCTATTGGTTTTTAACATTTTTATATGTAGCTCTCTGTGTGGAGTATCTGTTAATTATTTCTTGGTTCTCCTCTCTCTTTTATATTTAGCATCAGCAATTCCTCCATTCTGACAGATACTTAGATTAATTTGTTGATATTATAGTCACTGTCATATACCTGAAATATTTTGATATAGAAAGTTAAAAACAATAAAGTATGATATATGTCTGAGTCACCCAGCTGATCTTTTCCAGGAGAAGAGTGTGCACTTATTAACCATGTTTGGACCCAAAGCACTTAGCATAGTATCTGTCACATAGGAAGCACTAGATAAACATCTTTTAAATTAATGAAGCTATCAAAAGTCACCCAGGAATATTCTTCCAGAGGATAGATGAAGTTTTTCACATTTCCATTCATTTGCATTCCACATTCTTCCTTATTCAGGTATTTAAAATAAATTGGCAAGAATTACTACTGTCCTTTTCTCATACTTGTTTTCCGTTCTAAACTTTATTATTTTATTTTGCCATCTATATTATTTCTACTTACTTGAAAATTTTAAAAATCAGATACCATATAAAACAGACACCATCAGTGGGTTGATATATTTCACAGGGAACCATTCTTGTTGTTATATCCCTGGTCACTTAAGTGCCTAATTGTCTACATATTTTCATATAAAAATATTGGTTTCTCTTTGAAAACCTTATATATGTAGCTATATAGAAATATCAACACTGTTTTTCTCTTTTATTTTGTGGAAGTTAAGATAGGAGAAAGTGACACCTGGTTTCATTCAGGGCATTTTGTCAGTTCATTGGCATTTGTCTTTGAACAATGTGTTCTGTATCTTCTTTTATTTATAATGATGAATTTGTTTGTATGTAAAGGCATATTTATAACCTTACATCTAGTTAAGGATACTATCTCTCCAGCTTATTGGTATGTCTTGCCAGAGACTCTGTCAATTTTTATCCAAACAGGAATTTGTTTGGTTGAGTTTCACCTTACATCAGATAGGGGCAAAGGTACGTTGCAGCTACTCCATTTTCAGTGTAGACAGTTATATAATATATTGTACAGTGATGCCTTTCTCTACTTACATCTATGTTTATTTTATAAATGTACTTTTACTAATATTTGATTAGTAGTATTGAGAATACATTGTTCTGAAATGTCAGACCTCCCTATCTCATTAAGTGAAAAGCCTAAGAAATAATTATTTATGTTTTAACTATGTACACTGACTTACTTGAAGAAGAACGTAGCCACAATTTGTTACACCTTGGTACTAGTAATCTTGAAAAGAGTTTTTCTTATCCTCACAATGACCTGGCAGATAAGGGGACTATTATTATTTCCATTGCCCAGTTGAAAATTCAAGGATCATAGAATTTATGTGACTTCCCACTGTCATATTGGGGCTGGAATCTGTACCAGCTTCACAGAGCTTGAGAATTTATGTTCTTTCCTGTATAGCAATGCTTTTCAATAGTTTTTCTGCTACCATCTATCCACATGGGCAACACACTCCCATTATTTTACACAATATTTCTCCAGAAAAAAGAGAGAGGTAATATATATAATCTATATTTTCTGGCTTTTTCACTTCCTTCCCAAACCCTAGCAGTCTCCATAGCCATGATCTTTATAAGAATTACTACATTATATGGCAGTGGTTGAATGCTGGCTCCAAAACAGAATCTCTAAAACTCAGATGTAATTCTCCTGAGTACTAGGATTTTGGTATTTTTACAAGCTACCTCAGTGATTTAACGTATAGCCAGGTTTGAGAACAACTGCCATCTATGCCATCTTCTCAAGGTTTCTCTCCCATTGTACTCTGTGAAATGAAAAAGACAAATAAATGAAAGTTGATTTATCATTTACTGTCACTGACAGAGATCAGTTCACCTCCCAATTCTTAAATTAATATCATCATTACCCTGGCATTTTGTCGTTGAAATATATGTCCTTAATATATCCTTCAACTTCCAGTTTTTGCCCCGTCTGATTCTTTTCAGCTAGTTTAATTTACTAGCTCTTTGACCTTGGGCAGTTTTCTTTTAGAGGCTTTGTTCTTTTTGTTTTCTGATTTATAAATTCAATTAAACTTTTGGCCAGGTAATACTATTTATTAGTTATTTTTTGACTAAAAAACTCTTTACTAAAATGTGGGAAAGGGGATAGAGGAGTGGCTGCTAGTGCATGTGGTGTTTCTTTTAGAGAGAATGTAATTTTTTAAACTTACTTTGTGGTGATGGTTGCACAATTCTGTGAATATACTCAGAACCATTGAATTATACACTTGAAATGGATGATATGTTATATGAATTATATCTCAATGATACTGTTTTAAGAATGTTTATATCAAGATTTTGAACAAGCACTGTCTGGGACATACTCAAGTGCCATTCTTTAAGATTTACTTAGTGGGTGTTATCTTTTCTTTGCTTACGTTTAATTAGTAGGGACCCTAGGGTCACTCTGACTCATAAATATTAATTCACTAACTAGAATATCTAGTCTAAGATAGCCTCCAAAACTCTGTACTTTCATTAGCATTATACTGTGTCCCCTCCCCCAGCTTAGGCTTCTCTAGACAGGAAGATTACAGCAAAAAATTCAGGCATGACAGGCATCTTTACTTTGCTTCCTTGGCCTTCTCCTCTCCTGCGCACAGCTTTCCAGAACATTCTGACTATTTCAGGGTCAGAGTAGGAGAGGAGCAGAAAAAAAGAAAAAAGAGCTTGCTGGACCTAATGGCTAAGTATGTGTTCCCCTTTTTCCTCTCCTCTCTTTCTTTCCTTCTTCTTCACTCCATCCTCCCCATGCCACCATCTCCTTCAGTTTCCTTGACCCAAGTGGATCCTTCCCTATTCTTTGTGAAGAATACTGGTGACTCTGTCCTTCTCTACTACAATTCTAGGCTTCATCTCCAGGTTCTTGCTGCTGAGGTTCCTCTACTCTTTTTGATGGCCATTGGACAGAACCCAAGTCTCCTCCATGTGGACTGTTTTTTTGTGTGTTCCAACCTTAGGAAGACCATAATTTACTGTCCAAACTGAGACACTTTTGTGAGTGAAAGGGAATACTATCAATAGTTACAGTGAAACAGTGGACTTAAAATGGGACTGTTCTGGGCTGGCAAGTCTTACAGAGACCAGTACATAGAAAAACACTCACACATCGTTTGCCCCCCAAGTGTTGGGACACAGTCTCATCTTTCCTCCTATGGCAGCTGCTTTGCCTCTGTCAGGTGTGGAGTGAACTCACATTACTTGATTTCTCCCAACTTTAAAGAACACCTTCCATACATTTTTGAATAGGTCCCATAAAGGTGGAGATGATGGGTCATAACCCCTAATTCTTCCCCAAGGAAGCAGACAACAGCTCTTTCCAAAGAAGTATCTGCACAAAAACCCTACCTCTGTGCTTTTCTAAACCTTTTATAATCTGAAAGTCAGCAGAATTCAAGAGTGAGGAGCAGATGCTTACCCATTTCCTTTGAAAATCTCTATTTAGTGATTTGTAACTCACACTAGTATTTCACATCTGTTGTAACTTGGTGCCTAGTTCCAACTTCAGTTTTAACATCTTTTTTCATATGTATTCTTTTTTTGTCCACACAAATGTGTGGGTTATTTTTGAAATGTAATGTTGAAAGAGGTTATTTGGTGGTTAAGTGTGGCACAGGCTTTGACATCAGAAAACCAGGGATATTCAATTTATGACTTTAGGAAAGTGACAACTTCCTGAAGGCTTCAGTTTGTCCTCTGTAAATGAGGATAATAATAGTTCCTGCTTCACGGGGCTATTATCATAATCATAAGAGATTACATGTGTAAAGAAATGAACACAATCCTTGACTTCTGGTTTGGTGTGTAATATGTTTACTGTTATTATTTTTAAAAATTTATTTATTTATTTATTCATCAGAGGCACAGAGCGAGAGGGAGAGAGAGAGAGGCAGAGACACAGGCAGAGGGAGAAGCAGGCTCCATGCTGGGAGCCCAACGTGGGACTCAATCCCTGATCTCCAGGATCACAACCTGGGCCGAAGGTGGTGCTAAACCACTGAGCCACCCGGGCTTCCCTGTTATTACTACTTCTGTTATTAAGATCTGTAGTAAACAATTAATAGAATAAAAAAAGAAAAATAAGCCAAATGGCATGAAATGGCACAAGTTCTTTTTCAGGATACCATTCTAAGGTCATTGCAAGTAGGACATGCAGTTGAGAATTCCTCAACCACAAAACCAACAAAAATATCTGTGTAGATTTAAAGGATAAACCTGGGGACACCTGGGTGGCTCATTCTTTAAGCCATCTGCCTTTGGCTCAGGTCATGATCCCAGAGTCCTAGGATAGGGATCCCTGCAGTCACTCATCTAGATCCCAGAACACTTTGGAACCAGACTTAGACCTGTCTGCATAGGAGCCATCATCCACAGGCCAGAAGGAGTCAGTCAGCCCCCGAGAGAACAGGGCACTACAGAACGCTGGACAGCTACCTGTCATGGCTGGCTCTTAGCCACATCCATCCAGCTCGGACAGCCCCCCCCCCCCCCCCCCCCGCTCCCAGAGATGGAGATCTATGGTGGCAGGGACTTTCAGAATGATGCTGTCCTCCCCTACCCCACCCTGGATACATGCTACTTTTGAACCATGAGCCGTGACCATATGGCCTTATGCTGAAGGATCAGCCTGGGAACTTGTCTCTTCATTTAGTCCCTAGTAAGACAATAAATGTTGTTTTAGAGGCCTTCCAAAAAAAAAAAAAGAGAAGAAGAAGAAGAAGAAGGAGGAGGAGGAGGAGGAGGAGGAGGAGGAGGAGGAGGAGGAGGAGGAGGAGGAGGAGGAGGAAGAAAGAAGAAGAAAGAAGAAGAAAGAAGAAAGAAGAAGAAGAAAGAAGAAGAAGAAGGAGGCTTCTCCTTCTTCCTCTGCTGCTCCCCCTGCTGTGTGCTTACTCTCTCTTTCTGTGTCAAATAAGTAAATAAAATCTTTTAAAAAATAAAAAAAGGATAAAGCTGACTTATAACAGTACTCAATTAATATTGAATGAATGAAATTATATAACTTTTTCTTTTTCTTTCTTTGTTTTCTCAAAATTATATAACTCTTTAGCTATTAGGTAACTTCACAAAGTATATTGAACCATAATGTTACTCTACCACTACAAAGTTGGTGCCTTAAAACACAGAAATTTATGCTTTCATAGATCTGGAAGTTCCAAGTTTGAAATCTGGCAGGACCATAGCATATCAGAGGAAATAAGCCAAACAGAATGCTTGATTTTATGTGTTATTTTAAACCGATGGACAGAGCTTGAGGTCTTGTTGGCTCCCTTCACCTTTTACAGAACAAAAGACAAGGACTTTGTGACAGCTATTTTTCTCCTTTATTTTTCTCTCTCTATGAAAGTATATTTAAATTATAGATGTTGACTTATTAGAAAAGTATCATTGATGATTTAGCTTTTAAAAAATGCTAGATAATAAATAGGATATATAATTTTTAGGGTATCCTTGATTCTGTTGTGTTTAAAGATACACATGTGTAAATAATCCAATTAAAAATGGGCAGAAAACATAAACAGATATTTCTCCAAAGAAGACATCCAGATGGCTAATAGACACATGAAAAAATGCTCACCATCACTCATCAGCAGGGAAATGCAAATCAAAACCACAATGAGATATCACCTCACACCTGTCAGAATGGCTAAACTCAACAACACAAGAAACAGCAGGTGTTGGCGAGGATGTGGAGAAAAAGGAACATCGTGCCCTGCTGGTGGGAGTATAAACTGGTGCAGCCTCAATGGAAAACAGTATCGAGGCTCCTCAAAAAGTTAAAAATAGAACTACCCTATGATATATCAATAACAGTACTGGATATTTACCCAAAGAATATCAGAACTCTAATTCAAAGGGATATATGCACCATTATAGTGGCATTATTTACCACAGCCAAGATATGGAAGAAACCTAAGTGTCTATTGATTGATGGATGGATAAAGAAATTGTATATATATGAAATGGAATATATTGAACCATAAAAGAATGAAATCTTCCTATTTGCAATGACATGGCTGGAACTAGAGAGTATAATGCTAAGAGAAATAAGTCACTCAGAGAAAAACAAATACCATATGATTTCACTAATATGTGGAATTAAAGAAACAAACATGCAAAGGGGAAAAATAAGAGAGAGAGAGAGAAACAAAAAGAGTCTTAATTGTGGAGAACAAACTGATGGGGAGGTGAGTGGGGGGGTGAAATAAGTGATGGAGATTAAGGAGGGTACTTGTCCTGCCTGACAAGCTCCAGGTGATGTATGGAAGTTCCAAAAGCATGTGATAGCTACAGACTTTTTGCCTGTTTATGAAAGTACCTTACCTCCATGACCAATTACCTATATTAAAAATTTATATACCCAAATCATTCTGCTTTCTGGCTTTATCTGTGAATAACATTTTTTTCTTTTGTTTTGAAAGATATGCAGAAGAATATCAGTAGTTCAAATTGTAAAATGCTGAATACAAACATACTCTTTAAAAATGGCTTTGGAAAAAAAAAATGGCTTTGGAAAATTTATTCCATTACCTTAAAACATAATTGAGAAGATTTGTCTCTGTTTAAAAATGTGTATGTAAATATATGCATTTTTAATATTTCTGTCAGAATATAGACCAGTATGGTCTTTTTTGAAGTTTAAAATTGAGCTAAGCCTTATCAATGTTAAATTTTAAGCCATGGATTATTTTACCTAAAGCATTGTCAAAGAAATGAAAGAGCATATATTTAGAAGGTGACTTATTTACAAAAGAAAAATAATTAGTATTCTCAACTCTAAATGAAAATCAATAACAGTAAGAGGATACAATACTGGCTAAAAGACATCCTTTGCAGTTCATCACCCTTGAATTTATGCTCATTACATGTGACCTTGGGAAAGTACCTAACTTCAATTATCCTCAGTGTCCTCATCTGAAGCATGCGAGGTATAATGATATATGTATTACAGGATTTTTTCAGAATTAAATAAGATACTACACACAAAGGGCTTAATTAAATGGTGTCTGACAAAATAATTTACAGATATTAATTATTATAATTATTATACCTCATACTAAAATTAGTTTTTTTTTAAAGATTTACTGATACACCACTTTCTCCGGATTAAGCTTCTTAAGGACAGAGAGACTGTATATTAATATCTTAATAATTTTATTTCAGCTTCAGTGGTTAGCACAATTTCTGTCCTTAAGTTTGAATAAATGACTCACTGAGTGAATGAATACTTGTTGGCTGAGTTAACTATGAAGCACACGAGAGGCATACAAGTGTAACCTTTTCAGGAAATGTTTACTTCTAGTAATGTTTACTTCTAGTATTGCATGGGATATATATATATATCGAATGTATTTCAACACAGAATGCTATATTTAATAATTAGTCTAAAAGTGTTAAATTATGGGTTTTGATTCTTTACATTTCCAGGAAAGTTCTGTAGATATTATTAAAACTTTGCTAGGCAAGGTTGTTAAATATTTGCTTTTAATTTTAGGCAGTGATTTGCTTATAAGAAAATCTTGTGTTATTTAAAATATTGCTTTTTCACACACATTTTCTGTATGATAACTCTCTGAGGAACTAGTGTCAGAAATATAATTCAAGAGTCCGAAAGAAATATATCAACTTTGTAACTGAACACGCCAGTGGTCAGATGGTTACTGTCACTATAGATCCAGCTGAAGCAGGTCAGTTAAGTTATCAGTACATGGTTTCTTTTCTTTTTCCTCCTGCTCCTCTCTCTGTCCTGTCTCTGTCCCTTTTTCCATTTCTCCATATCTTAACTGTTCTTTCTCCTATGTGCCTCCATTGGCTACATTCTCAGGCTATATCCTTCTAGTGACTAAAATGGCCCCTGATAGCCTCAGGCTTATTATGATTCCTGGTCCCAACTCCTCCCTCCCCCTGGCCTTTTCAGAAAACTGTAGGTTTTTTTTTGGTCTGGCTTTGATTGCATACTTTGATTATATGTCCATGCCTGAACCAACCCTAGTAGCCAAGGAGATATGGTACTCTGATTGGTCAGTTTGGGGTCATATGCCTGCCCCAAAGACAGGGATAGAATCAAGCACCTGAGCCACATGGACTGAAGACCACAGTCTGTTCTCCCAAGTATATACTGGGTCAATGAAAACACACACACATGCCCCCCGCCCGACACACACACATGGGCACGTGCACATTTAAATATAGCATCTCACTATGGTAATGACCCTATGAGAATAATGTCTTTTATAAGACAGGCAGATCAGCATACTGGAAAGATATAGCAGGCAGATCATTTTGACTCCTTTCCCTTTTGGTCTATGTGCTTTTAGCCAAGTTACATAATTTTTCTGAGTTTCTATTCCCTGTTAACTGGGAATAATGTACAAGATTGTAATGAAGACTAAATGACATGGCATCAAGAACCTAATCTAGTATTTAGCATATAGTAGACATTCATACATATGTGTATATCTATTAGATGTATCATAACTTACTTTTTTAAAATTTGAGTGTAGTTGACGCAAAATGATACATTAGTTTAAGATGTACAACAGTAATTCAGTCTGGGTCACCATACAATACTATTACATTATAACTTACCCTTTGACAAAAGTACTCTAGGATTTAGAATAAGAAATTTAAGAGTGAAAAAGGAGTGCAAAATTTGGAGAAATACTGTTCACACCGTGTTTATAAAAATAAACCTTTTATTTAATAGCTGTTTCAGATATGCAGAATTATTATAAAAGGTAGTTCAGAGAGTTCCTGTGTACCTCACATCCAGTATTCCCTATTTTTAACTATTTATATTGCCATGGTAAATTTATCACAGTAAGCTGACATTGATATTATTATTATTATTATTATTATTATTATTATTATTACTAAAGTCAATACTTGATTTAGATTTCTCAGTTTTTCCCTAATGTCCTTTTACTATTCAAAGATCCCATCCAGGACACCACATTACATTTACTCATCATGTCTCAGGCTCTTCTTGATTCTGACAGTTTATTATATTTTCCTGTTTTTGACAGTGACCTTGATGTTTTTGAATAGCATGAATCCAGTATTTTGTAAAAATGTCCTCAACTGGGATTTCTTTTTTTTTTCCAACTGGGATTTCTTAATGTTTTTCTCATCAGATGTTTCTGGGCCCACTACAGGGTCAGGAACTTGTCCATCACTTTCAGCACTGGAGCTTTGCCCACTGTCTATCACATAGTAGGTGCTAACTAGATAGTTGCCAACTGAAAATATAGATGCAGTGGCAGTGGTAGAGACTATTGGTTGCCTACCCACTATTCTTTCCCTTCTTTCTTGCCAACAAAAGCTTAAATATTTGTTTGTTTGCTTGTTTGTTTATTTGAGGTGAACTTCTGAAATTCATATAACATAAAATTAACTGTTTTAAAGTGAATAATTCAGTGTCATTTAGCACATTCACAGTGTTGTGCAACCACCACCTCTATCTAGTTCCAAAACATTTTCTAAAGAAAATGTCCCCATTTCCCTTCTCCCCGGCTCCTGACAACTGCCAATCTGGACTCTGTCTGTTTAGATTTACTACTTCTTGATATTAATATTGTACAATATGTGACTTTTTGTGTCTGGCTTCTTTCCCTTACTGTAATATTTTTGAGGTTCATCCACATTTTAGCTTTTATCAGTATTGCCTTCCTTTTTGTGGCATAAACCTACTTTTATTCAGGATAGAAGTGTTCCCAGCTTAAAGGAAAACTATATTTTCCTCCCTTCCTTGTTCCTATGTGTGGTTATGTGGCATTTGTTTGGCCAGTTAAGTCTAGGAATTCCTGGGTAGAGTTTCCAGGTAATTTCCCTACAGGGATCTGGTTCAGCTGGCAAGCAACCTTTTGGTGATTTGCCCTTTCCCTTCTTCCTTTCTGAAACAAAGCCACTACAGTGAGAACTCTAGATCTAAGGAACATAACACAAAGATAATAGAATGGAAAGCAGGAAGGAGCTGGTGTCTCTGAGGACACCGTGCATCTGCCATACTATATCTGTAATCTGTACTCAGGGTTTCATTACATGAAAGAGAAATGAGTGTCTAATATACTTAAAAATATTGACATTATAATATATATCTTACTATGCATTAGAGATCCAGTTAAAGTTGGAGAAATTTCCTGACCAGTGAGTTTATTGTAATCCTGAATTTAACCTAGGTAAGAAAATTTTAAAAATATCTACTTATATAATTGTTTTCACCACAGTAATCCTTAGCTTAGGACTGTTTCTGTTCACCTAGTATGGCAGACAGAAAAAGGCTAGAAAGTTAGGTCTGAATATTGAAGTTGCTCCCTTATAGAGTGAGCGAGGTATCAATATACTCAGAGAGACTTCATCTTTACATATGTAGTCCCCGCTTTCAGGAAATAGACTCCAGATGTCAATGGCATCTCTGCAGCCCTAAAAGGTGAGGCTTTTCATATGTGCTGACATCCACTAGGAGAGAAGGAAGTTCTGTTATTTTCTGAGTATGTAATCTGTTGATCTTTCATTAAAAATATATGATGAATGGGTACAGAAAATGAAACTTACCAAGCACACACTTATTTAATGTATAAAAAAACATAGGATGTGTGGGAGACAAAATAGGATATACACTGGAGTATAATCAAGTAAATTCAGTGTTGGGACTGTGAAGAGAGCTTGGAATAATGATGACTACAGTTAAAGGCAAAGCTGAAACAATGGAATCTGAAGGACCATGAAAATCCAATGGTGGCTTGAAGAAAAGTTGAGTTGGGGCAAAGGGAAATATGTTATTTTGATAGGAGGAAAATTTTCAATTACACAAGTAAGAACCGGAACATGGAGCATGCTAATATTCAAATGAAAATTGTGAGAATATTGAGAACAATATTAGGGGTGAAAATAAGTTCAAAGAATTATAAAAGGAAATGGAAAAATGTGTACTGCTGCACCACAATTGCTGTGATTTTTATTTCTTGATGGTTGCTTTAGGATAAACTTTCTGGCATAGGGAAGTGATAGGGGCTTAAATCTGAGGACCACAATCAGTCATTCTTTCAGATGCATTGATTAAGACTTGACTGTTTCTGGACTATGCTAAGCATCAGAGATTAAATTACAAATGAAAAAATATGGCTTTTTGCTTCCATTTACCTTAGGTTCTAGTGAGGGAAACAAACAGCAAACAAATAAACAAGTATGTACCTGAACAGAAAATAGTGGTGTCACATTTCCTCCAATTTTAAGTCCAGGAAGTAGTAAGAACACAGAAAAAAATGAAGATAGGTATGGTTAGGAAAGTCAAGAGTGTAAGTTTTTTTTGATGAATCATTCAACAAATACACTTATATCTGGCCATTAATGATGCATTTGGGCAGCTTTCCCTTCACCTTCCTTAGTCACAACAAAGTATAGACATTAGCAGGGGAAGATACATATATATAAAAAGGCAGACATACATCACAACATGAAAAGTAATTTAGTCTATTTTCTAATTATGTATCAGTTTTTAAAATGTAAACATGACCTAGAATGTAGGCTAATATCACCTGAATTGCCTAATTATCCTAACATGCAGCTTAAAATAATGATGGTAATAATACATTTCTCTTTAAGTTTAAGTAAACACCATTAAAAGAAGCACAAAGCAAGTGGACTGTGCAATGTCAAAGAAGCAGGATAGCAGGGCACTGTAACTGGGTCACAGGTCCCAATGTTAACAGAGAATGAAGCCTTTTTTTCTGCAATAGAATTTCAAGCAAATTAATACTAGAAAAGGTCCCTTACACAGCTCAGCATCATTACCTCTGGAGGTCTTTCTTATTAGTACCTGATGGAGTTAATTCCTAAACTGTCTGCCAACAAGTATTAATTACTTAGGTAATCAAAACAATATACTTGTAGATCCCCCCCCCCCGTATTTATCATTTAAAATGAAAATAACTTTGGAGTGCCTGGGTGGCATAGTCAGTTGAGCATCTGACTCTTAGTTTCAGCTCAGGTTGTGATCTCAGGATCCTGATATGCAGCCTGGTGTTGGGCTCTGTGCTCAGCATGGAGTCTGCTTAACATTCTCTCTCCCTCTGCCTGTGGCAAGTGCATGCACGCTCACTTGCTCTCTTTTGCGCGCTCTCTCTCTCTCTCTCTCAAATAAATAAATCTTTAAAAATGAAAATAGCTTTAACTTTCTCTGGATGATAAAAGAAAAACAAACTCATTGGAATAATACATAAAATACCCCTGTTATTAATAATGCTTTCCTCTCATAGTGGGATTTCAGGTCATTTTTGCTTTCTTCTATTTATTTTCCATATTTTTCCCCAGTGAGTCTATCAGGGAGAAGTGCTGCCACAAAGGGACCTAAATGTCTCATGAGTAAATAGAGTTGGGGCACAGAAGTAATACAAATCAAATATTCCCTGGTATTTGTTCTAGCCCATGCATCTTCCTTTTCTTGGGGTTAAGGTGAATATTTTCTTTTGCTCTCAAAGAACCCTCTAATACTGGGGCTACCTGCTACATTATGCTTACTGTTATTCCATAAAATCAAGCACTTGGTAGAAACCCAAGAAATACCTCATTAATTTTAGTAAATACCTAATTTTCTGAAAATATTAAAGTGTTATCTGATAGAGATATGGTGAAAAGCATTCTATGATGAATTTCAAGTGAAACACTCCCCCCACGTACTAGCCAGCTTTATGATATTCTGTAAAAAAAAATATTGATTTTGTATTGTTTTACATCAGAACACCATATATGTATGTATATCTCTGTGTGTATAATATTAATTTAATTAAGGGCCAAACTTTCCCAATAAACATCACTGAAAAACTTTTTTAAATTAAGCTTTCATTCTTGCCCCACATTAGACACACACACACACACACACACACACACATACAAGTGTAGGTGTATAGGTAGGAGAACAAGGGAGAAAATTCTGTATTAGGGATACTTCAAAAGTAGGTTAATGCAAATGAACAGGATGCCAAGTATAGTATTAAAATTGACATTTATTAGCACACTTTCCATGGGGATATTTTCAAAGCTTTACCATGCATATGAAAATATTCCATTTTGATGCTTAAGTTTTCATTATTTAGTAACATGCATTGCTTTCTGTTGTTCCCAAATGCAAGTTGTAAATCTGCTCAAAAAGTTTCACTGATCTGGGATTTCACTTAATCTTTTGCAGTTGATATGATCATTTCATTTCAATCAGAAAAGTTAATTCAATGGAAATGAGTAAGAATGAAAAGAAATAGAAGATCGTATATCTTTGAAATTAAAAAAACAATAAAATTAATTATTCATTTCAGGAGCTTTTTTGCCATATTCAAATCCATATTTTCATCTATGGAATTAACTTTTATCATCATAAACATGAAATATATTTATGTTTACAGAAAAGGGAAATTTAAAAAGCTTCATTCACCTGTCTTACTAATCTAGCTACTTAGTTTACATAAACATTTGTCTTGATTCATTTTCCTTTTTTTTACAGTATTTATAATCTGCATGTATTTTAAATTTGGCAAATAAATCCATTCTTGTTGTAAAAATATTTATTATATAAAATACACATGGAACACCTTAGTTTTTCTTGGCTATTACTCCTCTCTAACTCTGACTTCTCTAAGGGTAACCTTATTTTAAGACCAGAGTACAAGCAATCAGATATTTTTTGAAATTGTATGAAATTGCATGAATTGCTTTGCAGATTATTTTTATGCATCTTGGAGGTTTCCCCATGTCTGGTTCAATGCATGCTTTTGAACTGATGAAGAATGTTTCACAGTTACACTATACAAAAACTTTATTAAGCTGTTTTCCCTATAGGTGGATGTTTAGGATTGTCCAAATGTTACACCATTACAAACAGTGCTTCAGTTCTAATCCATGATTATGCCTCATTGTACACATAAGCAAGTATTTCTCTTGGATAGATACTAAGAAGCGGAACTGATAGTCACAGGGTACAGGCATCATTAATTTTAATAGATACTGTGAAATTGCCCTCCAAATGTCAGTACCGCTTTACTTACCCACCAGCAGGGTATAAGAATTCATAGGTCCTCTATCTTTTAGAAGCAATGAAAAAAGAAAATGCTATTGATGTGTTATTTTAATATGTATTCCTCTGATTTGTAATGAATTTAGGTTTTCATAAATGTACTGGCTATTTTTTCTTTTTCCATTTTGAGATGCCTGTTTATCACCTTTGACCATTTTTATATTGTTTTATTTTCTTACTGATTCATAGATAAACAATTTGTAAATTGTTCTTTCAAACCCTTTTAAAGATTTTATACATTGCAGATGTTTTCTTTTTTTACTTTGCTTAGGTTGTTAAAACTTTTTAAAGTTTTATAAGTTTAATGTATCAATCACCTCTTCCATGTTTTCCCCCCACTTGAGGTGTGCTATTAAAGAAAGCCTTCCAGCCTTTCTGATACCAGGGTCACAGTCTGAAGTTAGGTACATTTATAGGTTTTTTTAAAGAAGCATTTTGATGTATCACCAATCTAGGATTTATTTTGTGAATGGTATATGATAGAATTTGGTATATATATACAAACATGTTTGTGTGTATACATACATAATATATGACAGCTTCTTTGAATTATTAAGTCACACTACAAATCAAACGACAATGGGATATTATTAACTCAGTTGCTTGGGCAGTTAGCAAAGGTTTATATTTCTTTTCCCTGTGCTTTTTAATATTTCCTCTAAATTAGGAATGCTACTTTTTGGCTATTTGGTTTATCACCAAAATATACTCCTTCTTGTTTATTAAGGCCAGTTAAGTTCTTTGATTTGAACTTCAAAAGAAGAAGAGATGGACCTAGAGGGTATAATGCTAAGTAAAATAAGTCAGAATGACAAATGCTATATGATTTCTCTCATATGTGGAATCTGAAAAAAAAAACAAAAGAATAAACAAATGAACAAAAAGGAGAATCAGACCTATAAATACAGAGAACAAACTGATGGTTGCCAGAGGTGAGGGTGAGGGGTGTGGAGAGATGGGAAAATGGGTGAAGGGGAGTAAGACTACTGGCTTCCAACTATGGAATATGGAACAGGTTATGGGAATAAAAAGGTACAACATAGGGAATAGTCAATGATATTGCAATAGCACTGTATGGTGACAGATGGTAGCTACACTTGTGGTGAGCATAGCATAACACAGAGATATATTATCACTATGTTGTACACCTGAAACTAATGTAACACTGTTAACTATACTCAAATAAAACAATAAACCCTGAAAGAATAAGAATAGACCCATTTCTTCTCCCCCCCCCCCCCCTCTCTCTCTTTTGCACTTGGGTCAAGATCCTTACATAGGTGTATTCAGCATTAAAGTAACACCTACCTCTTTTCCTTATAAGGTTCCTTGTGATTAGATTGGGCCCACATGAATAATCCCAGCTAATATTACCATCTCTTGACCCTTAATTTAATCACATTAGTAATGTCTCTTTGAATAAATATTCACAAGTTATGGAGATTAGGATGTGGACATCTTTGGGGAGGTGGTATTCTTCCCTCTTGCTCCTCACTGTTCCAAATCACTTGTCTTCATTGTAGAGGTTTGTGTGGGTGAGGGAGTGGTAGGAGCTGGGAGTATGTTTCATTGACTTCAGCTGAGCTTAAGTTTGTGCTTAAAAGGGTATATGGCTAAGCAGGCATCATAAGAGAAACTTTTAACATTATCCCTGAATTGAAGGAGTTTATATATCAAACTTCATGATAAATTAAATGAGTTACATTTTGTAAAGCAGTTATAACAGTGACTGAGCATAGTAAGATATATATATATATATATATATATCTGTATATTTCACTTGTTAAATAGAGCCAAAAATATAGTGCCCACAAGGAAGGGAGTTTTTTGTTTTTGTTTTTGTTTTGTTTTTTTGAGGTATTAAGGAACTATATTTAGGACATAAAGCAGGTTTTACAAAAACTGCAAAAAAAGCAACTTGTACATGAAAACCCTAAGAAGAAAGTAATTACCCGTGAGGAACTGGAACACAGGACACAGAGGATAAGGAAGGGAGTTTTAAGCAGAGAATGGATTTTGTGTGTGTGATATATCTTCTTAACTGAGAGAGCTGATGGATTTTGTGAACTTCTTTTCTTGGGGTATATTAAACCTTCACTGTTGACTATCAGGAGGAAATGTTCCTTGGCAGGTTTGTCCAGTGGTGGTGATGACTATATATGGACTATACACTTGTCATATTTTTATGAGAATACCAACTTAAAATAAAGAATGAAATGTATTTATTGAAAAGTGACAGTACTAGTTAACGTCTTATTTATTTATTGAACACTTAACACTGTGTGCCAGATGCTACAGAGCATCAATGACATTTGCTCTAGGCTTTTAAAGTATAGTATGGTGAATTCTTCTGAGTATACAAATACTTATATGCAAAGTGGACTACATTGTGGCCTAAAGAAAATATAAATAAAGGTCTCCGAAGGATTATAAATGACTGTAATCACACGTGTAAAGATGCCTTAGAATAGATAATATTTGAAATGAGTTTTGATTACAAAGGTGAAAATTAGGGGCACTCCAGGCAAGGGCTTAATGTCACCTAAGATAGATAGAAAATCCGAGGATGAAAAGTCAAAAGCTTTGGCAAAGATTAAGGGTGTTGCACCTCTCACGGTAAGAGAGAGAATGGAAAAGTTCAATGTACCTTTCAGATCACATCCCATTGTGAGGGGGTTGTACTTAATTCTGTAGGAGGTAATGAATTTTGAAGAAGGAGATGTGTTATCCAGCCTACTTTTGAGAAAAATTGATTTGGCTGTCATATATTAAATAAACAGAATGGAGGTGAGATCAGAGGGAGGGGTAATAGTTAACAGCTCATTACCAAATGGCCTATGTGAGAAACAGTGAAAGTTTGGACTAGGAGAGTGGGAAAGAACGGGAAAGGGGAGGTGGGTATGAGAAACATTTTGTAAAGCAGAATCCACATGATTTAGCATCTGATTAAGGAGGAAAGGGAGGGGCCCATAATGACTGGTTTCCTGCTTGGATGACTAGGATAATGTGGTATCAGAATAGAAACAGGAAATTGGGCAGATGATATATTCTGGTCTTTAACTGAATGGATTTAAGATACTACAAGAATTTTGAGGACAAATGTTTCAAACCAGTACTTGAAAATGAGACTAGAAGTTTCAGAAAGAATGAAAGAAAGAGAAAGAGAAAGATATTTGGGAGTTTTCATCTAAAACAACCATAGGATAGGGGAGGGGACAATTCAGCTCTTTGTTTTTATGAACTCATCTTATGTACCCTTTCTCATATCTGCTAAATGGTTGTTTAGGGGATCCCTGGTGACTCAGCAGTTTGGCGCCTGCCTTTGGCCCAGGGTGTGATCCTGGGGCCCCGGGATCGAGTCCCACTTCGGGCTCCCTGTATGGAGCCTGCTTCTCCCTCTGCCTGTGTCTCTGCCTCCCTCTCTCTCTCTCTCTCTCTCTCTCTCTCATAAATAAATAAATAAGTAAGTAAGTAAATAAATAAATAAATAAATAAATCTTAAAAAATATAAAATAAATGGTTGTCTAACCTATATTTGAACTTTAAGTCCATGACATCCTGTGGCAGGCATTTCTGTTTGCATCATTCAGTGAGAAATTTATTCTTTATTCTGAGCTTGCCAAAGTTCCTTTCTTTTGAGCCAAGTTCTGTATCTTGGGACCCTACCCTAGAGCAATTACAGTTCTTCATTCTTACAAAAGCTCTTCTGATATTTTAAGAAAGCTATAACATCCCTGTTTAGCCTACTCTTCCAGTAATGCTAGGAGTGTAAATGGGGCTCAGAGGCGATGTAATATCTTTATGCCTTCTTTGGCTCAGATCCTTGCTAGAGTTTCCCAGATACAAATAAACACATAGAAAACACAAAACAAAATTTGAAGGAGTTCTAAACTCAATAAATCTAACATGCAAAATTGAATTTAAAACCACCCTTACAGGAAAACATTAGGGTCTCCCTATGGACAGATGCCGTGGGACACATATCTACCTCTGTCATCTCTCCCACTTCTTATGCTCCTATATTATTTTATAGGCTAAACATCCCTAGTTCTCACAGTGATTCATTTAACATAGCTTCCAGTCACATCACTCTCCTTTAGTCTAACACACGGAGAAGAACAAGACTAGCCCCTCCCTTGGTCTAAATATTGTGATTTTTTTAAAGCTAAAATCAGTTTGGATATATCCCCCAGATGGCTCATAGTCACATGCTGCCGGTGTTGTGGCAGCTGTTAATCTTTCGCAGCTGGCTGTGTAACCAAATAGTGGCTCCTATCTTCATTGATGTTACATTTTGCCTTGTTATAGTTGACCATTAAATTGCATGATCTTTTAGATCCCAAATTGGTCATATTTATCAGGTTGTCTTCTATATTTCCATTTAGTACATTGTTCACAATGTAGAACGGTAAACAACTTATATTTAGAATCCTTTTGCCTAGGAGTACTCTTCAAGTTTAATAGTAAGTTGTCAAAGATCTGGGAAGGAGTTTGGAGGGAATGTCATTGAAATGGTATGGATATAAAGAGTACTTATTTATATGAAATGACACTGATGTTTTAACCTGCATTTACATATACATATGTGTATATATATATATATATATATTTACTTACATATGTTATATATATGTAACACTATTTTTAGTGTTATATTTTTAGGGGTACCTGACAGGCTCTGTCGGAGTAGCTTGCAACTCTTGATCTGGGGATTGTGAGTTCAAGCTCCACCTTGGGTGTAGTTTACGTTAGAAAATAATACTATTTTTGTGTTAAGAGTTTGGGCTCTTGACTTGAGTTCAAATCCTGTTGAATTATTTACAATTTATTTCTTCTCTCTGAATCTGTTTCCTTAGGTATCAAAGAAGGATATTAATTTCTTCTTCCCAGGATATTGTGAAGGTTGAGGAGATAATGTGCATGAAACACTGAGTACCTTGTTTGGTACATAAAGTGCTTGGTTATTATTTCTTTCTGAAAGTCTGATTACAGAACAAAGACATCACATTTTTATGCTCTTTGCATTCATTTTGATATTGAAAAAAATTATAGGATTAAATACTTGGGAAGAAGCTTCTAACATACATGGTCAGCATTCTGGGTTTCTTTCTTTCCTGAAAGTGACTTTTGATTTGCTCCACCTTCTTCCTATCTTTTATATAAGCAGTAAAACTTTAAGGGTAATCAGTGCCATGGGTGCAGTCTAGAAATCTGTGGCCTTGGTGTCCTCACATTAGTGTTGTTACAAAAGCTAACCTACCATCATCTGTGACCCTCAAGACCCATCCCATTTATAATGAGTATTCCATTACCCATTTGTCCTGGCTCACCCTGAGTAGAGGATATTCAAGAGATGGTGGGCACTTTCCTATTTCAGTGACTTCCCCCTTCCCCACCACTGTATACTTTAATGCTATTTTCTCATCAGCTGTACTTAATGTGATACTAAACCTACATCGTTGGGATCCCTGGGTGGCGCAGCGGTTTGGCGCCTGCCTTTGGCCCAGGGCGCGATCCTGGAGACCTGGGATCGAATCCCACATCAGGCTCCCGGTGCATGGAGCCTGCTTCTCCCTCTGCCTGTGTCTCTGCCTCTCTCTCTTTCTCTCTGTATGACTATCATAAATAAATAAAATAAAATTTAAAAAAATATTTTAAAAAAATAAACCTACATCATTAGTTTTAGATGTAGTTTTCAATAATTCATCAATTGTATATAACACTTACTGTTCATCACACCATGTGCCTTGAGGTTTTAATTTTTTAAAGTTTTTATTTAAATTCCAGGTAGTGAACATACAATGTAATATTAGTTTCAGGTGTACAATATAGTGATTCCACACTCCCATACAATACCTGATGTTCATCATAAGTGTACTCCTTATATTTTTCATTTTCTGGAGATTTGAAGAATTGCTTTATTTCAGATTGGTTAGGTGATTTTTGTAGATAGGTATAGAAATATCTATATATGCTTTATGCCTGTCTTTTATTTCTTTGTTTTATTTATTTTTACAAAATATTTTATTTACTTATTTGAGAGAGTGGGGAGAGAGAGCACAAGTGCGGGGAGGAGCAGAGAGAGAGGGAGCAGCAGATTCCCCACTGATCAGGGTCCTGGGATCATGACCTGAGCCCAATGCAGATGCTTAACCAACTGAGCCTCCCAGGAGCCCCTATTTCTTGGTTTTAAAAGTGTTGGTTGATATTCCTAAGCCTGCATTTTCACTGCAGAGAGGAAAGAGCTGCTGTCTGTTTTTTCTCATGATTATTGCCCAAGGCCCCTTATTTCATTATATGCTTAGTTGCTTTTTTATTTTTCAATGAGCTGATCATTTTCCTTGGAATATTATTTTTGGGAATTCTCTGAGGCTTAGGATGAGGGAGAACCCTCCTAGAAAGGATTTCCTTTTGCATTGTTAGGTGTCTAACATGTGATACTCTGGGGTCAGTATAAGTGAAATTCATGGCTTGAGGTTTTTGAGGGACTTGGTAATATAAATTTGTACTGTAAATCTACCTTATGGATGTGTAAGAATTTAAGGAAGGTCAAGTTTAGTATGTTTCATCATTTTCTTTTTTTTTTTTTAACGCAAACTCAGCTTATTGAAAAGCCTCTACTATTTGTAGTAAGACAGTGAAGTGCTTTGTTTCCAGTCATTATCTTCCTCCCAGGTTTTACAGACTGATTCCCTCATTTTCCACAGCTCTTTTTTCTTTTTTTTTTTTATTGGAGTTCAATTTGCCAACATATAGCATAACACCCAGTGCTCATCCCATCAAGTGCCCCCCTCAGTGCCCGTCACCCAGTCACCCCCACCCCCCACCCACCTCCCTTTCTACCACCCCTTGTTCCTTTCCCAGAGTTAGGAGTCTTTCACGTTCTGTCTCCCTTTCTGATATTTCCCACTCATTTTTTCTCCTTTCCCCTTTATTCCCTTTCACTATTATTTATATTCCCCAAATGAATGAGACCATATAATGTTTGTCCTTCTCCAATTGACTTACTTCACTCAGCATAATACCCTCCAGTTCCATCCACGTTGAAGCAAATGGTGGGTATTTGTCGTTTCTAATGGCTGAGTAATATTCCATTGTATACATAGACCACATCTTCTTTATCCATTCATCTTTCGATGGACACCGAGGCTCCTTCCACAGTTTGGCTATCATTTTCTTGAGGGTGTAGCCCTTAGCTTTACTGGATGGGGGTTCTCTACAGCACAGTATTTACCTGAGCCCCTTCTCCCCACACTTCCAATCCTGTGCCACCATTAAACTTAGGCTATAGCAATTGGTATCACTAGGTCCAGTAAATGCCCTCAGGGAAATATCCCATTTTCCACTTAATTCTTTGAGTTCTGCTTTTACTTAGATTCTGGCCTAGGAATCTTATGAAATATTTCATTTTGAGTGAAAAAAAAACAGTATTTTTACTTATTTTCATTGGTAAGTTTGGTCCAAATAACCTACATTGCCATATTACTAGAAACTGAACTTCCCCATTGTTTCTGTTATAATTTTCTCAGCCAGATTTTCTATTTAACATTTAATATTTCTTGGACATAATTCTCATTCTCTGACCTTACTTTCTGGTTACTGGCAGGCTTATTTATAATCTCCATTTCACCTTTATTTTCTCCTTTGGACAATTTATACCAACATCAAATACCTTGAAATAGGGGAACCTGGGTGACTCAGTGGTTGAGCATCTGCCTTTGGTTCAGGGCATGATACTGGATTCCCGGATTTGAGTCCCACATTGGGCTCCTTGCATAAAGCCTGCTTCTCCCTCTGTCTGTGTCTCTGCCTCTCTCTCTCTCTCTTTCTCTCTGTGTGTGTGATGAATAAATAAATAAAATCTTTTTTAAAAAATACCTTGAAATAGTTACTCTATTAATATGATACAGATTTTTCAAAAAATAGCTTTATAAATTCTCCAGATGATTTGATTGTGTTTGAAGAATGGATACATGACTTTGGAGAGTCAGGACTTGGAAAATGAGTGAAATAAAAAGATGTAGTGAGAAATTCATGGATAGAAAAGAGGGAGAACATTATTGAGATGATTGACCAAACCATTTTGATTGTCAGATAATTAAATGAAGTTAGGAAAAGGTTATGGGATATAAGTTGATTGAAGGAGGTAAAAGGGGAAAGAATGATGAAGGACTAGGAGTACAAGAGCCATGCTAATGTTGTGGAATTCTATCTTGTATTCAGATTTTTTAAAAAATCAATTAGTGAACATTTGACTATGGACCCCAAAAATCAGTGCTGCTTTGCCATCTTCTCTTTTCTTAGAACTAATTATCAAATATTATCTATAACAGGGAATGTTTTGACCTCAAAAGAATATTCTTGGTACATGTACTCATCAAAGAAATACCCAGAAAAACTAGAGAAACAGAAAGTTAATAATGTAAGACGCCTGGTACTTGATGATTTTTTCATCCGGAGATAATAGGGAGAATTAGAGAGGTATGAATCTCCCCATGTTATTTTCACATCACACTTTTTCTGCTGTTCTTTCACACTTCAAACAATTTAATGTACTACAAATAAGGTATAGTATGTGATATTTTGGATTATAATATGTAATATATGTATGTGTTTGTGTGTATATGGAATTCTTTACCTCTGAATTTCTAAGTTGTTTTAGATGTTTAAAGCTGCTCAGCCACCATTAATCATTTATTTCTGCCTCTGGCATTGTGGTGTTTTGCATAGATATTTCCCATTGAATTATCAGAAAATCCTGTGAGGTAGAAAATATTATTGGTATCTTTGTAGGTGAAACTGAGACTCAGTCAATTAGTAACTTTTAACTTTATTGTTTATAAGGGTCTTCTACCTATTTTAGTTAGTGTATATTTTAACTAACTGTGATTCTCATATCAAGCCTGTGAGTTAGATCAGATATTGTTATTTATCTTTATACAAGAAGTCAGAGGCTCAGAGGAGTGAAGGGACTTGCCAAAGCAGTGAGCACATTGATACAGATGGCATTCAGTTTCAGTGCTTCTAAGTCTCTACTATTTTTTCCACAGTGCCACACTTGTTGGAAAGATAAGTGGTGATGATGATGTTGATGATGATGATGATGATGATAACTTTAATAATTGTGCAGAGCCTGGGATTTAGAATACCATTACTACCCAATAGTAATTGTATTTAGTAGTAATTGTATTTAATAATACACATATCTTATCTCTAACGCTGGGAGAGGGACCCAAGGGATGGGGACAATGTGTGAAAAGCTCTGGGAAGAATGTAACAAGTAGACTGTATAGTTATAAATGGCATTCTGTATTCCAACAATTTATTTGGCTTTGTTTTTTAGAGATAGTTTTTAAAATATGTTCCAATGATTACAGCCAGAAAGTATTTGTGATATAAAGCTGTAATGCCAAAATAGTGATGACTTCTCTCCTCTTGGGTGTAAGAAAAATCTGATTTGTAAATTCAGGTATGATAATCAAAGTAAAAAGGACTGTGTGACATAAACTTATCCTAATTGGCTAGAAATCTTTTTGCTTTTTTCATTTTAGATTCTTGCCATAGGTAAGAAAAGATTACATGGAGCCATAGAATCAGGAGGACAAAATCATGTCTACTATTAATAGTTCCAAAATTAAAAAGCCATATATACTATAGCATAACTGGAATTTTAAAAACTGTTTATGAAAATAAGTTAGAGTTTAAATAACTAAATCAAGGTTAGGCAACTTATAAGTAGTAGAAGTTGGATTTAAACCCCATCTACTTCACCTTAGCACCATGCTCTACTTAAACACTTCCAAAGGTGATAGGGGTTTCCCTGATTTGAGGTTTGATAAATTGGCCAACTGTTGGTGTTAGGATCATGCTATAACTGTAAGTTTTTAGATTCACCTAAATGATTCTTAGCCATATAAGTCTTAGGGCACAGGTGAATTAGTCAGGAATTAATTTTAGGAGTCAAAATTTAAAAATATTAAGCCCATATTAATTATAGCTCACATATTTCAGTCTTTTATATTTTTGTTTCCTTTTTGTGCATAAACACAAATTTAATATTTTTAACTTTTTATTTCTGTCAAAATAAATTTTTTAGTGCTGATTTTCCTGGTTTTGTGTTTATAAGTATCTGATTGAATTAAGGATTTTTATTTGAGTTTACCAAGCAAAGTACTTAAATCAAAATCCAAAAGCTTATCTGTTTTGTTTCCTATAATTTTGGACAATAACTAGACATAATAGTTTCTTAATATTTATTGAGTGAATGTGCAGAATAAATATACATTTATTATTAGTACTGATTTGCGCATCAAATGCTTTTTCAGCCAGTAGACTATGGAAAAGTATTTCCTTTTTGAAGAAATGCTCAAATCCTGATATATCTTTCTTTTTAATACAGTGTCTTTCTAAAGCCTCTGAGTGTTTAAGGGTATTATTGAATATATGCCACTAATGCTTAACAGAAAATCTGTTAAATCTTAAGCATTGATATGTACTACCGCACGTAATGTGTTTTCCCAACTAATGATGAAGAAAATATAACTCTCAGGATGAGAAAGTATACGGTCTCCTAAAGGTAGCCAGCTACAGCTGACCTCCTCTTTAGAAGTTAACTACTTGTTGACTGATTTCAGATGGCTTAAAATGGAATAACTGGGAATATTAGAATCTAGGTCTATTAGATTTGCATTTTCCAGAAGCTAGATCACATATTTTCATGTCAACAGCAGAGGTGTAACAGAGAAAGAAGAGATGTGTAAGTACCGATTCAAGCACCTGCTTCATGACTTATCACATCCCATTGGCCCAAGCAGGTCACATGGGAGACTGAGACTCAGAATGGAGGTTACATGGCAAAGGGTATGGATATAGGCAGAAGTGAAGAACGGGACCATTAATAAAACCAACCTACTATACAAGCCTAACTAATTGAATCTATTCTCATAAAATATGTCTGGCATTTCCACCATAACCTTCTGATCCCTTCTGTGAATCTTAAAAGACAGTCTACCTTAAACACACACACATGTGCACATGTGCACATGCACACACACAGACTTTGTTCATTTTCTGCTTATCATACACTTTGGTAGTGCAGTTCATTAGCTAAAATATTTCTGTAGAGACTAGCAAAAGAATAGCAGGCTTTTCATAGAAATACCACATGGAATGACCTTTGTGTTCAGTATACAAGAAAATATTATCCACATGGCATTTATCAAATAAAATTTGTGTGTGGACATTTTATTTACAAGCATACATTGCAAGAAAAGCACATATTTTAAAAATAAAAATGAGCTGATCATTCTACAAACATTCCAGTTGCCTATTATAATGAAATTGTGTGTTGTGTCATTCTTAAAGTAATGGAGATGGTATTTGCATATCAGTTTAATTGCTTTGGATTAAACATTGAAAGATGAGAGCCAAGAGAGTTTATTAAGCTGAAATGAGGGCAAATGATAAAAAAGTGATATTATATCAACACCACATCTGGATATCTGTTGCCATTTCCATTTTAAATCCTAAATTGCAATGTTTCTTAAAATTATTGAATGTCTGTCTTGAAATATAATAAAAAATTAAAAGGTTAATGCATAAATTGTGCCTGATAAATACAATTTGATTTGCAAACCAAGCTAGTTTTCTCTACCATGTTAATATTTCTTTGTTCTTAATGTACTAGACTGTAAGCTTTTGAAGGATATACTGTCTCATTTACTTCTGTGTTTTAAGGGCTTTGACATAGTCTGTCCTGAAATAGGGGCTCAATAAATGTGTGTGAATAAATGAATGAATGAATGAATGCATATATGCAAGGTATGGCGACCCCCTCATATCCACTATTAAGCATTTTAGGTGAATGGTTGGGCACTGCTGGTTTTGATTGGTCTTCTTCCCCTTTCCCCCGGGAATCATCATTCATTAAATACATAAAGTCCTTCAACCATCTACAGTGAAGTAGGCTAAATGGAGTGGAGCATGTGCCAGGCAACTTCTTTTGTAAATCAAGGAGTACCCTGTTAGGATGTTTGATTTGGGGCTTATATTAGAAACTATTATTTGTTTGCTGTATCCACAGCATCATAAAACTGATCTCACATCATTTTATAAATCAACGATAATGCATAACTCATTTATTTGCATTAGAGAATGAGCACCACTTCTAAGTGTCCCTGTTCCTTACCAGAGTTATTTCACATTTGCCAGATTGCCTGTATTGTTAGATCATCTAAAACATTCCCTTTAAATGTGGTGAGAACAACTCCAACATTTCAGTTATTCTGGAGAATTTATTTTATGGAATATCTAAGCAGCTTACAAATACTGTCTTCTTTAATCCTTACAACAACTATGTAAAAAAGTTTCCACTGACCATCTCCAATTTGCAGATGAAGAAATTGAGGCACAGAGAGGTTAAGTGACTTACCTACAGCCCTACACCTAGCAAGCACCAGGACCAGGTTTTGAAATTAGACAGTGTGGCTCCAGAGAGTTGTGATGAGTGCATAGGTGAAAGTTTTCCTAAGGCCCCTGAAAATGAAGTATTTTATATGATACATCTATTTGGTTGCTGTTGGTTTATATATTTAATTGTGTTAAGAAAAAAAACCCTCACAACATAAAATTTACCAGCTAACCCATTTTTATGTATACAGTTCAGTAGTATTAGGTGTGTTCACACTGTTAGATATCAAATCTCTAGAACTTTCTCATCTTTTAAAACTGCAAAAATTCACACTGACCAATAATTCCCCATTTTCTACCATCTGCTTTTAATTCCTGTCATCCCAAACCTAGTACCCCAATCTAATAAAACTCCATCAGACTACTATCACATGATATAATAAGAGCTAAATGGAAACAGGAAAACACTGTTTTATTTGCATAGATGAGTGTATGCCCAGAATGCAAAACTTTTAAGAAATACAAATGCACAAGAAATGGGGTAAGGAGAGTCTTACTCATTTTTCTTCTTGTTGTTCATCAGTTTGGCTTTAAAATTTTGTAGAAGAAATTTTTTCTGCTCTGTTATATTTCATCAGAATGACCTATGACTGGGTCATAACTTTAGGAATATTTTCTTGGTTTAAAGCCAAGAAAACAACAAAAAAAAAAACCCTGCATTTAATTTTCTTGTTTCTTACACGTATCATTTTAACCTCTGCTTAAAGAGAAATTACATTTAAATACTGATAAAAATACTACTATTATGTATATCAGATTTTTACAATAATAATTCCCATTCACTATTCTTTTGATGTTTTAAAGAGACTATTGTGGCATTCAATACACAGAATATAAATATGTATTACATATATTTAGGATTATACATATATAGCAAATTTTCAATCAAATAAAAATACTAATGCTATAAAGTTCATGCAAAGTTATACAATCTATGTTTGAAGAAATAAAAATCTGAAAAGGATTCTTATATCAAAGTACATTTTCAATTCTTATTTTTCTTTATACTTACTACTATATTTGATCCATAAATAATCTTTTGAAAGAGTTTGAAGGGGGCTGTAATAAGGGATGCTACAGAAATAGACTCAGATTCCAGAGCAATGGTAAAGCATTACACTACGAGCACAGAATGGAAAGGAGGTTCCACTTAAGGTCTCCACCAAAACATGGGAGCAAGGAACAATCCAGCACATCAGGAGCACCAGTGGTTTAAATGCCGCCAAAGTCACAACTGTGAATGGGGAAATGGTAGATAATGGATAAGACAGACAAGCCAAACCTACGTCAAAAAAGACCTCAAATAGCCAAACAAAATAGTTTGAATTTAATTCTATATAGAATTCCCCCATGCAGGGAAAGGTATTTGGTAATGCATTGTGACACCTGATGAAATGTCACAGATGAAAATGTTTTATTGGAAATCTATTTGCTAGTGTTAGGACACATTCTGCCCCCTACTTTATCATAGTGTTACCTTACATTTGGTTGTCTGGCTGTTAAGAAGAAAGTCTGACTCTACCTCAGAAACTAATAATATACTATATGTTAATTAATTAAATTGAAATAAGATTAAATTTTAAAAAAGAAGGAAGTCTGAGAACTTCTCTAAGAATCCCTCAAAACCCATAAACCCAATGGAAGTAGTTAGGGGTAAGAGTATGCAGATAGATTTTGTTCTTAAAAGTATTTAAAACTAATTGGTAATTAATTCAGTTACTTTCTGAATTATTCTAACACCAAACAGTCAAGACACTGGTAGGCTCAGGGAAGTGATGAATGCCATCATACTTAAGCATGAAAAATGAAAGATGTTTACCAATCATCTAAGTGGATGTCTGAAATAGCAAACATTACAATAAAATAAAGTCTTTTAACAAAAGCAGATGTTTAACCAATATATTTTATTTATTTTTTATTTATTATTTTTAATAAATTAATTTTTTATTGGTGTTCAATTTACCGACATACAGAATAACACCCAGTGCTCATCCCATCAAGTGTCCCCCTCAGTGCCCCTCACCCACTCACCCCCACCCCTCGCCCTCCTCCCCTTCCACCACCCCTAGTTTGTTTCCCAGAGTTAGCAGTCTTTATGTTCTGTCTCCCTTTCTGATATTCCCCACACATTTCTTCTCCCTTCCCTTATATTCCCTTTCACTATTATTTATATTCCCCAAATGAATTAGAACATACACTGTTTGTCCATTTCCGATTGACTTACTTCACTCAGCATAATACCCTCCAGTTCCATCCATGTTGAAGCAAATGGTGGGTATTTGTCGTTTCTAATGGCTGAGTAATATTCCATTGTATACATAAACCACATCTTCTTTATCCATTCATCTTTCGATGGACACCGAGGCTCCTTCCAGAGTTTGGCTGTTGTGGCCATTGCTGCTATAAACATTGGGGTGCAGGTGTCCTGGCGTTTCATTGCATCTGAATCTTTGGGGTAAATCCCCAACAGTGCAATTGCTGGGTGTAGGGCAGGTCTATTTTTAACTCTTTGAGGAACCTCCACACAGTTTTCCAGAGTGGCTGCACCAGTTCACATTCCCACCAACAGTGTAAGAGGGTTCCCTTTTCTCCGCATCCTCTCCAACATTTGTGGTTTCCTGCCTTGTTAATTTTTCCCATTCTCACTGGTGTGAGGTGGTATCTCATTGTGGTTTTGATTTGTATTTCCCTGATGGCAAGTGATAGGGAGCATTTTCTCATGTGCTTGTTGGCCATGTCTGTGTCTTCCTCTGTGAGATTTCTCTTCATGTCTTTTGCCCATTTCATGATTGGATTGTTTGTTTCTTTGGTGTTGAGTTTAAGAAGTTCTTTATAGATCTTGGAAACTAGCCCTTTATCTGATACGTCATTTGCAAATATCCTCTCCCATTCTGTAGGTTGTCTTTTAGTTTCGTTGACTATATCCTTTGCTGTGCAAAAGCTTCTAATCTTGATGAAGTCCCAATAGTTCATTTTTGCTTTTGTTTCTTTTGCCTTCGTGGATGTATCTTGCAAGAAGTTACTGTGGCCGAGTTCAAAAAGGGTGTTGCCTGTGTTCTCCTCTAGGATTTTGATGGAATCTCCCCTCACATTTAGATCTTTCATCCATTTTGAATTTATCTTTGTGTATGGTGAAAGAGAGTGGTCTAGTTTCATTCTTCTGCATGTGGATGTCCAATTTTCCCAGCACCATTTATTGAAGAGACTGTCTTTCTTCCAATGGATAGTCTTTCCTCCTTTATCGAATATTAGTTGACCATAAAGTTGAGGGTCCACTTCTGGATTCTCTATTCTGTTCCATTGATCTATGTGTCTGTTTTTGTGCCAGTACCACACTGTCTTGATGACCACAGCTTTGTAGTACAACCTGAAATCTGGCATTGTGATGCCCCCAACTATGGTTTTCTTTTTTAAAATTCCCCTGGCTATTCGGGGTCTTTTCTGATTCCACACAAATCTTAAAATAATTTGTTATAACTCTCTGAAGAAAGTCCATGGTATTTTTATTGGGATTGCATTAAACGTGTAAATTGCCCTGGGTAACATTGACATTTTCACAATATTAATTCTGCCAATCCATGAGCATGGAATATTTTTCCATCTCTTTGTGTCTTCCTCAATTTCTTTCAGAAGTGTTCTATAGTTTTTAGGGTATAGATCCTTTACCTCTTTGGTTAGGTTTATTCCCAGGTATCTTATGTTTTGGGGTGCAATTGTCAATGGGATTAACTCCTTAATTTCTCTTTCTTCAGACTCATTGTTAGTGTATAGAAATGTCATTGATTTCTGGGCATTGATTTTGTATCCTGCCACGCTACCAAATTGCTGTATGAGTTCTAGCAATCTTGGGGTGGAGGCTTTTGGATTTTCTATGTAGAGTATCATGTCATTGGCAAAGAGGGAGAGTTTGACTTCTTCTTTGCGAATTTGAATGCCTTTAATGTCTTTTTGTTGTCTGATTGCTGAGTCTAGGACTTCCAATACTATGTTGAATAGCAGTGGTGAGAGTGGACATCCCTGTCTTGTTCCTGATCTTAGGGGAAAGGCTCCCAGTGCTTCCCCACTGAGAATGATATTTTCTGTGGGCTTTTCGTAGATGGCTTTTAAGATGTCAAGGAAAGTTCCCTCTATCCCTACAATCTGAAGAGTTTTGATCAGGAATGGATGCTGTATTTTGTCAAATGTTTTCTCTACATCTAATGAGAGGATCATATGGTTCTTGGTTTTTCTCTTGCTGATATGATGAATCACATTGATTGTTTTATGAGTGTTGAACCAGCCTTGTGTCCCGGGGATAAATCCTACTTGGTCATGGTGAATAATTTTCTTAATGTGTTGTTGGATCCTATTGGCTAGTATCTTGTTGAGAATTTTTGCATCCATGTTCATCAGGGATATTGGTCTGTAATTCTCCTTTTTTGTGGGGTCTTTGTCTGGTTTTGGAATTAAGGTGATGCTGGCCTCATAGAACGAATTTGGAAGTACTCCATCTCTTTCTATCTTTCCAAACACCTTTAGTAGAATAGGTATGATTTCTTCTTTAAACGTTTGATAGAATTCCCCTGGGAAGCCATCTGGCCCTGGACTCTTGTGTCTTGGGAGGTTTTTGATGACTGCTTCAATTTCCTCCCTGGTTATTGGCCTGTTCAGGTTTTCTATTTCTTCCTGCTCCAGTTTTGGTAGTTTGTGGCTTTCCAGGAATGCATCCATTTCTTCTAGATTGCCTAATTTATTGGCATATAGCTGTTCATAATATGTTTTTAAAATCATTTGTATTTCCTTGGTGTTGGTAGTGATCTCTCCTTTATCATTCATGATTTTACTAATTTGAGTCTTCTCTCTCTTCTTTTTAATAAGGTTGGCTAATGGTTTATCTATCTTCTTAATTCTTTCAAAGAACCAACTCCTGGTTCTGTTGATCTGTTCCACAGTTCTTCTGGTCTCAATTTCGTTGAGTTCTGCTTGAATTTTAATTAACTCTCTTCTTCTGCTGGGTGTAGGGTCCATCTGCTGTTTTTTCTCTAGCTCCTTTATGTGTAAGGTTAGCTTTTGTATTTGAGTTCTTTCCAGTTTTTGAATGGATGCTTGTATTGCGATGTATTTCCCCCTTAGGACTGCTTTTGCTGCATCCCAAAGATTTTGAACAGTTGTATCTTTATTCTCATTAGTTTCCATGAATCTTTTTAATTCTTCCTTAATTTCCTGGTTGACCCTTTCATCTTTTAGCAGGATGGTCCTTAACCTCCACGTGTTTGAGGTCCTTCCAAATTTCTTGTTGTGATTTAGTTCTAATTTCAAGGCATTATGGTCTGAGAATATGCAGGGGACGATCCCAATCTTTTGGTATCAGTTCAGACCCGATTTGTGACCCAGTATGTGGTCTATTCTGGAGAAAGTGCCAAGAAAGTGCACTTGAGAAGAATGTGTATTCAGTTGAGTTTGGATGTAAAGTTCTGTAGATATCTGTGAAATCCATCTGGTCCAGTGTATCATTTAAAGCTCTCGTTTCTTTGGAGATGTTGTGCTTAGAAGACCTATCGAGGGTAGAAAGAGCTAGATTGAAGTCACCAAGTATAAGTGTATTATTATCTAAGTATTTCTTCAGTTTGGTTATTAATTGGTTTAAATATTTGGCAGCTCCCACATTCGGGGCATATATATTGAGGATTGTTAATTCCTCTTGTTGGATAGATCCTTTAAGTATGAGATAGTGTCCCTCTTCATCTCTCACTACAGTCTTTGGGGTATATTTTAGTTTATCTGATATAAGGATGGCTACCCCTGCTTTCTTTTGAGGGCCATTTGAATGGTAAATAGTTCTCCAACCTTTTATTTTCAGGCTGTAGGTGTCCTGTCTAAAATGAGTCTCTTGTAGACAGCAAATAGATGGGTCCTGCTTTTTTATCCAGTCTGAAACCCTGAGCCTTTTGATGGGGTCATTTAGCCCGTTCACGTTCAGAGTTCCTACTGACAGATATGAGTTTAGTGTCATCATGATATCTATTCAGTCCTTGTTTTTGTGGATTGTTCCACTGGACTTCTTCTTAAAGGGGAATTTTAAGAGTCCCCCTTAAAATGTCTTTTGCAGAGCTGGTTTGGAGGTCACATATTCTTTCAGTTCCTGCCTGTCTTGGAAGCTCTTTATCTCTCCTTCCATTTTGAATGAGAGCCTTGCTGGATAAAGTATTCTTGGTTGCGTGTTCTTCTCATTTAGGACCCTGAATATATCCTGCCAGCCCTTTCTGGCCTGCCAGGTCTCTGTGGAGAGGTCTGCTGTTACCCTAATATTCCTCCCCATAAAAGTCAGGGATTTCTTGTCTCTTGCTGCTTTAAGGATCTTCTCTTTATCTTTGGAATTTGCAAGCTTCACTATTAAATGTCGAGGAGTTGAATGGTTTTTATTGATTTTAGGGGGGGGGATCTCTCTATTTCCTGGATCTAAATGCCTGTTTCCCTTCCCAGATTAGGAAAGTTTTCAGCTAGGATTTGTTCAAATACATATTCTGGCCCTCTGTCCCTTTTGGCGCCCTTGGGAACCCCAATTAAATGTAGGTTTTTCTTCCTCAGGCTGTCGTTTATTTCCCTTAATCTGTCTTCATGGTATTTTAATTGTCTGTCTCTTTTTTCCTCAGTTTCCTTCTTTGCCATCAACTTGCCTTCTATGTCACTCACTCGTTCTTCCACCTTGTTAACCCTCGGTGTTAGGACTTCTAGTTTGGATTGCATCTCATTCAATTGATTTTTAATTTCTGCCTGATTGGATCTAAATTCTGCAGTCATGAAGTCTCTTGAGTCCTTTATGCTTTTTTCTAGAGCCACCAGTAGCTGTATAATAGTGCTTCTGAATTGGCTTTCTGACATTGAATTGTAATCCAGATTTTGTAACTCTGTGGGAGAGAGGACTGTTTCTTTCTTTTGAGGTGAGGTTTTCCTTCTAGTCATTTTGCTCAGTGCAGTGTCCAAAAACAAGTTGTATTGGGAAAAGGAGAAAGAGAGAGAGAGAGAAGGAAAGAAAAGAGAAAAAGAAAAAAAGGAAGAAAAAAAGGAAAAAAAGAGAAGAAAAAGAGAAAAAGAAAGAAAGGTGAAAAAAAGGGGTGGGGGAAGCAATCAGAAATCAAAAAGAAAAAAAAAAAAACCCGGGGGAGTATCTTCCGATTGTGTATACTTTAAGTCCCTTGACTTCCCCTGGAACTGGTCAGTCTAGCTGGTCTTCTGGGGGAGGGGCCTGTTGTGCTGATTTTCAGGTGTCAGCACTTGGGGTAGCTGTTCTGCCCCCTGCCTGGTGCAGTGCTCAGTGGGTGTTGTTTACCCAGTGAGGCCCCTGGAGGAACTACAACCCTAGTGGCAGCGGCAGCTCTGGAAACCTGGATTCAGCCCCCGCAGGAACTCCGGGGCTCTCCGTCTGCAGGGGCCTGGCGGCTCCGGGCGGGGCCGCTGATCTGCTCAGCTCCGGGCAGGAGTGTCCTTGCTGTCCTGGGCCCTCCCGGTCTCTGCCTGTCCCGGGGGAGGCCGGATCCTGGGCTGTGTCCCGGCGCCCTGTGCTCCCGGTCTGCACTGTTGGATTCGAGCTCCCGGCTGCACAGCCGCCTCTCCGCGGAGCGTCCGCCCGAGCCCCTCCAAGCTCCTCCCAGAGCTGCGCAGCCCCCTCTGCACGGAGCCTCTTCCTCTGCCGGAGCAGCGCAGCCCCCTCTGCGGAGCCGCCGCCCGAGCCCCTCCGAGCTGCTCCGGGCCCCGCCGTGCGCGCTGCAGCCCTTAGGGAGCTCGGCGCGCTCTCCCCCCAGCGCGCAGGTGCCTGTTAGTGTCCCAGGGAGCCCGAGGGCATCCGCTCCCTCCTGGGGTCCTGCTCTAACCCCCTGCGGGCCCCTTTCCGCCCAGGAAGATTGGTGCAGCTCCTGCTTCTCCAGGACGGAGCTCTCCTGTCCTGGGGACACTCGCCCCGGCCTCAGCCCGGCTCCTCGCGGGGCCCCTCCCCCTTGGAGGCCTTTTGTTTCTTTATTTCTTTTTCCCCCTCTTCCTACCTTGATAGAAGCGGGAACTCTTCTCACTGTAGCGTTCCAGCTGGTCTCTCTTTAAATCTCAGGCCGAATTCGTAGGTTTTCAGAATGGTTTGAAGGTTATCTAGGTAATTTGGTGGGGACAGGTGATTTGGGGACCCTACTCTCCCGCCATCTTGCCCCTCCTCTGTTTATTTTTATTGGTGTTCAATTTGCCAACATATAGAATAACACCCAGTACTCATCCCATCAAGTGCCCCCCTCAGTGCCCGTCACCCAGTCACCCCCACCCCCCGCCCACCTCCTTTTCTACCACCTCTTGTTCGTTTCCCAGAGTTAGGAGTCTCTCATGTTCTGTCTCCCTTTCTGATATTTCCCACTCATTTTTCTCCTTTCCCCTTTATTCCCTTTCACTATTTTTTATATTCCCCAAATGAATGAGACCATATAATGTTAACAAATATATTTTATGATGTTTCCAATAGCTCATTCTTTTCAAACTTCAATTCCAAAAACTCCTGAAGGTGACATTTTTGTCACCTAAATAAGTATTTTATTTTATTTTTTAAAAGATTTATTTATTTGAGGAGGGGAGAAGCAGACTCCCTGCTGAGGGCAGGGCTCTGCCTCAGGACCCTGAGATCATGACCTGACCAGAAAGCAAGAGTCGAATGATTAACCAACTGAGCCACTCAAGTGCCGCTACTTATAATAAGTGTTTTAAAAGTATTATCCACATTTATGAATTCACTTAAATTGGGGAGGAGGGGGTTTTAATGTAGCCATTAAGTTTCTTACTGTACACTGCTATCATAAGATATACTGTTTATGAGCTGCAGAAATCATTTTAAATTAGCAGCTATATTAAAGATATTTTCATATCACAATTATTTATTCTTGTCTCTATAATTCCCTGTTGTAGTTTGTTTCATCAGTTCATCTAAACTTAACAATTTTCATTTACTTGCCTATTATAAGTCAAGAAACTTTTGCCTTTTCTCTCTTGTGATTATTATCTTGTCTGATGGGGACAAAATAATTGAGACAGAATAGAGGAGCAAGAGGCAGATAGCAGGTGCATTTGTATATTATGAAATGTTTGCAAAATAATAAGCACCACATGAATAATGCATTTGAATAATATTGTCTGGCAAATGATATTGAGTCATATATCCAAATCATTCCTCAATTACTGAAGAATGAAATTACAAGTGCCTAATGCATCCAGTTTTATCAGACAGAGAGAGAATTCAAAATGTGGGGCATCTAGGTAGAGTAAAAAGGCTACTGTTTATTTAATAGAAGATTAAAATCTCTATATCTATATATGTCTATAGCTGTACCTATATCTATGTACTTTGAAAAATCTAAAAGATGTGTACATGTATAATTTATACGTTTAAAAGTCTAGTGTGGTTTTTTTTGAATAATTAAGTTCCTGTGGCATATTTGCTGTTGATTCCAAGGTTGGCTTTTATGTAATGTAACAATACTGTTATTTGAACTAACATTATTATTGTTTATTTTAAGCATAAATACTTGTTTATTTCTTTCAAATATTTAATATTTATATTAAAATACTTCAATTTCAACATTTAATGTCTTACATTAACCTTGACAATAAACTTAACAAGTGATTATTCCTATTCATAGTTTACAGATAAAGAAATGGAGACTCAGTGAAGTAAGGATATAGGCTTAAAGTTGGCAAATTGCAGAGCTGGGATATTGACCTGATGGTGGTTAACATCAAAGTCCATCCATTCATTTGTTTTTTCATTAAACCATTTCCCTGTTTTTATATCAAAAGCACTAGGTTGTGCTTCTGTATGGTTTGTATACCCAGCAGTTCAAATACTGAGACATTAAAGATGAAGTAAAAATTCAGAAACCCTTTGCTTCAATGTTTTTGTCTTGCGTTTTTTAGAAACAGAAAGAAAAGTGATGTAAGATCTAGGATTCTGGAGTAGTTGATGTGCTTCTCTTCATTTTACCTTTTGACTGGTTTGCTGTCTGCTCACTAAGTGGATGTAGCTGAGCTGTCCGGGAGACTGCAGTTGCCACAGCCACTGGGCCCTGCAAAATTCTCAACTGTGCCTGCTGCTTGGGCTGTGGCTGTGAGGCAGGGGACAGCTATACTGTTTGCCCAGGATGGCTCTGCTCCAATGTTTTCTGGCTCTCCACAGAGCCTAGAGGCACCACCACTGCTGCCTGAGGCTGCAGAAAACTTCCTGCTCCAGGGAGGTTAAGGACAATGTCTTGCTGAGCAGATGAGGCTGCTCTCTGACCAGATGAACCTTCTGCACTTGAACCCTGTGGCACTGGCTGCTGAGGACAGGAAGTTGTGGGCTGTTGACTAGGAGTAGTGGGTTGCTGAGGTTGTTGTGGAATCAACTGATAAAGCCACTGTTGCTGAGGCTGCTGCTGGGTGTTCTAAAGGAGAGAACTTTCTGGAAGCTGGAGTACAGTTACTGGCCTAATATTTGAGGCAATTTTTAAAATAAATTGAACACCTACTTGAGAAGGAGCCTGTGGTTGCTGAGCTCCCGAGGGCAGGCTACTGGGCTTGGTTCCCGAAGGAGCTGTGGTCCCAGAGGTAGAGCCCTGCCCAGGACCAGATCCACTCCCCAAAGCCTGGACTCCATAACGAGGGCCCACCACTTTGATGATGTTGTGGCCACTGGAGTCGGCTGTGACTGAGGTGGCCGGGCCGCTTTGTGATGAGCTGGTAGACAAAGGTGGCAGGATATGTGCTAACTCGATTCACTTCCACAGATGATTTCTGGGAAGGGACAAGACCCTGGGTGGTTAGGGTTTTTTGCGATTAACTGGTAGTTGAAAATGTGGCTGGAGGTAGAGTGCTAACTTGAATCACATCTGTAGATGGTTTCTGGGAGCTGACTGTGACTTGGGGTGCCAGGGTTCTTTGTGATAAGCTGGTAGTAGACAAAGCAGCTGGAGGAAGCTGGCACACTCGAATCACATCTGTAGATGATTTCAGGGAGCTGGCTGTGACTTGGGGGGCCAGGGTTCTTTGTGATGAGCTGGCAGTGGACAGAGTGGAGGCAGGAGCCATGCTAACTCAAACCATATCCATAGAAGATTTCTGGGAGCTGGTTGTGACTTGGGGGGCCAGGGTTCTTTGTGATGAGCTGACAGTAGACAAAGTGGCTGGAGGAAGTGTGCTAACTCAAATCACATCTGTAGATGATTTCTGGGAGCTGGCTGTGACCTTGGGGGTAAGGGTTCTTTGTGATGAGCTTATAGTACACAAAGTGGCTGGAGGAAGTGTGCTAATTTGACTCACTTCCATAGAGGATTGCTGGGGGCTGGCCGTGACCGGGGTGGCCAGAGTTCTTAGTGATGAGCTGGTACTGTGCAAAATGGCTGAGGAAGCATGCTCACCCGAATGACTTCCACAGAAGGTTTCTGGGAGCTGGCAGTGCCTTCGGTGGCCAGAGTTCTTTGTGATGAGCTGCTGGTGGACAGAGATGCTTCAGGATGTGTGCTAACTCGAATCATTTCAGTAGATGATTCCTGGGTGCTGGCTGGGACTTTGGGGGCCAGTGGTCTTTGTGATGAGCTGCTAGTGGATGAAGTGGCTGGAGGAAGCACACTAACTCGAATCGCATCCACAGAGGGTTTCTGGGAGCTGGCGGTGCCTTGCATGGCCAGAGGTCTTTGGGATGAATTGGGAGTGGACAAAATGGATGGAGGAAGCGTGCTAACTCGAATCACTTCTGTAGATGATTCCTGGGAGCTGGCTGTGACTTGGGGGGCCAGTGGTCTTTGAGATGAGCTGGTAGTGGACAAAAAAGCTGGAGGAAACGTGCTAATTCGAATCGCATCCGTAGATGATTTCTGGGAGTTGGCTGTGACTTTGGGGGCTACTGCTCTTTGTGATGAGCTGGTAATGGTTGAAGTGGTGGCAGGAAGTGTGATATCTCGAAACACTTCCAAAACTGATTCCTGGGAGCTGGCTGTTACTTTGGGGGCCAGCGGTCTTTGTGATGAGCTGGTAGTTGATGAAGTGGCTGGAGGATACACTCTAACTTGAATTGCATCCACAGAGGGTTTCTGGAAGCTGGCAGTGCCTTGCGTGGCCAGAGGTCTTTGTGATGAACTGGTAGTAGACAAAATGGTTGGAGGAAGCGTGCTACCTTGAATCACTCCTGTAGATGATTTCTGGGAACTGGCTGTTACTTGGGGGGCCAGTGGTCTTTGTGATGAGCTGGTAATGGATTCAGTGGTGGCAGGAAATGTGATATCTCGAAACACTTCCAAAGCTGATTCCTGGGAGCTGGCTGTTACTTTGGGGGCCAGCGGTCCTTGTGATGAGCTAGTAGTTGATGAAGTGGCTGGAGGAAGAACACTAACTCGAATTGCTTCCACAGAGGGTTCCTGGGAGCTGGCGGTGCCTTGCATGGCCAGAGGTCTTTGTGATGAGCTGGTAGTGGACAAAATGGTTGGAGGAAGCGTGCTACCTTGAATCACTTCTGTAGATGATTTCTGGGAACTGGCTGTGACTTGGGGGGCCAGCACTCTTTGTGATGAGCTGGTACTGGATGAAATGGCTGGAGGATGCACTCTAACTTGAATTGCATCCACAGAGGGTTTCTGGAAGCTGGCAGTGCCTTGCGTGGCCAGAGGTCTTTGTGATGAACTGGTAGTAGACAAAATGGTTAGAGGAAGCGTGCTACCTTGAATCACTCCTGTAGTTGATTTCTGGGAACTGGCTGTTTCTTGGGGGGCCAGTGGTCTTTGTGATGAGCTGGTAATGGATTCAGTGGTGGCAGGAAGTGTGATATCTGGAAACACTTCCAAAGCTGATTCCTGGGAGCTGGCTGTTACTTTGGGGGCCAGCGGTCTTTGTGATGAGCTGGTAGTTGATGAAGTGGCTAAAGGAAGCATACTAACTCGAATCGCTTCCACAGAGGTTTTCTGGGAGCTGGCGGTGCCTTGCGTGGTCAGAGGTGTTTCTGACAAGCTGGTAGTGGTCAAAATTGTTGGAGGAAGACTGCTAATTCGAATCATAGCCGTAGGTGATTTCTGGATGCTGGCTGTGACTTTGGGGGCCAGTGGTCTTTGTGATGAGCTGGTAGTGGGTGAAGTGGCTGGAGGAAGCACACTAACTTGAATCGCATCCACAGAGGGTTTCTGGGAGCTGGTGGTGCCTTGCGTGGCCAGAGGTCTTCGTGATGAACTGGTAGTGGACAAAATGGTTGGAGGAAGCGTGCTATCTTGAATCACTTCTGTAGTTGATTGCTGGGAGCTGGATGTTACTATGGGGGCCAGCGGTCTTTGTGATAAGCTGGTAGTCCATGAAGTGGCTGGAGGAAGCACACTAACTTGAATTGCTTCCAAAGAGGGTTTCTGGGAGCTGGTGGTGCCCTGCGTGGCCAGAGGTCTTTGTGATGAACTGGTAGTGGACAAAATGTTTGGAGGAAGCGTGCTATCTTGAATCACTTCTGTAGATGATTCCTGGGAGCTGGATGTTACTATGGGGGCCAGCAGTCTTCGTGATGAGCTGGTAGTCGATGAAGTGGCTGGAGGAAGCACTCTAACTCGAATCGTATCCACAGAGGGTTTCTGGGAGCTGTCGGTGCCTTGCATGGCCAGAGGTCTTTGTGATGAGCTGGTAGTGGATAAAATGGTTGGAGGAAGAGTGCTAATTCGAATCATAGCCATAGATGATTTCTGGGAGCCAGCTGTGAGTTTGGGGGCCAGTTGTCTTTGTGATGAAGTGGTAGTCGATGAAGCGGGTGGAGGAAGCACACTAACTTGAATCGCTTCCACAGAGGGTTTCAGGGAGCTGGTGGTGCCTTGCGTGGCCAGAGGTTTTTTTGATGAACTGTTAGTGGATAAAATGGTTGGAGGAAGCATGCTATCTTGAATCACTTCTGTAGATGATTTCTGGGAACTGGCTGTTATTTTGGGGGCCAGTGGTCTTTGTGATGAGCTGGTAGTCAATGAAGTGGCTGGAGGAAGCACACTAACTCGAATCGCTTCCACAGAGGGTTTCTGGGAGCTGGCTGTGCCGTGCGTGGCTAGAGGTGTTTGTGAGGAGCTGGTAGTGGTCAAAATGGTTGTAGGAAGAGTGCTAATTTGAATCATAGCCCTAGATGCCTTCTGAGAGCTGGCTGTGACTTTGGGGGCCAGTCGTCTTTGTGATAGGCTGGCAGTCAATGAAGAGGCTGCAGGAAGTGTGATAACCTCGATCACTTCCATAGCTGATTCCTGGGAGCTGGCTGTGACTTGAGGGGCCAGTCCTCTTTGTGATAGGCTGGCAGTCAATGAAGAGGCTGCAGGAAGTGTGATAACCTCGATCACTTCCATAGCTGATTCCTGGGAGCTGGCTGTGACTTGAGGGGCCAGTCCTCTTTGTGATAGGCTGGCAGTCAATGAGGTGGCTGGTGGAAGCATACTAACTCGAATCGCATCCACAGAGGGTTTTTGGGAGCTGGTGGTGCCTTCCGTGGCCAGAGGTGTTTGTGAGGAGCTGGTAGTGGTCAAAATGGTTGGAGGAAGACTGCTAATTCGAAGCATAGCTGTAGGTGATTTCTGGATGCTGGCTGTGACTTTGGGGGCCAGCAGTCTTTGTGATGAGCTGGTAGTGGATGAAGTGGCTGGAGGAAGCACTCTAACTCGAATCGCATCCACAGAGGGTTCCTGGAAGCTGGCAGTGTCTTGCATGGCCAGAGGTCTTTGTGATGAACTGGTAGTAGACAAAATGGTTGGAGGAAGCGTGCTATCTTGAATCACTTCTGTAGATGATTTCTGGGAGCTGGCTGTTACTTTGGGGGCCAGCGGTCTTTGTGATGAGCTGGTAGTCGATGAAGTGGTTGAAGGAAGCACTCTAACTCGAATCGCATCCACAGAGGGTTTCTGGGAGCTGTCGGTGCCTTGCATGGCCAGAGGTCTTTGTGATGAGCTGGTAGTGGACAAAATGGTTGGAGGAAGAGTGCTAATTTGAATCATAGCCGTAGATGATTTCTGGGAGCCGGCTGTGAGTTTGCGGGCCAGTGGTTTTTGTGATGAAGTGGTAGTCGATGAAGTGGCTGGAGGAAGCACACTAACTCGAATCGCATCCACAGAGGGTTTCTGGGAGCTGTCGGTGCCTTGCATGGCCAGAGGTCTTTGTGATGAGCTGGTAGTGGACAAAATGGTTGGAGGAAGAGTGCTAATTTGAATCATAGCCGTAGATGATTTCTGGGAGCCGGCTGTGAGTTTGCGGGCCAGTGGTTTTTGTGATGAAGTGGTAGTCGATGAAGTGGCTGGAGGAAGCACACTAACTCGAATCGCATCCACAGAGGGTTTCTGGGAGCAGGCCGTGCCTTGCATGGCCAGAGGTCTTTGTGATGAACTGGTAGTGGACAAAATGGATGGAGGAAGTGTGCTATCTTGAATCACTTCTGTAGAATATTTCAGGGAACTGGCTGTGATTTGAGGGGGCACGTGTCTTTGTGATGAGCTGATAGTCGATGAAGTGCCTGGAGGAAGCACACTAACTCGAATCGCTTCCACAGAAGGTGTCTGGGAGCTGCTGGTGTCTTGCTGGTGTCTGGCTGTGACTTTGGGGGCCAGTGGTCTCTGTGATGAGCTTGTAGTGGATGATGTGGTTACCGGAAGTATGATAACTCGAATCACTTCCGTAGCTGATTCCTGGAAGCTGCCTGTTACTTTGGGAGCCAGCGGTCTTTGTGATGAGCTGGTCGTGGAAGTGGTGTCTGGAGGAAGCAAATTAAGTTGAATCGCTTCCACAGAGGGTTTCAGGGAGCTGGCGGGGCCTTGTGTGGCCAGAGGTCTTTGTGATGAGCTGGTAGTGGACAAAATGGTTGGAGGGAGCATGCTAATTGGAATCACTTCCGGGGCTGATTCCTGGGAGCTGGCTGTAACTTTTGGGGCCAGTAGTCTTTGTGATGAGCTGGTACTGGATGAAGTGGCTGGAGGTAGCACACTAACTGGAATCGCTTCCACAGGTGGTTTCTGGGAGCTGGCGGTGCCTTGCGTCACCAGAGGTCTTTGTGATGAGCTGGTAGTGGAAAAAGTGGCTGGAGGAAGCGTGCTAACTTGAATCCCTTCTGTAGATGATTTCTGGGAACTGACTGTGAGTTGGGGGGCCACTGCTCTTTGTGATGAGCTGGTAGTGGATGAAGTGGCTGCAGGAAGTGTGATAACTCGAAACACTTCCGAAGGTGATTCCAGGGAGCTGGCTGTTACTTTGGGGGCCAGCGGTCTTTGTGATGAGCTGTTAGTGGATGAAGTTGCTGGAGGAAGGACTCTAACTTGAATCGCCTCCATAGAGGGTTTCTGGAAGCTGGCGGTGCCTTGCATGGCCAGAGGTCTTTGTGGTGAGGTGATAGTGGACAAAATGGTTGGAGGAAGCGTGTTACCTTGAATCACTTCTGTAGATGATTTCTGGGAACTGGCTGTTACTTTGGGGGCCAGTGGTCTTTGTGATGATCTGGTACTAGATGAAGTGCCTGGAGGAAGCACACTAACTCGAATCGCCTCCATAGAGGGTTTCTGGAAGCTGGCGGTGCCTTGTGTGGCCAGAGGACTTTGTGATGAACTGGTAGTGGACAAAATGGTTGGAGGAGGCGTGCTACCTTGAATCACTTCTGTAGATGATATCTGGGAACTGGCTGTTACTTTGGGGGCCAGTGGTCTTTGTGATGAGCTGGTAGTGGATGAAGTGGCTGGAGGAAGCACACTAACTTGAATCGCATCCACAGAGGGTTTCTGGGAGCTGCCTCTGTCTAGGGCAGCCAGTGGTCTTTCTGATGAGCTGGTAGTGGATGAAGTGGCTGCAGCAAGCACACTAACTCGAATCACTTCTGTAGATGATTTCTGGGAGCTGGCCATGACTTTGGGAACCAGGTTTCCTTCTGATAAACTGGTGGTGGACAAAGTGCCTGGAGGAAGCAGAGTTACTTGAATCAATTCCATAGAGGGTTTCTGGGAGCTGGCGGTGCCTTGCATGGCCAGAGGTCTTTGTGATGAGCTTGTACTGGACGAAGTTGCTGGAGGAAGCGTGCTATCAGGAATCACTTCTGTAGATGATTTCTGGGAGCTGGCTGTGACTTCGGGGGTCAGGGTTCTTTGTGATGAGCTGGTAGCAGACATGGTGGCTACAGGAAGTGTGATAACTGGTATCACATTCTTCGATGACTTCTGGGAGTCGGCCGTTTCTTGGGTGGCCAGGTTTTTTTGTGATGAGCTGGTAGTGGATGAAGTGACTGCAGGGAGGGTGCTAACCTGAATCACTTCTGTAGCTGACTTCTGGGAGCAGGCTGTGACTGTGGGGGCCAGCGGTCTTTGTAATGAGCTGGTAGTGCATGAAGTGTCTGCAGGAAGCATACTAATTTGAATCGCTTCTGTAGATGATTTCTGGGAGCTGGCCATGACTTCGGGGACCAGGTTTCTTTCTGATGAACTGGTGGTGGAGAAAGTGGCTGAAGGAAGCACACTAAGTCGAGTCACTTCCATAGAGGGTTTCTGTGAGCTGGCAGTGCCTTGGGTAGCCAGAGGTCTTTGTGATGAGCTGGTAGTGGACAAAGTGGCTGGAGGAAGCGTGGTAACTCGAATCACATCTGTAGATGATTTCTGGGAGCTCGTTGTGACTTTGGGGGCCAGGGTTCTTTGTGATGAGCTGGTAGCAGACAGGGTGGCAGCAGGAAGTGTGCTAACTCGAATCACTTTTGTAGATGATTTCTGGGAACTGCCTGCAACTTGAGGGGCCAGTGGTCTTTGTGATGAGCTGGTGGTGCATAAAGTGGCTGCAGGAAGTGTGATAACTCGAATCGCCTCTGTCGCTGATCCCTGGGAGCAGGCTGTGACTTTGGGGGCCAGCGGTCTTTGTGATGAGCTGGTAGTGGATGAAGTGGCTGCAGGAAGCACACTAACTCGAATCCCTTCTGTAGATGATTTCTGGGAGCTGGCCATGACTTGGTGAACCAGGTTTCTTTCTGATGAACTGGTGGTGGACAAAGTGGCAGGAGGAAGCGCACTAACTCGAAGCACATCCATAGAGGGTTTCTGGGAGCTGGCAGTGCCTTGGTTAGCCAGAGGTCTTTGTGATGATCTGTTCATGGACAAAGTGGGTGGAGGAATTGTGCTAATTCGAATCCCATCCATAGGTGATTTTTGGGAGTTGGCTGTTACTTTTTGGGTCAGGGTTCTTTGTGATGAGCTAGTAGCAGACATGGTGGCAGCAGGAAGTGTGATAATTCGAATCACTTCTGTTGATGATTCCTGGGAGCTGGCTGTGACTTGGGGGGCCAGCGGTCTTTGTGATGAGCTGGTAGTGGACAAAGTGGCTGGAGGAAGCGTGGTAACTTGAATCACATCCGTAGGTGATTTCTGGTAGCTGGCTGTGACTTTGGGGGCCAGTGGTCTTTGTGATGAGCTGGTAGTTGATGAAGTGGCTAGAGGAACCATACTAATTTGAATCGCTTCCTCACAGGGTTTCTGGGAGCTGGTGGTGCCTTGCATGGCCAGAGGTCTTTCTGATGAGCCGGTAGTGGACAAAATGGTTGGAAGAAGCATGCTAACTCGAATCCCCTCTGTAGATGATTTCTGGGAACTGGCTGTTACTTGTGGGGCCAGAGGTCTTTCTGATGAGCTGGTAGTGGACAAAGTGGCTGGAGGAAGCATGCTAAATCGAATCACATCCGTAGATGATTTCTGGTAGCTGGCTGTGACTTTGGGGACCAGCGGTCTTTGTGATGACCTCGTAGTGAATGAAGTGGCTGCAGGAAGTGTGCTACCTTGAATCACTTCCATAGATGATTTTTTGGAGCTGGCTATGACTTTGGGGGCCAGTGGTCTTTGTGATGAGCTCGTAGTGAATGAAGTGGCTGCAGGAAGTGTGCTACCTTGAATCACTTCCATAGATGATTTTTTGGAGCTGGCTGTGACTTTGGGGGCCAGTGGTCTTTGTGACGAGCTGGTAGTGGATGAAGTGGCTGGAGGAAGCACGCTATCTCGAATCACTTCCATAGAGTGTTTCTCAGAACCGGTGATGCTTTGGCTGGCCAGTGTTCTCTGTGTTGAGATGGCAGTAGAGTAAGTGGCTGCAGGAAGTGTGATAACTTGTATCACATCCTTCAATGATTTTTGGGAGCCGGCTGTGTCTTGGCGTGCCAGGTTTTTTTGTGATGCGCTTGTGGTCAACAAAGTGGCTGGAGGAGGCACGCTAACTCGAATCACTTCCATAGAGGGTTTCTGGAAACCAGCGGTGCCTTGGGTGGCCAGGGTTCTCTGTGTTGAGCTTGTAGTGGAGTAAGTGGCTGCAGGAAGTGTGATAACTGGTATCACATCCATCGATGATTTCTGGGAGCCGGCCATGTCTTGGGTGGCTAGGTATTTTTGTGGTGAGCTGGCGGTGGATGAAGTGGCTGCAGGGAGGGTGTTAACTCGAATCACCCCCATAGATGATATCTGGGAGCTGGCTGTGACTTGAGTGGCCAGGGTTCTTGGTGATGAGCTGGTAGTGGGTGAAGTTGCTGGAGGAAGCACACTAACTTCAATCACCTCCATAGAGGTTTTCTGGGAACGAGTGGTGCCTTGCGTGGCCAGGGTTCTCTGTGTTGAGCTGGTAGTACAGTAAGTGGCTGTAGGATGTGTGATGACTGGTATCACATCCATCGATGATATCTGGGAGCCGGCCATGTCTTGGGTGGCCAGGTTTTTTTGTGATGAGCTGGTAATGGATGAAGTGGCTGCAGGGAGCGTGGTAACTCGAATCACCCCCATAGATGATTTCTGGGGGCTGGCTGTGACTTGAGTGACCAGGGTTCTTGGTGATGAGCTGGTAGTAGACAGGGTGGCTGCTGGAAGTATGGTAACTCGATTCACTTCCACAGAGGTTACCTCGGAATTACCTATGTCCTCAGTGGCCCTGGTTCTTTGTGGTGAGCTGGCAGTAGACAGGATTGCTACAGGAAATATGCTAACTGGATTCACTTCCAGAGATGATACCTGGGAAAGACCTGGTAGCTTAGAAGCAAGAACAGGAGATGGAGATTTAAGAAAGCTGCTTCCTTGCAATGGAGTAAAACTGTCACCTGACAAATTCTTTCCTGAGCTCGAGGGAAGTTTGATGGTTGTAGATGGATGTCTGACTCCCTTCCCCAGGACTGAAGACTGAACTGACAAGATCTTAGGCTGTTCTGTTTCTTTCTCTGGAGGAAGTCTGCTGGGGCTGGCTGATCCACTGGAGCTGTATGATGACGTGGTGACCGGACACTGGGCCTTCTGATGGACCAAGACCTCTGACTGAATGATTACAACCTCAGTATCACTCTTGGAGCCAGGAAGCACATTATTTGAATGGTCATCTGTGGAAGGGTGTGGAGGAGACATCGGTCTCTCATTTCTGACTTTTTTACGTCGCTTTCTTTTTCCAGAGATAAGTGGATCATTAAGCGACTTCATGAAGGTTGCCTTTGTTGTCTGAGACTCATCACCACCTTCATATCCAAATACAGAATCATCTTTTACCTCATGGGCTGGCAAGACTGTTGATTTTGAGTAATCATATTTAACAAACTTCTCCCATTTGACATATTTCTGCACATCCACTTCAGAAGGGACGGCCAAGTCATAGGGTCTCTGTTTCCATGTATCTACAGAATAACCTGCTTTAGAAATTATGAAGTCAGAATTCTCACTTGTTTTACTCTCTTTGCTTTTTTTGAAAGAAGTCAATACTCTCAGCTCAGGAGGAGGTAGGTATTGAGACAGCTCCTGCTGGCGAGTCAGAGAGGGTGCAGAATACCTCTTGAAGCTCCTTTTCATAGGGCGAGTGTTCATCTTCTGCTTGTTATAGAGCAGCCTGTTTGCAGCGCAGGCTACTGATATAGAAGGATCAAGACACAGGGGTTCGGCGGTAGCCAAGATCAGCTGGCTCTCAAGCAACAGTTTCTCTTCCTCGGTCCACTGCTGGCCATCGCTGGTTATGGACTGCACATCACAGGCTAAAGTCTGCATCGTGGGGTGCAGGAGAACGTGCCTGGTCTGGTAGCCGGCAGGCTCCCCGTGGCTGCACTGCCTGTAGTCCCGTACCTGTGCTATGACACACCCACAGTGGAAAATGTTAACCTGAGATTGTTCCAGGAGATCCACCAGGGCAGGAGGCAACTCTTCAGCATCCAGGTATTCAAGCAGTTCGCCTTCCTCATAAGGCAGCCGAATGGTCTCCGAGCACGAGCCCTGCTTCCCCTCCAGCATCAGCGAATATCCCTCCCCTCCTGGGTGTAGGTTGACCACTAAACACGCCAACGACTCTCTCCTAACCAGCTTCTCTAACAAGTTCGCGTTGCTTCTCAGTTCCTCCGTAGCCTCGGGCTCTTTCCCACACTCTTCCACATAGATGTCATAAAGCTTTTCATACAGAGATGCTGCCCCACTCGACGAGCATTTCCTTTTAGGAGGCCTCTGCTGGGCACTCGCGATGACATAGTCCGCACGGTCCAGAGCTCGTTCTACAGCCTCTTGCATCGTGCTGCAAAAGGGGCCCTACAAAGAAGAGAAAACCCACGCGCCCTGAGGCCTCTACTTACCGTCTCTCACGTCAGAGTCTTAAAGTGCCGCAACTACACAGCGGGAGCCACTAGTTTAACTTAAAAATTGATACTAAGAAACCCGCCAACAAGAAAGTAACATACGGAATTTTCGCAAGTCCCCTCAAATACCTGTATCTGGACAGGCTGAAGCCTCTGCGCCGGGCCTTGCCTCAGTCAGCCTCCCGTCGCTGCCCTCGATTAGGCCGGAAGTCGACGCGGAGGGGTCAGACTCCACTGCGTTTTGTGCGCCTGCGTGTTCCCTCAGGCAGCACCTTCCGCCTCCTTGGCGTGTCGCGTTCAGTGGCATGCACTTCCTGTTGTGGTGCGTGCACTTCCTGTTGTGGTGCGTGCACTTCCTGTTGTGGTGCGTGCACTTCCTGTTGCCGAGCTGGGGCCCGCGTCTTCGCACAGCCAATGTGGTTCTACAGGATAATAACAGAAACCATTTCTTGAAAGTGATGCAGTGTCTCTCTTTACTTCTCATAAATCAAAGAACAAAAAAAAATCACACTTGTAAATATGTCCTTTCTCCCTTTTCTTTGCATTTTTTAGTTTTTTTTGTTTTTGTTTCTACTTCATCAGAGCAAGTAATATTTATTTTATTCTTACAACTCTAATACTTAATACTGCCTTTATTTTAGTAACAGATCATCAATTAAGTATGCTCACTACTAAAACTTCTCTAAATCCTTCTCAATCATTACACTTTAAAATTTTCATTTTCTACTTGTAGGAAGCATTTATATGTATTGTATTTTCTAAGATTCTTTTTTTATTTTTTTATTTTTTTTATTTTTTTATTTTTTAGATTCTTTTTTTAATGTTTAAAACTTTGCTGGTAATATAATCTTGGGTCATACTCTGTCCTTTCCTTTAGATTCTTGAAAATGTTACTTTGCTGTTGTGGTTTGTGTTTTCATTTTTTGGTAAGTGTCTTGGCCTTTTTCTCTGGAAGTTCAGAAAATATTATTTTTTGTTTATTTTAATTTCATATAGTTAGCATACAGTGTTATATTAATTTCAGGTGTACAATGTAGTGATTCAGCAATTCCATACATCATCCAGTGTTCATCATGATAAGTTCGGTCCTTAATCCCCATTGCCTTTTTAACCCGCTTTCCCCTCTGATAACCATCAAATTGTTCTCTGTAATTAAGAATCTGTTTCTTGATTTGTCTTTTTTTCCCTTGCTCATTTGTTTTATTTCTTAAACTCCACATATGAGTGAAATCATATTGCATTTGTCTTTCTATGACTGACTTAGTTCCCTTAGCATTATATTTAGTTCTTTCCATATTGCTACAAATGGCAAGATTTAATTCTTTTTATGCCTGAATTATATCTATATAGATATATATTTCACATCTTCTTTAAACACTCATCAGCCAGTGGACTCTAGAGCTGCTTCCATAGCTTAGCTATGGTAAATAATGCTCCTGTAAACACAGGGGTGCATGTATCCCTTTGAATTACTATTTTTGTGTTTTTTTGGTAAAAAACCAGTAGTGCAATTACTGGATCTTAAGGTATTTCCATTTTTAACTTTTTGAGGAACCTCTGTACTGTTTTTTCACAGTGGCTTCACCAGTTTACTTTCCCACCAACAGTACAAGAGAGTTCTTTTTCTCCCCATCCTCGCCAATACTTATTGTTTCTTGTGTTTTTTTTATTTTACCCATTCTGACAGTTATGAGGTGGTATCTCATTGTAGTTTTGATTTGCACTTCCCTGATGATGAGTGATGTTGAGCATATTTTCTTTAAAAAAGAAAGATGTTATTTATTTATTCATGAGAGATACAGAGAGAGAGAGAGAGAGGCAGAGATACAGGCAGAGGAGAAGCAGACTCCCTGCAATGAGCCTGATGCAGGACTTGATCCCAGGACCCCAGGATCACGACCTGAATCAAAGGCAGACGCTCAACCACTGAGCTACCCAGGTGTCCCTGTTGAGCATATTTTCATGTGTCTTTTGGCCATCTGGATATCTTCTTTGAAGAACGTATGTTCATTTCTTCTGTTGATTTTTAAATTAGATTATTTGGGGTTTTTTGGGTGTCAATTTATCTAAGTTATTTATGTATTTTGAATACTAACTCTTTATCAGATATGTCATTTGCAAATATCTTCTCCCATTCAGTGGGATGCCTTTTAGATGTGTTTATTGTTTCTTTTTATTTTAATGTAGTCCCAAACATTTATTTTTGCTTTTGTTCTTGTTACCCTTGCCCCAGGAGATATATCTAGAGGGAAGTTGCTATAGTGGATGTCAAAATAGTTACTACTTGTGTTCTTTTCCAGGATTTTGGTGGTTTCAGGTCTCACATTTGGTCTTTAAATTCATCTTTAAACTTTTTTGTATTACCTCTTGTCTCTTTTCTATTCTTTATTAACCTATGTTAAATGTGGCTATACCTATTCTCCCTTGAGAACTATTTTAATTTTGTATTGCTACCATAACAAATTACCACAAACTTCTTAGCCAAAAACAATACCCATTTTTGTTTTCCCACAGTTCTGTTGTTCAGAACACATAGCAGGCTCAGCTTAGGGTCTCACAAGTGAAAAGTTAAGGTTGCCTGGTCCAGATTCTTCACTGGAGGATCCGAGTAAAAGTCCACTTCAAGTAGTTAGCCAAATTTAGATTCTTGTGGTTATAGTAATAAAGTTTCTGTTTTCTTCCTAATTGTCAGCCAGGGACCACTCTTAGCTCCTAAAAGTTGCTCATATTCTTTCTCTGTCAAATGTCTTCCTCCACCTTTACACTAGTGATAATTTATTGAATCCTTTTCATGCCTCAAATGTCTCAGACTTCCTCTTCTGCTACCAAATACAGAAAGCTCTGTGCTTTTAAGGGCCCATCTGGAGAATTTGGGATCATCTTCCCTATTTTAAGTTATGGTGCCTCATAACATATCATAATTAAAGGAGTGATAAGTCATTATATTCAAGTGTGCTGAGCATTAGAGTGGGTCATCTTTCACTGGACATTTAAAATTTTCTGCCTACCATAAGCACTTTATAATTTAGTCTTTATTCATTTCCTGTCTCTCCTGAATTTGATTAGCTCCTGCTTCACATCTTCCTGTTATTTGTCCTTTTTATTTGGAGTTGTTTTTTTTTTTTAATTTTATGAATCATGGTGTTCTTCTAATTCTACAATCACTTATTTAAATATAAAATCCCTGAGGTGCTGGGTTAAAATTTTCCTCTGCTTTGTCTGTAGATATGTGTGTGTGTACGTGTGCTTTCCAATGGTTTTGTTTGCTGAACTGATTCTCATTTTTTTTTCCTGAATCGGCAATAGAAGACACTTTGAGATGAGTAGGGTAAGGTGATCCCATGGCTTACTTGACTTCATACTTCAAGACCACCTTCTTTTGCTGTCATTATGACATGTGGATTTTATTATTTTTATTGTTGGTGGTGGTAGTGGTAGTTTTTTTTTTTTTAACAAATAGTACATTTTTTTACAAGTCTGGTTTCTTCTGATTCTTTGACACAATCTTGGTTCACGAGAGCCCTTTATTTGTAGTCAGCCCCTTTTCCCCCTTCACCATTAAATATTCAAAGGAAACATTTCCTCTCAAAGGTGCCTCACTCTCTTCCTAAGGGAGTTGACCACCTCTGGCACTGTACTTTTTCCATGCTCCTTTCTCTGGATACCTTAATAACTGATGCTCTAATCTACCCAGTCTCAAATTTTTTTCAGTGTTTACCATCTCAGAATTTAACCTCAAAAACTGTCTACAAATTAATAAAAATAATATCATTAACTTAAAAGGAAAAAAAAAAGGTCAAAATGATAGTTCACAAAAGAAGGAATACAAATACCACTTAAGTATATGAAAAGACATTCAACCTCACAAATAATAGAATTATAAGCTAAGACTAAAATAAGAGACCTATTTTACTGATTAAATTTCCAAAAATGAAAATATTTCATAGTTTATCTTGTTAGCTAATGGTATGGGGAAAGAGACAACTCTTAAAGATTGTTGTTGAGGGTGCTATTTGAACCAATTCCTGTGGATAATGGAGAACCTGGTAATAGGATATGCCCCCAGATTTGGCTTCAGGATGGATGGGGCTGTTAGGTGGGAATTTTTCACTATTAGCATATTTTCATTAAAAATTTACTTTTCAGTTTCTTTAAAAAATGCAACATTTCCTTTGTTACTTCATACTGTAGATGGATAACAACTGTTATCCATCAGTGGGGGCAGCAGTACTTTATTCTGAGTGTCATTTTGCAACATAAGAGCACTCCAGAGGAAATGAATACCAAGGACAAAAATCTAGGGAAATTCTGGCATTTAACGGAAAGTAAAAGAGTGAATAGAGGTACAAAAGCAAGACCAGGAAAAGGCCTTCAAATAAAATCTCAAGATGACTGGTCATAAATAGTATTCAATACTATATTGTGTTCGAGCCAGATAATGATTGAAAGCCAGGAGATTATTGATAACACTAATAACAACCTTTTTCTGAGAAATAAAAGAAAACTGGGAGCACAGTAGAGAAAGGGATGAGGCTGTGTTGAGAAAATGAGAATAGTTTATGATACTACTGAAATATTTGTATTAGAGAAGGAGAAGAAGTAAGTTACAGGTAGACATAGAGTACACAAATGTGCACACAAAGACTACCTCTATGTAAATCTCCCAATAATGCAATAAATGGATTATGTAAATATAACATGCATAATGATATTATAAATAATGTTAGTTTGGAATTTCAGGAAAGGATGTAATCCTTCATGGAGACTTTTATTTGACAAATAAGAGACTAGCATACCCAAAGCCACAATTCAAATTAATGACTTATTCATGTTATGTGCTTTATACATTGTAGACATAATAAATGGTAAATAAAGACATTGGTGACTACAAAGTCAAATTAGGCAGCAATACTTTGTACAATTTGGATTACAAATAAATCTATATTAGTAAAGAAAACCAGGAGCCAGAAGCAATGTAATAGCTTTTTCAAATTAGCCACCAAGGTAGTCAATTACAATTGTACTTAATAGACTAGTGAACAGAAGGGTTTTTGAGACTGGGAATGATTACAATGCTGTTGCATAAATCGTAGCTTCAAAAAAGCACTGAAGTAAAAGATGCCCAGTTAATCATTATGATATTGTTCGTGTGTGTATGAAGAATAACTTAGGAAGTCCCTGAATTCTGATAAGACTGAATATAATGAGATTGAACTCCTCCGTTCCATAAGAGTTTTCTTTGGCCATTATCATAATGGACTTTTAAGGAAGAAGCAGATATTATAACTAGAATTCATGTATACAACAAAGCCATTTTCATTTCTTTGCAATAGTTGTTTCATATGAGAAGAACATGAGAAATAACCTTATAGTATTGACAGCAAAGTAGGTTTGACAGCTGACTGTTGCAAAGACTCCTGTGTAATTATCCCACCTAACCTCTGGCTCAGGATAAGTGTTTCTCATATGACCCATACTTCTGAAAATACTGAATTTCAAAATGTCTGTTCCATGTATATAGCTATTGACATCTGCAATTATTTAACCTTCCAGTTCTAGAGTCCCATTGGTGATTCTTCCATCAAAAACCAAGAATGGAGCAAAGCTAATAACAGGCAAGCCCTCATTCATGCTGTTTTATTTATTTTTTTCTCCCTGCTGCATCTAGGGATGCCTTCCACTTTATGCCTCTTGGCAACTGCAGCTCTTTCTGGCAATAATATGAGACAAGTTTAACTGAATTTCGAATGTATGGGACTTGACTCCCAGAAAGGGTGTTCTATTTATACTGAACTTTTTTATAAAAATGAAAAGTTGGATCTGGAGAACAGAAATGGAGGAGAACTGTATTCATAGTAGGATAAGGAGATTAAATATAAAGGGCTATGGGATTCATCTTTTATGAGGTGCTGCTGGAAAGGAGAAAAGCTTTTAAAAAGTGGTGACCATGACATAAATTCCATATTTAGGCAGGTGAGATATTATGAATAACAAAGAGTATGTGAAACAGCATTGGGCATAAGTGAGAAGATTCAAGAGTTGTAGTCAGGTTGACAGTCATCTAAAGGGTTAAGCCATACCTGTGCATCATAGTAACAGCAGTGATCTGTGTTGAGTAACCGTTTGTCCATTACAAAGTCTATTTGCATTAGGATGCTATTTGCTTCTTACACAGGCTAGGAAGTTAAGTATCCTTATAATTTTATGATCAGGTAAGTGAAGTTCAAGGAAGACTAGTTATTTGTTCATAATCACACAGCCTGCTAGTGAGTGCTGCCTGTGCAACTCCCCAGTTCTGTCTCTTCCTCCTCTTTCCTCTTTATCATATTTGGGTAAAGGTTAGATCCACTTGTGTTTTGTTTTTGACACTTTTAATCATACCTCTAACATTGCTCTGTGGCATTATATTCTGGCAGTTGACATGTAAAGGAGTTCATTCCCACATTCTTTGCTGACAAAACTTGTAGTGTTATTGTCACATTATAAACATGTTTATATTTATAAAGAAATAAAAATTATTAGACCTTTATTTTCTAAACATGGCCTCTTTTTACCAAGGAAAGTTATTGGATTGCTGGATTGATTGATTGATTGATTGGATTGTTGGCATTTAAACCATTTGCTCTTTTAGTGATTCAGATTAGTGGCTCTTCTTTCTAGTCAAAAAAATCTAAAAATTACTATCTACTGGAATTTATACTAAAATTACATAAAAAGGATTGAAAAGACACCAACTGTGAAATATGCATGTCACAGAATAACATGGTCTCTCCCCAAAAATGTCTACTTCTGCCTTTATTTTTTTTAAGTTGTATTTATTTATTTGAGAGAGAGAAAAACAACACACAAGATTCAGAGGAGGGGCAGATGGCGAGGGAGAGGGATTCTTTAAGCAGACTGCCCACTGAGTATGGAGCCTAGTGCAGGGCTCGATCTCACAATGCTGAGATCATGACCTGAGCCAAAACCTAGAGTCAAATGTTTAACTGACTGAGCCACCCAGGCACTCTATAATTCTGCCTTTAAATTAAACCAACTCACTGTTTAAATACTTTTTTTTTGGTTTTAGAATATCAATAAAAGACTTTGATCATAGCTAGAAAAATGCAAAAGTGCCTTACTTTATTAAATGTGCCATGCTTATACAGTGTTATTTGTACTATTTGGAAATATAACTCTATATTTGTGTACCTCTTTATTTACCTCATGGGAGACTTTTTGGAGTTTATGTATAATGTAGATAAAACACTGAGCTATTTGTTTCCTAAACTACTGTATTGACCACGATCTAGTCAGTTAAAGCAAATTCATTCCAAGTATTTCAGTAGGGGAAATTTAATACACAAAATGGGTTATAAATATGGTAGAAGAGCTGAAATGGCATAACATGAGGCATTCCAGGGGTCAGCAACAGCAGGAAGCCACAGACATCCCTCTATTTGGAGGGAAAAAGAAAGCAAGGAAGTGAAATAACCAACTCTAGGACCTGAAATGACAGATCCTCTCTTGGAAAAATTCAACCTTGAAGTCAGCCAGTGTTAGAGCCTGGTAAATGGCTGACATATTTATAGAATAAAGTGGTGAATGAGACGGATAAAACTCCCACTCTCATGGTGCTTACACTGTATGGAGGACAAAATATATACCTATAAACAGAAAAAATGAAAATATCAATTAGCAATCATTGACAAGATAAATATAAAACAGAGTGGTGAAGAATTATAAACCTTTATTATTCTCATAGATTTTTTGTATTGATTTGATTTTTGAAACACTGTATTGAAATAGTGTTTCTTAATTATTGAGTTTTTGGTGCCCTCTCACTCATCTTATGCTAGTCTTGTTGGGGTGAGCCTGTGATGTCCGAAAGAAGTCCTAGGTATTTTGTGTGAGCAGCTAGGGGAATGGAGTGGCAATCGGTGACATATAGAAAGCTAGGGAGAGTAGCATTGAGGGAAAAAGTAAAGATTTACTTGTGGGGCACCTTAGGTTTCAAGTAGCTTTTTAGATTTCGGATAGATTTGTTAAATAGGCAACTGGATACACAAATGTAGAGTTCAGAGAGGATTCAGAGCTGGAGATACAAACACAGGAGACAACACACGGAGATGATATTTAAAATAAGAGGGTTAAATATGATCAGATCCAGGGAGATTAGATGAGAGAATACGTAAAAGCTTTTTAAAAATAGTGCCTTTACTGAGATTTAATTCACATGCTGTATAATTCCTGCATTTAAAGTGTATAATTCATTGTTTTTTAACTGTAATCACATATACCTAACATAAAATATACTCTTTTAACCATTTGTGATCATATGCTTTAGTGGCACTAAATACATTGACAATGTGGTGCAACCATCTCCACTATTCATTTTCAGATTTTTTTGTTTGTCATTCCAAGTTCTGTGCAAATTAAATACAAACTCCCCATTCCTTTCTTTCCCCCAGTTTAGGTAACTTCTCTTTTACATTTGTCTCTTTGGATTCGCCTATTCTAACTATATAAGTGTAGTTGTACAAGTTTGTCCTTTTGTGTCTGGCTTACTTCACTCAGCATAACATTTTTAAGTTTCATCCATGTTGCATCAGGTATCATAACGTTATTCTTTTTAAAGGCCAAGTTGTATTCTGTTGCATTTATATACCACATTCTGTTTATCCATTCATATTTTGATGGACTTTGAGTTCTTTTTATGTTTTGGTATTATAAATAATGCTACTATGAACAAGTAATGCTACTATGAACACTGATACACCAGTATCTCTTTAAGTCCTTACTTTCAATTCTTTTAGGTATATACCTAGGAGTGGAACTGCTAGATCATATGGTAACTCTGTATTTAACTTTTTGAGGAACTGCCAAGCTGGTTTTCCATTGCAGCTGCACCATTTTATATTCCTACTAGTGAGGCACTAGGGTTCCATTTTTTCTACATCTTTGCCAAAACTTGTTGTTTTCCATTTTTTTATAATAGCCATTCCAGTGTCTGTGAAGTGGTATTGTATAAAGCTTTTTGTACAATATTCCTCCCTCCACCATTTCCTCTCAGTAAAATATAAGCTCCATAAAAGAAAGTACTCTGCTTGTTCACTGCTTTATCCCCAGCTGGGCCAGACTTAGTCTTTGCTCAAAAAATATGTATTGACTGAATTAATGAATTTTAAATGTTCAGTAAGTGATAATTGGCTCATTTAATAAATGATGTTATACATCCATGCCTATGTTAGGTTGTGTATTCTCTGCTGGACTTAATGGTTTTATTTTGTTTTTATCAAATGTCATGCCTTTGCTCAGGGAAGGATAAGAGGAAATATATTGAATTTATATAGAAAGAAACTGTCTCAAACCAGTATGGGAGAAAAGTCAGTGAAAGAGTTCAAAAGTGAAATTAGAGTGTTGTGGAAAAGGCAAGCAAGAGCTAATGTGTTACCTTCACATTTGAGCACCAGGCTGGTGGTATGAACATGTTGAGTCAAGGGTGGTAGCTGCAATGTCTTTTTTGGGGAGCATTTCTGGCTTCTATTTACTTTTCCTCCAAAACTTTCTTGGGTGAGGAAGTTTTCGTGTATACAGGTATGCTGTTTTGTCTCCTTTGTGTCTGCAGAAATTAGGCTAGTTTCTATATATGCTAAATTCAAAGAGGTCACTCTTCCTATGAAACTCAGAAAAAAAAACTCAGGATCATGAATTTTGGTAAGCATTATATATTTAAAATGGTACCAGTCTCTAGAGTCTGGAAATATGCACCTTATCAATTTTATGGAATTGATTCACTTTCTGCCTTATACGTGTAATTTGAAATATGATATAAATGTCCTTAATAATTAAGATTATCTACCATCTTCTCAGTTAATTTCATTTATTGTATTTTTCTTCTGGAGTTAAGGAAAGCAAAGCTCTTACCAAGAAATATCATTCTGCAAAGCAAAACTGAATAAAGAATATGCTGTTATGACATTTAGGGACATATTTAAAGAAATATTAACAGAAAAGAAAAACCCAGTGATTATGAAGGCTGTTACCTGACACTGTCCATTTTTGGTTTCTATACAGTAGGGGAAAATAAAGTATGTTTTTATGTTTATATGTTATTAATCTAACTCTGAAAAATGTATTTGTGAATGAGTATAATTTCCCCTAATTCTGGTACTTCTCTGTCTTCCTTAAAGATTAACATAGATTTTGTTTTACTCTGTTACAACTTTCTCTGGAATTTTCATTGTAAAATGAGGAGGTAGGGTTTAAGATTAGCTGAACATCTGGATCCTGGGTCACTGCTTCTCTACAATAGCCTAGGAGCAAGATTTAATAGTGTAAACACTATTATACTCACTGTAGAAAAAAAAACTGCCTGGGTAATGCTTGGAGAGAAAAAAAATGATTTACAGTGGACCCAAATGTGGCTCACACATGTATTCTCCCTTTTTTTTATCTTTCAAATCAAGAAGGTCAACTACAGTTAGAAGAAAGTCTGTTACAAACACGGTGAAAGAATGAGATAATCAGGTGATTGCAGATAGCTCTTCAGTGCCAGGAAATCTTTACAGCTCTGTTTTATTTTTTTGATGGACCTGGAAGACACATTTTCTTGCCACATCCACTATCAAGAAGTATGTGCTGTTTCAAAGAAGCATAAAACAAGAGGGGATAGAAACTAGTTTATTTGGTGTAGATGAGAGCTGTTTGAAGGGATCGAGCAAAGAAGAAATGTAATCAGAACTATATAGACCTTAATGAATAGTTAATTTTTTCATTTATTTCACAAACATTTACTGAGAGTGCCTACTCTATGCCTGGCACCGTACTAGGCACCTAATTTAAAAAATCATTAGGCCTTTTAAGTCTTGAGCCACAATAGTCAGTGAACACATTTTTATAATGCCTTAGTCTCCTTGCGCCAGCAGAAACTGGTATTCAAAAGGGTAGACAGAGCTTAAAAGATTAAAAATAGCAGTGCTTGATATGTCAGAAAATTAAACATAAAATATCCATATGACCCAACATTTCCATTACTAGGTATATTCCCAAAAGTATCAAAAGAAGGAACTCAAACAAATACTTGGACATGGACTTTCATAGCAGCATTATTTTCAGTAGCTAAAATGTGGAAACAAATTCAAATGTCCATCTGCTCATGTTCAAATGAACTATATTTGTGTATCTACACAGTGAGCTATTAGCCACGAAAAGGAATGAAGTACAGATGCATACTCCAATATGGGTGAATCTTGAACACATCATGCTAAGTAAAAGAAGTCATACACAAAAAACCACACATTATGTGATTCCTTTTATATGAAATATTCCTAATAAGCAAATCCATGAAGACAGCAGATTGATGGTTGTTAGGGGCTGTGGGAATGAGGAAATAGGGAGCACTTGCTAATAGTTATGGGTTTCTTTTGGGGATGATAAAAATGCCATAGAACTAGATAGAGGTTGCACAGCATCATTAATGTACTGAATGATGCTTAATTGTACACTTTCAAATATTAATAGTTAATTTTATGTTGTATTTTACCTGTTAAAAAATAGATCTCTAAGAATCCAAACAGCATGCAGCTCTCTTATATACTGTGAGAAGAATATATATTAACAGAGGGGACAGCAAAATAAATGGAAATAAAGGATTGCAAATTGAGATTGTTTCTAGGAAAATAAAGGGATAAGATGGATAGGCTTTCCTGAAGAACTTATTTGTAATTTAGGTGACCTTTGAACCCATGTCTTAGGCCTCAGTTTCCTTCAGAGGCATGTTTTTATTTTTGTTTTTCTGTCCCCTTCTTTTCTCCTCCCTCAAGAAGAGGTCAGGAAGGAGACTCTGTGATCTAGTTGTGAAGTTCAAAAGTCCTCATGCCCAAGAATAACTCAGAGAAATACTGGATGAGGATTCCATTCACCGAGGCCTTCTCAACTCTAATATTTCAGGAAGCTTAGCATGAAAAACAGAGATGGCAAAATTATACTAATTACTTACCACCAAAAAGGACAAAAATAATTATTTTGAATTTATAGTTAGCAGAAGACTGTGAATGAAGTTCAGGTTACCAGTTAAATTTTTGGAAACCAGAATTTCAAATGAGAAGGCAATAAACTGGCATTTTTAGTGTTATCACTTGCTCAGTGGTCTTTCTGTAATCTTTTTACAAGGGCTGATTTCAAGCAAAGTTAAATCAATAAGTCCTCCAGAGCTCTTCTCAAAAGAAAACCTAATCCAAACAAATTTTACATTTAGTGCCAGTAGCTGTAAGCATAATATGTATAAGAAAGAAAAGATATAACAGAGGGGCCACACGCATAGCTTCAGGCATCACCATAAACACAGATAGAAAAAATTAAAATCTAGAAAAAATTGAAAGGCTTTCAGATTAGAAGTAAACTAGCAAAGCATATTTAAGGTTTAACAAACTGTACGATGTTCCCTCCGTAATCTAACCCTTACATGTTTTTTATTCCTAACATTTTATTTTCACCACTAATGATTGGACACTATGAGAAAATTTGTGGTAAAGGAACCACCTTCCAGATGGTTCAGTTCTGTTCAGATCTGAACTAACTGAACCTTCAGATCTGCTGTCCTTCCATGCCCAAGTATTTGAGACACTTTAAAAATACTGTGTACTTTTATTTTTACAAAACATTTATGTACAAAAGATTATGGCTTAAAAAAATGACCAGTGAATGTTAGAGTAGACCCTATATAACAGAGAAGAGAGAACAGCTTAATCCTTTAAAAACATTGATCAAATTCCTATCTGTCTTTCTCAGCAGTTCATAATGTGGGAAAAGATCTCCAAATACTATGGCAATGTTATTATTTTTCCTAGGGACCTGAGAATTAACAGACGGGTCAAGTGTTTAGTGATACTGTTAGAGGATCTATTTAACAATCATGCTACTGGTAATTCTGTTAGAGTAGGAGAGGGACATTCAGCACCAAATATTATCATGCAGAGGAGGTATAATTACAGAATAATTGTAACTGTGCTACCCTCAGTGTGGTGTCATGTGGTCTTTTTTTTTTTAATGTGGTCTTTATTATAGTTTATCAGCTAAACAGGTAATATACAAAATTTCCCTTCTCACACCTCATTTTATTTTTTTAAGATTTTAAAAAATTTATTTATTTATTAGAGACACACAGAGAGAGGCAGAGACATAGGCAGAGGGAGAAGCAGGCTCCTCACGGGGATCCTGATGCAGACTCAGTCCCAGAACCCTGGGATCACAACCTGAGCCAAAGGCAGACACTCAACCACTGAGCCACCCAGGTGCCCCTCACACCTCATTTTCTTTCTTACCTCCTGTCTGGACCACCCACATTTCCACACCTCGATCTGTAGTTGTGCAATGTTGTCATCCTTTAAAACATGAATGTAAATCTGTGATAGCTCCCATGAGTGCCAATTCAGAATCTTGGTCTATTTCAAGGTAGCAGACTGCAAAGAAACCTGTGGAGAACTTGAACGCCCTGTACTGACTTCCAAAGTCTGTACTTACAGAAGTTATTTTCATTTTATATTTGTCATATATTTGCTTCTTAATTATGTTCATATTATATTTGTTAGTTCTCAATCTTTATATTGGTTTCAGGTTACGTTTTTTCCTCTCTTGTAAGGCAGGACTCTGGGCAGTCCTTTCAGTAGCTACCTCATTTACAAGGATGTAAGTTTGTGGGGCACCTGGGTGGCTCAGTGGTTGAACATCTGCCTTTGGCTCAGGTCATGATCCTGGTAGCCTGAGAATGAGTCTCACATCAGACTCCCCACAAGGAGCCTGCTTCTTCCTCTGCCTATGTTTCTGCCTCTCTCTGTGTGTCTCTCATGAATAAGTAAATAAAATCTTTAAAAAATGTAAGTTTGTAAAAAGTAGTAGAAAGAGCTGGAGAAAACCTACAGGACCTGTGATTTGCTCCCTTTTAGTCCTTACTAAACATAGGGGAGCTTAAGGACCTGAATTTTCAAAGAAATCCAGGTTAGATCACATTTTCCCTTTCTCCCAAAGACATCTATTTGGAGGTATAAAAGAAGAGAAAACCGGGGGCTAAGAGTGAGTAACTTTCTTTTGTTTTAAACGGTGTTAAATATATTTGCATATATAGTTTTTGTGTGCTGACCCAGCACTAATGATCTCCAGTAGCGTATAGAATTAGAAGTGAGTCAATATGAGTTGTAACCCCATTTTTGCCACTAAATAGGTAGTAGAACTTGGGTAAGTCATTGACTTCTTTAGGCATTGGGTTGCTTTGTTATGACCTCAGCAGGTGAAAAGAAGGAAATCTGTGTGACTTTGATTTGTAAAATACATTTTGTGTCCTTGGCGTATACTACAGGTCACCTCTGCCAGAGAAAAGTAGTTTTTTTTTAATTCATTAAATATTGATTGTATTGTATTTTTATTTATTATTGAAGTGTAGTTGAACTAGGTCTTTTTAAAATCCACAATAATATCATTTCTTCCCTGGAGAGGACACTTCAGTGTTGAGTCTCAGTTAAGAACAACTGTTTAAAAAAAAAAAAAAACTGTTTTCTCTACATATATGTATATCCTGTCTTTCTAGCCATTTTATTAACATCAAAACCAACAGTCATGCTGGATTGTTGCCTTGTTGCCTAGATTGCAGCCCATCTGTTCTCAACAATAGAATATGAGTAAATACGTGCTGATGATTTTCACCGTACATCCTATAGGAGCATTTGCCTTACCCCATTTACCCCGTTGCATGGTATTTCCCTGATGGCACAGAGCCACAGTGCCATAGCAGTTGTGCTGCAAATTTGATGATGGCGGATGGTGCTCTTTACTTTGAGAGTGTGTAATTCCCCTCAGGGGGATCACATGTTTATTAATGTGTCGCAAGTTGCTTGCTTCCTGTTATCTCTTCTCAGTAAATAGGAGTATAGTGTTCATAGGATGCTGCTTTATTTTTAGCTTTTTAAATCACCTCCTGATGAACAGAAACAGTAAACAAGTATTAAAACATTGAAAGTAATTTGGAAATAGTGCTATCCTGGGGAGTCTGGAATTCCAGACATTACCAGACAGTTGTAAATCAGCAGTCACCTCACAGAGATGAGGAATAAAAGTTGGGAAAGTAAGAACATCAAAGTGTGCTGATCTGGAGCCAGTTTCTGGAAATTAGGGGTCAGTTGCATTTATAAAAGAGGAGAAGGGGACAACTGGGGTGAGGAGTTTGTATTTTTCATCAAGTGTACTCACTCTTCTCCAGCCCACTCAGATATTCCAGATGAAAAACAGAAGGATTTATCTGGATTCTTTGCCTGGAACTAATTAAACACCAAAGAACTGAAGGCATCCTCATGGTCATGTTGTCTATCTCACCTGCCTTTTAAACACCCAGGGTGGCTAGACTGGAAAATGGAAATCTAAAGAAAATAGTGCAGAGGGATGCATTACTGATGATGAGATCTAACACTTCCTGAGTGCTCCTGGAAGATGGTCACTGCCCAAAGCTCTTTTTGTGTTTTTGCATGTTTGACTCCCAGACCAACCTTTGAGGTCTTGAGTATTATTTTCTTCTTATATACACGAGTAGATGGAAGCCTAAGGATTCAGGTGACTTTCCCTAATTTTCAAAAGTAATGAGTGATCAAGCTGGAATATAAACCTCTCACAGTTGGGTTTTGGAGATCTTGCTCTCAACCCTGTCTGTATAAAATATGCTGGGCATTTAATGGAAGAAGGTATGGGAAAACAAACAAACAACAGCAATCAGTAGTTTGAGGAGAAGGAAAACCCAAGACTCGGGAGTTTAAAAGATTAATGTGGAGTTCCCATGTAGAATTTACTGATTTACTTCTTAGGAAAGTATGTTCTTTAAGAATTCTAATGTGTACAATTATCAGAATTATTCTAAAATATGCATATTTTCTTACTATACATTGGAAAGTGTCCTAGGATAGTTAATTGCTTAACTTAGGTTATTATTTTTTTCTGATAATATTATCTGAAAATAAGCCCATGAAGAGCATGCTCTAGTCTGTGCTGGAGTAAAATTAATAAATAATGCATGAGCAATATTTCTGGCAAAACCAAAGAGGCTATTTTTTTCTACTTGGGTGTGAAGCTCAAGCTAAAATTTAGCACACTTTCTTTTCTCTCAAAGCTGTTTCTTTTTCCATATTTTCCATGCTGAGAGATTGACTCTAGTTTTCATATACTCATCTGACAAAAGTTCTTCATCATCTTGGATACCTCTCTTTCCTTTACTCCTTCACTCTCATATCAATTCTATATCTTAACTATAATTTGAACATGGTTCCTCCTTTCTGTCTCAATGGCCATTGCCTTTGGAGCTGCCATTTTTCTCCTGAATGAATGATGTTGTTTTCTGATTATCTCACTGCACTTAGTCCTTGGTTCTCTCCAACCCATTTTTCTCACTGTGATCAAAAAAAATCTTTTCAAAATCCAAATGTCTTCAATTACTAGCATAAAGTCCACATTCTGCTGTGGCTTACCTGCCTCTCCTTCAGGCTTCTGCACAACTCTCCAGTCTCAATCCCCACTGTCCCTTCATAACTACTTCATAATCCAGCCAAACTAAGGTATTTGCAATTCCTCCAACACATCAAGTTGTTGCATGTCTTCAAGACTGTGCATACTATTCCCTGAAAAAGCCTTTCTTAAAATTGCCATATTCTTACTCATTCTGTAAGACAACCAGGTATCACAACTTTTGAAGTCTCGTTTCTCTCTTTGACACTCCTGTGGTAGCACACAGTAGTTCTTTGTAGTGCTTCTCACATTGACATTCACCTATTTACTTGTGTATCATTTCTCCTGGATTGTGAGGAGCCAAGAGCAGGGAGTTTATTTTATCATTCAAACAAAATCTCTGAACACATTCTTTCAGGAACTTTTTATTGATTGACTTTGTTTAAAGGTTAAGGGTTTCACCTATGAAGTTTATTTTATTTTGCTTTATTTATTTTATTTTTAAAGGGAGAGAGAGAGAGGAAAGGGAGGGGCATAGGGAGAAGTAAAGAGAGAATCATAAGCAAGTTCAACATGTAGTGTAGAGCCCGATGGAGGGCTTGATCTCACAACCTGGAAATCATGATCTGAGCTGAAATCAAAAGTTGGTAATTAACAGACTGAGCCACCTGAGCTCCCCTCTTCCCAACCTATAAAGCATTTTAGACCTGCTTGTAGGCTATTATACAAAGGTAAAGACAGCCACATTTAATAAGTCTACCTAATAATTTTGTGGTAGTTTTCTTTGTTACCCAATATAAAGCTGAGTAAATAACTATAAAGGAAAACTCTACTTTTCTCCTCATTCTCAGTACTTCTGAAATGGAGTATGTAGGGTTTTTTCCCACCACACCAAGCAATTTTGTAATACCAGCTGGATGTGCTACAGTTCAAATCTGTTCTGATACTATCTGCTTGGAGATAATATCACACCCCACAGGGTAAGACTCAATCCCACAAGACTGCCCCTGCCTCACAATTCAGATATCAATTGCAAGTCCAGATTGTCACCTGTGCTTCTGACAGACTGACTGTAAATCAGAGGTTCTTACAACCCCCTCCTTGGATTCAATCATTTGCTAGAATGGCTCACAAAACCCAGGAAAACAGTTTACTTACTATTGTTGGGTATTTCAGAGGATAGAAATGAATGGTCAGATGGAAGAGATGTGTGGGGCAAAGTGTGGAGGAAGAGGCACAGAACTTCCATGTCGTCTCCAGGCATGCCACCCTCCCAGCACCTCCATATATTCATCAACCCAAACTCATCAAATCTTTTTTGTTTTAGAGTTTTTATAGAGCATAGCCTGAAATTCCTGCCCTCTTGCCTGAAGGTCAGTGGAGAGAGTTAAAAATTCCAACCTTCTGCACACTTGGTCTTTCTGATAACCAGCCCCATCCCCACCGAGGCTTGCCAGGGACTTCACCCCAAAGCATCTCCTTAACATAAATTCAAAGACAATTAAAAGGGGTTTACTTTGAATAACAAAAGACACTCCTATTACTCAGGCAGTTCTGAGTTTCAGGAAATCTGTGCCAGCCAAGACCAACTATATGTTTGATTATGCCATAACCAACCTACCTATTTCTGGCTATTCTCATCATGTCATATAGGCATTTTTAAAATAAAGCAAGAATTTAAATCAAAGAGTTGCTTAAATGTCAAGCATCTTGGCTAAATAAGGAGGAAGACTTGGGGGCTATGATCTGTGTACACCAATGTGGAGCGAGAAGTGCCAACATTACTGAGTACCAGTAACAGGCCAAACAGATTTTAATTCATTATCCCATTTAATACTCAAACACCCTCCACCTAAAGTTCCAAGGTGTTAAATGGGTTGCACAAAGTTACAGAAATAGTAAGCAGTAAAACTCAAAGACAGGACTTTGATACCCAAGTATACAAGTGAGCCATTGGGCACTTACCAAGTAAGACATTCTGTACAAAACCTTGAATTTAATGTTTTATGCTTCTCTTTATTCTCACTGCCTATATCAGCATGACTGACCCATAGCAGTGCTCAGTGCATGTCCAGAGACATAAACAGCAGAGAGAGTGCAGTTTACAAAACAAAAAACAAAAAACAAAAACAAAACTTCCTTTGGTCTACTCTTTCAGAGATCTCTGAACTTGATTTCTGTTCTCTTGTATTTCAAGTTATAAACCTGATTTAGGAACCAACAGGTTGTAAAATGACATACTGATATAATGAACTGATTCCATAGAATCTACCAGGATGGAGTTGTCCTTACATAATACATTAGAATAATTCTCTTGTCTGACAACCTGGACTCCAGGTCCCAACCCAAATGGGTCTGGGTTTGTAAAGATAATAATCTTGCTGTATTTTTATCCGAGAATGTTTTCTTCCCAGACTCATCAATAAGCTCTCCACTTATCAAGACAACCAGTACTGTAAGAATTGAGCAGCTTTATTCTTCTCCTTCCATTATGCTTAATAGATCAGTTACATTTTTCTACTTCTCTGTTGAGTTTGCCAAGTTTACCATAAACCCAAGGTTGACTTCCTTCCTGACCTAAATCTACCTTTTTTTTTTTTTTTACATTTCTAGATACAGAAATCCTTATTGAACATTTTTTTCAAAAAAGAATTGTATATAATACAAAACTTTTTCTAGCAAATGAAAAATATACAAATGGTTTCACAGAACCAAGCAGTGTTTAGCTGAGTGATAAGAGAGAACCCTGTGGAATAAGCCATGATACCATAACATTAATTAGTGGAGTTTTTCTTTTTCTTTCTCTCTCTCTTCCTCCTCTTCCTTCTCTCTCTGTCTCTGCCTCTGTCTCTCTGTCTGCCCCCTTTAGTGAAGTAAACATACTGCGTGGCAGCACTTACTTTTTGTTCACACCAGACCATGTATTTATTCTGCTTCATTACAGAAACTCTACATACTGTATGAAAGTATCCATCTCACTGACCGTGGGTGAAAATGATACTGGACTCTGCTACAATTCCAAGATGAAATACTTTGACAAAGCTGAACTTAGCAAAAGCAAGGAAATTTCATGCCGTGACATAGAAGATTTTTTACTACCAACTAGAGAACCTGAAATCCTATGGTATAAGGTATGTACTGTGAATGATTTTGTTCCTTATAAATAGACTAATCTGTATCTTATTCTTGGACAAGTTGGATAAAAAAGTTATATGAATATGATGAAGTTTGGCTCTGCCCTCCTAAAATACAGCAAGTTGTGCTGGTCATTAAGTTTTCAAACCAATAGCTTTTATAAATCCTAGTCAATATTTGCATTAGCGATCCATTACAGTAAGCTGTTGTGTTTACATTTGTATCTAGTTTATATAATTCCTTCAAGTCTATTATAATCTGTGTTGATAATTTCAGGAACTAACATACATTAAGCATCCATTTCAGAGCTCTTGATAAAAACGTTCCTAATGTTTCCAAACAAGGAAAAGATTGATTTACTTCCATGAAAAAAAATGATACACTAGCTTTATGAAAAGTTCTGTTTAATGGAAGTATCTTTGTGTAGATTCTAATCCTATTCACATAAAGCATATATATTTTTAAAAATCTGATGAAAATTCATAACATTATAAAAATAGCACTAGGTAAACTTTTTTCAAAGGCCAAAAGAAATTTTAGATTTAAGGAGAATTATCCAACCCCTGTACTTCCTATCACATAATTGACTTTCTCTGAATTTTAAGATGAGAATGTACCCTTCAGCTTATTTATACCATCAAAGGAATTTCTGTTTTTGAGTGTATTCAAGAAAATACAAGTACTATGAACATCTGTCTGGAACATAATATCTTTGATTTAAAGGGTACTAGTATAAAATTTGCTTTGTTCAACTCCCTGGAAATAGGAATGTAGGAAGCATGACCTCTTAGTAACTATATCCACCAATATTAGTATGTCTCTGAGTAATGCTTAATTTTGATTCTTGATAACAATCAGTGGAGGATTTAGAATAGCAAGGAAACTGTTGAAATTTTTTATACTTTTCTGTTGAATTTCTATCCTAAACACTGTCAAACAGCCCTCAAATATTAGCACCACTGATCTCTGTTTCTGCGCAGATGAGGTTTATTTTTCCCTTTTTCAAATTATGTGAGGATTTCTCACCCTGATTCTTGCTGGTTTGCCTGCTCTCCACAAGCCCTGATGATTGTCTCAAAGGGGAGAGGTATTAGGGGAGTCTGACCCAAGATCCCTAAGAACAGAAGTTTTTTTTTTTTTTTCTGGTACTCATGTGTGTACCTTCACCTTCATCTTCTACACATGCACACTCAGACACACACTCAATATTTAAAATGGCTGACCTTACATTGCCCCTTTATTCATGTTTCCACCATCACCCCAATCACTGTGACCTTCAGCTATAAAGACTGTCACTAGTGGAATGATTGGAGGAAATGTGGTATAAATGGAACTTGAAAGTCTTCCAGATTATTTTTCCATAGTCATGACAATATGTAGCCCATGTATTCAGTATATAACTTTTATTATGACAGTTTATGCAACTAATATGAGGATATAAGATGTATATTTTTGTCCGAAATAACTGGATAATTGTCTCCCACTTACTTGAAGGCATTGAACCACATAATCAAAATAATAGTCTGCAAAAATTTTATTTAGCAATAAATATTTTTAGAAATAATACTATCTCTGAGCAATGTCGAAGGGCTTAAAGCTATTTTATCTTCATGGCATTGATTTCAAATCTGGCAAGAGGAAATAGACTTCTGTTCTGCCAAAAAGAGAAAGCTCCTGAGCCAACATCATTATAATCCAAAGCTTAATTTAGAGACCATAATTTGGTAGACCCATCAACAATGAAAATAGATATTTATGGTACTGTAAAGACCTTGTATATAAATGTTGGCCATTTCTTTCACAAATTGTGGAATATATGTGCTATGAAGAGATAGAATTATTTCTAAATGTAGTATTAAAAGATTTAAAATATTAAAATAGCATTTTCCTCTACAGAATTTTCTACTTTATGCTAAAGTAATATATCTTATATTTTATGCTATCAGTATCAAGATGGTTAATTTCACAGTCATCAAATGTGTAGTATTTGCTTCTAAAAATGATGTTAGGAGTAATCTTTTGTTGTTGTTGTTGTTAGGAGTAATCTTAACAAACATCCCTTATATCTTTTAAATCAATATATATCTGATTTGGAGATACTAATCTTAGAAGTTAATAAAATGGCTCTTGCTAGGGGCAGCTGGGTGACTCAGTCATTTAAGCATCTGACTCTTGATTTTGGCTCGGGACATGGTCTCAAAGTCATAAGAGTCATGAGATCAAGCCCCCTGTGGAGCCCCATGTGGAGCTCCATGCTGGGCATGAAGCCTGCTTAGGACTCTTTCTCTCCCTCTCCCTCTGCCCCACCCCTGCACATGCACCTACAGGCACGTGCGTGTGTGTGTGCTATCTCACTCCAAAGGAAAAAAAAAAAAAAAAGATTACTCTTGCTAAAAAAAAAAAATACTCTTCACATTGAGGTAGCTGACTTCCAGGAGATGTGGAGAAGGTATGAAAATTTTTAGAATTAATCCTAAACTCTTTAGCGCTTTAAAATACAACTTTAGAAGCTTTTGGTTTCATTATTTAAAATACTTTTCTCTGCTTTTCAATTATTGTACTTACTACAGACATTCTGTGTTTTTCATGCAGGAATGTAGGACAAAAACATGGAGGCCAAGTATCGTATTCAAAAGAGATACACTGCTTATAAGAGAAGTCAGAGAAGATGACATTGGAAATTACACCTGTGAATTAAAATATGGAGGCTTTGTTGTGAGAAGAACTACTGAATTAACTGTTACAGGTAATCATAGTCTCCAATATTTCATTTGCAAGTAGTGAAACTACCATTTTAAGTTGACTTTTTGTGCTGCATATTGATTTTTTCCAATCTATGCAATGAAAGAAGTACTTAACCAAATGCTGAGTGGATTCCTATAAGGTAAAATTTATTCCTCCTTGCTTTTAAATCATCCTGTGCTGAAATGCATTTGAAAGGTTAAAGAAAATATGCTTAGGGAATTACAGAAATGTTAGCTGTTGAAAGTACTTGAAATAATGAGTTTACAGTTTCAGAAAATTATGCTTGTATTTTGTAATGGTATCATTTTTGGAAACACTTTCTAAGGTGTTGAAATAGAATATATGAAATCTACCTCTGTCTTCCTGTCTTGCTCCAAATTAGAAAATTTGCTATTTTTCTGATTTATCACTCTGTGAATCTGACATATATGTTCTCATGAATTTGAAAATAACATAATTGCAGGTACAATAATTGAATAATTGTATGAGGTGCAGTGAATGGTGTCATTCCTGTCTCTGGTTGCTAAGGTAGAAGGGCATTTGAGCAAGATTGAGAACTCCATCTATAATAATGAATCTACAGCTCACTAGTCACATGACCTTATTGGAATCACCACAGCCTTCACAATATCAATTTATTCATGTATAAAATGGCAGTGATAAAATTTGCCCTTGTATAGTTCATTGGATTTTTGCAAGGATCTAATGAGGTAACATAAGTTGAGTGAAATCAGCTTGTATAACAGAATTATATCCAGATGTGCATTTTGGTCATTGTATGTCAGGTAACATACCTCTTTTTACTTTATAGTTTGCATCTCTAAAAGTGGTTCCAAGAGAACAAAAAAAGGGGGAGAAACAAGAGCAATATTAGAGAGTTAGACATTGTTCTTATCTTACTGAGAGAGATTCTTCTTGATGACTTTTTGCATGATCATATTTATGAAACATATACAAATAAGTTGACAAAGGATATCTTATACATTAAAGAGATTTTCATTTGTTCATTGATTCACTTAATATAGTTTTCCTGTTTATGAAGGGTTTTGTGCTAGTCACCTTTGTCTTATAAAAATTGTCTTTACTTTCAAACTTTGAAATTATGATATATTTAGACATAAATATTACAATTCAATTTCAGGAAATCCGCTTGATGAATAGTAGTTATTCTGATCTAAAGAAAATTTGGTTAAATTAAAAAGGTAGTCTTTGGTAATGCCTTTGATAAATATTAGACCCAGTAAATAACTGCCACTTGGCAATATATGATATACTTAAACAGTAAACATGCATTCAGTCTTGTATTATGTACATATGGTATGCGTATGTGTGATGTATAAGTAGTTTGGTTTTCAATTTTGATGTGTTTAATAATAGGTCTCTATATAGTGAATTACAATGAACACTTTATCACTCTACCTCATCTGTTTCATGGAACAGTGAAAAATATAACTGTTTATACCTGGGTTTTCTTTGCAATAAATATTGAGGTTTTTTAATTATTTATTTTTTGCTTTTAATTTATACTGAAGTAGATTTTCCAAGAGTAGATATAGAGACAAGGGAATTTAAAAATATAATAAAAAATATCTATTCTGTAAAGACTATAGATTATACTTCTAGCCTTTATTCTTTGGAGTATAGAGAGCTAATCCTTAGTAAGCACATCTCTTCTTTTCCTAGAAACATTAGGATACTAAACCACTATCTAGTAAGAGATAATGAAAAAAATCTCACAGACTAGAAACTGGCTCCCAGATGGAGAAGTGACTTAAATGAGGCTATTTTATATGACCAATAATAGAATTATTTTCCTCTAAATGCTACCCGGGGCTGCTATTTTTGTAACTTCATTTCTCCAAAAATATCTTTTATTTACTTGAAAAGAAGGAATAATTATTCTGTATTATCCAAGAGGAAGTAGATGAAAGTTTTAATGAAAATTTTCATTCAACTGATTATCCTGAATACCTCTAATTTAAGGAGCCTTACCTATGACATTGATTTGGGCATATAAATTATAAAGCGAAGTTTGCTTATATACAAAATTTTGGGTGAATTGGAGAGCTGCATGACCAATAATTAAAAATGGTATATATTCAAATACATTTTAGGTATTAACAAGTCTATTGTCAAGATATGTTTTTTTCATAATTGTGCTTTAGTGTAACACTAAATTTGGCCTGTGTTCAAATTAAACAACGTGTCTTAGAATCCAAATTATATCTCTTACTATAGCAGCAAAGGTGGGAAGTTCTCTGGATGATAATTAACCAGTATTGTGCATCTTGATTTTCTGCATATCATGATCATACTGTATTTAATGTAAATATTATGCAAAGTATGATATTATTATTTTAGTGGATGTGCATTAGCCAATGGTAAGCATTTTGAAGTGTGTTAGAACGTGTTTCTTTAAAATAAGAAATAATTCTATATGTGAAGAGAAAAGAACATTTCTAAATAAAGAAAGTGGCTAAATGTGCAGGCAATGTTGTGAGCTTTTATGGGAGATCTTTCACTTATTAAAAGTGTATGTGTCTACTCAAGTAAAATAGTGGTTCAGGAAAACAGACCATGGGGCTCCTAGGTGGCTCAGTCACTTAAGCGTGTCCCTTTGGTCACGATCTCAGGGTCTCTCAAGATTGAGCCCCACTTTGGGCTCCCTGTTCAAGGAAGAGTCTGCTTCTCCCTCTCCTTCTGCCTCCCCCCACCACCCTCCTGCTCATGCGCACACTCTCTCTCCATCTCTCTCTTTCTCAAATAAATTAAATATTTTCAAAAAATGAAATAAATAAAAGGAAAACATATCACAATGAAAAAAATAATAAACCTGTTCATCACTGTTAGTATACTTTCAACATTGTTATTTTTTTAATGTAAGATGTTTTGGCATCTGTAGCCTCCACTCTCTAAGCCTCAGCCACACTGAAATTTTTACTGTTCTCCAAATATCCTCCCTCTGAGCCCTTATTCATGGGGTGCTCCCCCCGGAATGCTTTTTCTTGCACATTGTCACAGGGCTGATTCTTACTCTTCCTTCAAGGCACAGCTAAAATGTTCCCTTTGTCTTGAGGCATGTAGTTCTTCATGCCTCTGTAGCACTTTTAGAATCTCTGTTGCAGCACCTACCACATTGCCTTGTCACTGTCGATGCTCCCGTTCTTCCATGAAAACACGAGCTACTTATAGTCAAAGGAATGTCTTCTTTTTTAATAAGCATTTTATTTTAGACCACTTTTACATTTATAGAAAACTTATAAAGACAGTAGAGAGAGATACCATATACCCCACATCCAGTTTCCCCTGTTATTAATACCTAACATTAGTATGGCACATTTATTACCATTAATGAATCAATATCAATACATTATCAACTATAGTCCATATTACATATTTTATTCAGATTTCCTTAGTTTTATGCTTAATGGTCCTCTTTTTGGTTTTAGGATCCCATCCAGGATAGCACATTACATTTAATTGTCATGTCTCTTTAGGTTCCTTTTGGCTGTGTCTGTTACTAACTTCCCTCGTTTCTGATGATCTTGACGATTTCAAGGAGTACTGCACATGGAGTTTGTAGAATATCCTTCAGCTGTGATTTGTTGGATATTTTTCTCATGATTATACTTAGATCATATGTTCTTGGAAAATCACAGAGGTCAAATCACAACTTAGCATTCTATCAGCGTGACTTCCCACTACTGCTATTGACCTTTAATCACCTGTGGTAGTGTTTGTCAGGTTTTGCTACTGCAACGCTACTTGTTGCCCCTCTTTTCCACGCTACAGCCTTTGTAAGGAAGTCACAATCTACAGTTCACATTTAAGGAGTGAAGAGTTATGCCCTCACCTCTTTGAAGGCTAAGTATTTAAATATTTTGAATTTTTCTCTATTTCCACATTTATCTACTTATTCAATTATCTATCTATCTTAGTATGGACTCCTGTGTATTTATTATATAGTTTGGTTTATAATCCAACATCACATTATTTTGTTTCCCAAATTGTTGTAGCTTTGACCCTTAGAAGCTCTTTTAGTTGACTCCTTTGTCCCTCTGATATACCCTGTGTGTGTGTGTGTGTGTGTGTGTGTGTGTGTGTGTGTGTGTGTTTGAACACTTTCTTATTCTTGGACCCCACAAGATGTTCCAGGACTATCTTGAGTATTTCCTGCTCAAGCCCTAGAATTAGCTATTTCTTCCAAAGAGCCATTGTTCCTTTTATTAGAGAATGGTGCTAGAAACTAAGGTCTGGGCATAGGAAGTTCTCATTGCTACTGGAGTATAGTTGCTTCTAAGACCTCTCAGTTGACAGAACAAGGAGATTTATATGTTTTAATCCAGGTATTTGCACCTCCATAAATACTGCTAAATGTAACCATCTGTATCTGTATTAAACTAAACATAAATTCATACTTGAGATATCTCTGGCTCTAATCCATTACCACGGAGATCATTCTAGCCACTTCCCCTTGCTTATCTATGACCTCCCTGCCTAGTAGTGAGAAACCTGCTTCCCACCATCTTTTATCCATTTACTTAATTTTTCATTTCCAGTATAGATGTATGAGATCAGAATTGTTGGCCTTTACTCCTGTGAGAAGCAACTTTATCAAATAGATAAATGCTTATGTACAATTTATTTTGCCTTTAGTCTCACAGACTCTATTCACTTTCATATTTACATAGCACTTTTTCCCCCACCTGACTTCAGTGAGGCCATGTCATATATTTGTAATATAGTTTGGTTGTTTTATCACATTCTGCATTCCATCCTGAGATCTTCCACCCTCCTAAATGATGTCTTTAAAAATTTGTATAGGGGATCCCTGGGTGGCGCAGCGGTTTGGCGCCTGCCTTTGGCCCAGGGCGCGATCCTGGAGACCCGGGATCGAGTCCCACGTCGGGCTCCCGGTGCATGGAGCCTGCTTCTCCCTCTGCCTGTGTCTCTGCCTCTCTCTGTCTCTCTGTGACTAGCATAAATAAATAAATAAAAAATTAAAAAAATTAAAAATTTGTATACATTAAAGTTTATGGGGGAAGAGAAATAATTTTCCCTCTACCCTTCTCAGTTTTTGGCTGAGACTCCCTGTAATAAAAGATTAACAAGAGAAAAACAAATAGAAATGTATTACCATGACTACCGCATATATACATGGAAGATACCCAGAGAAACTGAATACCCCCTTGAGAAGGCCCAAACCACCCCCTTAAATACCATCTTCAATTAAAGACAAAAGATTGGACAGGGAGCACTTATGGGAGGTTACCAGGAAAAGCATGGTTAACAAGGGTAAGTCTAAGTCCATGCTTTCCTTCTCCAATGACAAGAGTTGCTGGATATTTCAGAGTCATCGTTCTCTACTTGGTACAGAGAGACACCTTTACAGATGGATATTTCCCCTGTAAATGTAAATTTCCCTTACAAAAAGGTAACTCCTACTTTGTTTTCACAGTTTCTCCTATGAGTGCAGTTTCTCAAAATAATCCTCAAAGAGACATATTTTGAGCTAGCATATCCTGGTATACCATTTATTCCCACCTTTGAAACTTCCCAAGGAAGTTTCACAGCAGAAGCTGAGTTAGGAGATTGCTCTATTCCTCAATGAGCCAGTACTAGTCTGAGAATAGGGTAGTTCAGTTAAAGAGTTGTGTCTGGTTTTAGGAGGTAGCGGTGCAGGTGAACTCTCAGAGTTAGGTCTGTTTGGTGTACGCAATTAGGTATTTAATAAGAGACATTTCTCTGTAAACACAAGAAAAACAAAGGTTAATGTTTTGAGCATATTAGAAACTTAATTTGTGAGTTCTGAGGGCAGTAAATTGAGAATATTTTTAGATGTTGGACTCAGAGAATCTTTTTGGGTTTTGTAGTAAAAAACAGCTATCAAAATTTACCATTTAGCCATATTTAAGTGTACATTTTAGTGGAATTAAGTACATTCACATTTTTGTGTAACCATCACCACTACCTATCTCTAGAACTTTTTCATGTTTCCAAACTTTCTACCCATTAAACAGTAACTCTCCATTTTTTCCTTTCCCCAACCCCTGGCAACCATCACTCTATCTTCTGTAACTATGAATCTGACCTTTCTAGGTACTTCATATAAGTGGCATCATGTAATATTTGTCCTTGCTTATGTGACTTATTTCACTTGGCATAATTAATACCATTCAGGGTTCACCAATAAGAGCTCATTTGTTTCTATCACTCAATAATTTTTCATTGTATGGCCATACCATGGTTTTTCCATTCATCTATTGAATGGTGCATCTTAGGTGCTTCCAGGTTTTGGAGATTATGAATAAAGCCTATTATATAATTTTCATGCAGTTTTTTTTGTGGACATACATTTTCATATTAGTTTAGCAAATACCTAGGAATGTAATTCCTGGAATATATGGAAAGATTATATTTAGCTTTGTAAGGAGCTGCTAAACTGTCTTCTGAAGTGGCCGTACCATTTTGCATTTCCATTAGCAATGAATTAAGAATTCTAGTTGCTCAACATTTTTCTACCAACTTACACTCTGCTGTTTGGATTTTACCATTCCAGTGGATCTGTAGTGAAACTCATCATTGTTTTAATTGCCAATTCCCTAATAATAAATTATTATTATTTTTAAATTTTAATTTAATAATTTAATAAAAACGCAGTGCTCATGCCGTCAAGTGCCCCCCTCAGTGCCCGTCACCCATTCACCCCACCCCCCACCCTCCTCCCCTTCCACCACCCCTAGTTCGTTTCCCAGAGTTAGGAGTCTTTATGTTCTGTCTCCCTTTCTGATATTTCCCACACATTATTTTGAACATATTTTATATGGTTATTTGCCTTTTATGTATTTTCTTTGTTCTAGTGTCCAGATATTTTAACCATTTTTAATTGGGATGTTTGCTCTTCATGTTCTGTTTTAAGAATTTTTTTGTAAGTTTTTGATATAAGTATTTTGTTAGGTATATGTCTTGCAAATATTTTCTCCCAGTCTGTAGCTTGTCTTGATTTCCTTAACAATGACTTTCACAGGGACACCTGGGTAGCTCATCAGTTGAGCATCTGACTTCCACTCAAGTGTGATCCAGGGGTCCTGGGATTGAGTCCCACATCAGGCTCCCTGCAGGGAGCCTGCTTCTCCCTCTGCCTATGTCTCTACCTCTCTTTCTGTGTCTCTCATGAATAAATAAATAAAATCTTTTAAAAAAACGACTTTCACAGATCAGAAGTTTAGATTTTCATTTCAGAGTGTCCTTCTTTTCTTATATATTGACTTAATCTATATTTCTTCTAAACACTACTTTATTGCATCCCACAAATTTTCATAAGTTGCCCTTTCATTAGTACAAAACAATTCTTAATTTCTGTTAAGAAATCTTCCTTGACCCATGTGTTATTTAGAAATGTATTACTTTTTAAACATCTGGTGATTTTCTCAGCAATTTTTGTTATTGATTTCTAGTTTATTTCTTTTTTTTTAAAGATTTTATTTATTTATTCATGAGAGAGAGAGAGAGAGAGAGACAGAGAGACAGAGGGAGAAGCAGGCTCCATGCAGGGAGCCCGATGTGGGACTTGATCCCGGGACTCCAGGATCACACCCTGGACCAAAGGCAGGTGCTAAACCACTGAGCCACCCAGGGATCCCCATGATTTCTAGTTTATTTCCATTGTGGTCTGAGTATATGTTTTATTTTATTTCTATTTTTAAAATTTTGTTACAGTATATTTTATGATGCAGCATATGATTTTCTTGATGACTCTCCCATGAGATCTTGAGAAGAGTACATATTTTGCTTTTGTTGCATTGAATATTCTATAAATATCAATTAAATAAAGTTTACTTATAGTGTTGTTAAAGTCAACCATATCTTTACTGGTTTTCTGCTTACCTGATATTTCAATTACTCCCCAACAAGGGTAATGAAAATTGGTGCCTTATAGTTTTGATGCTCTGTTCTTGGTACATATGTGTTTACGGCTGTCATGTCTTCTTAGAAAATTTTTCTGTCAGTCATTATGTAATGACCCTATATATGAATGACTGTTTCCCCACTCTGAAGTTGGCTTTGTCTGAAATGGATATACATCGCTTTCTTTTGGGTACTGTTTGAATAGTTTATCTTTGTTCATTTCTTCAATTGCAGCTTATCTGGTTCTTTTTTCTATGATTTTATTTATTTATTCATGAGAGACACAGAGAGAAAGAGAGGTAGAGACACAGACAGAGGGAGAAGCAGATTCCATGGAGCGAGCCTGACCTGGGACTCGATCCCTGGTCTCCAGGATCATGTCTTGGGCTGAAGGCGGCGCTAAACCGCTGAGCCACCTGGGTTGCCCAGTCTAGTTCTTTATATTTAAAATAGGTCTCTTATAGACGACATATAGTTGGATCTTGATTTTTATTTTCCATTTTGACATTCTCTTTGTTTTAACTGGTGTCTTTGGACCATTTATATTTAAGATGATTATTGAAATTGTTGGGTTAATATATATCATTGTTTGTCAGTTTTCAATTCATGGAACTTATTCTGTTTCTTTTCCCCTATCTCTTCTGCTTTTTCTAGTTTTAACTGAACATTTTGTATGGTTGCATTTTATCTTTAGTTAGAGCACTGGATGTTGGATATAAGTGATGAATAACTAAATTCTACTCTTGAAACTAATATTATACTCTATGTTAACTACATGGAATTTAAATAGAAACTTGAAATTTAAAAAAGCAGAAAAAATATAAATGAATCACCAGACTATACAAGGTTTTAAAAGCACTTCAGTTGACCCTATGTAAGGAAAATTATATTGTGCTGACTTTAAAATAAGATCATTTGAATTACCGTGAAGAAATAACAGCTATTATAGCTCATTAGGATTATTACAGATTAATTAGAGAATAATGAATATACAAAGAATTTTAAGCAAAATAGTTACATTTTAAATTATTTCATGCATAAGCTGAAAGCCCTGAAATAATTACTTATATAACAAGTTTATGATTAAGACTAACATAACATTTAGCTGAGTTATTTACAATAGAATACATTTCTACAATACATACTCAATTTAGCTTTTGTTTATTCAACATTTCAAAAAGGACGTATTAATCTTCTTCTACTATGTGCTAAATAATGCAGAATTACTGATAAAACCAAATAAACAAGATTAAGTCCTACCTCAAATAAGTTAGAAGCCACTGAAAAAAAAGTTAATAAATCCCAATAGCCAAGTAAGCACAAAAGAAACAATGCCAAAAGCAATCTGACCTCTAGGGAAGAAGGGATTGTCCTGATATAGGAGGAAAGCACTGAAGGCTAACTAGAGGAGATGGGGTTTTGAGCCATACCTTGAAAGACAGGTAGAATCTGAACAAGCAGAGAACTGGTAGGTTTGCAAAGCAGACAGAAAAGAAATATAGGAAGAAGCATTTGGATAGGAAAGTGTGAAGTGTATAGCTTAGAAGTTTCCTTCTGAGGTCTTCATGATTTGACAATAAATGTCTCTTTTATTCAGATGACTCTGCATTAGCAAAATTTGCCTGTGTTACTTAGCATAAGGCTAGCTGCTATAAAAAATAAACCTTATGATTTCAGTAGTTTAACTTAGAGGATGGTCATTTCTCACTCATGAAAGCATGCAATGAGAGTCCTTTTGGTCTGCAATCAGCTTTCCCCCATGATGTGATTTAGATACCACAGCTCTTTCCCTCCCCTGGGGCTTTGGCATTCTCTGCCTCTAAGCAATTACTGGGGGAAAGAACGTGAGAAAGAATACTCATTTCTTCACTACTTTCCCTCAGAAGTGACAGTTCCTCCTTTCCTTTGCATTCACTGGTGAGAACTAGTCATGTGGCTCTATCTAGAAGCAATAGGGCCTAGGAGATAAACAGTTGACCCTTGAACAACACAGATTTGAGCTGCGTGTCTACTTACACCCAAATTTTTTACAGTAAGGTATTATAAATACATCTTTTCTTCCTTATGATTTATTAATATTTTTTCTCAAGCTTAATGTACTATAAGAATATAACATATAATACATATAACATACAAAATATGTACTAATTGGTAGTTTATGTTACTGGTAAGGTTTTTGGTCAACAGTAGGCTGTTAGCAGTTAAATTTCTGGGGAATCAAAAGTTACATGCAAATTTTTGACTGTACGAGAGATCAACCTACTGAATGGAAGAAGATATTTTCAAATGATATATCTGATAAGAACTTAATATTCAAAATATATAAAGAGGGCAGCCCTGGTGGCCCAGCAGTTTAGCGCCACCTTCGGCCCAGGGCATGATCCTGGAGACCGGGGATTGAGTCCCACGTCGGATTCCCTGCATAGAGCCTGCTTCTCGCTCTGCCTGTGTTTCTGCCTCTCTGTCTCTCTGTGTCTCTCATGAATAAATAAATAAAATCTTAATATATATCTTATAGGTAATATATAATATATATATAATATATATATTATAAACATTTACACCACTATATATATATATAAAGATTCATACCACTCAATACCAAAAATAAAAATAATCCAATTAAAAATGGGCAGAAGATCTGAATAGACATTTTTCCAAAGAAGACATAAAGATGGCCAAAAGATACACGATAAGATGCTCAACATCACCAGTTTATAGGAAATGCAAATCAAAACCACAATGGGATATCACCTCACACCTGTCAGAATGGCTAAAAAAAATAATAATAATACGCAAAAAAAACCGACAACAAAACAAGTAAGTGTTGGTGAGAATGGGGAAGAAAATGAAACCTCACACACATTAATTGGTGCAGTCACTGTTCAAAACAGTATGGAGGTTAACAATCTTAAAACATTAAGAATAGAATTGCCATATGATCCAGCAATTCCACTATTGGATATTTACCTAAATAAAACAAAAACACTAAGTCAACACTAATTCAAAAAGGTATATGCACCCCTATGATTATTGCAGTATTATTTACAATATCCAAGATATGGAAGCAGCCCAAGTGTCCATAAATAGATGAATGGATAAAAAAATGTAGTATAAATACACAATGAAATAGTACTCATCCATAAACAGAATTAAATCTTGCTGTTTGCAACAATGTAGATGGTCCTACAGGGTATAATGCTAAATGAAATCAGTGAGAGAAAGACAAATACCATATGATCTAACGGATGTGGAAGTTAAGAAACGAAACAAACAGAAAACAGATGAACAGCAACAACAACAACAACAACAAAAAACAGACTCATAAATATAGAGAACCAACTGCTGGTTGCCAGCAGGGAGGTGGATGGGGTGATGAATGAAACAGATAAAGAGGATTAAGAGCACACATTGTGATGAACAGTGAGTAATACATAGAAGTGTTAAATCACTATATTGTATACCTGAAACTAATATAATACTGTAGGGTAATCATTTTAAAAAGAAAAAGAAAGCAGTAAAAAGGAAATACTTGACTCCAGGCTTTTTTTTTTTTTTTTTTTTTTTTACCAAATAAATACAATTTAAAAACTCACAAACATTACAGGCAAATTTGTGACTACGCAGGAGGGTAGCACCCCTAATGCCTGCATTGTGCGAGGGGTAACTACAGTTCTGGGCTGAGCAGCTGCTGCCCAGCAAGAGCTCTATATTACACTAAGGAAAGAAGAGTCTACTCTGCCATGCCCACCCAACTAGAGAACTATATGGCAAAGTACAGAAACATATATTTGAAAACATATCTGAGCTTCCAATTAAAGGTACACTTGATGTGTTGATATCACAGAGCTTCACCTATAATGATAACTATGACTCCAATAGCTGCAGTGAAGTGGGAGACTTAACCACTACTAGAGTGAAATACTCTGTCATTATCCTCTAGGATTCTGGTCATATACCAGAAAAAAAAGTAGCAAAAATCAAAACCAAATTCTCAGTTTAAATTTGACTTTATCAATGACCAGAAATTATTTGAATAAGAACGTCATTATAGAGGTTTCTAAAGTAAACAAACAAAAAACATGTGAATGTTAGGATTCTTATGAATTAGAAATGTAGGGTCCAAGTTGGACTTCTGAGGCAGGAAAATTTTGCCAAACAAATTTGTATTTTGGAATTTAACTGTATTTCACATGTAAAAATGGTCTCTCTGGCTTTTATTTTATCTCTCTGGAAAATCACATTTTCTTAACATCTTTGTTACCCTTGTAGCATTTGGCCTTTTGTGATATATTTTTTAAAGATCTTATTTATTTATTCATGAGAGACACAGAGAAAGAGAGAGGCAGAGACACAGGCAGAGGGAGAAACAGGCTCCATGCAGGGAGCCGGACATGGGACTCCATCCCAGGTCTCCAGGATCACAACCTGGGCTGAAGGCGACGCTACACCACTGAGCCACCCGGGCTGCCCACATTTAGCCTTTTGTACACCTCACATTCTACTCTATACCTTGTTCCTGAATAATCTCATTCACTGTTATAGGTTCAAGTGTCATCTCTGGGCAGATTAATCTCAAATTCTTTTTTTAAAATTTTTTATTGAAGCTCAATTTGCCAACATATAGTATAACACCCAGTGCCCACACTGTCAAATGTCCTCCTCAGTGCCTGTCACCCAGTTACCCTATCTCCCTACCCGCCTCTCCTTCCACAACCCCTTGTTCGTTTCCCAGAGTTAGGAGTCTCTCATGTTTTGTCACCCTCTCTAATTGTTCCCACTCATTTTCCCTCTTTTCCCCTATAATCCCTTTCACTATTTCTTATATTCCCCATATGAGTGAAACCATATAATGATTGTCCTTCTCCAATTGACATACTTCACTCAGCTAAACATCTACCAATTCTATCCCAGCAATTGCACTACTGGGTATTTACCCCAGAGGTACAGATGCAGTGAAATGCCAGGACACCTGCACCCCAATGTTTATAGCAGCAATATCCACAATAGCCAAACTGTGGAAGGAGCCTTGATATTCCATCGACAGACGAATGGATAAAGAAGATGTGGTATATAATCTCAAATTCTTAACATCTTCCAGGCCCATATTTCCAATTATCTCTTAAAATCCCCCAATAGACAAGGCCAACATTACCAAACCTTAACTGCCACTTCCTGGGCACACAATCTAGTAGCCTACCCAAAATCCATTCCCCAAGTGCCACTTCTTAGCCATTCTTGCTATCCTGATACTGTTTACCCTACTCCAGGTCCTCATGTGCTTCAAAGGGAGGCTGAGGGCCTTTTACATCACGGGTTGGAATTTTGAATGGTCAAAGCCAGTCATCCTGATGGTGATCTTGGCCTTCTTTCTAGTGATTGGTTTATTCATAGGCAATTTTAAACAGTGGGATGGTGGTTGGAAGTCTGTTCTGGGAGCTTCTGGGGAAGCTTTCTGTGCTCTTTTTTTTAGGGAATACAATATGGACCAATTCTTTTTCTCTTTGTAAACACGGGGGTCTTCACGTGATGCCATTTGGAAAGCCAGCCTAAGAGGTCAAGTCATTTGCTCAAAACAGCATAAAGACCAAAATAAAAAATGTCCTTGATAATGTCATTGCTCCTGCTGAATTACCCAACCTGGGCCTTATCTACTTCTGGAATTCTTGTTAAAAAAATATAGTATGTGTCTTTGTTACTTAAGTCATTAGTCACTTGGACTAAGACAAACAAACAAAAAACAACTAATACACTCTTCAAACGGGCTCATCCTTGAAAATTCAGATGCCCCAAACAAAAACTGGGCCTCCACTCCGAGACCACTGACATGTAACTAATCACCTCATTATTTTGTCATGGCACCTATGTATATCTCAAATCTGTTACCTCTTCATCAATCTCACTGTCTTTGTTTCAGCATCTCCTCTGCCATCAAAAACAGTGCTACTTCAAGTATTTGGGGTAACGAACCTTTTTACTCTGTTATTTGAAATCTCTACTTTGAATAGCAACCATATAGAAGTATCTATAACTTCTTAACTTCATTTAAAATAATAAATGCAGATCTTACAACTACAGAACATGCTCATTTATACGTCATAAGTAGCTTGCATAAGTATACAAGTGTTGTTCTGAGCATGATTCTATTTCTTACAAAAAGTTTATCAAATGATTTTGTTGAACAAAAAAAGTTCATGGAAAGGCAGATCAACACTAATGAGCTTATTTAACTCATAGAGAAATTAGATTAATATAAAAGGATATAATTATATACCCCAAATGGAAAACATCATAAAAACTATTTCATTATGTTTTTACTAAGCTTTTTTGCTTTAATCTAATTTTAGCAAAGGCATAGCCAACCAGTAAATAGTAAATAGCTTACTACCTCTTTGCTGCCCCCATAACATATTGCTTTCACATTAATAGATAGTTTTCACATCTCTGCTACTTCACTCCCTTCCTTCATGTTTGGTGTTGACAAGTGCTGTTGTTTTCATTATTCTGAAAGGGTTATATCATTAACTAGCTAAATAGCACCATAGCAACAATATCTAAGTAGACACATTCTTTTTGCAGGTTATATTTTTAATCAGAGACTCAAAAGTTGATGCATAGAAGAAACATGACATGTTCGTGACATTCAGAAGCCACGAATTCCCTAAAAAGTTTAAAATGCATTTTTACTTTTTTTAAAAAAAGGACATATGTTTCAGTGTCATTCTTTCATCCTTAATTTGACAGAGCAAACCTCAATCTTAAAAAAAGCTCAGCATGTGCTTTTGATCATAAGTGAGATATTGAAAACCAAACATTTTAAATAAATATTAGAAACCACAAGAATTAGAGATAGCTGCATTTATATTCATGTTTAGAGTATGTGTCAAGATTTAAGGAATAAAGCAAACGTGTCCTTCAAAAGATGGCAGTGTGGAAACAACATAATCATCTAATGGAATATTAACAGTAAGTGCTCATTAAAAGTTCCAAAATTTTCTGCTGATACTACAACATAGCAGTGACTACAGATAGTACTTCTATATTTAAAATAATACCTCTTAAGTGTTAATTTGTATTTTTTTACTTCCCTGATAAAACACACTGTACTGTATCATTTGAAACAAAGTCTATGATATTCATAATGAATCTTTGATGCTGTTTATATTCCAAGAAGTCCTGGTTGATATATTGGAGTAGAACCCTATGCTAAACCCAACAGATGATTAAGAAATATATAGTAAGATCTTCTAGTTAAGGCACAGAGTAAGCTATTGCTTTATATCTTACATAGAATTCATAAAATGTCTTTAATTTGCATATTCATGTTGAACTGTCCATTTATAATTCATCGGATTTTTTAGGTCTTCCAGATGGAACAACAGATGCTAACATAATGACTAAAAGCTTTGGTCAAGCATTTTAAGAAATGAAAACATTCATTCCTCTTATGCAAAAGCCATATATCTTGACATGAATAAAACCAACTCTATTTCCATGCAGTTTTTTCATAGGTAGTTTTTAAAAATTCTTCTAAATATGTATTATACAATGACTGCATCAACTGCAAGTTACTTCGCAAGAGTTACCTCTTGATTTTATCAAGAAAGAGACTTCAAAATTACAGGAAAGACAAGTTAAAACCCTGAGGGATCCCTGGGTGGCGCAGCGGTTTGGCGCCTGCCTTTGGCCCAGGGCGCGATCCTGGAGACCCGGGATCGAATCCCACATCAGGCTCCCGGTGCATGGAGCCTGCTTCTCCCTCTGCCTGTGTCTCTGCCTCTCTCTCTCTCTCTCTCTGTATGACTATCATAAATAAATAAAATAAAAAAAAAATTTAAAAAACCCTGAAATACTGTATACCTAGTGGACCTGTTCATAGTGCAAAAATAATAAAAGCTCTTCCAAACAGTTAAAACCTTTGAAAATAAATATTCATCATTCAAAGTCTTATTATGTAATCATTAGATTGTCATATCAAATCGTAATATTTTGATTTTCTCAACTGCTTCCTGTTTTTTAAACCATAAAATATCTTTGAAAGATATGAGTTCTAAAATAATTAGCATAATGAAAAATCACTGGAGTCTCAGTGACCTTCCTCCAGCTTGTGTATGCCAAGACATACCTCAGAAGGGGGAATCCATAATTTTTTAAAATAATTCCTTTATTTAAATTAAGCTTTTATTTTTTTAAAGATTTTGTTTAAATTCATGTCAGTTAACATATACTATTATTAGTTTCAGGGATAGAATTTAGCGATTCATCACTTGCCTATGACACTCAGTGCCCATCACAAGTGCCCTCCCAAATGCCCATCACCCAGTTACCCCATTCCCCCACCCACCTCCCCTCTGGCAACTCTCAGTTTGTTCCCTAGAGTTGAGAGTTGAAAAGCCTTCAAAGAAGATAGCACCAACAATCTCTCCCTGTATGGAGCAATGAGTTTTCCAGGAACCATTGTCAAATGCTAAACTCAGAGAGCTATAAATGTAATATTCTCACTTGACCAGAAAAGAAGATGAGATGCTGAGAAAGTAAACATTCTGCCATGTACACAGTAAACAATTTAAAAAACTACCTAAATCATGAAACTTTTTCTTAATGTATTTTTAGAGCAGTAACTTCTAGTTGCTCATCCATTATTCTGAATTTTCCTAATTCTCAACATCTGATTATATCTTAGTTTTCTAATCCAAGTAATATTAATATTCTCAGTCCCTTGAACCTTTCCTATTCTCCCCGTCTCTAATCATTAGTGTGGTTTCTTCCACAGTCTCCACAGTGTGGTTACTGTCCTTAATTTGGTGTCTAGGAAAGAAGAAATATAAACTTGGGACTTCATTAAGAATAATACACAATGTAAGTATGATAGGAAATTGGCCTATAGTTTTAATTTTTTCCTAAGTTCTGTACACATTACGCTGACAGAGTTCAGTTTATTAACAAAAACACCCATAGTGAAGTAGCAGCATGATCATACTGCTTTGCAATAATTCAATTGTAGATACTATGTATTACTGTTCATTTAAAAAAATAAGATAATAGGAATTTATTTAAACTAATATTAGGATGATATAATATCATTAAGTCTAGTAGGAACCTACTGCTTAGACAAATCAACTTGATTTTATTTATACCAATAAATTTCTTGCTCCACACCTACATAGATATCATCACACTAAAGCATCTAATTAATTTACTGAGCCATTATGAAATGTATCTCACTGAATATCACCTAAGTTTTAGTATGGACATTACATACTAAGTTTAGTCTATTTATTTGTTTGTTTGTTTGTTTATATTGTAGTTTATCTAGTAAACTTTCTAAGAATTTTTAAAATTTTTAAATTATTTTTATTGGAGTTCGATTTGCCAACATATAGTATAACACCCAGTGCTCATCCCATCAAGTGCCCCACCTGAGTCATATTTTAAAGGGTGTTCATGGGGTAAGGTACTAACTGCAATTTAGCATTGAGGTTATAGCCATCTTTATTCATAGTGCTCAGAGACTTAACTGCCTTCAAATATGTTGGAATCCTTCCTCAAGATTCTAGATCCTATGATATTTTATGCTTTAAGGTTTTAGTTTTAGATAAGTTGTCATCTATCTGCATCATCCTAGAGTTCTTTTGCAATCTCTGATTTGATGAGCCTGGGACAATGGAGAATGCTGAGCAATCGGGTTGTCAGCTTGTCCTACAAAACTGTCCACACCAGAGCTTCTGTATAGAAATAGGTGCGATACTGAGTTCTCAGTCCATTTTGGTGATGTCAAAACTAAAAGCGGTTGATATAAAATGCCAACATAATGGCTTGTGTTTCATAAGTCTTATGGAAAAATCAATGCCTGTCAAGCGGAGAGCCAACATGAAGTAGGAAAATGATGCTCTTTAAACAAAATTCTTTGCTAAGATAAAAAAAAACCTTTAAAATGTACTCTGAACTATTAAGAATAACCACTTATGTAAAATGAGCATTTTGTGATAAACTATACATAAGATTTAGTAACCATTTTAAGTGTACAATTTGGTTGGCATTTAGTACATTTACAGTGGTGTACAATCACCACCACTATCCACTTCCAGAACCTTTTCATTATCCCAGGCTGAAACTCCATAGCCACTAACAACAACCCTCTGTTCCCTTCCTCCAGCTCTTCTACTTCCTCTCTGTCTTTATGAATTTGCTAATTCTAAGTACTTCATATAAGTGGACTCATACTCAAATGGGCATCTTAAATGTGATCCACAAAGAAGGAACCAGGTTTATAAAAAAGAAGTGACATTAATAAGTCTAAGTTATATATATGTGTGTGTATGTGTGTGTGTGTGTGTATAATCAGATCAAAAGCAAATATGCAGTACATTAATATATTCATTATTTACACCCCTTACAGACACTGGATTACACTTGTTAATAGATTGTATAGGAGAAAAGATGAGTGAGAAATATCAGAAAGGGAGACAGAACATGAGAGACTCCTAACTCAGGGAAACAAACTAGGGGTGGTGGAAGGGGAGGTGGGCGGGGGGTGGGGGTGAATGGGTGACGGGCACTGAGGGGGGCACTTGATGGGATGAGCATTGGGTGTTATTCTATATTTTGGCAAATTGAACACCAATAAAAAATAAATTTATTATTAAAAAAAGAAATAATATTTTCTGAGATTTCTCCACACCGATAAACCATTACTTAGTATCACTCAATGATTTGTATTGATAATAATGTCATTTGAAAAACTGGGTTAAAATTATACATATTAACATTCCATTAATTAAAACAAGCCAAGATAAAGAGTCACAGGTCAGACCAAACCATAACAGTGGACATTTCCATTTGCACATTTCTTTATAGCTTGCTTTCACATGTCTGAGCTTAATGTACTCCTGTCCATAGCACTGTGAGTGGGTATTCACATTCCCAACATTAAGCCAACACTTACAGAAGTCAGGTGATTTGGACAAGGTCTTTTAGGTCAGGTGTGGCATAGCCACCAATGGAACTGCAGCCAAAGCCCTGGGTCCTGTGCCTTCTCCTTATACTTTTCAGGACTGAGATCACACTCACTTTCTAGAACAGTGCTGTCCGATAGAAATATAAGGCGAGTCTCATATAAAATTAACAATTTTGTAGTGTCCACATTTTAAAAAGTGAGAATAGGCAAAATTAATTTAGTAATATATTTTATTTAACCAAATATTACAACTTCAATATATAATCAGTATAAAAATTCCAAATGACATATTTTGCATTATTTCGTCATACCAAGTCTTTGAAATCTGGTATGTCTTTTATACTTACATCACATTTAAATCCAGTCTGGTCACATTTCAAGTACTCATTAGGCACATGTTGCTAATATCCACTGTATCAGGCAGCATAGCTCCAGACATTTGCTTGTTTCTCTAATTAACCAATCATTTTACCAAAGAATATTTATTGGTAGGTTCTTCCAACCTCACAATTGTTTGTTGGAATAAGTGTAAGAGAATCAGAAGCAGGAGAGTGCAAATGAATGGAACTTCATTAGAAACGATGATCATCTGTATTTAAAATTATAAATTGATGCCCAAAATGTACTTTGAATTTCATCCTTGGTAAAATGTTGATAATAATGATTATAGATCATTTTGAATAATGCCTGCCATATGATTAACAGTCAAGGAAAAAGTTGCTGTTTTTCTAACATTGAAGTAGGTATGAGTTTGGTTGGCAGTCTGCAAGGCTAGAAGCAGTACAGCTCTCACAGCAGGGTTAGGCAAGAGAAATGACTGGTGACAAGAAGACTGTACCATTTATCAGAGGCAGGCAATCCAAAGGATTTCACTGGTAGGGTTATCATAATGAAAACGTTCTAGTACATTTCAAATCCAATGCTGTCAAAAGCAGCAAGAAATGGAAGGTGAGCTCTTGCTGATAAACCATGTCAGGTAACAATGTAATATCAAAAAGTAGGTCATAAAATTCAATCAAATCAAAAACATAATAGTTCTGGGTCAGGGAGTACTACTGACCAAGCACTCTTCTTAACATGTATGCTCTCACACAACACCAATAAAGGCATCATTCTTCCAGATTTTTAAAATATCACTCATAATTTTAGGCATAGCTATTTTACAGCCCATATCTATGGATTCTAGTACTTGACATTAGGGGTGTAGTATAAGTTTGTTTTTTTGGTTTTGGTTTTAATGCCATCTTGACTCAGGATCATTTGAGGCCCTGGCTGGAGGCTAGTCAGTGGGAAAGAGGAAAAATTGGTTATTTTCAAGTGTAATTTATAAAAACTAGAAGAATACCCAGTACATTGAAAGCACTTGAAAAGTTTTAAAGGTTGAGTAAATTAAGGCTATGTAGATTAAGTGACTGATTATAAATAAGAAATTAGAACAGATCTTGGCACATAGTAAATAGTAAGTATTAACTATTCTCATTACTAGTGTTTATTGTTGCTGCTATTGCTGAAAATCATCCAGAGAAATAATGCCTTGTTTTCCCCATGGCCAAAAATGGCACATCCCAACTTTGCTACTGATATATTCTGAAATATTCTACAACACTTTCTGCCTAAGAGTAAAAACATCATGCTTTTTAATCAAAGTTACCATGCCTTGACATTAAATGTTAGCTTGATTAATAAATTTTGGCAATTCATTCAATATATTGAGAGATTAAACAATAAATTAAGGTAATTGGTGTCAGGAGAATTATCATTAGAAAGTACTCATAAGAGAGGTCTTTTGCTCTAAGGACTGAATTCCAAATCAAGATTGGACAGCCAAAATGATTAAACTCAGTTTCACTATATTGCTCAGCTTTGATCTCTTTCAATTCAAAAGTTTGAATTAATCAAAATGATTTTGGAGTTGTAAAATATGACAGATGTTTATTCATAAAAACAGTTCAGACTATCTGTAACATGCTCCATTTTATAAAAAATAATATATGCGATGGTTGTTGTGGGCATTAGTTCTAGCACATTACAAACACACAAAGCAAAGTCTGGAATTTATCAATTCTTGTTATCAATTTCATTAATTCTACTAGGTTACAGTCTGTGTAAAGCACACTTGACTGTATGAAAAATGTCAATAAAAATAGTTTTTTAAAAGGGGAAGATAAAAGGTACCATTTTTTAAAGAAAAAAAAGTAATCACTGAACCCACAGGCTAAGCTACAAATGCACCATTTAATTACATCAGTGGCAGAAGAATTAAAGGTCTCATAGTAGAATGTGTTTCAGTTGAACTTAAATGATAAATCTTTCATAGTGATCAGCAGAGCTAATATGAAAAATATGATGCCTTATTATTAATTATCCAGTAGAGTAAATCATAAACTGAAGTTCAGGAAATTAAGTTTTATCCTTAAATTTGTCACCATGATGCTTTCTGATAAAACCAATTGACCTTTCTTCGCTCAGCTTCCTCATCCATAAAAAGAGGAGGAATATGTACTTTTTGAGAGCATATTTTCAACCTCTGGTTGATTGGAAAGTAGTTTAAATATATTGCTACATTAACTCTGTTAAAAATGTTACACCAAGTATGAAAATGCTACTAAAACCATCACCTGGTAGTGATCATGTCATTCTTTTTGCTTTTTTCAAGTCAGTTTTCTTTTCTTCACTTCTTCTCTGATCTTGCTGACTCCTGCATTTTATCAGGAAATATTTTTCCTTATGTAACATTTTTACAATCCATTTTCTTACCATTACTTCATTCTATGATCTAGCCCCAGAAATTAAATGGCTTTTCAGACGGTCCAACTCATTTCAAAATTTCTGTTGGAAATATGGTGTTATTTTATTTTCGGTCTTCCTTTTAAGAATTACAGAAAAATGTTTTGGCCAGAAGGAAAAATAAGTATTTACCAGATGAAAGTGAATATCATATAATTTAATTAATTCTTCTAGAAAAAATCCATATAGTGTGTATTTTTTCTTTAAATGTAACAAATCCAAAAATATGTATCATATCTTACATCTTAATTTTTTATCTAAATAATGAATATTCTAGAACGAGCCAAGCAGGTCTAATTTATTTTGGAATTACTAGGTCTCTTATGGACCACCACTGGACACAACTTTTTCCCCGTACCCACAAATAATCTGGCAGAGGGTGAGTGTTGAAGCTATAGTTTGAGTATGAGTGAGAGTTCAGTATAAGGAATCCTAAAATATGGTAGTTTCTATGAAAACAAATATTTTCACATTTTTATTTAGCAGTATTGAAATACAGAAAATTGTTATACTACCCACAACAGAATTTTATGAGTATCAAACCACATTTTACAATTTTTAAGAAACCATACTGTTTGGAAGTAGTGGACATCTCCTGTTTATATCCCTTGAATATTTGTTTACTTCCATCACTAAACTTTCCTTTGGAGTACAACTCCCCTCCTCCTCTCATTTCGTTTAGTTGGGGGTAGGCCCATTACCCAAAGCAGCCAAAAAGTGTCTAGTAAGTTTAAAAATATACATGTTTTGAATAAGCAAATCCACTCCTAGGTAAAAGTCCTACATAGATACCTACTCTTATGCACAATGAAAAATGTATGTGTGTGTATGCTTACAAGATGGCTAATGGCATTATTACTTACATTAACAAAAAATGAAAACCCCAAGTATATATCAGTAAACTGTGAGATAGTCATATAACAGGATATTGTGCATAAAAGTAATGAATAAATGTCAGATAAATGAAATAACAGGGATGAATTTTCAAAAAATTTTAAAAGTTTTTATTTGAATTCCAGGTAGTTAACATACAGTATTATATTAGTTTCAGATGTACAATATAATAATTCAACCATTTCATACAACACCCTGTAGTCATCACAAGTGCCCTTCTTAATTCCTATCACCTATTTAACCCATCCTCCTCCCATCTCCCCTCTGATAATCAGTTCATTCTCTATAATTAAGAGTCTGATGGACCTGGATGGCTCAGTCAGTTAAGCATCTGCCTTTGACTCAGGTTGTGATCCCAGGGTTGTGGGATAGAGCCCCTCATCTGGCTCCCTGCTCAGCAGGGAATCTGCTCCTTCTGTTTCTTCCCTGGCTCCTGCTCTCTCTCTCTCTCTCTCTCTCTCTCTCTCTCTCTCTGTCTCTCTCCCTATCTACCCTCTCTCAAATAAATAAAATATTTTTAAAAGAGTCTTTTTCTTGCTTTGACCCCCCCTTATTATTCCCTTTGCTTTTATTTGCTTATTTCTTAAATTCCTCATATGAGTGAAATCATATGATGTTTGTCTTTCTCTGACTTATTTCACTTAGCTTAATACTCTCTAGCTACATCCATGTTTTTGCAGTGGAAAAAACTTCGTTATTTTTCATGGCTGAGTAGTATATAGGTATATATATATCCTATATATATATATACCTATATCATATATATATCCTATATATATATACCTATATCATATATATATATCATTACTTCTTCATTCATAAATTGATGGATATTCAGATCTTTCTATAATTTAGCAATTATTGATAATGCCACTATAAACATCAAGATGTGGCAATTCATTTATAAAACACATAGCAGAATATTTTAAAATTGGAATCTTCAAAAGTAATACAATGTGAAAAATAAATAGAATACCAAGACAGCTTGGAAAATCAAAACTAACAGAAGACACACCCCCAAAAGAGAAGAGAATTATAGAAAAATAAGTAAATAAATATGAGAAAGGAGGCAGAAAGGGAGGAAACAACGTGAAAAGGAAAAATTATCCCTGGTCTCCTTGAGGAGAGAGTATTTCCTAAGCATTAATCTTAGAGAGAGGAAGAGAGAGAGAGAGATAAAGGGAGAGAGGGAGGGAAGTAATTGTTATTAAGCTGTCTCTTTGCAGTATTATCTGTAATGGTACAATACTAGAAACACCTCAAATGTCCAGAAAATAATAAGGAAATAATTTTATAAATTATGTGAAGCAGTGCCATATAGTAGAAAGAGTTTGAATTACAGTGAGGTGACTTTGAGTAACAGTCCTGCTTTGAACCTGGGTTAGGCAAATGTCCTAATCCTGACTTGTATCCCAGGGAACTCTGTGTCTCCTTCCAAGCCTAAAAATTTGTAATACAATAAAATGTTTCAAAGTTAACATTATTCTGATTTTAGCAGGTTTTCTGAATGGTATATCTCTTTGTAGTGTGGAGGAGAGCAGCCAGTTATTCTTGAAAGAGCAGAATCTCCAAAAGCCAATAAACCATTATCCATTCTTTCATGAAATGCTTATTAAAATGTGCAGGTACTAATCTAAGCCAGGAGTTTTTTCCCCTAAAATGGTATCATGGGCAAGTTAACTTTCAGAGTTACTTTCTTTGGTCCACATAAAATTGTGATCAGAGTTGAATTATATTTAGGCACCCAGTGCAGGACATAGCATGTAATAGACTCTCAAGAAAAGCTTGTTTCCTCCCTCTGGCAAATAAAAGAACAACAAAATGAAAAAAGCAGCAATAAGTTAACTACATGGATATCCTTGTATTGAGAAGTGGTTTGACACCAGAATTGCCACAGTCAGTTTTCATTACTGTGTTACAAATCAGAGTAAAATTAAATTTTACTGAGATTTACAGATCTTATACTCAGAAAAATTATATAAGAGAGAACAAAGCAATTAATATTCCCTGGTCAATTTCAGCCATGATAATCATGTAAGTCGGTGCTCTCTATTGAGAGAACATCTCTGTAATGTAGATGAAAAGAAAAGAGATTTCTCATGATGATGATGATGAGAATTAGCATCTTTGAATGCCTACTGTGTGCATCATTCCTAACACTTTGTATATTTTACCTGATTTCAACTGTATCATAGATGACATAATAGCTTAAAGTCCCCTGTGTATTGACTGAATTTTACCATCTACTGCCACTTGATAGGTTCTGTAGATGTCCCAAGTCCATTCTTCATTCACTTTATAAAAAACAAGTTCTTATTTGTGTAATATGCTAGGCACCGTGATACATCGAAGAATGAATTAAGCAGAGATCTCCTGGGGAAGTTACCATGGAGCAGAAGAGATAAACTGTTCTGTGTTATCCACATAACAGGATGCAAAATAAAAAGTTCAGTATCAAAGAGATGGATCATAAATGGGAGTAGGAATTCTGGGATGGTTATGGAAAGTTTCCTGCACTCATGGAATTTGAAGTCCGCCTTCAAGGAGAGCAAGAATTTGTACATGGAGGTGTCAAAAATTATTTTTAAATCTAAACTTGATGAGGACTTTATTTAGATGGATTATTGCAAAGAGGTAGACTATTGCATGAGGAGGAGGAATGTTGCAATAAGGAGACCATTCTGAGTATAAGATCTGCAAGCCTCAGGCAAAAGGAGTTTTTCTTTTACAGGAAGAAGAAAACAAAGCTAGCAAGAACAGAGTGTGTGGAAGTGGTCTGAACAGGAGTGGCATGATGGGACAGCACATCAGAGAAGATTTGACCCTGAGGCCAGCCTCTTCTGTGGCAGGCCTATTAAGGAATGCCTGCATACTGGCTCATGATGAGGGTAGGGCAAAATTAGGGACCTGAAGGAAGGAGAGAATCTTAACCAAATTATGGCTAACAAGCATTTTGTTCTGGCTTATCAGTGAGGACAGCCATTTAGCTAATCATTTATGAAGTGAAGAAAGGAATTTGGATGGTCTGTGTCTGGCCTTGTCGTAGGTGAACAAAGGAGCATCCATGAGTTTTACCTAAGTCATAAGGGGGAGGGTGCATTTCTACAGGAAACTGTTGCCTGGAACAAAAAAGGAGGGGGAAGTTGCTTAAACTTTACTGTTTTCTAGGATCATAGGTCCCGAGTGAAGTTCAAGATTGTCAGGGGTGCAGGAATAAAAAATCAGTGAGAACTACCTGATGAATGAGGTATGCATGAGAGGGGTTGCATGTAGTCAGGATGTGAAGATTTTGAAGAAGGATGGTACTAATCAATACTAGTAGTAGCTTTCTGAGTGCCAGGCCCTGTTCTAAGCACCTTATACCTGTCACCTCATTTGAATAAGCCTCACAACCATCCAATGACACAGGTACAATTATTCTCCCATTTTATGGCCAAGGAATTTGAACTCCTCAGAGGGTAAGTGACTTTGTCACACTGCTAGTAAGACCTAAAACTGGGGCTGTAAGTCCTACAGCCCATGTCTCCCGGGAGCTGGCCCAACCTCTTTTCATTACTTCAAACTCTTCCTTTAACCCAGAGAGTGAGGGTTTAAAACTGCTGGAAAAGGGAGAGGGGACATACAGTGATCTTCCACTTTCCAAAAACAATCCACTTTGAGAGAAGTTGTGGGACACAGAAGAAAAAATACAGAAAATAATCAACTCCAAGTTTGGTGGTGGTGCACTGGCAATAGCAGCAGCATACGGAACTGGCCAACAGAAAGGACAGTTAACAGAGAAGGTTCTGGATGCAGAGAATAAAACAAACAAACAAAAAACCTCAGTCAGTCAGGGCAGAAGGAGGCCCACTGCTTTGTGTAATTTGTGTGGGAATGGGGATATGAGTGGAGACCAGGGTCAACTTACTACTGTCATCTTTACAGGCACAGGTTTCCAGGCTTCGTTCCACCATGAATGAGATTAAGGCAGGCTTTAAAGTATGAGCAGTAGGTGGAAAACGGCTGCTGCTTTAGTTCTTAAGGGCATTCCTGAGCCATACTCAGTTATCCTCACTAGTACAATTAGCCTTCCAGAGTTAAGGACAATTGCTCAATCCAACAGGCATTCACCTCTCCTTCCCACAACCAGCTATGTATGCATTTATTTCTACTGTTCACAACCACCATAGTTTTTCCTAATGATCATCCTTTGATTCAGCACACTCAGGTCTAATGAGCCAGAGTATATGTAATACATGGTTGAAAATTTTACTGAAAATATTGTTACCTATCTGATGTGTAAGGAATTGAACTAAGTTTGTCAAGAGAGCATAGTTTACATAGCAATGCTAATTGCTAACCAGCAGAGATTTTATTGGAAATGTAATGGATAAAGAAGATGTGGTCTATATATACAATGGAATATTACTCAGCCATTAGAAACGACGAATACGGGGGCAGCCCGGGTGGCTCAGCGGTTTTTTTTTTTTTTTTGAATTTGTTTTTTTTTTTTTAATTTTTATTTACTTATGATAGTCACAGAGAGAGAGAGAGAGAGGCAGAGACACAGGCAGAGGGAGAAGCAGGCTCCATGCACCAGGAGCCCGATGTGGGATTCGATCCCGGGTCTCCAGGATCGCGCCCTGGGCCGAAGGCAGGCGCCAAACCGCTGCGCCACCCAGAGATCCCCTGGCTCAGCGGTTTAGCGCCACCTTCGGCCCAGGGTGTGATCCTGGAGACCTAGGATCGAGTCCCGCATCCGGCTCCTTGCATGGAGCCTGCTTCTCCCTCTGCCTGTGTCTCTGTCTCTCTTTCTCTGTGTCTCTCATGAATAAATAAATTAAAAAAAAAGAAATGATGAATACTCACCATTTGCTTCAACGTGGATAGAACTGGAGGGTATTATGCTGAGTGAAGTAAGTCAATCGGAGAAGGACAAACATATGGTTTCATTCATTCAGGAATATAAAAAATAGTGAAAGGGATTAAAGGGGAAAGGAGAGAAAATGAGTGGGAAATATTAGAAATGGTGACAACATGAAAGACTCCCAACTCTGGGAAACAAACAATGGGTAGTGGAAGGAGAGGTAGACAGGGGGATGGGGTGACTGGGTGACGGGCACTTGACGGGATGAGCACTGGGTATTATACTATATGTTGACAAATCGAACATCAACAATACATTATATATATATATAATTATATATATATATATATTAAAAAATAAAAGCAGTTAACCTCTCTTGAGCTCATTCTGTGCCTCTGGACCAATGGTAGGCACATTCACATCCTTACCTCTTTTCATCTTCCCAGGAGTTAGAGGGGATATCTACTTTATGGATGAACAAATTAAATTAAAGTTAACAGAATTTAATCACTATGCCCCAAGAGTCTGTACTTTAATCCTTAGAGTCCAGTTTTGAACCCAGGCCTCCTTGATTTTAAAAATCTTTTACATCTTTCCACTCTGAATCAATCACTCACATTTTCAGGCCTGATCAGTAACAGCTCTGCTATTGCTCTGTGACCTTGGGGAAATTATTTAACTACTCTTTGACTTTGTTTCTTAGTCTGAAAAGTGAGGCAATCATATCTTCATCATAGGATCATTTTGAAGATTAAATCGATTAATATGGGTAAGGGATTTAAAAGGCCTACACAGCCACCATTTTTATATATGTTAGCTCTGGTTATTGAAGATAATGACTGAGATGACAATGAAACCATGCTCTCTTTCTCAAAATAGCCAAACTCAGTATCTCAGTATGACTTCATGTGCTCTAGCAGTAGGATTGATTATATATGTGAGTATATTCCTTGTTCCACCATACTCTTCTTGCAGTTTAACTTAAATAAAACTACAGAGAACTAGGAGCATTAATTTACTCAAAATTGAATTCACATGTAATTTTATGAAACATAAATTGGGAAAATCCTTTGTGTATATCTTTAAACTTCTCTGAGTTTCTTTTTTTTTCTTTTTTTTTTTTTAAGATTTTATTTATTTATTCGTAGAGACAGAGAGAGAGAGAGGCAGAGGGAGAAGCAGGCTCCATTCCATGCAGGGAGCCTGACATGGGACTCAATCCCCGGTCTCCAGGATCACGCCCTGGGCTGCAGGGCTAAACCGCTGCGCCACCTGGGCTGCCCTTCTCTGAGTTTCTAAAATAAAATTTATATTTGATCTAAGAGAACAAGATGACATCTTTGACAACTGGGTTTGGGGAAACAAACAAACAAACAAAGGATTAAAAGAGCCAACATAATATCAAAGAGGAAGACCAAAACTGATGGGCTGATACTACAGGACTTTAAAATTCATCATAAACTACAGTAATCAAGACTGTGGTATTGGTGAAAGAATAGACAAATAGATGAATAGAACGGAATAGAGATCCCAGAAATAGACCCAGAGTCAACTGATCTTTGACAAAGGAGCAAAAGCAATACAATGGAGTAAAGTTGGTCTTTTCAACAAATGGTACTGGAACAAGTAGACATCCACAGGCAAAGATGAATCTAGACACAGACCTTATACACTTCACAGAAATGAACTCAAAATGTATCACAAGCATATATGTAAAAAGCAAACTCTACAACTCCTAGAAGATAACATTGGAGAAAATCCAGATGACGTTAGATTTGGTGATGACCTTTCAGCTAAAACATCAAAGGCATGAACCATGAAAAGAAAGAATTGATAAGCTAGACATCATTAAAATTAAAAGTTTCTCCTCTGAGAAAGATAATATCAAGAGAATAAGAAGAAAAGTCACAAACTAGGGGAAAATAATTGCAAAAGACATGTCTAATAAAGAATTGTTATCTAAAATATACAAAGAACTACTAAAACTCAACAATAAGAAAACAAATAACCTGGTTAAAAGTGGACATGGCCAACAAGCACATGAGAAAATGCTCTGCATCACTTGCCATCAGGGAAATACAAATCAAAACCACAATGAGATACCACCTCACACCAGTGAGAATGGGGAAAATTAACAAGGCAGGAATAAATGTTGGAGAGGATGTGGAGAAAGGGGAACCCTCTTACACTGTTGGTGGGAATGTGAACTGGTGCAGCCACTCTGGAAAACTGTGTGGAGGTTCCTCAGAGAGTTAAAAATAGACCTGCCCTACACCCAGCAATTGCACTGTTGGGGATTTACCCCAAAGATACAGATGCAGTGAAACGCCGGGACACCTGCACCCTGATGTTTCTAGCAGCAATGTCCACAATAGCCAAACTGTGGAGGGAGCTTCGGTGTCCATCGAAAGATGAATGGATAAAGAAGATGTGGTCTATGTATACAATGGAATATCACTCAGCCATTAGAAATGACAAATACCCACCATTTACTTCGACGTGGATGGAACTGGAGGGTATTATGCTGAGTGAAATAAGTCAGTCGGAGAAGGACAAACATTATATGGTCTCATTCATTTGGGGAATATAAGAAATAGTGAAAGGGAATAAAGGGGAAAGGAGAAAAAATGAGTGGGAAATATGAGAGAGGGAGACAGAACATGAGAGACTCCTAACTCTGGGAAACGAACTAGGGGTGGTGGAAGGGGATGTGGGCGGGGGGTGGGGGTGACTGGATGACGGGCACTGAGGGGCACTTGACGGGATGAGCACTGGGTGTTATTCTATATGTTGGCAAATTAAACACCAATAAAAAATAAATTTATATAAAAAAGTGGACTCAAGGTTTTAACAGACACCACACCAGAGAAGATAAACAGATAACAAGCATATAAAAAGATGTACCACATCAAAGGTCATTAGGGAAATGCAAATTAAAACAAACAGTGAAATACCACTACATATTTATCAGAATGGCCAAAGTCGAGAATAGTAACACTAGATGCTGGCGAGGGTGTGGAGGCACTGGAACTCTCATTGATTACTGGTGGGAATGCAAAATGGTACAGCCACTTTGGAAGACAATTGATGATTTCTTACAAAACTAAACATACTCCTATCATGTGATCCAGTAATTGTGCTTCTTGGTATTGACACAGAGGAGATGAAAACTTTTGTCCACATAAAAACTTGTACATGGATCTTATACTGGCCTTACTCGTAATTGCCCCAAATCAGAAGCAACCAGAACATTCTTCTGGAGGTGAATGGATAAATAAGCTGTGGAACAGTCAGACAATGGAAAACTATTCAATTCTAAAAAGAAATGAGCTATCAAGCCACAAAAAGACACGGAGGAAATTTAAATGCATATTATTAAATGAAAGAAGCCAGTCTGAAAAGGCTACATACTGTATGATTCCATCTCTATGACATTTTGGAAAAGGCAAAACTATGGAGACAGAAAAAAAAAACAATGGTTGCCAGGATTATGGGTGGGGGAATGAGAGATGAATAGATGCAGCACAGGAGTTTTAGGGCAGTGAATATACTCTATATGATACTATGGCATACATTTGTACAAACCCATGGGATGTAGAACACCAAGAGTAAAACCTAAGGTACACTATGGACTTTGGATGATTGTGATGTGTCAGTGTAGACTCATCAGCTGTAACAAATGAGCAGCTCTGCTTGGGGGATCGTGGTGATGGGGGAGCTGTGCATGTGGAGGGGCAGAAAGGTGTATGGGAAATCTCTGTACCTTCCCTTCAATTTTGCTGTGAACCTAAAACTACTCTTAAAAAATATCTTTTATAACAACATAAGTAAAGAATTTCCACATCATTGCCCTCATATGAAGAATCAGAATTGCTAAAACATAAGAAATATTTACCCATATTTCTCATTTGTATGGAACATAGAGTTGCTAACACTGCCTTGACTTACTTGCTCCCTATGGTGCTTGAGCTCCATGGAGCCTGAGTAGAACCTGAATTTTCTTGTCTAATATATATGTTGGTAAGCATGAACTGGGATAAGAGATCAAACAGGTCAACAAAGAAGTAACAGAGAAAGGACAAAAGTACAAAAATAAGGTTCTTTCCTAGAGATTCAAATCTGGATTGAAGTACAAGTTATGGAAGGTTGTGGTGTGTCTGAATATTGATAGTAATGCTCACTTGCTTCCACACAGGCTTTAAATAGCTGTTGGAGTTTCTGACAACTTTATGCTCTGGTGAGTCAGTGTTTGCAGATAATTCAGGCTGAGTTTACAGGTTTGCAGCAGGGATTGCATAAGATATTGTGAAAATCGTATTGAAAGTGATCTTAAATAGTTTATTTTATTTTATTCTGAGTTCAGTTCAAGTGTAGAAATTGTCATAGTTATAAAGGTCCATGGTGAGACCTTTCCATCACTGCTCAGAACTGATTAGCCTGTTATACACACACATACCTCCCATCTCACTCATCCTCAGTTATCCACTGTCACTTTTATAAACATGCATGCATACTCATGCACTCATAATCCCAGATATAAGCCCTTATTGTTTTAAAGTACTTTTGCTTCCCAGAACTATGAAGATCATGCAGCAGGTAGACAGGCAGATCTTCTGATGCTCAGATTTGGCTATTTTCATCATTGATGTACTTCAGTAAGAACAGATCTCAGAGAATTAAGCATCTTAAATCTGAAAGGTTAAACTAGAGATGCCTTGTGACTCAGTGGTTGAGAATCTGTCTTTGGCTCAGGCAGTGATCCCGGGGTCCTGGAATCGAGTCCCACATCAGGCTCCCCACAGGAAGCCTGCTTCTCCCTCTGCCTATGTCTCTGCCTCTCTCTCTCTCTCTCTCTCTCTCTCTCTCTCTCTTTCTGTGGCTCTCATGAATAAATAAATAAATAAAATCATAAATAAAATCATAAATGAATAAAATAAATCTAAATAGTTAAACTAAATCCATTTAGAAGTTCCGCTTTGTCCTCTATATAGCTATGACTTTTGTCTCTTGCTGCCTTGAAGCTGATCATAAAAGAGCAAATAGTGACCTCCCTCTAGTCCATGCAGGCTAGAAAAATGACCTCACAAACTACTGATTTTTGCTTTGTTGAAAAGAAAGCATTTCCATTCTAGAACACAAAATGAGTGAAAAACATCTAAGACTTTTTCAGGACTATACTGATTTCTTCTGCATTTCTGAAACAAAGAAATAACTAAGATACAATTTACACAACTCCAGGCCTGAAGAAACAGGCTCCTATGTGCTAAGACTGGGGCATCTTTCTGCTGCCTCTTCACCTGCCTCAAAACCATTCTCCACATGGTGAAAAACAGATGCTTCAAAAGTACCAGTGGCTCACTCCACATTACTCAAAGGATAAAGTCCCAGATCCTTAGCTGGTTTGTCAAACCATCAACCATTAGTCCTCACTCACCTCACACCCCCCGCCACCATCCATTTGCCGTATTATACTTTACCATCCAGCAAAACTGTTTTTTTTAATTATATCAAGGAGTATTCCTTCTGCCCAGATCACTGTCCACCCTCACCATATACATTCACTTGATTGACTCCAGTGCTTTCCTCAGGTCTAATGTATACCTTGAAGGTGAAGTCTTCTTTAGTCCCCAACATAAGTATGTGTTCTCATAGTGTCAAGACACGTCTGTTTCACACACTTTTATAGTCATATATTTCAAGTTGCGTTTCTCAGATGTTTGGCGTGCATAGGAATTAAAAGGAGATCATGTAAAAATGCAAATTCTGAGCGAGTGCTGCAGGGCCCAGAGCACACACCGAGTAGCAAGGACTTAGAGCCTGTGTGCCTCTCTGGACCTGAGGACAGGATCCTCAGAGCCTCCCACACAGCAGGCCCTGAATTAACAGCCACTGAATGAATTTAAAAAGCGATAGAATCTTGACAATATAACATTTTCATTTTAAAATACAAGCAGTGCTTACAAATAACCATTTGAGAAGAACTTTGTTAACTTCCTTCCTCCTTCTGTATCTTGGTATTTCCATCTGTTCTTTCTGTCTCTTTGCCTCAAAGTTCACTGGTATCTGGAATTTCTACCCAATCCCCTCCTTTTCCTCTATTCCTTTTACACCCTGGAGGCATTTTCAATGCTAGCACTTCTGAAAATAAAAAGCAAAGGAAGCCAGGGAGGAGAGATGAAGAAAAAAGAAACTGTTCTCTTCTTCACATATCAGTTGAGTTACTTTCTTGTTTCTCTAAATCTAACCTCCTTGGACCCCATCAGACTATTCATCAAAGAATCCCAAACACATCCCTAGACTCCACTTTAGTGTTGTAATGCTCAAAAAATGTTGTCTGTATGTTCCTCAGAAATGGAAATGAACCTTATATCAGTCATTTATTTACACAAAGACTTGTCTTTTACCATCTAAGTAAAGATTAGACACATGTAGTCATTTTGTTCCAAATATTTATAGTTGAGTGTATTGTGAAGATGGAATAGTGAAAATAACACAAACTCCCCATGGTCCCCTTACCACCCTTATGCCCAGCCCTTGTCTCAAATACAAAAAATAAACAGTGTTAAAGAGCGGGTGCTGTGGAGCAGTCCTTTGTGGAGCAAAGGAAGAAATTGGTGAAAACATTTTATAAGATAATGATTTTCTTACTGGATGGATCACCTTTAAGAAGTATAGGCACTGCTCTTCTCCATTAGGGTTCGATCTGTTTCCAAGCAGGCAAAAACCATCAAGGAAAACAGTTTCAGGGAGACAGTGTGTACTCGGAAACCTCAGACACATGTGGTTTTAGGAAACCACAGATTGACTTTTCTACTAGAAATACAAATTTTTGTTAGGCTTCAACTTTATTTAATGTCCAAAAGGACAATATAAGGAAGAAGGTTAATTAGTCTGTATTTCTGTATAAAATTTATTGTATGACTTACAGAGTGCTCTTGCACGTGCTCTCGCTCTCTCTCTCCCCCCCGATAGATGATAGATAGATGATAGATAGATAGATAGATAGATAGATAGATAGATAGATAATAGATAGATCTATATATATGATGTAGTATGTATCTACATAAGTAAAATATCTATTTGTATATATATCTAATTCATACCTTCCATGTTTGCATTTCATATATATATATGTATGTGTATATATATATACTCTATATTTTCATTTATTGACAGCTAAGGTAGGAAAGAGATCAGAAGAGAAACTCTTGGTAAATGTGTGGATTTGTCCACTAACAAGATGTTAGACATATAAATTTGATACTAAAAGTGCCTTCTCCCCAAAAACAAAGAGAATAGAACAATTATACTAGGGTGTGAATTCTAGCAAATTAAGAGAAATATCTGCATGATCTATGTTTCTAATTATCTGACAGAGTGCTGTTAATAACTTTTCTGGAAGCCACAAACACAGCAGTAGCACTTAATTATGATGCAGTCTTAAAATATAACACAATGCACTTTTTCTGTGGCCTTCAAGATCACATTGGCAGCAGAGCCTACCATAATGAACTGTCCTGAAGCCTTGAGATGCTGTTTTCAGCAATTTCACATTTAAGTATTCAGATTTTACAGTGTGTGAAGTCTGACTTGAATGTGCTCCGCCACAGTAACCTCAAAATATTCACATTTTCCTTTTCTCAATTTAAAGCCATGTTATTTTTAAAAAGCATGCAGAATATTGCAAATAAAGAGCTATAGTGAGCTAAGAACTAGATAGAACCCCCAAATTCTTCAAGATATGCTAATGATTATTTTGTCCAGTCAATTTAATTTTGCTGCAGCACACACATAAAGAAAGATATTTCACACTCCCCATGGTTCTCAGTGGTGAACATACACCAGCCCATAATTCTCAGCACACAATTATTCAGTTATCTACCTGCAAACAAGAAAATTCATTCCTTGTCATTTGATATTTTGTTTCACATCATGTAAGCATATGTCTTAAGGATTAATAAAATTATAAATTATATATTTGATGACTAAACAGGAGAAAATCTCTTAAACACTCTTACATTTTCTGTAATTTTCTTCATTTTACAAATATTATACCCCTTTTGCTACTTCTTTTATCTTAATTAGAAAGAGTAATTGGGCCACCTAGGTAGCTTAGTCTGTCAACCGGTGGACCAGCAGACCCTTGATTTCAGCTCAGATCATGATCTCAGGGTCTTGAGATCGAACCCCGAGTCAGGCTCGATGCTGGGAGCAGAGCCTACTTAAGTTTCTCTCTCTCTCTCTCTCTCTCTCTCTCTCTCTCTCTCCCCCTCTGCACACCCTCCTCCATTCTCTCTCCCTCTCTAAAAAAAATAAAGGGTAGCAAAAGGGTTTGATGGATAAGAAAAAGAGAAGAAAAGGAAAAGTTAAGTCTTCCTAATAAGGAATATTATGCTGAATACTAACTACCACAATAAGTCATCATTCCTGGGAATTAGAAGGAGCCCCCTTAAATGTGCATATACTATTTTTTAAAGTTTAAAATATTTTACTTGCAATTTTAATTCACCAATATCCTGTGTCCCTTTTTAAAAATTATAGGAGACATTTTTACCCCTCAGGTTAATGCACTTAGCTGCTCTTTTTGGAGTCACTCTGGGGTGTTGCATTAATTTTAGCTGTAGGACAACAATAAAAAGTCATTTTAGTAAACCACAAATTAACTTAGGGGCCTTGTAAATGAAAGCACTTTTCAGAGTGCTTAGTGACGAAGACAGCCTTAATGTTCCCTCAGCTTAGCTGACTGTAGACAGATTTCTTCATCATTATAGGCTCCCCACCTCCATGTTCTTAGAGCTTTAACTTTAGAAAACTTGAAAATGTCCATTCATTCCTTCCCCTTTGAGGTATAAATCAACTCACAGGCTCTTGTCAGTTTTTACATCTCAGAGACATGTTTCTCAGAGACTTGGGAGCCTTCCCTTTGATGGGGAATCATCAAGAGAGCTAAGGTGTCCTCTCTCTAGTCTCTCTGGGAGAGTAGGAGTCTAACTTTGGTAAGTGTCAATAGCAAACACACATAGCCTAATCATACTGACAAATCCCCTCCCCCAGTGTCCTCCAGTACTTTTCTACTAGCTCATCCCACTGCTTAAAAATCTCTCTCACCTTTTGTTTTAGTGGAGCTGAGTTCTCTCTCTCCCCCCTACTACAGTGGCCTTTCATAAACTCTTCCTTGCCTGTTTAATTTTGCCTGGTACAGTTTTTCTAGGAGATTATTTAGACCTCAAGTTTACTGTAAAGGAATCTGGATTGATGTAAATAGATTTTTTAAAGGATTGTAATGAATATTCTAAAGCATAGAAATACCTTATCCACCTGCAATTACTAGGTCTTACCTATTTAAGCCATACTACATTTTTTGCCTACTTTTATCATTCATGGTGGAAATATTCCTAAAATGTAATAAACCTATTTTTTCTCAAAATAAAGAAAACTTTGTTTCTCAAAGTGAAAATAGTTCTGTTTATGTTGTGTGCATGTGTGATTAAATAATACTGCACATGTAGAAAATTCAAATACTGGAAACCATAGTTTAAAGCAGTGTTTTCCAATCTTTATAGAAAGGTTCAGATTTTAACTGCTCCCCCCAAGAGATTTTAAAATGATGGATATATGGTATATCTGTTTATATGCTGTGGCTTTTGGAATGCCATAAACCATTGTAATAGCCAAGATTTGTTTTCCCCTCAGGAACTAATTTCTGCACTCATGGGGTGATAGTACTTACTGAAAATGAATAGATTAAAGCACAAAATAAAGATCACCTAAAATCCCACACCACAGAGGTGACTACCATTTACATTTAGACAAATATCCTTTCATATATCTTGTTAATAATGTTTCATGTGCTTTCTTTTATCCATTCGTGTACATTAGTAACATAATGTGGGCATATTTCCATATTAATACAAATAGACATCATCCTTTTCAAGTATATACTTAATTAAGTATAAGGATATACTGATTAATTGATTAATCAATTCAATTTCCTGTGACATACCTTCTTTCTTTTTCTATTTTGTATTTTAAATAACACTAGGAAGAATATCATGCCATATCATATTTGCACATTTGATATGATTTTTTTGTAGAAGATTGCATATGGTAACTTTACATAGAAAAATATAAACACAAGGCAAGTAAAACATACATTTGATACCAAGATGTCTCAATCAACCAAACTACTATAAAAGTGCATAAAGATAACGTATTCTTATAATGTATCCTAGATTTACAATGTTCCTTTAATTTGGGTGTAATAGTTTAGATGGGTGCAGAAAACAAGATTAGAATTACATGTAGAGTTTGTATTATCTATGTCATAAGGAAATAGCAGATAAAAGCTTTATATTTAAAGACAGAATATATTGTCTTGCTTATATAGTAAACCATTGCTCTACTGCTCGTCTTTCTACCCAAATTGTTATTTGGGTGGGAGCACATCTATCTATAACGTCTATTTGTAAAACTTCAGACATTGTTTCTACCCATATGTAACCATATGAAAATAGGTTATCATGTAAGGTAAGTAATTGAATTTCTAATTTTCTAAGCTCACAGTTTAATGTGAATTCATACCTTCCACTTGCCAGTTTTTTTTTTTTTAAAGTTTTTATTTATTTATTTATGATAGTCACACAGAGAGAGAGAGGCAGAGACACAGGCAGAGGGAGAAGCAGGCTCCATGCACCGGGAGCCCGACATGGGATTCGATCCCGGGGCTCCAGGATCGCGCCCTGGGCCAAAGGCAGGCGCCAAACCGCTGCGCCACCCAGGGATCCCCCACTTGCCAGTTTTAAACTTAAATATATACTTTCATTTTGTAAAACTAAAATAACCCTTGGAGAAGATGTAAGCAACCAAATGCAAATGGAAGTTGTTTTGTGCTTTTCTTGTGTAGTGTTTATTCTGCTTTCACCTTGTTATCTACAAAACATGGAAGTGCCTGATGTGATATCTTTAGAAATAATTTCTCGAAGTGTAATTTCTGGATAAAAAGGCATATCTATTTAATTTTTTTAAATAAAATTTCAAACTGTCTCCCAAAAAGTCTTTACAAATTTATATGCCTTCATATTTTGCATGAGAATACCTATTTACAACACTGGGTATTACCAATTTTTTAAATCTTGGCAAAACTTATAAAGACAAAGTGAACCCCCAATATTCTTTTAATTTTATATTATTTAATAGCTAATTTGGTTGAGTTTTTCAATGAGAATATTGACTATTTGTCTTTTTTAAAGACAAATAATTTTAATTTATCTGAGAGAAAGAGAGAGAGAAGGACTAGAGGCAGAGGGAGGAGAGAAGCTTCCTTCCTGCTGAGCACAGAACCCTGATGTGGGACTTGATCTAAGGATCCTGAGATCCTAACCTGAGCTGAAACAAGCATCTGATGCTCAACCAACTAAGCCATCCAGGCACCCTGACTCTCTAAAAATTCACTGTATTTTTAAAAGAGATTTCCGTGATTTTGTAACATTCAGCAATTTTTTCTATTTTTTCTTTTTTATTCCTTATTAAACATAATTGCCCAGAATATAATCATCATGTATAATAATTTAATATATTTTTACAGTTATGTTTATGGGACCTCTGTAGGGCTCTGTGCCCTTTCATTTCACAAATGATTTTGATTTCTTCTATATTTACTCTTACATATAAATGAAGTTTATGACAACTATAGATACATTAGTGTGTATATGACTGTGTATATGAGCTTACTATTTATATGTGATATGATTCTTAAAATATATTTTATAATTTTATGGAGAGGTATTTGGAAAAAATAACATTTAAAGTAATTACAGAACTTTCATTATCATAGGTAAGATAATATTTTTATATTTAAGGAGAACTTGAACATTCTAATATATTTTTTCATACTGAAATTTGGAGACTTCTCAATTCCCTTCCCTCCTTAATCACTTTTTCTCTGCAGACTAGGCTTTGAACTGACATATTTGATTTTTTCATCCTTATCTCTTTATCTTTATCATATTAATATGTACATTCCTGTGGTTCCAGTTATGCTCATTTCAATTCTTTTTAGGGGCTGGTCATGTGAAACAGCAATACCTGTTTCCATAGTGGGCACATTATTTTGTGCCAACTATTGTCTATTTCTCTAAATTCATTCATGAGAGTTGTTACTGATACAGTTTAATACTCTGCTCATGTAAATTCTGATGTTTCCTCAATATTTTGTATATGGTAATCCATATCTGGAAAAAAATTAAAGCCAATAATTCTGCTTTGGTTTTTTTTGAGAATTATCTACATAACTCAACAGTATTTTATTAAACCTTATGAGGAATGGAGTACTGTTGCATGCTACAACATAGATAAACCTTAAAAGCAGCATGCTAAGTGAAAAAAGCAAGTCACAAAAGACCAGCTATTATATGATACTATTTATATGAAATATACGGAGTAGGCAAATCTATAGAGACAGAAAATTGATTAGTGATTGCTAGGAAAAAGTGAGTAGGGGAAGATTTAAGAGGTACTCATTAATTATTACTTTAATTTATATGTTAGGTCCCTGAATGCATTTGGTCTTCTACTCAGAATCACATAACATAAAATTCACTCTTTTAACCGAAGTAAAGTGTATAATTTAGTGGATTTTAGTATACAGTAGTTCCCTTCTTATCAATGGGGGAATACATTCCAATGCCCCCTGTGGATATATAAAACAGTGGATAGTACCAAATTTTATATGTACTGTTTTTTCTTATAAATACATACCTTTGATAAAGTTTAATTTATAACTGAGGCACAGTACAAGACTAACGATAACTAATAATAGAAAAGAACTATTATAATAACAATATACTGTAATAAAGGAATGTAAATCACCTCTCTCTCAAAGTATCTTATTATAGTGTACTCACCCTTCATCTTGTGATGATGTGAGATTATACAATGCCTACGTGATAAGTTGAAGTGAGGTGACTGATGTAAGCACTGTGACGTAGCATTAGGCTACTAGTGACCTTCTGACAATATGTCAGGAAAATCATCTGCTTCCAGAGAGCACTTGACCAGGGGTAACTGAGACCCCCAAAAGTGAAACCACAGAGTGGTTGGGGAGGGCTACTGTATTCACAATGTCATGCAACCATAATCATTGTCTAGTTCTAGAACATTTCCATTACTCCAAAAATAAACCCCATACCTCCCAATTCCACCCTACTATTTTCTATCAACCACTAATCTACTTCCTGTCTCTATGGATTTGCCTGTTCATAGAATCTTACAAGAGGTGGTCTTTTGTCACTACTTTCTTTCACTTAGCATGTTTTGAAAGTTCATCCTTGTTGGAGCATGTAGCAGTACTCCATGACTTTTTATGACTAAGCGATATTCCATTCCAACAACGTAATATGTATTGTTTATCCCTTCATCATTTGATGTACATTTGGGTTGTTTCTACTGTTTCACTATTATGAATAACGCTTCTGTGACCATTAGTGTACAAGTTTTTGTGTAAACGTGTTTTGAATTCATTTAGGTATATACCTAGTAGTGAAATTGCTGAGTCATGGGTATCTCTGTTTAACTTTTTGAGGAAGTACAAACTGTTTTTCCCAACAGTTGTACCACTTCACATTCAGATACTGCAAACCATATGTTTACAGTGTGTAAGGGCTCCAGTTTTTTAACATCTTCACCAACTTGTTGTTTTCTCTTTTTTAAAATTTCAGCCATCCTGGTGAGTGTGAAGTGGTATCACATTATTATTTTCTGCATTTGTTTTTTAATTACTCGATATAAGTGCATGTGTGGTTTTATAAATGGAATCGATAACAAAGTTATATGACCATCTTGATGCATGCTATGTATCTTGTGGCATACTACAAGGAGTTGACGATTGATCTCTATTTTATTTATAAAAGAAAAACAACATTCTGATAAAGGGTCTGATTATATGTCCTATGCTTTAACCTAAGTCACATTACAGCTAATCATTTCAACCCCTGAAAATCCGCCTTTATTAAATTTGCAAAAATAGCTTTGAAAGAATTGTGTTAATAGATTTCTATGTTAATGGACTGGCTACTCTGGCTTTTCCGCCTACTATCTATAGTGCCCAGAAAAGGGGGCACTCTAAATCATACTTCTTTATAAACTTTCTTGACCTGAAATTCCATTAGTGGGAGGAAAAAAGCAGCTTCTCATTGAAAAATATATTTATATAATACTAATATATAAACCATCCTTTCAGGGTAAGTTAAACTCCTCTAGAAATTTCATTAATTCTATTAGACTGATAGTTATTACAATAAATCTATCCTCATGAAACATTTCACTTCCCTGGAGGCAAGTGGAAGGGGAAGAGGGCGGGTGTTGGAGGGGAATGGGTGACGCGCACTGAGGCGGACACTTGACGGGATGAGCACTGGGTGTTTTTCGGTATGTTGGTAAATTGAACACCAATAAAAATTAATTTAAAAATAGAAAAAAAACAATATGGGAAAAGGGGAGAAAGAAACTAACACTAACAGTATATAGGTTTTAGATTTTCTTTCATTTGGGTTTTATTTTGATGATTTCAATCTCTTTTCAAAACGATTTTAGCTTTAATGACAAAGGTGAGATTCTTACAAGTATCTTCTTAGGAATTCTCATACTGGGACATTTGAAAAAGTTTTTCTTTTACTAGGTACAGTGATCTTGCACATATTCTCATTCAAGTACCTGGGAAGCACTTACGGGCAAACTAGTAACTGACAAAATTTGTGAGGACTTCTGAAGAAAAAAATGGAGAAGAATGCAAATATCTTACAAGAATTTGTATACCCCTCTTTACTTACTCACTTGTGTGGAGACAAGACCCAAAAGGTGATGGATAGTAGCAGAAACCTCCCCTTCTGCTTGATAAGTCCAAACAGAGAGCTATCTTTTAGGGATGGCTAATTTTGTTTTTATTTCTGATAGATGAAGACTTAAGCTCCTTGAAAGTGAAATTAAAATTTCCTGGAGTGACTGAAGGCAAAATCATTAATTAAAGACAGCTAACAGGGATCCCTGGGTGGCGCAGCGGTTTAGCGCCTGCCTTTGGCCCAGGGCGCGATCTTGGAGACCCGGGATCGAATCCCACGTCGGGCTCCCGGTGCATGGAGCCTGCTTCTCCCTCTGCCTGTGTCTCTGCCTCTCTCTCTCTCTCTCTCACTGTGTGCCTATCATAAATAAATAAAAATTAAAAAAATATATATAAAAAAATAAATAAAGACAGCTAACAAAGAAAATATACAGCCTACTTTGTAAAGGCCCCAAATGAGATCTTAGCTACTATACTACTATTTTAAGATACTATGGTATTTAAAGTTACTTCCGTGTTGCACTAATTTAATAAAATGTGTTATGTGCATTACATAATTATTAAAGATTCTTGCTTTCAGTTTTGATATCTTTCATGATAGTGATTTATACTATGTAATTTGGGCAAAAATTCCTCCTGGCATCAAGCAAAGCGTTTCACAGTGAAATTTTAAGGTATATATAAATATATTAAAATTTGCATCTGAAAATACAAAGTTTTTAAGTAACAGCATATATAAGAATTGTTTTTTTTTCTGTATTCTTTACTATGTGAGCAGGCATTATTTTATAATGCCTGCTTTTTATAAATTATATAAATCCTAGGGTGCCTCCCCAACCCCAAATCATAACAAAAATCTTAAGTTTCACAATTCCAGATTTAGTTATTTATTCAGTTAAGTTTAATAATACATAGTTATTAATCATTACTGTTGAGACTGATTTGTATCAAAAAAGTGCAAAATGAGGACACAGTTCCAATATGCACCAGTTGCCATTAGTACAGCACAATCATGTTATCTGCAGATAGGGACAGTTTTATTTCTTCCTTTCCAATCTATGTGCACTGTGTTGAATAGGAGTGGTGAGACCAGGCATCCTTTCCTTGTTCCAGATTTTAATTTATTTTTTAAAGATTTTATTTATTTATTCATGAGAGAGAGAGAGAGAGAGAGGCAGAGAAGAAGCGGGCTCCATGCAGGGAGCCTGATGTGGGACTCGATCCCAGGACTCCAGGATCACGCCCTGGGCTGAAGGCAGGTGCTAAACTGCTGAGCCACCCGGGAATACCCCCTTGTTCCAGATTTTAGAAGGAAATCATTCAGTCCACTCAGTCTTTTACGATTAAGTGTAATGCTTGCTGCAGATTTTTGTAGATGCTCATTATCAGGTTGAAGGTACTCCTCTCTATCTCTCTATTCTTGTTTTTCTAAAAGTTCTTATCAGGAATGAGTGTTGAGTTTTGTTAAATTATTTTTCTGCATCAGATAATATTATCATGTGTTTTTTTCATTAGTTTGTTAATATAGTGGGCTAAATTGACTACTTTTTGAATAGCGTACCAGCCTTGAAAATAAACTCCACTGTATCATGGTATAATTATTTTTATGTATCACTGAATTCTATTTGCTAATGTTTTATAAAATTGTTTTGTGAAGAGTTCATAAGGGATATTCGATAAGGGATATCACATTAATGCTGGCTTCATAAAATAAATAGAAAGTATTCCATCCTCTTCTATTTTGGGGAAGAAGTTGTATAGAATTGGTGCTAATGCTTTTTTAAATGTTTGGTAGAATTCTCTAGTGAAATCACCTGGACATGAAGATTTCTTTTTTGAAAGGATTTTAATTTTGAATTCAGTTTCCTTAGTAGTTACAGAAATACTCAAATTACCAATTTCACTTTGGATAAGTTGTGGCATTTTCTGTTTTTTGAAGAATTGGTCCGCTTCATTTAAATTGACTAATTAAAATATATAGAATTATTTTTTATTATTCTTTTGATGTTTGGAGGGTTTGTAGTAGTTGTGATGGTTTCATTATTGATAATAATTTGTGTTGTCTTTTTCATTATCAGTCTTGCTAGAAGTTTGGCAGTTTTATTGCACTTTCCATAGAACACTGATTTTCTCAATTGCTTTTCTGTTTAATTTTCATTGATATTTGCCTTTGTCTTTATTGTTTTGTTCGTTCAGCTTGTTCCAGGTTCATTTTGATATGTTTCTAGATTCTTCAGGAGGGAACTTATTGATTTGATATTTCTCCCCTTTTTTAAAATATTATTTACTCAAAAGAATGAGAGTGTGGGAGCAGGAGCAGAGGGAGAGGGATAAGCAGACTCTGTGCTGAGTGTAGAGCCTGATGCAAGGCTCCATCTCAGGACTCTGAGATCATGACCTGAGCTGAAACCAAGAGTTGGGACACTAAAGTGACTGTGCCACCCAGGCACCCTGATTTCTTCCCTTTTCTAACATAGACATTTAGTGCCTTCAGATTTCCTCTTAGCACTTGGTTTGGCTTCATCTCATAAATTTTTTGTAAGTTGTGTTTTCATTTTTATTTAGTTCAATGTATTTTTTTTAAGTTTTTATTTAAATTCCAGTTAGTTAACAAACAGTATGATATTAGGTTCAGGTGTACAATACAATGATTCAACACTACCCTACATCATCCAGTGCTCATCACAACAATTGCACTCCTTAATCCCCGTCACCTATTTAACCTATCCCCCCACCAATGTCACCTCTAGTTCAACGTAGTTTTGATATTTATTGAGCCTTGTTATTTGATCTTTGGACTATGTAGTAGCATATTGTGTAGTTTCCAAATGTTAGTAGTTTTCCTTTATTTTTCTGTTGTTTTTATTTTGCTTCTATGGTGGATAGAGAACACACTTTGTAAGATTTCAGTTTTTTAAAATTTGCTGAAGTTTGTTTTATGGTCCAAGATATGGTCATTCTTGGTATATGTCCCATAGGAACTTAAAAGTATAGGTCTTCTGATACTTTGTATACATTATTCTATAAATGATGAGTACACACCATTGATTGGTGGTGCTCTACAAAGTCAGCAGATTTGAATCTCTTGAAGAATCTAACCCTACATTCAGTTAGTGCTTAGTAAGGATTTGTTGGATTCCACAGACCTGCTGTACTAGTATCCTTATTTCTGTCATCTGTTATCTCCTAAAATTTCCAAGGGAAAGGCAAATAGCTGAAAATAGGACCCTACCATGGGATTTTATTAGGCAGGCTATAGTGATAATGCTGCATGACAACCCAAAAGCATAGTTTGCCATACCAATCATTTATCTCATTGTCAGAGGTCTACAGCGTGACTATATTTTAACTGATCATGTCTGTTCTTGCATGAGTTCTATTGAGTTATGCTGAATTCCAGGTTTTGGGTTAGATTCAAGTCTGTTCCTTATATATTAATTCTGAGATCCATGCTGAGGAGCAATAGCTATCTAGAGTATATTCTTTAAGTGGCAAAGAGTGGAAGCTCCAGGAGAGTTGGCAGAAATGTGGAATACTTCCCAAAGGTTCAGCTAGTAAGAGGCACAGTGTCACTTCCATCCATCTTTCATTGTCCAGAGGAAGTTATAGCAATGACTAAAGCAAATGTCTTAAAGGGATATACTCCCCTTACTCCAGTAGGAAGCACCCCAAAATCATAGGGCAAAAATCACATATGAGTAATCCTATTATGGTGTGGGAGTGAAAAATTGGAGGCAATGATCCAATATAACTCTGACTTACTTTCTGAATCTGTAACACTTATCTACACAGGGGTCAGGAAAATGAAAACCTTTTGTATGAAAAGATGGGGAATCTTTATTTGATTTATAAATTATAAGAGATGTTCCCCCTTGACATACAATTAAGTCTTATACGCTGTGTTTTGGAGAACTTCAAGAAATGGCTTTAGTAAACTAATGAGAAAGTACTTTAGAATATACTTCATACTACCTCAGACACGATTTATTTCTAAATCTAGTCTTTATTCTCTTATTATTTTGGTTTGGAACCACAAGTAGATATTTGGTTTGGAATCATAGAAGGATTTCTTTGGGGAGTCCTTTGTAAGCTTGTACAGCTAAGCTAGATATAGTGACTTGAGACAGAGTTCATCTGTATCAGTTTGATTGTGTGTGTGTGTGTGTGTGTGTGTGTGTGTGTGTGATAAAACATTTGCACTTCCATATATTTTTGGAAACCTTCAAATTTTTTATGAATTAGAAATTTACAGACTATTTGGTATCTCTCAGTTGGTCATCACAGAATCCTGTAGGATAATACATGTCCAGGATTTTTCAGGTCACAATTTGAATTTTATTTGAAGAGACACAATTGTCATTAAAAATACAACAAAGAAAACTGCAGGGACAGAATTCTTGATTTAAATCCAGAACAGGTATATAGCATCTATTTCATGTACTTGCAGAGTGACAGAGAACTTTTCTTACCAGTGAAGAATAAGGGGAATGGTTTCTCAGAGTCTGTTTGGGATACTAATTGGTTGCAGTTGAGGTAGGAATTTTAATGAAATGGACATTTGTTCTCCAAGAATTGATCTGAGACCACCATGAAGTTAACAGACTATTGAACACATAACAAGCCAGTGATGATTTGCAATCAGTCCTTGCCAGATTGGTTTCATTTAAAACCTTTAACCCAGAAGACAGGGGCCACCTCATTATCAGTTTTCTTAGGTCAAGATAAAGAAAAATTAAGATTCATATTTAAAAAGTATTTGTGTTTGTAGGCATTCATGTGAATGACATTTGAAACACAATTATGAGAAAAAATAAAAGCAGCTGAATTAGAATTCAATTAGAGCCTTTCCAATATATGTCAAATAAAAAGGAACAAATTTCACTGGGAAATGAAGGAATGAAGGAAACATTTTAGAACATGTTTATTGCTATTTGAATTTTATCAGTTGCAAGAAAGGGACATAATTGAAATATCGGTATTAAATAAACTTTAAGGTTACTATTTTTCTTCTAATTGTCCCTTCCATAATGGTTTCTGATTCTTTATAATATCACAGTAAACAAAATGTAAGGAGGTCAGCACTGGATATGAGTGTCTGTGGTTGCTGCAGTTAATATATTCTTATCTAGTGATGCCTGTGTCATGGCTCTCCCCTCTCATCTTCTTTCACTGTTCATTTGCCTCCTCTCCTTTTTTCCTCCATGATTATCTACTTTTACAGCTTTAACTATGACCTTCTACTTTCTTCAGTGCCCTCTATTCCAAGAAAAATCCCATATGTCCAGCTACTTACTAGAAGGGTTCACTGGAACATCTCCATGTAGCCCCAATACATCCTCCTTTTTATTTCTCATCCTCTGTCTACTGTCCCTTTCCTTCATATTAAACAACAAAAATTAACTCATCATCTCTTGATTTGCCATTAGTTAATTCTGCCACCCATGGCAGAAGTCTCCATTATCTTTGATTCTTGCCTGTCCTTTAACTCTAAATCTCATTGGTATCAGACCAAACTGAGAAAGAGAAATTAACATCTGTGACTGGTTTCCAGAGTGTTAACATTTTATTATTAATTTTCTTAACAGTCCTAATTCTTACCTGCTTCAAAGTTGCACAGATCCCACGCGCTGATTCAGATACTTACTGCCTAATGCCTAAGCCAAAAAAGGTATGCTTATGACTAATGGTACTTGGTAGACATTTCATTTGACCTTGATGTTCTCTCCTGATGTTCCTAGACATGACTTCAAAGTTCATAGTGCCGCACAAAGTCAAAATCAGTACAGTATCATTGGCACAGTAGAAAATCTATCCGTGATCTTGGCTTATGTTATTGTATTACCATGTTGAACACTCTTCTTGTCTGAAGATAATTCCACTCTGCATATGTTATACAAGCTTCCTCAGATAAATCTACCTAAAACACATTTCTCCTTGTGCCATTCTACTGCTCCACATGAATGTAATCATCTGTATATTCTGGAGTTCAGAAATGTTTGGAAAGTCCTGACTAATGAAATGGCACGATTATTGCTTCTTGAATTGTATCTCAGAATTCATTGTTGCTAATTTTGGAGGGTCTCTAGAGATCTGTTGGGAAGAATAGCTCTTTTCCTGAAAAGCAGAACCAAACCCTCCTGCTCCTGTTTGGGATGGAAATTTTCTCTGCTCTGGTTCTTCAGACAAATGATCCCACCTGCTTACTTTTACCCACAAAATTTGCAAATCTTCCAGTTAGCTGAAGACATCCACATATTTTTTAGTGTGATAATGGACTGTTTCCTTGATCTAGTCTCTGTCATTTTGGTGGGATTTAACTGAGAATGAAAAATAAATGTTTTTAGTCCAGTATCTTACATATTTTAGCATCTTTATTTTGAAACAGTTTTCAACTTAGAAACAAGTTCTGAAAATAGCATATAAGATTCCTGTGTACCTTTTACCCACTGTCCCCCAAATTTTAATGACTTACATAATCATAATACAGTTATCAATATCAGAAAATTAACACTTATCTAATACCGTTAATGAATCTACAAATTAGTCCTATCTGGTAAAGTTTAATGTTCAGCTATTAGTATATTGACTATATTTATTCAAAGTCTTATTTCTACTTCATTTAAAACAAAGCGATACAGCACTTAGATGCAGTGATTGATCTTAATATTGCTAAGTAAAATAATAAAAGACACTAATATATTTTTTCATTCTAATTCCATTTTCAAAAAAAAATACATGTTATGTTTCACTCATATAATTAGTATTTATCTTAGTTCACTATTTGTATTACAGAGAACAACCTCTACCCTTATGTGATCAAACATCTGAGGGGCTTTGTTTTTGGCAACATAACAAGTCAGAACCCTCAGGAGAATCATACAGAAATCAGTGCACAGGACCAAAGTATAATGTGTCACATTCAGAGTTGGACCCAGAGCTTTGAAATTTGTTAGGATGTAAGCGTCTCTGTCTGTATGTCCATCTCTGTCTCCCTCTTTCTTTTTTAATGCAATTTTATTTTATTTTATTTTATTTTATTTGTATATTTTTTATTGGAGTTCAATTTGCCAACATATACTATAATACACAGTTATTGTCCTGTTAAGTGCCCCCCTCAGTGCCCGTCACCTAGTCACCCCATTCCCCCATCCACCTCCCCTTCCACTACCCTTGATCGTTTCCCAGAGTTAGGAGTCTCTCATGTCTCTCATGCAAACTTGAAGTTTGCACTGGTACTTCCCGCACTATACTTTTATAGTAGGTAAACAGAAACAGTAAATCCCCAGTAGTTAATGTGTCGCTGTATAAAAATAGACAATCCATTTATACCTAGTCATGTGAACCTCTGTTTTCTGGAATTTTTTTTTAGATATAAATGTTAGAATTGGACACATCCATGAAACAAAGGTCACTGTAAGGTCAACAGGATGTTATACTTCTTTTTGTGCACTAAAAGGTATACCTCAGTTCTGAAAAGCTTAATAGACTTTTATAAAGTGAATGCTCCAGTCTCTACTGTCTTAGGAACACTCTTGGGGAGAGAAGAGATCTCACTAGTGAGCAGAAAATCAATTGCTAACTTTCTGGAGCTGCATTAAGTTTTACTTACCAGTAGGACACCATTATCTCTTTTGGAACCCTGCTGGCTTAGCCATTAGCTCCCTTTTCACAAACAGGGTCAGACCTTTGTGGCTTCTGAGTTAGAAGTTTTATGCATTATACATAAATGCCTTTGTTTTTAAAACTGGAACTGCATCTATAAATGTGTTGTTTTATCATAGAGATAGCTGTTATCAAAGAAAGCCTGCCAAGAAGTAGGCTATAATTGACCTTGACCTGATCCGTTTTATGGCTGCATTTACATTATAGTCTCTATAAAATTATTGCAGTAGTTACAAGTATTTGATATAGCTATTTAAGTTTATTTAAGTGAGTCATTTTACTCTCTATCCTAGTTCAGACATATGGATCCTGAAAAACAAGTGGCCTAGAGCTTAGATTTCTATGTTAAATGGGACAATAATCAATAATCCTTTGATTTAAAAAGAAAAAAAATCTTTTACTGTGATATAATTCCTGTAAGGAAGTTTGTTTTTCAAGTATCATTTATTAATTCTAAAATCAATTTTGAAACTACTTAAATATCTTTTAATAATCCCAGTGCACTAATACTAAGAAAATTGTTTCAACAAAGAAGGTTGAACTAGAGATAACTACCACTTACATACTACTTTTAGTTTGGGATAATAGTTGAAAGGAGTAAAATTGTCTGGAATTTGAAATATAGTCTCAGATGGTTCTCAAGATCTATTTCCTGATATGACTTTTTAATTAGAAAACTCACTTTGAAATTTTGATCCCTCAAAACAAAGGCATAATAACTTGAGAACCAAACAAACAGAAAGCAATGAGGTTTAAATGTTGAAGTATACTGAACTGTTGAAAGCTTCCTGAAATGTGGCTTCATTTTATGTGTGTACTTAATTTTATTACACCTGTGATTAAAAACACAACAAGCAAACGACAAAAACTTTTGACAGGAATTTTAATAGTTTGTTTTTAATGAGTCATGTTACATATTCTGACTCCTAAATTAGGTTATATCAGACAGTACTTAGATTATTCTGCTTAAAAACTAAAACAAACATTTTAAGAGGTAAAGAGTACTGGGGGTACCTGGGTGGCTCAGTCGGTTAAGCGTTTGCCTTCAGCTCAGGTCATGGTCTTGGGATCCTAGGATAGAGCCCCCTGTAGGGCTCCCTGCTTGGCAGAGAGTCTGCTTCTCCCCCTCCCTCTGCCTCCCACCTCCACACTTATGCTGTCTCTCTCTCTCAAATAAATAAATAAAATATTTTTAAAAAGAGGCAAAGTTTACTAATAAGTGATGTATTATTAATCATCTAAAACTAAGGAACAATTTTAGTTCTGATAATTCCCAAGACTTGATTAAACCACATAAAGTCCGGTGACCAAGGAACAGCATATCAATTAATCTCAGGTAGCTGTTTTCTTTCTGTAAGACAGTACTTAGAATGCTTCTTTAGAGTTAACAATGTACCTGACAGTCCACAGCAATGAACATATTAATCATCATTTAGCAACATACAAGTGATTATACATGGAGTATGCTCTGGGAAAAATGGGTTATACTTTCATAGTATTGCCATTTTCACAAAGTTAATACCAAGTATCATTTGAAATGATCTCAGAACAAACCAGTGATACAATGGGGCCAACTTGTACCAACTCACAAGAGCTTGACAAATGCTACAAATCACACCCTTCCCCACCACAGAACTGTTGTTAAACATTCATCAGCACACCACTGGATTTTAAACTATATATAATTTTAAAACAGATTCTGCATGATCTAAACTGGAATGAATAGTCACCTTTTAATTGTTCTTATTGCAGATTCTCAGTACTACTAAGTTATAAAAATCAACTAAGCATTTAAAAAATCTTTTTTTATCTTGAAAACCACAATCCACCTGTACTTACACACTTTTGCTATGATATCAAACTGTATTGCCTAGTTAGAGTCCCCATTTATGTATACGTGGTTTGATTATCTAGTGCATGTGGAAATCTTCTTATGCCTCCAAAGAGAGATGCTTTATCTTGCCTATAAAAACAAAATTTCCAGTTAGTTAGTTTTCATTGTGACGCTGCCTTTCTCAGTTTCATATTGAGATAGTATGTGAGCCTCATATTTTAAAAAAAGTGTTTACTTGCCTTCCAAAAGAAAGCAAAATAGTTTACTTCCTCAAAGCAAAATAATTTATTTCCTCAGTGTTTATCCATAAAGTTTACAGTTTCTGTATGTATTATAATTGTCCAAGAGGCAGTTTTCACAATATATTTGTAATTATCCAGAATGATTTGGTATCTGAAGCATTGATATTAATGAGCAAACAATGGTTGTAAGTCACAGAGCTTTGCTTTAGCATTACTTGTTTCACTTTACTGTAGAATTCACTGAATGGCAGGTGTATCATCTCATGGAGTTTCTTATGGCAATTATTAGCAAGAGCTCTTATGACATTATTTCACTTAAAATATTCAAACTTAGATTAATTTAAATAAAATAAGCTCTTCCTTTGAGTTCCAATAGCAGAATTCTTTTCAAGAGATATCTCTCTGCAATACAATTGTTGACTTACTCATATGTCAATTCCTTGATGGTAGAAAACATAGTATGTATTATATGTCACTATAGGAGATTGGGTCTCTGGTATACAGAAGTCACCCATCACCCATCTGAAGGATAAATGAGTGGATTCTAAGGGCAAAGATTGTTGGTATAAATAAGAAATCCATTCATTAATAAAAGGGAATGCCCAGCATGTACTTGAATAGTCAAGGAAGACTCCATTTCATTGGTAGGACTTCCATGAACATTGACTTTATGTATAGAAAGGACAGCAAAGTGACCTGGGCAGGGGAAAAATACATGAACAAGGTTGCTGAGGTGTGTAACTAATGCATTTGAAGTTCAGTAATAGGCCAATTCGTTTGGAGCCAATATTTGTAAAAGTTAATTCTGGAGATTGAGTGGAGAGTTGGAACAACACCAGGTCATGGGGGAGGTTGAAAGTTTATCCTCTTAGTTGTGGGGAACCACTGAGATTTTGCCTATACATTTAATTCAGAAAGATTCCTTTGAAATAGATTGTGAAAGGATGAAATTACAGTTGGAGAAAAGTGAGAAAGTCCGAACTATTCGACTGTTACTGCTATGAAATTCAACATTATTTAAATATGTCCTCATTCTCCCCATCCAAATGTATAAATAATTTTAAGGCAAAATTATTCTCAAAAACTAAATTGTTTTAGACTTTATTTTTTGGAAAAAAAAAGTGATACTTCTAAATTCTTATAGAGATTGCATATAGCAAAGACTCAGATTTATAACCAGCCAATACAAATCTATTGATTGAAACAGTCAAAAATGTGAAGAATAAAAATCATTTTAAACATATATATGCACAAACACACATACACTCTAATAGTTACTAAGACCCCTTCACAAATTAAAGTACGGAGGCAGATTTATGAAAGTAAAAGCAAAAGAAAATGAAAATATGCAGTGATTGTTGAGATATACAAAAAATAATTTCTCAAGCATTTAATTTCTCAGAAGGAATTAGTAATACCTAACATTTGCTTAGCTATACTATATATGGAGTCTAGAACTTGTCATTTGCTGGTATCTTAGTCAACTCAGGCTGCTAGAACAAAATACCATAGTATATGTATACCACATCTTCTTTATCCATTGACAGATACTCTGGTAGTTTCCATATCTTGACTGTTGTGAATAATATTGCACTAAACACAGTAGTAAAGATATATTTCTGATATCCTATTTTCATTTCCTTTGGATATATACTCAGAAGTTGGATTAGTGGATAATATGGTAGTTTTATTCTTAATTTTTTTTGAAGAACTTCCATGCTGTTTTTCATAGTAGGTGAATCAGTTTACATTCTCACCAACAATGCACAATGGTTCTCTTTTTTCCCCACATTCTCACCAACACTTGTTATATCTTGCCTTCCTGATGACAGCCCTTCTTTTTTTTAAAGATTTAATTTATTTATGAGAGAGAGAGAGAGAGAGAGAGAGAGAGAGAGGCACATACACAGGCAGAGGAAGAAGCAGGCTCCATTTCACGCAGGGAGCCTGGCGTGGGACTCAATCCTGGGTCTCCAGGGGGGGATCCACACCCTGGGCTGAAGGCATCGCTAAACTGCTAAGCCACCCAGGCTGCCCGACAGCCCTTCTAACAAGATGATGTGGTATATATATGTACAATAGAATAATATTCAGCCATGTGAAAGAAGAAAATCCTGCCATTTGTGACTACATGGATGGAACTTGAGGGCATTATGCTTAGTAGGATAAACCAAAGAAAGATAAATATTATATAACATAACTTATATGTGGAATCCAAGAAAGCCAAAATTGTAGAAACACACTATAATAGTGGTTACTAGGGAATAAGGAGTGGGGAAATTGGGGAAATGTTAAAGGGTCTAAGCTTACAACTATAAGGTCAATAAGTCCTGGAGACCTAATGCATAGCATAGTGATTCTAGTCAATGATACTGTATTATATTGCTAAGAGACAAGATCTTAAATATTCTCACCACAAAAATGAAATAACTATGCAACATGATTGAAGTGTTAGCTAAAGCTACAGTGGTAATCACATTGAAATACATAAATGTATCAGATTAACACATTGTATACCTTAAACACACAATGATATATGTAAATTATATCTCAATAAAAATAATAAAAATATAAATTTAAAAAATTCAACTGACTGGGTGGCCTAACCAATAGACATTTATTTCTCACAGTTTTGAGAGGCTGGCAAGTCCAAGGCCAAGGTGCTCTCAGTGCTAATTCATGGATAGGATCTGCTAACTTGCTTACAGATGGGCCCCCTTCTCACTGTGTCTTCACATGACAGGGAGAGCTCTGATGTCTCTTCCTTTTCTCATAATCCCATCACAAGGGCCCAGTCCTTATGGCTTCCTCTAAACTTAATTATGTCCCAAAAGCCCCACCTCCAAATACCATCATATTGGGAGTTAGGGATGCCACATATGAATTAGGGGGCAAACATTCAGTCCCTAACAACAGGCATTATCTTACTTAATATTTACAACAATCCAGTGGGAGACACTATTCTTCTCATTTTGTAGATAAGGAAACCAAAACAAAGATGAATAAATCACTTGCCTAAGATTACTGGCTATGTGGTTGGGGGTTTGGGAAACTGCAAGGATTTGAACCTAGATTACTGTGAAGGATCCTTTTAACCTATTCTCTGGGTCAAAGTGAAGAGCATTGGCAGTTTAATGATACTGGGATAGCAATAATGTGTAAGTAGGAGTGTGACTGTATCTGAGTGACAGTAGGAGAGAGCATAAAGAAAAATAGGTATAATAGTAACATATAATTTTCACTACAAAATAGGGGTGTGTTTTTCTAGAGATTTTAATTTTAATCTGAGTCTTTCAAGCATGCACACCAGGTAGTCATTTTGCAAACTCCCACAGCTCTTCTAACAGTAAATCTGGATAGTGAAACACATCTCGCTAAATCTAAATTGGGTTCCATGGGTAGAGTGCTACCACTAATGTATCCCTTTTCTCCCAGGAATCTCTCCTTAAGAATGAAGAAACATCTTGCAATATTGACCAATAAAGAAAGGGTGATTTAAATGAGTAACTTATGCAACACACAGACACACAGAGAATATAAGGAGGAATAAAATGATCTTATTTTATAAAACACTTTAGTTATGTACCAGTGCTCTTACTGTCGAAAGTAAGAACATATTTAATTGACTCAAGTTAAAAAAAAAGAAAGAGGAAAGAAATAACAAAAAAATGAAAGGAGAAAATAGTCAGGGGAAGAAAACTACATTAAGGGAATTCTCTTGACAGCTGGTATTCTTTTTAGCTTTTCTAATTCTCCTTTCTTGACAATATCAGCAACTTTACTCTCGTAAACTTAATGACTTGGGAAATGCAAACTGGTTAGAAAGTGTCAAGGTAGAACGTAAAATTTCCCAAATTTTTGCTTTTTTAATGAGGGTGTGAGTTGACAAATCTAAGTCTATTTTAGCATAATGGGAGGATATGTTATCAATTAGGAACATTTAGCTAATGTTGGAGTAAAATTTTTCAATAATTTACAATCTAAGAAATGCTGAGATGGCTGCAGTGTGCTGACAGGGTAGAATAGGTTTTTAAAAAGATAGCAGGAGGGGAAACACACATATGCACACACATATATTTTCAACTGTCTAATAGAGTGGTGGTGGGCAAACTTTTTCTGCAAAAGGCCAGGAAGTAAATATTTTAGGCTTTGCAAGCCAGATGGTCTCTGTCACAACTACTCATCTCTGCTGTTGTAGCATGAAACCACCCACAGACAATAATACATCATCAAATGAGCATGGCTGTGTTCCAATAAAACTTTATTTACAAGAGTAAGGAAGGAGCTAGATTTTGGCTACAGGCCATAATTTGTTGACTCTTGATCTACTATAATAATATGTATTCGTATATTAGATATAGAGGATAGCTTCAACTAGCAGGTAGTAGAAATGTGTGTATAAGTTTAAACCTCAAATAACTAAATGCATATCAAATCATTCAACCTCTTTCTTTTTAAAATGAACATTTATATATATTATACTTTTTCTGAAGCAAGTATTTTATATTAATGTTTAATTCAAATGAAAGTCATTAAAATGAAGTGGCATCTTCATATTCAAAACCGCTTGAATATAGTTATGCTTGTCTGTGCCTTAAATAGAATCTGTGAACAATTATCATAAAATATCTCCTGAATGATGTCAAATCAACAGGGAAAATAGTTGCAAGATATTTATTTACCACTTCCTGTACATGATTAAGTTGCCAATATTTGTGTACAATAGCAAATTAGATAGCAGGGGGTGGTATTTATATTAAGGAGTCACAATGACATTGATAATTGGTTAGAAACTGTCAAGCTCATGGGAAGCAAGTGCAAAAAGATAGGGGAAATTTTTTTCACATACAAGAAGGAAAATGGCTGCATCTCCCTGTGCCTGACACGTTAAAAAAACTTATAGTAGATTTTTCATAAACATCATAATTGTAATTTTGCAGTGATCTGGGATACCTAATGGTATTGTTCTATGAATTCATCTCTAAGGAGTCATTTGTTCTTTAGGAATTTTAACTGATCCCTTATGTTTCTTTCAACCTCTATCTATAACTGTATCATCTCTATCTGTATCTGAGCTTTTATGCAGCTGTCTATAGGTATTGTTGCATCAATTCTGGAATGCACTGGCGTTAAAAATTTTTTTTGTGAAAACATTGGCCAAGATTGACATCAATTTCCATTTATTTTTCATTGCTCAGATCAAAAGGGTATATGGTGCTTAAATATAAAAGAAAAGAAATTTAAAATTAAGGAGGAAAATAAACTTAATAAATGTGATATTTTCCATTAGTTCTATAATTTATTTTAATAAGGATGCAATACTTAATTTTAATGCAGCTTTGTTCTCAGGGTTTTTATGCATACCAGCATGTGAGTTAATGTTTTTTTTTAATTAATTTTTATTGGTGTTCAATTTACCAACATACAGAAAAACACCCAGTGCTCATCCCGTCAAGTGTCCACCTCAGTGCCCGTCACCCATTCCCCTCCAACACCCGCCCTCCTCCCCTTCCACCACCCCTAGTTCGTTTCCCCGAGTTAGGAGTCTTTATGTTCTGTCTCCCTTCCTGATATTTCCCAACATTTCTTTTCCCTTCCTTTATATTCCCTTTCACTATTATTCATATTCCCCAAATGAATGAGAACATACACTGTTTGTCCTTCTCCGATTGACTTATTTCACTCAGCATAATACCCTCCAGTTCCATCCACGTTGAAGCAAATGGTGGGTATTTGTCGTTTCTAATTGCTGAGTAATATTCCATTGTATACATAAACCACATCTTTATCCATTCATCTTTCGATGGACACCGAGGCTCCTTCCACAGTTTGGCTATTGTGGCCATTGCTGATAGAAACATCGGGGTGCAGGTGTCCCGACGTTTCATTGCATCTGAATCTTTGGGGTAAATCCCCAACAGTGCAATTGCTGGGTCGTAGGGCAGGTCTATTTTTAACTCTTTGAGGAACCTCCACACAGTTTTCCAGAGTGGCTGCACCAGTTCACATTCCCACCAACAGTGTAAGAGGGTTCCCTTTTCTCCGCATCCTCTCCAACATTTGTTGTTTCCTGCCTTGCTAATTTTCCCCATTCTCACTGGTGTGAGGTGGTATCTCATTGTGGTTTTGAGTTAATGTTTGTTAAAGGAATAGAAACGGGTGCTTGAGTGGCTCAGTCCATTGGGCGTTGGACTCTTCATTTCAACTAGGGTCATGATTTCAATCAAGGTTCTGGGATCGGTTGGTGTTGGGCTCCTTGCTCAGCATAGAGTCCGTTTGTACCTCTCCTTCCCACTCCACTCCTACCATCTCCTCCCTCCGCCTCTCATGCCTTCTCTCTCTCTCTCTCTCTCTCTCTCTCTCTAAAATAAATAAATAAAATCTTTAAAAAATAACAAGGGAAGCACTTGTCAGGAAAAAGTTATGCAGTTGGTCAAAGTCAAGGAGACAAAATAAGAAATATCAAGTAGTTAAATATAACTTGGGGGAGTTTTGAAACCAAGATAACAAATTGATTTCAAGTTTAAAATCCCTCATCTCTAAGATGGTAAAGCTATCATTGTAAATAAAGCAGCATTATATTTACTATCCTAAGTATTACATTTTAGGGTATATATATAATTTACTTCACTTAAGTTGCCTGTCTTGAAAAAAAAAAGTTGCCTTTCTTATCCAATTATTTCTGCCTAGGTTTTAGATTAATTCTCCAGAGTTGATTCTCTCTCTTTTTAAGAGCTATTTATGTTTTTTAAAATTTTTCTTTCTTTTTTTAAAAATTTATTTATTCATGAGAGACACAGAGAAAGAGAGAGAGACGCAGAGACACAGGCAGAGGGAGAAGCAGGCTCCATGCAGGGAGACCGACACAGGACTCGATCCTGGGCCTCCAGGATCATGCCCTGGGCTGAAGGTGGCACCAAACCACTAAGCCACTGGGGCTGGCCTAATTTTTTTTCTGTATGTTTTTTTCCCCATGTTTTTTATTTAAATTCCAGTAAATATACAGTGTAGTATTAGTTTTAGGTGTAGAATTTCCAGGACTGATTCTCCCTCAGGTCTTAGGCATTTAAGTTGTTGATGTGGAAAATGTGCCCACTCCAGTGAGGTCAGCTATTACACATGTGCAAAATATATTGCAACAAGATATTGGGAAAAATGTCTCTTTGGAAGGGCAATCCCTTGAAGCTAATGCCAGGGAGTATGCCTGTCTTTCATTTAATTATTTAGAGACAGTCAGGGATTGGGGTGGGGAGGGGGAGATTTTTGCAACTTACTAGTCAATTCCCAAAATTCTCCCAGCAATGTGAAACATTACAAACTTCATTTTCATGGACAGTCTAGCTTTCTTAGCATTTTGTTTGAAGATACCTCAAGGTAGGGATTGCCTTCTCTGGGTTGATAAGGACAGGAATTATTATTGTCTGTTTCATTCTCAGCTATTGTCATAACCTCCTACAACAGTACCGGGCCCAGAGTAGATGCTCAATAAATATTTTTCAATGGAAGAATTAACCTTTCTATTGTTGGTAAAAACTTAGGACAAAGCCATGGTAGGCACTAAACAAGTGCCTATTAAAGTAAGTGGAAGGAGCAATTTTAAATCAAGAGCTACTGTGTCACTCCCTACAATCCCTACAATTGGTCGGTGGAGTGTGTCCCTTTAAGAGTTTTTACAGCTTTGTTTCTTCCCCCACTTCTCATTCTTCATAATGAGAAGTTCAGTGTGATATAAATGCTGTAAGAATGGTTAACACTTATACTGTCTTTATAGCTATTACTTTATTTAATATTAATTAATTAATTAATTTGAGAGAAAGTGTGTACGAGGGGAGCAGGAGCAGAGGGAGGAGAAAGAGAATCCCAGACTCTCCACTGAGTGCAGAGCCCAATGAGGGGTTCGATCCCAGGACCCCAAGATCATAACCTGAGCCGAAAATAAAGAAACAGAGGCTCAATGGACTGAAACACCCAGGCACCCCAGCTATGACTTTAAAGGGAGGATATAATATAACTTTCACTTCACATGCCTACCTTCAGAGATTACTCAGTGGTATCTGTAATTTTTTTAAAGCAACTCAAGCAATTCTGTTGTATAATTATGATTGAGAAGGTCTAGTGGTCTTCAAATTGTTTTCCTCAAGAAAACTCCAAAGGAATTTGGAAAAACGATGTCATCTCTCCTGCACTTGAATATAAAACATTTCATCTTATATTTAAACAGTTGCAAAGTATATAAGTTCCTTTGTATGACACATGCTTTGAATACTTACTTTATGAAACTTTGAAGCTGGATATTTAACTCGTTTGTTTTCTGGAGAAGTTACAAAAATAAGGTAATCTGAAATAAAGACAAAACTTTTCCCAAAGTTTGTTCCTCAGATGAAATAAAGATCTGTCCCTTTTAATTTTTCTTTAAGAGGTACTCTCAATGGACTCTCCCTAAGGACCAGTTCATTCCCTAATAATTTTTTTGTTTGATGCCCCAGAGGATTTTACCCCCTGGATCAATATGTTTTAATAAGATTTGCCTTATTAAGGTGTGACTTTAAAAAAAACCTACAGTTTTATCAAGGTATAACTAATATATAACATTTTATTGAGATATAATTGACATGTAATATTGTGTATGTTTAAGGTATACAATATGATGATTTGATATATATTGTGAATGCTTACCCCGATAAGTTAATACACTCATCACCTCACATAATTGATTTTATATGTGAGTAGTGACCACATTTAAGATTAATTCTCTCTTAGCAACTTTCGAGTATATAAATACTGTATTGTTAACTATAATCACCATGCTGTACATTAGATCCCCAGGACTTATTCATCTTATAACTGGATGTTTGTGCCCTGTGATCAGTATTTTCCCACTTTCCCCATACCCTAGACCCTGGCAACCACCTCTCTGTTTCTATTAGTTTAGCTTTTTTTTTTTTTTTTAGATTCTACATAAAAGTCCTGTAATACAGTATTTGTCTTTCTCTGTTTGACTTATTTCACTTATAATAATGCCTTCAGGGTCCATCCATGTTGCCACAAATAATAGAATTTCCCTCTTTCTCGTGGGTAACATCCCATTGTACATATATACTGTATTTTCTTTATCCATTCATCCATGTATGGACACTGAGGTTGATTCTGTGATTTGGCTATTATGAATAATGCTTCAGTGAACATAGCAGTGTATATATCTTTTTGAGATTGTGATTTCATTTCATATATATTAAATAGATATCAATTTGTATATGAATATAAATATGTCTTTGTGTGTATATATATATATATATATATATATCTTCATCCAGAAATGGGATTACTAGGTCATTTGCTATTTCTATTTTTAACTTTTTGAAGAATCTCCATACTGGTTTACATAGTGGCTATATCAACTTACATTCCCAACAGTGTACAAAGGGTTCCTTTTTTTCCACGTCCTTACCAACACTTATCTATCTCTTTGATGATCCCATTCTAACACATGTGCAGTGATAACTCATTGTGGTTTTGATTTGCATTTCCCTGATGATTAGTGATTTTCAGCATCTTTTCATATTCCTATTGGCAATTTTTATGTCTTCTTTGAAAAATGTGTATTCAGGTCCCCTGCCCATTTTTAATCAGGTTAGTTGGTTTTATGTTTTATCTTGCTATTATGTTGTATGAGTACCTTATATACTTTGAATATTAAACCCTTATATGTTATGTGGTTTCAAAATATTTTCTCTCATTCTGTAGATTGCCTCTTTGTTTTGTTGTTTCTTTTACTGTGAAGAAGCTTTTAAGTTTGATGTAGTCCCACTAGTATTTTTGCTTTTGCTTTTGGTGTCATATCCAAAAAATTATTGCCAAGAGAAATGTCAAGGAGCTTTTTCCCTATGATTTCAGGTCTTACATTTAAGTCTTTAATCCATTGCCAGTTAACTTTTGTGAGCAATCTGTAAGATAGGGGTTTGATTTCTTTCTTTTGCATGTGAACATCCAGTTCTCTCATCACAATTTATTGAAAAAGTGATTTTTTCCCCCATTGAGTATTCTTGACACTCTTGTCAAATATTAGTTGACTGTATATGCATGAGTTTATTGCTGGAACTTTTCTTTTTAATTCAGAGAAGGATGATTAGGAAGGAGGGGAGGATGATCACAGGCACATGATCAGATCAATTTTAGATATATCTGAGAGCTGAAAATCTTAAAAATGAATTTCATTCAATATATCCATGTCTTTTTGCTCCCTGAAAAATCTTGATGTTTCTGTAGTTCTACCCCAGTTGGAAGGTGGCTGAATTCAACTTGGAGCTAGTAATATGGGGTACAGACTAGGGGATAGGTTTGAGAATTGGCCAGTCCCTGGCTGACCCTCAAAATTGGTCAACAAATAGACTTGTTGGTCTTAGATGAGGTGAGTATTTTTGAATGAGGGACATGTGTGCATCACATACCAAAGCAATGTAGGAGACTTTTAAAGCTAAACATATAAGTAGCAATCATATATATGAATACCTTCATACAAGCAAAAGGGCCAGAATGGGCGAGAAGCCAGAAAAGTAGCCATGAATCAATAGGAAAAAATTCTGAAGGATAGGAGAAGATGAGAGAATCAAGTAGCAAAATTGTTCAGTAACAACAAAACCACTGGGGTATGAACGATTATGATAAACGTGACCAGAAAATCAAGATGCCATCATGAAGTAGGTGACAATATGTAAGGCTCCCCTCTCTCTCACTCAAAAATATTTCATGTTTTGCCTTGAAAGCAAGAGTAACTTGTCATGCATCATAGACACCTGTAAGGCAAAAAAGCAGACAATTGGTACTTGCATCTTTTTGGTGTGGAAGTGGAAGCCAGGAAAGGGAGATTCTGACATCTGAAGTACAAATGAATGCACAGAAAAGTTACTTCTGTTCAGTGAAAAACTATAGAATCCAAATATAGATGACATTTGCCAACAATATTGACCACAAACAATGAATTTTCTTTACAGATTTCTTGTGTCTGAAAACTACTTTAATAAAATTCTTTACAGACTTTTCCCTTTCAGTTAATTTTCTTGATTCTTGTTTTAACCCAAACAGAATCCCAACGGTTATGTCTTCAATGACTAAAAGCATCTCTTAAGCCTGAAATACTACTTGAAGTTTTGAAAGAGAACAATTTTTTCAGACTCAAATTATAATATACACTTCAATGACTTTTTCAAAAGGAAAAGAAACAGAGTATTAATTTATAATTATATGAAAGTGTTGAAGCAAAGGAACTTTTTACCTTTAAAGGCTTTACTTTTGAGCATCAAAATAAATGTAAAAGTACTGTGGTCTTTAGGGGAGCATATTTTGAATTGCTCCTATCCCAGAAATTTGGATAAAGGTTAATGCAAATAAAATATAACAAAATACTAATTTAATTAAGTAGTTATCCAAAGTATTATCACAGATGTGTGAGTTCACACTTGAGGCCTTACATTTTCATAATGTATGGCATTTGTCTTTTTAATTAAGAAAAAAAACACTTTTCAGTGCATTGCCTGTGGGGTTCTTTAATTTTTTATTTAAAAGTATTTTCATTTATCCCTTTAATTTAATTAAAAATGTGAAAATTATGAGAGGAAAAAAAGCTAAAGAAAATCCTTAGTCATCACTCTTTCCTTCTCAAATTATTCACATCACTGATGAATGCCTGTCTAGAACAAAACACTAATGTTACTCACTGAGTGATAACAAGCCTTTGCAAAATTATAGATCAGACATGAAATGAAATGTATTTATCCACTTTAAAGGCAGTGGAACATTAAAAATTGGAGTTAACTTACTTTGAGGAAATTAATAGAAAACAAACAACTGAGGTATTTCTTTCCTTTTTGACAATTTTTTTAAATTGTGAAAATAAAATGTTTTATGTAGAGGCCCACATCTACCCCTCAAAGGAGAAGAAAATGTTTTCTTGTAACCCTGGAGTTTAAATACCTTGCAACATCTTTTATTCTAACTTGAATTTCATTAAGATGTCTTGTTGTACTTTTTTGAAGTGGTTCAACATCTTGTTTTAAGTTCTAGCTTTAAGCAATGAAAGAATAAATGGTATGGAAATTAGAATCATTTCCCAAGTCAGGGCAAATTTACTGGGGGTAAGAACATAGGGAAATGGAGGTGCTAGTGGTCATGGGTAACTGCTAGTCAGCTTACATGGATTCCTCTCACTTGGGTGGCCTATAACTGGATATGGACTAAGACTCTGGTTAAAGGAAAGTTGTTTACTTGGAAGTATTCCTCCATGAATTTGCCAAAGTCACAGGGTAGAAAAATAGATAAATTGATCATTTATTTTGAAATGCGTTGAACCACTATTAAGTGCTACAAACTATGCTAGATACAGAAGATACAGTAGGAACAATAACCAACGACATACAGTCATGACCGGCAGAGATTGGAAAGAGGGTTATCTCTTATGCAAGTCCCCAATGTTTCCAAAGCTTTAATTCCAAGCATTTTTATTGACCTTTAATTGACCTCTTCCAATTAACAAAAGGAATGGGAAAACATTTATGTAATGCATATTTTTATCCTTATTTACATAGGGTAAAATATTTTTCTAATAACACTTGAAATTGCAGTAGAAAACTGTTTTATGGAGGAATCTTGAGCCCAAACCATTCCATTAAAATAAAATTTTATTATGCAATTTATGCCAGCTTTTATCTGCCTCTGTTCTAAAAAGTTCAGTCATACACCATAAATATTTTATTGCAATAAGTTAGGTAACACATTTGAATAATTAATTCAACATCCTGAAGTATGGATCACTGCCAAATTGATGTAAGAATGTGTACAAAAGGAGTTGTACTCCTTGGGTACTCAGATTACGCACACACACACACACACACACACACACAGAGTATTCAAATAGATCTTTGGAAAAAAAAAAAACAAATAGATCTTTGGACCACATCAAATAACACTGAAGTGAATAATAGGTGGTGATTATGTGATGGTGAAATTATAAAAACCCATACTTTAAATATTTTATTAGGATAATTAGTTGTAAAAATTTGTCTTTCCCTAATCATCATGATCTAGATTAGAGGTCAGAAAACTTTTTATGTAAAGGGCTAGATAGTAAATGCTTTTGGCTTTGTGGGCCATGTGGTCTCTGTCACAACTACTCAACTTCAACCCAGTGTAGTGTGAAATCATTTACAGATAATAAGTAAATGAATGAGAATGGCTGTGTTCTAATAAGACACAGTAGGACAGATTTGGCCCATAGAGCATATAATTTGTCCACTCCTGATGTAGGCAACAAAAAAGTTCAGAAGAAGAAGATGTGTTCTTAACATAGGGAAATGAAAAAGATTTTCATTGAGGGGTAGCATTTGTGGCATGCTTGAAAGCTGGGAGAATTTTGGTGAGCTGAGACTGTGATTTCTGGTAGAAAGAATGTGCAGATCTTAAGCAGAATTGTTTTGAACACCAAGCATACTTTCATGGCATAAATGGAGATTCTGTGTAGAACAATAACTTTAGATGAGATATGAGTACAGGTTTGCTCATTTTCAAGAGTTTTCAGTGCCAGGATGAGTAAGGTATTTGAACCTAATTTGATAAGCAATGGTAGACCATTAAGTACTTCATATCACTGATGGATTTTATAGAAACCACATCTGAAGATAGTCAATCTAAGAATGGCATATGAAATACACGAGAGCAGTGAAGGACAGTGAACAAAGAAATAGGTTAGAAGATTATTATAAATATCCCAGAAGGGAGATAATGAGGGCCCCACTTAGTGGGGCAAGACAATGTGGAAGTAAGGAGTTGTTAAAGTGAATTGCATCACATATTAATGACTAACAATTGGGAACCTAAATAGCTCTCAAGCTTTTGTCCCACCCTATGGAGCAGTCCCTTTAATTGGGTCTGCCTTGTTCCTGCCTCTAGCAAAATCCTCAGTAAAATATCTGTCTTTTATGAATCCTGTCTTCTTGCTAAATCCCCAAATCCTGCCTATATTCCTGAGGCCTAATGCTATAGGCTTTGCTCTCCTGTAATAGTTGCCTCTATGTATTTTCAAGGAGTAGAGTCAGCTCCCCTGACATTAGTTCACAGCTTCTCACTTGGAGCCTATTGCATCTTGGACCTTGTATCTCTTGGCCTCAAATCTCACTAGAAGTAGTATTGTAATGATCCTTCATATTGATTCAAAACAGTCTGTCTGTGGTTGGGCACATTCCCCTTTCAGCCATTATGTCCCACAACATCAAATATCATGTTCCATCTGCTTATTCTGGCCTTCTGTAAGCAACTACCCTTACCACGGACCTGAATCCTGAGATATGCCATTCATTAGCTTGTTTTTAAAATTGTGGAGTAAGAATTACAGATAATTAGGTATTCACACACAGAGAGATATATATAATATATATACACATATGTATATATAAATATACATATATACACATATACATATATATACACACACACTAATACAAGTGTAATTTGTCTGTAAAAGACTATACATAATTAGAAATTATATTCAGCATAGTTTACAGCTTATCCTGCTTAGTCACCAACCCATCAAAACAGTTGCCAGACATATAACTGCTTTCCTACCAGCTAGAAATATCATCCCTTCTTGTGATAAATAAATATCTATAAAAGTACTAGAGATAAGAGCTTAAACTATGAAAAGTCTTGAAGAAAAAAAATAGAAGATGATCTGTGTGATATTAGGGGAGGCCAAAATTTCTTGAATATGACAGCAGAAGCATGAAAAATGTAATAAAATATTAATAAACTAAATCTAATCAAAATTGAACATTGTTGTTAAAAAGATATCATTAAAAGGGATACCTGGTGGCTCAGTTGGTTAAGCGTCCAACTCTTGGTTTTGACTCAAGTCATGATCTCAGGGACATGGGATGGAGCTCCTAGTCAGGCTCTGCACTCAGCACAGAGTCTGCTTGAGATTCTCTCTCTCCCTCTGCCACTACCCCTCCCCCTGCTCATGCACCCCCTAAAATAAATAAATAAATGAATGAATGAATGAATGAATGAATGAATAAATGAATAAATGAATAAATAAATATTTTTAAAAGATATCATTATGACAATGAAAAACTAAGCCACAGACTTGAAAAAAGTATGTGCAAATTATGTATCAAATAAAGGACTTTTATCCAGCACACAAAAAGTATATACAGCTCAATAATAATAAGAAAATCCCATTTAAAAAATAGGCAAAATGTTAGAATAGACACTTCACCAAAGAAGATATACAAATAACCAATAAACACATGAAAAAGTTTTCAACATCATTAGTCACTAAGGAAATGCACATCGTACCTGCTACAATGGCTAAAATCCAAAAGGATGACAATTCTAAATATTGGCAAAGAAGTAGAGAAACTGAAACCCTTACACATTACCAGTGCCAATGTAAATTGGTATAGCCACTATGGAAAATACCTTTATAGTTTTTTTTAAAAAATGAAACATATAAAACCCAGCAACTCACACCTAGATACCTACTCAAGAGAAATAAAAACATATCTATACAAACACTTGTACTAAAATATTCAGGCTAAAACCATTTAGAGCAACCCCAAACTGGAAACTCTCCAAATGTCCATCAACAAGTGAATGGATAAGAACAACTGCTGTCCTGAGGGATAGAGCAGCAAGAACACAGCAGCAGAGCACACATAACACACACCAAAGACACTCCCTGAAGCGCCAGGCCCTGGGCACTACATGACCTCTTCTTCATATGGCCGTTACTTTCAGGAGCAGGAGATATAGCTGGTTTTTCTAACACAGAGAAGAGAATAAAGACTTGGACAAAATGCCGAGATGGAGAAATGTATCTTAAATGAAAGAACAGGATAAGGCCATGGTCAGAGATCTAAGTGAAACAGATGTTAAGTAACATATCTTATGGAGAATTTAAAGCAGTACTCAGGGAAGTTTAGAAATGAATGGAAGACATCAGTGAGACCCTTACCACCCAGAGAAAAGAGTTAAAAAAGAATCAGAGATAAAGAATATAATAAACTAGATTATTAACACACTTGATGCAATGAACAGCAGATGGATAAAATATGGTGTGTATCTTATTACATATATATGTGATATATATATATGATATATATATATATAATGAATTACTGCTCCATTAAAAAAGGATATACTGCTAATACAATAAAATAGATGAATCCCCAAGGCATTATGCTGAGTGAAAGAATCTATTTACAAGGAAGATCTATTGTATAATTTCATTTCGATGACATTTCCAGGAAAGTAAAAACTAGAGAGACAGAGACTAGATCAGTGGGTGCCCTGGGCCAGGGCTAGGAGGCAAAGATTGGCTACACATGGGCAAGAAGTAGGTTTTGGGTTCTAAGACTGGGCTGTAGTGATGGGTGATGGATGGCTGCACAAATGTGTAAATTTACTAAAACTCATTGACACATTAAATGGGTGAATTTCATTGCATATAATTTATACCTCAGAAAAGCTTTTTCAAAAACTATAGAATATTGTCATAGGAGGATATGTTTAATTTAGAAGGTGACTTTTTAAAAAAATAAACTATTGATAAAATTTTATCACAAGGGTTTTTTTGAACATCTAAGATAGAAAATAGGCACATAAAAGAATTAGTACATATAAGTAAAGCATCTTTTTTTGCAGGCACGCATATTGCAAAATGGTATGGTTCTGTTTATGACCAACAAAATGGAACTTTTTATAGTGAAACTATATTCCTATTCAGTTTTGAAGGAAAAAACAGCTCTGTGAAATAAAATATTGCTTAGGGAGTTCTTTCATACTGCTTGTCACCAGCATTCTCACTAGCTTATAAGTTATAATTGCTCTGTGATAAAGGCATGTGCTTTTCCTCCTCTCTTATAAAAATTTTAATGAGAACCTGACATGAACTCTCACTGAACCGATTTTCATTCCAAAATCTTATGATTTTAATCTTACAATCCTCCCGGGACCCGGCACTGTGGTCTGTGACAGCATGAGTACTTCATAATTATTCCTCCTGTTTGTAGAGCACACCAGGAGCATCCATCACTCCTTCTCTCCCCTGCTACCGCCAGGGAGCCACAGCCTCTAGCAAGGTCAGTTACTGCCATTCGACTTGACACTTCTGAGCCAGCTGAAGCATGCACTGATGGTGGAGACCAGCCATGATGGGCATTGACTGTCTTTCTTTGGTTTCTCTTTTTTCTAGTTAGTCTGGCCTCCAAACTCTTCTTTAACGATGTGATAGATGGACTTGAATCATCTCACAGGAGGTTCCCCAGAACAGAGAAAATGAATAGTTTCTCTACAGCCATGTGTGTATGTGTCTGTTGGTATTTGGACAACATTTAATTGAACAGCCCCCTGATAAATTAAAGGTCTTCCCCTTGAGTATAAAGAGAAGGTGGTTTTGGAGCTTGGCATTTATTTTATTTTATTTATTTATGATAGCACACACAGAGAGAGAGAGGCAGAGACACAGGCAGAGGGAGAAGCAGGCTCCATGCACCGGAAGCCCGACATGGGATTCGATCCTGGATCCCCAGGATTGCGCCCTGGGCCAAAGGCAGGCGCTAAACCGCTGCGCCACCTAGGGATCCGGAGCTTGGCATTTAATATTAAAGTTTGGCATCTCCGTCCACTGTAGATGACCTGCATGAAATAAAATATTCAGCCATGTGAGTTATGGTAGTGTTTTGGAAATGGGCTTCATTTTGGTAATGTTAAGAACTTGAACTCCAGCTTTGGCCTGTGCTTAGAAAACTCTATATTTTAGAAGCAACTCAAATAAACATTCATTTTTTACATTATTTCTTGACAAATACATATATTCACAAAAAAACTACTAAAGGAATGGCACATGCTTTATGAAAAGAAACACGTTATCATTATCAGATATCCCATGATAATGATGTCATTATCAGCAAAGAGGGAAAAGCAAATATACAATATTGGATGATGATTCAGGAAAAAGAAGAGAAACTTTGATGTTAAATATTGGTAAAATCCAGAAAAAGAAATACCTTTGGAAAGTGATATGATATTTTAAATTTCTCATTTCTCAATTTGTACACTACTTATTTAAGTACTTGTGAAAATACTGACAGAAGCAAACCCAATTAGGGACAACCAAGTCCAGTATCTGTAGGTTTCAAATAGGCCAAAGTTTGGGAGATTTGTTTGTTTTGTTTTGGCTTTTTGTTCGTGGGCTTCCTTGGGGCTTTAAAAATGGATGTACCTGAGAATAACTTAATTACCCATTCTGGATGAAATTTTGACTGAATTTAATGAAAGACTTTATTTAAATATTAGAGTTAATTACAAACATGGCCCCAAAAGTGTTTGACACATCTACCATCAAGATGTGGAGTTTGAAAAAAAAAAAAAAAGATGTGGAGTTTGAGCAGGCTTGTGGTTGCTCCATTCAACAGAATAAGGCTGAAGTAGTGCTGTATAACTTCTAAGGCTAGATTTGAAAAGCCCATTTCATTTCTGTCCAGTTCTCATGAGTTGCTTACCCTGGGAGAAATCAGTCAGTATGCATAAAACTACCCTGAGAACACCATGTCAGGGAGGCCACATGTAAGCATTCAGCTGGCAGCACCAGCCAACAGCCAGCATCAACTGCCAGCCCTATGAGTGGGTCATCTTTGCTATCCAGGCCAGTCTAGCCTTCAAATAACTGCAGCCCTACCTGATGTTTGACTACAATCCCATGAGAAGTACCAAGTGAGTACTACCCAGCCAGTTCCTTCCCACTTCCTTGTTCAACGAAATTTGGCTAATTTCTTTAATATATTTTTAATAGGGACACTGCTATCACTCTGTAATGTTCATATTAGTTATATATTTGTTTCAAATATTCAATTCTTCATGCCTCTGTTCAAATAATGATTGAATTTCTATTATGAATACTTATTCAATATATATACCTTGATATTTAAAAATGTCAAAGCGACAGTCTTTGCCCTAGATAAACTTATTGTTAGTGGAGCAGATGCAGGGTCATCAAGTATCAAAATTGTGGAGTACATTGTTCACATGATACTCTATGTAAATGGTCCCCCCACGAGTTGCACAGTGTGGTATCACTGAGAAGATAAGACATAAGTAATTTTTTAACAGTAAGCATTATTTTACTGGTAGCATCTCAAGGATTGCCACATAAGAGTGGCAAGAAATACTGCTAAGTTTTATACATTCTCAACCTTCATTATGCTGCTTTGTTGTTGACAAAAGTGAAAAAATCTAGTTAGAATGTAAAAGTAACCAGAAAATTATTTTTTAATTTTGAAAATCAAAATTTTATATTACACTGTATGCAATAATTTCTAAAGGTATATGATGTTCTTCTAACTCTTTTAGACACTTCAGTATATCTCATGAGAACATGCCAAGTTGATGAACTATAAAGTAATGGTTCCAGCCTTGGCTATACATTGAAATCACCTGGGCAGTTTTAACAAGCAGTTTTTGGCTGGGTCCCATCTCTAGGGAGTATGATTTAATGGGTGTGGGTTACAGCTTGGGCATTGGGATTCTAATCGTTGCCATTGTATTCTTACGATCAGCCACAACTGAGAACCACTGATAAAGTTTCTTCTTTTAATTCCATAGCTCTTATTCTCGACCACTAACTAGAATCATCATCTGTGGAGCTTCTGAAACTATTGATAACTTGATTTCATTTCCATGATTCTGGTTATTTGCTCTAGTGTGGGAACTGCTTTTTGGTACTTTTGAAAATGCTCCCTGGGTGCATATGATTTAACATAATGCTCCTCTCTATACATATGTTTCTCAGCCACAGTTACCACAATGTTACTGTAGGACACAGATAATACTGCCAGATTCAGCAAAGAAAAATGTCTGGATATTATGCCTGGATAAATGTAGATTTCAGGTGAATGAGAAATACTTCTTTAGAGAAGTATGTCTAATGCAGTATTTGTGAATACTTCAATTAAAATTTTTTTTCATCTAGAATTCAAATTTATTGGGCATCTGTATTTTATCTGGCATCCCGAGACATGGTAGATCTTAAGCAAGAGACAGAACCAGATCCAAACAATGCATTGGATCAAGCATCACCGTATTGAGTTCCATTCACTTTCAAGATACTCTCATTATCCCCTAACTACGGAGACTAATCATTCTGTCCCATAATGCTAGTTTGAGTGGGGTTCATCTGTAGCCTATTAATTACTGAGTAAAAGCAGTGAACAGATGTAGGAGAGAGGAAGGAACTAAAGCCTCCTCCCTCCCCCATGAGTGTTCAGTCTGTTGGCAACAGAAAATGACTAAGGTGAGATGATGAAACTGACTTAAAAGCAAATGAACAAACCAAACCTTGTGGGTTTCTGTTGCTATTACTTAGACAGTTTTTCAAACATTTTCATGTAACTATACAAGTGGGAAAAGATTAGTGCTGGAGTTCAGGTCACTGGAAGAACTTCATAGCCTTCGCAGCCAGCGCTAAAGTTAGACATTCCCTTTTCCCATTTGTAATGACAGCAGTTCCCTCAGAGTCACACAGTGCTTGCTGGCAAATATAATCTCAAGTTTGGCAAGGGCTTACATTTTCCAAGCTCACTTTCTCATTTGTTCTTTTCAACCATGCTGTGAGGTATGCAGGGAAGTCATTGTGACATCCATTCTATAAATAAGGAGGCTACGATTCAGATTGCCTTGTCCCAGGGCAGTATTACTCCAAATGTGGTCCTCAGACCAGCAGCCTCAGCAGTACCTGAGAACTTGTTAGAGATGGAAATTCTCACCTCTCACTCCAGACTTACGGACTCAAACTCTGGGGTGGGCTGAGCAATTTGTGTTTAACAAGCTCTCCAGGGGCTCCTGAATGGTTCAGTTGGTTAAGCGTCCGCTGCCGTTGGCCCAGGTCAACGGCAGGTCAACCCTGATCTCAGGGTCCTGGGATGAAGCCCCAAGTCAGGTTTTCTGCTCAGTGGGGAGTCTGCTTCTTCCTCTCCTTGTGCTCCTCCCCCTCGCTCATACACATGCTCTCAAGTAAATAAATAAAATCTTTAAAAAAAAAAAAAACAAAAAACAAGCCCTCCAGGTGACTCCTACACATTCTAACTTGAGAACTCCTGCCCTAGAATATGTGCTTGATAAGTGGGCTAGTAAGAAAAAGAGAAGGGACGCCTGAGTGGCTCAGTTGGTTAAGCCTCTGCCTTTGGCTCAGGTCATGATCCCAGAGTCCTAAGACCTCATCAGGCTCCTGGCTCAGTGGGGAGTCTGCTTCTACCTCTCCCTCTCCCTTTGCACCCCGCCCCCACATGCGCTTTCTCTCTCTCTCTCTCTCTCTCTCTCTCTCTCTCTCTCTCTCTCTCGTTCACCTTCTCATATAAATAAAATCTTTAAAGAAAGAAAAAGAAAAGAATTTCAATCCAGGTCTTCTAAGGACACTTGTAGTAGGATTTGCATTACTTTACATGGTTTCCAGATACAAAACTAACTTTAAAATTAAAAAAAGAAATATATGAATTTAAGGAGAGTTGGATCCAAAGCTAAAAGTTTAAAAGCACATATTTTTATTTGTATGTTTATTTAGGTAGTTATTTCCAAATGCATTAATTTATAGAAAGATCCTACTTAGCTTTTCATATACAATGATTCAAATTCAAATTTCATCTGAATAAAAGATCCTTCCAGAACTGATCTCTACCTGTGCTACCTGCCCTGTCTAGGATCCTAACTTAAACATTGCTGTGTTATAATGCTTACTTGTTACGTTTCTGGTTTCTCCTTCCCTACTGGGTTGTAAAATCTGTGAGGTCGGGGATGCTATCATACTCCCTGGGCACATCATAAGCGTGCAATAGATATTTCAAAATGAACTAATAAAGATAGAAAACCTCTGGCACAGTCAGGTATACTCATGATTATTATTGTTGTTAACATCATTATTATATCTGAGTAGAGAAATTACAGGCAATCTGCTTTTGATTGTTTCTAAATTATGAAACTTTTATTAAAAATGTGTGTTATTTTTGTGGTCAGATAAAAGTCTTTTATAAAGGAAAACTGCTGTACTTGATTTAAAAAAATGCCTAACCCTAAGAAATTTTTTGGAGTAGACAATTTTGACAATAACATTTTATCATTCCTGATAAGGAGATTACTTATCAGCTGTCTCAAAGATTTGCATTTTCATAAGGATAACTCTAAGAAGAAATGTCCCAAGGAACCATATATTACCTGGAAAGTACCTTTGAGTTTAGCTAGTTTAATCCTCTCATTGTTCATGCAAAGAAGCTAAATTGGCAAGAGATGAAATCTGTATGCATACAATAAAATACTTGGATAGCTTGGACTAGAACTCTAATGTCTATCTTCTCAGTCTTTCATATGCAAAAAATAATTCTGAGATCAGTGTCCTAGGAAGAGTATTTGAAATCTCATCATAGGGACTGTCAACTGGTCAGTTCTGCAGTCTTTATTTTGATTTATCCATTAACGTTTAATGTTATTAGTTTTTATAAATTTCAGCTTTTTGTATTGAATAACTATTGAAAACATGGAATTTTGTGTTTATGACAGAAGTATTTTCTTTTAGAAAGTGTTGATTTGTTTTTCCTTCAGAGCAGGAAGAGGGAATGACATGTGAACTGAAGGAAAAATCCAAGCTAATCTCTTAACTGAGTATATTAATATTTCTATTAATGTTGTTTGGGTGAGATATTTCTATAATTCTCAAATATTAATTCTCCTTTCTTTATTCTACCAACAAAGGTATAACACCGATTACAGTATGTTTTAGGGGAACAATCCTTGTAGGCATAAGAGCCATAGTTCTTTCACTTCTTTACTCTGCTATCTTGGCTCATCACACTGACCTTTAATTCATTTTATCTTGTCTGGTCTGCTTTGCAGATAGTATGAAATCACTATATGGTGTCTATTGAGCTAAAGTCAATTAATCACAGGGTGACTTTTAAAATCAAGATTAATAATAGGCTATTTCATAGCCAGAATCCTTGATTAAGATGGGCACATTTGTGGTTCCCCTCATGTCCAGAAGTAATTTAACCAAGTTCCAATATCTCAGACATTTTCTCATGTAATTTGCCTAACATGAACTGCTCAGTTTAAATGGACTTCCCTAAGCTTCCATCAGGGTTTCCCAGAAATGTTTGCATAAAACCACCTTTTTTTGGCTACCGGGTGCCTCTAGATAGCAGCATCTTTATAAGCCATGTAGTGTTGGCACCTCCCCAAAAAAGGTGGGGAAGGAAGTGAAAAAAGAATAGAAGGTCTGTCTGAAAAGATAACAGCATCTGTCATCAACACAGTGCACATCTCAGCCATGCCCCTGTGGTGGGAGAAAAAGTCTCCTCTTTTCTCTCTAGTCTCATGCCAGATTTCCTCTTCCTGTCTGCCTGATTCCACTAATGTCCTTGGTGGGAGGATCCTGGTTTATTAGTGGACCTAAAGCACTTCATATTCATATTCTGCTCAACAGTGTAATGGTACACCTTAGCTGTTTAGCAAAATGGCAAATCTGTTTGTTTAATAAGCCATATAACGTGCTGCATCATCAATTTGGTTTTGCTAGATAGACTAAAAGGACCAGTTGGCCCTGACGAGGTTAAGTTTGACAGTCAGCACAGCACCCAGATTAAGGAAATCCAGGACAACTGCGCACATGTATATTGTAGCTGGGGGCCGAATACATTTTGTACAATATTTCATTCGCTGTTACAAGAAAAAAGATGAAGCTTTGTACAGCTACCATAGAAATCAATTTTTAAGTTTTATTTCATTGCTGCCTTTCCATTCCCCAGGTGATCCTTTCCTAGCATCCCCACCCTAAACACAATTGCTTCTGAAGTACCAATATATCTCGGAGTGGATGACAGTTTCCAACTCCACTTGGAAAACACAGTGCTAATCCTGATGTTGCATAATTGAAGTAGCAGGAATTATTAGGGGGCCAACTATCATGTGCTCTCTACTCTCCTGGGGTCTTAGCAGAATCCCTTCCCGCTATCCTTGCCTGATTGGAGAGGGTTAGTTCCTTGGCTATCAATCAGAAGATGTTTGCCCCCCTCCCAGTTCCCTCAGCAATGAGACTTTCTTTTAATCTAGTGAAACCATGAGGTGGCTTCATTCTATAACAGTAATATAGCTAATAATATGGAGACCAAGAATGAAGAATATAAAACTAATTTTCACTGCAAGAAAAGCAGGAGCAATTTTTGTTCAGTTTATGAGAATTAACACCTATTTTGCCTTTCAAAGGGCACGACCATCAGAGTTGTACTGAAGTGTCTAGAATATACTGCTCTGATGAATTGCCATCTTCCCAGTGACAGATTTCTCTGGCAATCCTTCTTTTGGAGAAGACGCACCTGTATAGCCTCCTCCCCTTTGACTAGTTTAGTCCTGTGAAGAACACCTTGTGTTACTGTGGCCAATTCCTTCACCAGCATTTTGCTAAAGAAAGGCCTTACCCTCTTAAGTCGCCATGATCTTTTATTGGTCTGATTCCATGTGCTGCTTTGAGTTCTACATTCATGACCTAGTAAAAAGCTTTTTATTCCTGGCTTGCCAGAGCCCCCTGTTGGTGGTAAATCATAACCTGATGGAAAAAAAAAAGAAAAATGGGAAGAACGATTCTGGCTCATGTAACCTGTCCTCAATAGTTCTTAAACCATAATAAGTGATATTTCCATACTATATACCTTTCCAACCACCACCTGATAGGTCTCATCTCCGTCACAACCAAATATTATCTTTCTTACAGATTTTTTAGAGTCAAGATATAATTCACATACTTTAAAACCTACCGTTGTAAAGTGTACTATTCAGGCATTTTTATCATATTCACAAAGTTTTGCAAAATCACCCTATCTGATTTCAGAACATTTGATCATCACCAAAAGAAATCTTATACCCATTAGCAGTCATTTCCTATTCTCCCTCCCACCCAGTCCCTTAGCAATCCATCTTTCTTTTCCTATGAATTTGCCTATTCTGTGCATTTCATATAGGTGGAATCATGTAATATGTGGCTCTTTGTGTCGGGCTTCTTCCACCCATCATGAAGTTTTCATAACTCATACATGCTGTATAGCATGTGTGACTGCATCATTCCATTTTATACATGAATAATATTCTGTTGTATGGTTAGACACTTCATTTATGCATTTATCAGTTGATGGAAATTGACAATGTTTCCATTTTGGGGGCTATTTTGAATAATGCTACATAGCCACCTGTCTTAATTTCCTTATTTCCTAGCCATTCCTCAACCCACTTCAGTTTGATTCTCCCCAGTCGTTCACCTAAAAAGGCTCTCTCTGGTGTCACCAGTGATGTCTGTGCCAGCAAATCAAAACCATTATTCAGTACAGCTTGCCCCATCTCATAAACACATTGACATCATAGATCATGTCCCCTCTTTCCTTAACATTTATGACACCACACTCTCATGGTTTTCCCTCTTTCCCCATGGCTGTTTTCTTTTGCAGCTCACCTTTTGTCCTTGGCCATTAAATGTGGGGCTTACTCAAGACTTAGTCCTTGGTCACCTCTCATTCAAAAGTCTCTTCCTAGGCAGCGTGATCTTCACCTATGCTTTCAGTAATTATCTATGAACTTTTCACTACAAACTTATGTTTCTGAGTTAGATTCCTGGGTTATACATCTATATTTTTGCTGGCATGCTTGACTATTTTAAAGGTTCCTTTACTAAAGGCCAGACTCATTATCTTCCCTGCATACAGAGTCATTTTTGTTTTTTATTTTTTTATGTAAATGACTTTCATTATTCACCTAGCCTGGCAAGGCACAAAATAACTTTCCTGAAGGATTATAATAGAGTAGTCAGCAGCTCTGGAGACTGGCTGCCTGGGTTTACCTTCAATGTCTACACATATAACCGGTATGAGCACAGAGAAGTTACAATCTTCATATGCCTGTAACTTCATCAGAAAGATGAGTACTCCCCATACTTGTTGAATGACTGACTATATGAGTTTAAATACACTAAAGTTTTTAGAATTACGTTTGACACAAAATTGAACTATAAATGTTCACTATTTTTCCTTGCCCCATATCCCATTTCTAATACTTTTCTCCCTGAGTAGTTCTCAAATTCCTCAAATCTCTTTCATTTCTATCACTCTGTACAAACTCCTATCATGACTTGCTTACACTCCTTGGAATCCTCCAAACTGCTTACCATACTTTGGCAGAAATCATACTTTCAAAACACAGATCTGACTCATATGAAAAACTCTCTAAGAGATGGGCAGGCACGCACACGCGTGCACACACCCACACCCCCCCCCCCCACACACACACACATCCCTTCCCACTGTTTCCGGTATAGAGGCTGAAATCTACTGGCTGGACTGATATATTAGTTTCCTAGGGCGGCTGTAACAAAAATCCCATACACTGGGTGGCTTAAAAAACGAAAATTTATTTGCTCACAGTTCTGGAGACCAGCAGGCTAAAATGAAGATGTTGGTAGCATTTTTTTTTTCTGAGGGCTGCAAGGGAAGGGTCTGTTATAGGCCTCTCTCCTTGGCTTGAAGAGGGCCAGTGTCTTGCTGTATCTCTGCCCATCATCTTTCATCTGTGTCTCTGTGTCCAAATTTTCCCCATGTGATATGGATGCCAGTCTGTTGGATTAGGGGCCCAGCCTACTCCAGTGTGACTTCATTTTAACTAGTCCGGTGAGTAATGTTCTTATTTCCAAATAAGGTCATATCTAGAGGTGTCAGGGGTTAGGGCTTCAACACATGAGTGAACGGATGCACAGTTCAACCTATAATATCTGGGAAGTCTACTGCCGACCCTCTCCAGCCACATATATACTCCATGCTTTCTCAGCCTCTCTCCTTGTCATCCATACACTGGCCTCCTTTAAATGGGCTGCAATATTTTCACTTTTCTAGAATGCTGTCTGCAAGATATTTCCTTGATCTCAAACTCTCTTCATTTCATTTTCCCCACCCCCAAGTCATTTTGCCAGGCTTGTATTTCTGTTCATCATTCAGATTTCAAGTCAAGACCATTTTCTCAGTGAAGAATTCTCTTATCCCCTAGGCTAGGTCAGTTGGATTATGAATCTATCAAAGCATGTGACCCCTAAAGCATTTCTCTTGGTTTATAATTATCCATTCATTGCCTGTCTTTTTCTTCCAGTAATGCCTGTTTCACTCTGAAAGGTTTATCTTAGCCTTTGTACTGCAGATCCTTTTAAGCAAATAATAGGAATTGAATCAATATTTCTTAAATCCAAGCATTACTAAAGTATTATTTTGACAAATCAAGATCCTAGCTATTCATTATACACAGCAACTTTTTCCCTGTTTTTTTTTTTTTTTTTTTTTTTTTAGCAGCTCCTTCCTCTGACAATATTGCACTCACCTTGATATCTTCTCACTTGACCACATCCTTTGCTGGAGGGAAGATATGAGAAAGGACAATTTTTTCATCAGATGATCTGTTCTCAACACAGAGAAGTTGACCACAAGGTTCTTCTTTGTTAGATATTCATAATGTGGGCTGATTATTATGTCAAAGGTGATTTCCAAGAGTACTAAGCCCACCTTTTTAATCCTCTGAAATCTTGAGCATATGGTTCATGGCTAGTATGTACATATATGTGTGTACATTTTGACTTTCTCAGATTCATATACAATCCATTCTTCTAAATTGCAATTGAACATGAAATTGCTAACTTTAGCCAGAGTGCAACAGTTGGAATTCCTGCTCCTACATTTTTCCACTACTCCAGCCATGCAACTTGAATAAATTGCCTAATGAACTAATAATAGTATTTAACATATAGAGTTATTGTAAAGATGAAATGAGCTCATACTTGTGTCTGTCTTCTGGTAAGCACTAGATGAGTGTTACCTAGTAGCAGTAGAAAGAGGAGGGGTGGAGAAGGATTTGTAGGAGTAGGAGCAGTGGTATATCACCAGCTAGAATGATGTGCTTTATGTTCTGCAGACTTCGTGAGAAGGAGGTTTCTTTTGTCACCTTTGCATCCTCAAGACTTGGCACAGGATAGATGCTCAGGAAAGAATTGCTTCTATTGTTTTATGTGCAGTTGTTTCTGCTTATTCTCCCAATTGCTTTTCATACTGCGCTGTGGGTCTGGAAACATTACACTTTAAATTTAATTTGGGTCTTGATTTGTCATCAAGATAAATTCTTTGAACACATGCCTACTTGAGACAAACAAGTATGCCAGATATTCATTAGTACTCCAATACAGTTGATATATAGTTTATAGCTTGAGGTGCTCCTGCTTTTTAGCATCTATTTTTGAATTAGCATATAAAGATAGGAGTAATTGTTTTAATGAAGATTTCACCTCTGCTCCACTCTACTCTCACTTCTTCCTGAATGCAATTAGGTCTACCATAGCCTTTTCCCTGTGAGCCTGTAGATAAGGCATGGAAAAATGATTTCTTTTACTATAATCCTTCTGCTTAAATATGATAGGAAAGCACCAATGAATTTAACATCATTAATGTTCTCTCTGAACTGAAATTCTCTAAATCATAAAATATCACATAATGTATTTTTTATTAAAATGTTGACATTACTTAAAAATGTGTATTTTAGAGCAAGTTTTATATGAGTTCCTACCACATATGGATATATCCTTCATTTGGTCTTTCAATTAACATGATGATAAAGACAAAATGTTTATTTCTGCTATGGAGGTGTTATATCCCTACCACTAGCTATATGTTTCCTGTAATAATGTATCACACATTTGAAGTGTTATTTTACATAAATAGCTTCTTTTGAGTTTTTCCCTCAGCATACATCTGATGATGGACGCCTACATATTATAGATTTTTCTTTTGGAAACTTAGCATGGCTATATTTTTGCTCCATTGGAATAAAAAAGAATTAAAGAATGGATTTAAAGAATGATTATTTTAGAGTTGCTATAACCAAATATCAAAGCTCCTTAGGACTCATAAGGGCATCCGTGTCTTGCATAATGTAGCAACCAAGGTAGAGTAAAACATAAAAGCAGATACAGAGGTCATTACCTGATCTGGATGGATTAGCTATCCACCTGACTGAAGGTCAGAGATCAAACAAGATTTCTCAAGGCACTCACAAGTTCTGTGATTCCACAATCATTAGGCTTTTGAACATAACAAGAGACAAGAAAACCATGAAATTGAAAATCACATAGAAGAAAATGTTAGCTCACAACAAAGCCAAAAATAATACGTGATCCAAAATTTCAATAGTTGTAGTGATTGCTAAGGACATTTTGTGAATGGCATCACTCCATTTTTTATGAGATAACCATATGCATTTTCTCTCTGTATTTGTATCACAGATGAATGCTTCTATTAACACACTTTCTTTGTTATGTTATTGTTTTGTGTTTAAATGAATTTGCTGTTGGTAATTCTTGTTTATGTGCTCTCTGTAGGACCTAGCAGAGTATCTTGTACCATATGTGTCAATACTCAATTAGATTAATGAACTAATAAATTAGAAGTATGATACCAGATCAATAGCAAACAAGCCCAGAAAGACTATTTTATTCAAAGCATTTGATGCCTTAACATTAATTGATTTCTACAGTCCATTGTAGAAATTTCTACAGTTACAAGAGGTAAAGGGCTGTATTAAACCACATCACTGGGTAGAGAAGGAAGGGACGAGGGGGCCACATCTCTAAACTTAATACTGTACCTGCCACATAGCAGGCATTCATACCTACTTGCTGAAGAAACCAACTCTTAAATATAATAATAGCTTTCATTTATATAGCACCTACTATGTGCCATATATTGTTCTAGGTGTTTTAACTATATTGACTCATTTACTTCTTACCTATGCTTTAACTAATACATGGTGTGCACTCCGTACGTGGTATAGCTCAGCTACACTTTCACTGAATCTATGTTCCATTTGTAAAATGAAAAAAGTAAGACTGATCTCCTAGGATGTTTTGTGAAGGTTAAATGAAGCAATGCTTGAAGCATGCTTGGCCTAGTGTCTGGCACAGTGGAAAAGCTTAAGATATTTTTGCTAGTATGATTCCTATTGCTACCATTACCATCTCCTCCAATAGTGGGCATAAATCAAGTTGTAAAATTGAGAGGGCCAGAATAAAGAAAGCTAATGCTGTTGTTTGTATAATTGGATGTGTGGTATTTTTACATTTCTGTCCCTCATGTCTACACCTTCATAAACATACTCCACCCTGCAAGCATTCCTATGTCAGATGGCACTTAACTAGTATTTGGTCTATGTAGACACTGCTGATCTCAATATTTGAAATATTTGTTGATTTCAAATAGTAAAAACAGTAAAAAATGATTATGGCTAACACATCAATAATTCCCTCTCTGCATAAGAGTACTTTTTGGGTGTGTCCACTCTTCATTCTCATTCTGCCTTTTCCTGAATTATTTTGCTTCATCCTACCTGTCATTTTATATATTTAAATTGTTAATTTGTTTGTTCTCTACTTCCTCATCCACCTTTTATAGACTATGAGTGAGATCTGAGGGCAGATTTTTTACCCCGTCACTTAATGTATTCTGAGTGTCCTCCCTTACCACATAGTAGTATCTTTTAAATGAATGAAAGAATATTCAGCATCACAAATGTTGCAAAATGTTTGAGAGTAAATTTTCGCAACTTCCTCAGAGAATTAGTTGGCACTATCTATGGCAATTTAAAATGCACATAACTGGGCAGCCCGGGTGGCTCAGCGGTTTAGCTCCCCCTTCAGACCAGGGTGTGATCCTGGGGACCTGGGATCGAGTCCCACATCAGGCTCCCTGCATGGAGCCTGCTTCTCCCTCTGCCTGTGTCTCTGCTGCATGCTCGTTCTCTCTCTCTCTCTCTCTCTCTCTCTCTCTCTCTCTCTCTCTCCCTCCCTCCCTCTCATTAATAAATAAAAATAAAATCTTTAAAAAAATAAAATGCATATAACCTTTGACTCCATTATTCCACTTCTAATTTCCTAAGAAAACAAAGTACACAAAGGCTGGAAGATGAGACACCAAGTTAGCCATCTCACCATTGTTTTCAGGAGGTAAAATTGGTAGCAATCTAGATAAATAAAGAATAAATGGTCATTTATTCTGCAGAATATTATGCATCAATATTTAAAAGAAGAGCAGGTCTCTGTGCACAGTGATAAAAAGATCCCTATGATATATCTTTTGCTTCGAAAAGTCAGCTGCAGAAGTAACATGTATACAATCATTTTCCCCTATAGACTCCCACATTTGCTTCTCTCCCCTTTGAACAGTTCTGCTTTTACCACGTTATTTTCCTCATGTCTATTTTTAGGTGCTCAGAGTTTCCTGCTCTTGTTCCTCCATTCCATCTCTCCACACTAAGAGTGGTCCCATTTCTCCTTGAGTTCTGAAAGTAGTTTCATTATTTGTTCTATAGGTTCTGTCTGACTCACCCCTTACCTCCCTCTTGTTTGCTATAAGCTAACCACTTTGCAGAAATCAATCTTTCTCTGGTCTCCCTGGATCACTAACTAATGTTCAGTGACCTCTTCCTGTCCAAATTCAGTTGCTTCATTTCTATCCCATTTCTTTCTGGCCTTGAAACTCCATCTAGTACTATGGGTCCCACTATGTATTTTTTGAGGGGTAATAAACTAGTCAGTTTACTGTGTGGTTACTTGAAGCATGTCTGTCTGCATGCAGGTATGCCTCTGTATGGAGATATAAATATATCACAAATAGAATCCGGTTAGGTAAAATCAGTTATAATCAAAGGAACATGTCAGTTGGGTCTGGTCTACTACTGTTCTTTTAATAGCCTTGTATGCCTGTTCTAATTAAATGGAGTAAAATTGTTTGAAAAGAATGATAATGTTCATCTCACTTATCGCTTAATATAATATTTGTGTTGGCACTTTTGCTTTTGATGGCTATAATTTCAACATTAATAACACAAATATTTAAATTTTCAACCTTTTCAGAATTGCCTGTTCTTTGTGGGGGAGGGAGGGATGGAGTGTTTGTAATAAAGGTAATCTATATTTTATTTATAATAGTAAACACAAAGAAATAAACTTTAAAATAAGTTACAATCTCATTTTGATGTGATACCTGTTAACAATTTGATGTATATTCTCCCCCTTCTCTTTCTTCTTTCCTCTAATAGAATCTTACTATTTTACTACATGATTTTTAATTTTTTCTATTTTTATTACTTGATTTTTAAAACAGTACATAATAGCTAATGTTATTAACATAACATAGCTATTAATGGCTATTAAATATAGCCATTAATTGGCTATTAAATATACTTTCATAGTATTTCATGACTGAATGAAAATACCATTTTCTTTTTTTCAAATAACATTTTCAGTATTTATTTTTTTTTGCTGCAATATATATATTTTAATTCAAAGTGAATCGACAGTAATACACCATAAATTCTTATTTTGACACTCACCAAAATAGTCACCTGGAAAACCCGCTTTTTGTGACAAAGTACAGAAGGCTTGGTCACATTTAAATCACTGAGAACTAGAGAGAAATACTAGCGCAAACCATAATAGACATTACATCCATAAAAATTTTCCCAGTCCTTATTGTAATATTGCACAGTGCAATTGCTACATGGCAAACTAGTGTAGCATAGAAGTAAAAGCAAAAACAAACCAAAGAAAGAAAGCCACAAGTCTAAAATTGTTAAACAGTTAACAGTTCAAACTTAGTAATCAAATCTATATCATTGGGTTCATTAAAACAAATCTTCCTACACCTTGCAGTGTATGATTTAACTTTTACTTAACACAAACCAAGATTAAAATTAGTAATAGATATGCTCCATGAAAACACTTATGAAGTCCTTGATTTTCTTGGTCGAGGCACATTTTCAGTATTTAAAAAATGTTCACTTGTCTCAGTGACTTTATTAGTTATATTTTCTTTGTTATAGAAGGAAATTTTTATAGCATCTGTCCTTAAAAAAATTATACATATTGACTCAGTCTATCTTATACATGATCCACTTTCAAATTTTGTTGATGTTGAATGATTAGATATTTGCTGATATATAACAAACTAAAATATTCAGGAATCAACTAATTTTTTTAACGTCTCTGCTTCATTTGGCTAAAGTAAATACATCTTTAGTGACTCAATAAAATGTTAGTCATTTGTCAATTAATAACCTTTGCAGCTTAGTATAGAAGATGTATTGACAAATGGGATGCATATGTCAAAGTTTTTTACACTAATTGCATCAGTATAATAAATTTAGTCATTACACTTCCTTCAAAAATCATTCACATGGGCCAACAAACCTTCAGTTGCCAAAAAAGCAGCAACATACAGTATTCCAAGGTACTGGAAATTCATATATTACTTTTTTTAAGGATTTTTAAAATTTATTTTAGGTAGAAAGAGAGCAAGTGAGTGAGCACAAGCTGGGGGAGGGGCAGGAAGAGGGAGAGAGAGAGAATCTCAAGCAGACTTCGTGCTGAGCGGGGAGCCTGATGTGGGGCTTGACCTCACGACCCTGAGATCATGACCTGAGCTGAAACCAAGAGTCAGATGCTTAACTGATAGAGTCACAGAAGCTCTCAGCAATCTATATATTCCTTGTAACAGAGAGGCCATTCCAATAATTTTGGCAAACACTGATATTTGAAACTCAAAGCGCTAAAGCATTCTAAGGTCAAACAAAGAACGAGTAGCAGTTGATTGACTAGCTGAAACAAAGGTGCTAGTCTGGAGAATCTGCACTAGGCCCTATAACCCTGCATGGCCTATTACCTGGCCTGTTACCAAGAGGAAGACCAAGAGATGTCTGGAGGCCTTTGGGGGAGATGTGATATTCATAAAGAGAGGCTCTTGCACCCTCACCTCATTCCTCATGTGGGAAAGGAAGCAGTGCTTTCCAGGTATAGCAGTTCACTGGCTTGGTAGCTCCTGCTTCTTGCTTCCTTTTTCCTATTTCCTGGAAGTCAGTCACCATTTAAGAAGTACGAATTCCCATGTGAGAAACCCCATGCACATAATGAGAGAGAGAGAGGCCAAGGAACACCAAGGCAGCAGAAGTATGTGAAGAGGCCACCTTGGAGTGGACCCAGCTCACCCCTGGACCCAGCTGCTTTAGCTGACACCATAGATCAAATATTAATAACCTAGCTGAGCCCTTCCTGAATTCCTAACACACAAAATTGTGAGCAAATGAAATGAGATGTTTTAAGGCAGTGATTCTTGGAGTGGTTTTTCACATGACAATAGATAATTGAATGAAAAATACTTGTGAGTTATTTTTTTTAAATTAATTTTTATTGGTGTTCAATTTACCAACATACAGAAAAACACCCAGTGCTCATCCCGTCAAGTGTCCACCTCAGTGCCCATCACCCATTCCCCTCCAACACCCGCCCTCCTCCCCCCTTCCACCACCCCTAGTTCGTTTCCCCGAGTTAGGAGTCTTTATGTTCTGTCTCCCTTCCTGATATTTCCCAACATTTCTTCTCCCTTCCTTTATATTCCCCTTCACTATTATTTATATTCCCCAAATGAATGAGAACATACACTGCTTGTCCTTCTCCGATTGACTTATTTCACTCAGCATAATACCCTCCAGTTCCATCCACGTTGAAGCAAATGGTGGGTATTTGTCGTTTCTAATCGCTGAGTAATATTCCATTGTATACATAAACCACATCTTCTTTATCCATTCATCTTTCGATGGACACCGAGGCTCCTTCCACAGTTATTGTATCATCTCCTCTAATACTGTCAGAAAGATTGACTCAAGAAAGCAGTGGACTTCTGGGACACAGGGATTACCAAGAGAAGGAGGAAGGGGAAAAGCTGTTCACATGTATACATTTTGCCTGTTAAAGAACTTTAACCAAGAACTTGTTTAACATTCGTTTTCTATATCTAAAATACTTTAATTTTGGGATGCCCGGGTGGCTCAGCAGTAGAGCGTGTACCTTTGGCTCAGGTCGTGACCCCGCGGTCCTTGGGATCGAGTCTCACATCGGGCTCCCTGCAGGGACCCTACTTCTCCCTCTGCCTGCATCTCTGCCTTTCTCTATGTTTCTCATGAATAAATAAATAAAATCTTAAAAAAAACAAAATAAATAAAACATTTTAATTTTTCCCTATTATACAAGTAATACATAATCAATTTGGAAAAATCAGAAATAAATATAAACAAAAATTAGTTTTAAAGTTACCATCCACATTCCTTCCATTCATCATTAACCATCATTCACATGGAATATAAATTTTTCTTTTCAATATAGGCAACTATGTCTGATTCCACTAATGCAATTAGCAGAGGCATCATCACATAATAATTAAAGAGCAAGGCTCTGGAGCTAAACTCTTCGAGTTCAAGCCACAGCATTCCCTCCCCTATTATCCCTTATTAGCTACATGACACTGGTCAAATTTCCTAACCTCTGTGCCTTATTGTATATGTGGATATGATACACTGTCTACAAGTAATAGAATTGTTATGAAGATATTTACTTAGATCTCAGCTTTCTAAAGAACTTAGAATGTGCCTGGCACAGAGTATGTATGAAATCAGTGTTTATTAAATGTACTAATTACATTTAAAAAGAAGAATCAAATCATGTGATACATAACATTTTGAAACATACTTCCTTCACTTAAGAATATAGAATAAACATGACTCATCAACAAAAGCTGCATAGAAGCTCATCATATGGATATCATATGGTTTCCTATTTTCAGACAGGTTTTGCTCATGATGCATTTTAACTTTTATTATGGGAGTTTACAAACATGGGAAGATAGATCAAACAGTATAATGAACTTTCAGCCACAGTGATTATGAACACATGGCCATTCTTGGCAATGCATTTTAAATACTCATTTTAAACCATCAATTCTGATAAAACTAAAATAATGACTATGTCTTAAAGTGTAGGAGTCTCCATGTCTTAAGCAAATAATATAGATATCTGTGTTTATTTGCATTATAAAGAAACAATATCTTCAGTATACTAGCCTTTATCTGATGCCAAAATTAAAATGGTCAGTTCCCCTTATTCAGCTTCAGTGAACATCCTTCATTGTATCTTGTTTCCTCTGATATATATCGGGGAAGAAAATGGAATAATTGAGGAGATGCCAGTGGGATAAAACACGATATTCCTAAATATAGTGACATTTTCAGAGCTATTTTAGCCAGTGTAATTGAAATCCTCTTGTTCTCACTGACATATTTTGGAATCTCATATGTTTAGAGTCTGAAATTTCATTTCAAAAATGATAGAGTATCTTGAACTTAGTGGAGAGTTACTGAACTGAATTATCATGAGTAAAAGCTTAAGTGAACTTACAGAAGTAGGTATGCTCTTCCACATGAATTCATTTCACCATCTATCCTAGAAAGTATGGTATGCAGGTAGACAGTGTGAAAAATATGTCATTGATTTCCATGTGCTACCACATTAGGGCCAAAGCCATAAATTTTAAGTTGCTCTTATCCAGGCAGATATGTTTCTCTGGAGTTATAGTGGTATATTCATTACCACATAGAAAAAAAGTTAAAATCATAGGAGGAGGGAAATAAGCTCTCCTCATCATTCTATAAATGTGAAGCTATAACTAATAGAAATAAATTGTATTTGTTCTTATGACACAGAATGTAAGCATTTGCTATTGTTGTGGGTCTTAGACAAGAGTATTACGTTAATTCATTTGTTTAAAATATTTGCTAAGCACCTACCTTGTAACACATACTGTTCTAGCTGAGGATAAAAGAAACATATTTCTCTTCTCCTAGATCTTGCTTGATATGAAGAAAGACAAGCATAACGATAAACAAGTGAACAAACATATCAGTAAATCTGCTTTCTATTCTAAAAGCCTTTTTAAAATTAACCCTTACAATTAATTCCCTGTGATTATTTTGGTCAGTGTCTGCTCTTGTTAACTGCCTATAGAGCCCTCCAGCATGACACAGAAATCTCTCTGATTCTCTTTCCTCATCTAAAAAAATACATAAAACAAAAAGTAATAACCTCTGTATTCTCCTTGGACCATTGGTGGGATGAACAAATGAATGTGAATGTAGGTATTTGAGAATTCTTAGGTGCTATAAAATATAGGGTTCCAATTTTATTATGTCTGGTATTGCATTTTCTTGAACATTTGAGGTTATCTAGGGGTTGGATGAAGCTCTTCTCTGACACATAATAATGAACCGGTAGCCAGAAGTTTTGCAGTATCATCAAAAATGTAGCTTTTCATTTGTCCAAAAGGTCAAGTGAAGAGGTGCTAAGGAGATACACTGGGGGCAACCTATGAAAAAGAAACATCCCTTGAAATTGTACAAAAAAGAGGTATCTATTATGACAGTCTGGGATCTCCAAAGCTGTACTCCTCAAAATTTAAAGTGCATATGAATCCTTTGGGGATCTTGTTAAATTGCATATTCTGACTCAGTAATTCTGGAATGAGGGCTGAGGTTCTGCATTTCCAACAAGCTCCCAGGTTATGATGACTACTGATCTCTGAACCACACTTTAAGTAATAAGGGCTAGGACACATAATAATCAGGCCTGTTATTTTGCAGGTGCTGTGTGATTAATGAATCATACCTGCATTAATATTCAACAAATCTTCTTTGAACATTTTTCTACTCTTTTAACTCTTATTGCCTTTTCTGTGTAGCACACATATACATGCCTTTGCCTTTCTGCTTATATATAATAGAGCATGTTTTTATGTACATGTATACAGCTTCATTTAAGCAACTGTTCAGAGTTTTAATGTCAGCATTTATATCATAAACAGCTATAAATCAGATATCAGGCAGTAATCTCTTTGAAATTAAGTCATAGAAACATTTTTCTAGATATATATCCTTTGGCAAGAGATACAAAAGCAAAATTACCGGGGCTTTACCAAAATAAAAAGCTCTGCACAGTGAAGGAAACCATCAACAAAACAAAACAAAAAAAAGTACTGAACGGGAGAAGATATTCACAACTGATGTATCCAAAAAGGGGTTAGCATACAAGATATATAAAGAACTTATATACCAGAAAGGCAAATCATCCAATTAAAAAATGAGCAGAAGACATTACTAGACGGTTTTCCAAAGAACACATACAGATGGCAAACAGACACATGAGAAGATGCTCAGCATCACTAAATATTAAGGAAATGCAAATCAAAACCACACACATGTCAAAATAGCTAAAATCAATGACACAAGAAACAAGTGTTGGTGAGGATGTGCACTGTTAGTGAGAATGCAAACCAGGTCAGACACTGTGGACAACAGTATGAAGGTGCCTCAAAAAATTAAAAACAGAATTACCAGAGAATCCAGTAATTCCACTACTGGCATTTGCCCCATGAAAATAAAAACACTAATTTGAGAAGATGTATGCACCTTTATGTTTATTACAACATTATAGTAGCTGAATGGATGAAGAAGATGTGAGATAGATAGATACACAAGTGCATGCACACACACACACACATACACACACACACACACAACAGAATAGTACTCAGTCATAAAAAGAAAGAGGTCTTGCCATTTGCAAAAACATGGATGGACCTAGAGTGTAAAACACTGAGTGAAATAAGTCAGTCAGAGAAAGACAAATGCCATAGGATTTCATTCATATGTGCAATTTAAGAAACAAAGCAAATGAACAAAGACAGAAAAAGAGAGGAAAAAAGACTCTTAAATGTAGAGAATAAATTAATGTTTGCCAGAGGAGAGATGGGGGGTGGGAGATGGCTGAAATGGGTGAAGGGGATTAAAAGTACACTTACCATGATGAGCACTGAGTAACATATAGAATTGTTGAATCATAATATCATACACCTGAAACTATTATAGCACTATATTTTAATTGTGCTTATATAAAAATGGATGAACAAATGGATAATTTTTTTTTAAAAAAAGAGCAAACTTACTTGGAGTAAGGTGAAGGAAGAGTGTGGGAACGCAGCAGATAAGATTCTTAGAGGGCATTAAGGGGATTAGGATCCTACCGCATCATGGACTCCATCAAGAAGATTGCCCGTGAGCCCCTAGGGATGCCTTACCACAAATCCCCCCAGATGACCCCCAGGCATCCCCAGAATTCCAAATGCCTCATCCACACACATACTTCATCCCAGGACCAGCAATTTGTGTACACTCCCAGATGGCAACAGCATGAAGAAGCTTTGGTATAAATTAGTGAACATACACACAGAAAGCCACCTCAAACCTGTCAGCCAGGAAGACCACAGACTTGAGCTTTAGCATCACCTTTGGGATGAAAAGGAGATAACACCAGGCCTTATGTGTTACAGGATCAAGAGAAGGCATGTAGGTATAAGAATTCTGCCACAGGGAGCAAGAAGCATGGAGATATATATCCATAGAAGGTCCGGGAAAGCCTCAGGATCACTAGCTGATGGAAAATCTTTCTCTCCCAGAGACAGTAAACACTGGTTACTTCAAATGGGAAGAGTGATACAAGACTTCAAAGATGGTGAAAAATTAAGGAAACACTACACTGCCAGAGGATCACAGTAATTTTTTAGTACTTTAATCCCAAAGACATGAAGATCTGGGATTTATCTAATAAAGAATTCAAAATAGGTTTTTTTAAGGAAACACAATGAGCTTCAAGAAAACATAAGAAAATTCAACAAAATTAAGAAAACAGTACATGAATAAAATGAGAAGTTTGACAGAGAAAGAATTGTAAAAAAAAAAATTCTGGAGCTGAAGAATACAGTGAATGAAATGAAAAATGCAATCATGAACATCAAAAGTTGTATCAAGCCGAAGAAATAATCTGTGAGTTGAAGACAGGAAATTTGAAATTCTCCAGTCAGAGGAGAACAAAGAAAAAAGAATGTGAAAGAGTGAAGAAAACCTATGTGATCTGTAGGATGCCATGAAAGAAACAATTTGTGAATTATTGGAGTTCAAGAAGAAGAGAAGGAGGAGGACAGAAAGCTTATGCAAAGAAATAATGGCTGATGAATCCCCAAATCTGGAGATGGATTTGACCATTCAAGTTCATGAAATGAATAGGTCACCAACAGACACAATTTTAAGAGATCCTCTCCAATACAAATTATAATAAACTGTCAAAAATCAAAAAGAGAGAATCTTAAAAGCAGCAAGAGAAAGGAGCTTGTAACTTACCTGGGAAGCTCATAAGACTATCAGTGGATTTCTCAGCAGAAATTTTGCAGGCCAGGGGAGAGTCAGATGATGTATTGAAAGTGGTGAAAGAAAAAAGTACTGCCAACCAAGAATACTCTATTCAGAAAAACTGTCCTTCAGAAATGAAAGTAAGTAAAGACTCCCAGAAAAGAAAACTATGGGGGTTCATCACCACCACACATGCCTTACAGAAATGGGGAAAGAGTTTCTTCAAGCTGAGATGAAAACATGTGAATTAGCAATATGAAAACATGACAATATGTAACACTTGTAAAGGTTAGTATAGAGTCAAAATCAGAATACTTCAATAATGTGATTTGGCTATATGTTAACCACTTCAGTATAGAGGTTAAAGGACAACAATATTAAACATAACTATAGCTATAAAAATTTCTTATGGAATGTGCAATATAAAAAAGATAAATTGAGACATCGAAAACATCAAAGAGGGAGGAAAGTAAAAGGATAGAGTTTTTGTATGTAATTGAAGTTGTTAGCAGCATAGAATACACTTACAAGATGTTTTACATAAGCTTCATTGTAACTACAGAACTACAGTAGATTCTCAAAAGATAAAGAGGAAGGAATCAAGCAATTTGATACAGAAAATCCCCACCTCACAAATGAAGGCAGTAAGAGAGGAAGAGAGGATCAAGGGAAATACAAAACAGATGGGAAAAAAACTCATAAGATGGTATGGTAAGTCCTTGCCTGTGAACAATTACTCTAAATGCAAATTAATTCAATTCTCCAATCAAAAAGCATTGAGTGGCTGAATGAATTTTAAAAAAAATAAGAAAAAATCTGCTGCCTCCAAGAGATTAACTTCAGCTTTTAGGACACACATAGGCTCAAAGTGAAGGGATGAGAAAAGATGTTCTATGTAAATGTAAAGCAAAGAGAGCAGGGGCACTATATTTATATCATACAAAAAAGACTTTGAGCCAAAAATGGTAACAAGAGGCAAAGAAGGTCATTATATGATGATGATGATGTTAATTCCTCAAGAGGATATAACAATCATAAATATAACTGAACCAAACATCAGAGCACCCAAATATATTAAAATACAAACAGATCGGGGTGCCTGGGTGGCGCAGTTGTTGATATGTCTGCCTTCAGGTCAGGTCAGGTCATGGTCCCAGAGTCCTGGGATCGAGTCCCACATCAGGATCCCTGGTCAGTGGGGAGTCTGCTCCCCCCACTCTGCTCATTCTCGTTCTCTCTCTCTCTCAAGTAAATTATAATAGTAAAAATAAAATAAAATACAAACAGATTTGAAGGGACAAATAGACAACAGTGCAGTAATAGCAGGGGACTTCAATATCCCGCTTTCAACAATGGCTAGATAGATCATCCAGATTTAAAATCAATAAATATTGAAATGAGACTCCACCTTAATCTAAATGGATGTAACAACACACATATACAGAATATCCCATCCAACAGGAGCAAAATACACATTCTTCTGAAGCGCACACAGGATAGATCATATCGTAGTTCATAAAACCAGTCTTAGCAAATCTAAGAAGATTGAAATCACACTACATATCTTTTCCAACCACAATGGTGTGAAACTAGAAATCAATAACAGGGTCAAAATTTGGAAAATTCACGAGTATGTAGAAGTTTAAACAACACACTCCAGAACAACCAGTAGGTCAAAGAAATCGAAATTATCAATAGAAAATATCTTGAGGTGATAAAAAATTGAAAAGATATCTGCACTCCCAAGTTCATTGCAGTATTATTTATAATAGCCAAGATATGGAAACAACCTAAGATTCCATCTATGGATAAATGAATGAAAAATATATGTGTGTATATACATATATATAATACATATATGTGTATAATGGAATATATGGTGGAATATATTATATATATTACGTTATATATATTTCAATCATATCCATTATATATACATATATATTTCAATTATATATGTGTATATATATGTGTGTGTATATGTGTGTGTGTGTATATATATATATATAAAATTCAGCCATGAGAAACATGGGCCTTGAGGATATGCTAAGTAAAATAAGTTACACAGAGAAAGACAAAATTACTGTATGATACCACTTTTATGTGGAATCTGAAAAGCCAAACTCGGGCACCTGGGTAGCTCAGCCGGTTGTCCCTGCCTTCGACTCAGGTCATCATCCCAGGGTCGGAGGATTGAGTTCCACATCAAGCTCTCTGCTCAGCAGGGAGCCTACTTCTCCCTCCCCTTCTGCTTGCCACTTCCCCTGTTTGGGCTGGCTGGCTCTCAGTCTTTCTGTCTCTCTGTCAAATAAATAAATAAAAACTTTTTTTAAAAAATAAAAAAACCAAATTCATAAAAACAGAGTAGAATGGTGGCTGTCAGGAGCTGTGGGCTGGAGGAAATGGAGACATGTTGGTCAGAAAGTACAAACTTCCAGATATAAAGAATAAATTCTGAGGATATGATGTACAGCATGGTGATTACAGTTAGCAATATTATATACTTAGAAGTTGCTAAGAGAGATCTTAAACATTCTTACCACATACACAAAATATCAGTTATGTGAGGTAGTAGAGGCATTAACTAACCTTATTGTGGTAAACATTTCACAATGGTTGGATCAAATGAGTGTATTAAAGCTCACACAATGTTTTATGTCAATTATTATCCCAATTAAGCTGGAAAAAACCCAGAAGAGCAAAGGATGTTTTGTGCAAATTAGGAAAAGGAACTCTTTCTTCTGGGTAGATGGATCTCATTGAGTTTCAACCCCCCATCATCTCTTGGCTATAGCACAGCCTACACACCTGATATTGAATGTTGTGTAAACCTTTTCATCTATTTGATATCTTCTTTCTCTTATGTGGCTTTACCCATCGTTTTTTTTTTTTTTTTTTTTTTTTTTTTGCTTTTCTTTTTGAAACTATATATATATATATTTTTTCTTTTACTGCTAGTATTTCCAAGGGCTTCCCAGTTTATTCATAAGGATGTATAGATAGAAGCCAAGTCCCTTCCTAGGCCTGCATTTGTACTACACAGTTCGTAGAAAACCATGTATTACTGAGTCATACAGGCCAGCTCTATACATCAGAGCATCATCCTTTCTGATGGATGCACATGCATAGAAACTGAAATCCAAAACAAGGATGAATGAAGGTCTTACTACATCAAATGTTTGCTTGGATAGTTCTAACATGCTAGCCAGGAAAAAAAGGGGTAGGGGGGTAAAAAATCTAGACTTAAATAAATTTTTTAAAATTAGCTTAACCCATCTTTTAGTGATTTTACAAAATTATAACTTCAATGTTTATTTTATTTTGACCCAATATACAAATACTACATTCATTTTATTTTCCTTAGAGAGTAATTTGTTACAAAAATGTACAGTTTTATTTTAATTTATAATTCACTTTAATTACATCATTATAATTGTATTTACACAGGGCTTTATCTTCTATTATTTAAAAATCCTCTGATAATTTTTTATTCTGTTGTCTGCTACTAAAATTTCATAGTTAAAAAAGAACATGAAATCATGATTATAGGGCAGCCCGGGTGGCTCAGCGGTTTAGCACTGCTTTCGGTCCAGGGCGTGATCCTGGAGACCCGGCATCGAGTCCCATGTCGGGCTCCTTGCATGGAGCCTGCTTCTCCCTCTGCCTGTGTCTCTGCCTGTGTGTGTCTCTCTCTCTGTGTGTCTGTCATGAATAAATTAATAAAATCTTTAAAAAAAAAGAAATCGTGATTATAGAGATTTTTGCTAGAATAAGCTTTAAACTATGCTTTAGAAGGAGATGATTGCACTAGGCCTTTGGTTTTCTCATATAAAAGTTACTGCTTTAAATATCTGTAGAGCAAAGAGTAGACTATTTGGCTGGATAATGCTATTCTCTTCGATGTCACTGTCATCTAGTTATCAGTTTAATTGTCACTTCATTAGAGAGACCTTCCCTGACTTCCAAAGTTAAAGAAGTTCAAAGATCACCTCATTTAAATCTCTATATTGTGCTTATTAGCCTCTGATGCTGTATGGTAGATGCTTTCCTTTTTAATTGTTTTTCTGGCTCTCCCAACTTTAAGAGGGCAAGAAACTTCTATCATTTGTCAATGGGTGTGCTCCAAATGTCTAGAATAGTTCCAGGCATGTTAAATAGGACCTCAAATAAAAAGTATTTGAAAAGTGAATGAGTATATGGCAGATATATTAATGTAGGAGTTAAATACTTTAAAAACAAATCTTAAAAAAGATAAAGAGAAAAAAAGGAAGTAGCCAGCACAATACTTTGAATAATGTAAGTAGTATGATTTTATATTTCAAAATGCAAAATAAGCAAGACATTGTTCTTCATTTTTTATTTCTTTGCCAACAGTTTTCTTGTATTACTTTAAAACATACCAACATTCCATTAGTAAGAGGAGTTTTTTTGACCTTGAGTCCTTCCTACAAATAGCAAATATTTACACACACAAACGTACATACACACACACTTCCACCTAGGTATAGGGATGTATATTTCATAGTTGTAATTGTTTACAAATGTGTTTGTCACCATTTCCAGTCATTTTTATGTGTTTATCATTTTTGTCATTGTTTATAAATAAATATATGGTAGTTAATCTCCATCATTAGGTTGTAAATTCCTTGTGGGCAACAAGCATCTTCTAATGAAGAAATTAAATCAGAACCATTACACTAAAAACACGATGCTTTCAAATACACTTTTGAATGTTCACCTCAGTGTTCTAATTAAATTCTAATTTCAGTATATATATCTGCTTATCTGAATGCCTTTAGCAATTTGAAATGACTTACTGAGAATTCTAACTCATCCCATATTGAAGAGAAGCATATCAAAATTGTCTGCTATTCAAATGTGCTATCACAAGCTATAAATAGAACACTGCTCTTTGGCAAAGGTGAATTAATTGTGGTAAAGCTATTTTGATAAAAGTTATTCCTCACATAAGTGAAACATGGAGTTAGCTGATTCATTTCTACAACAGCTATGTTAAAAGCTCTGCATTTAATGACAAACCTCTACTTCAGTAGATGTCACAATAATTTTTTTTAGAAAAATAGGAAAGACCTTGCATTTGATTAGCTTCAAATGATGGCTCACTGATGAATGCAAATAATTCAACAAGAGAGGCTCATTGTATAGAACAAGTAAATATTATACATACAGTGCTCATTTGCCTACAATTACACAGGTAATGTCTACATTTAGTTTCTTAATTTCTCATTATAAGACAATTGCATCTCATCTTGCAGTGTTTAATTGCATTGTTTCTATTGCTAGAATAATAGCACATTCCTTTTTTACGATGTTGAATGACAAATAAATTTAGATTGTAATCACTTATTATTCCTTTTCTAAGCAAAACCACTCAAGGGTTTCAATTGCAATGAAAAAATCAGATTTCCTACTAATGATGACCAAACAGGAACATTCTAGATAAGTCTGTATCCTGTTTACCATCTTATTCTTCAGTTGTGGTCATGACCATTAGCTTAATAGGTCCAGGTGGCTAATAACTTTCTAAGTTTCTAGAAGTGCCACTAGAGCCAAGAAATGTGCGCAGCTTCTTGATGGTGTATTCGAGTATTCAACCTCGCATTTCCAACTTTTGTAATAAATAGCCTTTCTGTTTCGAGTTCTAACCTTACATAACTGCATTGGCCAATGTCCAGTATGTGTGAAATGACAGATGTGTAGTTACACTGAGTCTAGTTCATACTTTCTTAATGAAGTTCTTATTCTGACTTTAATGTAAATTCTACCAGGAAACATGAATATTAGATGAAATAATCACATAACTTTTGAGTTATCTTTTAACAATTAATGAAGTGTTATTCACAACTAATGTTTCCATGTGTCTTTTGTTCCAGATATATTTTCTAAATGATTTACCTGATCCTAGTCTTTTGAAAAGTGTAAGGGCTTTTATTGCTGCCATTACATATTACTACAAACTTAGTGGCTTCAACAAAACAAATTTATTATCTTACTGTTCTGTGGGTCAGAATTCCCACACAAGTCTGAGTAGGCTGAAATTAAGGTTTTGGTAGGGCTTCCTTTCTTTTGGGATGCTCTAGGGGAGAATGTCTCCCTGCCTCTTCCACCATCAAGAAGCTGCCCACATTTCTTGGCTCATTCCTTTCTTCCATCATCAAAGCCGACAGAGATCAAATGAGTCCTTCACTTGTCACTTGACCCTTTTTCCATTGTCACATTTCTCTTTGCAGCCAGGAAGGCTTCTCTGCATTTCAAGACTAAGGTGATTAGGTTCAGAGCACCTGTATTTTCAGGATAATCTCCCCTTCTTAAAGTTTGCAAGCCTTAATCACATCTGCTAATTCCATTTGGCTTCTTAAAATAACAAATTCTCAGGTTCCAGGTGGAACCTGTGTGGATGTCTTTGGCAGGACCATTATACTGCCTACTCCACCTCCTCTGTCACTATTCAGTCTGTCTAATGAGTTGAGTGCTTCCTATGGATAGGCGTGCTGCACTTTGTAAAATGTGATGTTACATTTATGAAATCAAGCATCATAGGCATTATTTATTAATATTGGAGAAAGCTTGACCAGAGCCAAACTTAATTTCTGGTCCCAGTTTCCTCCTGTTGTTTCCTCATTAATTATTTTTAATAAGAACAGATGGTAAAGCTATTTTTTTTTCTTTTGGCATCAACAGTGTTGCAATGCAGCATTAAAGAAATACCCAGTTCTGTTGATTTTTTAGGGAAGGATTGAGAGTCCAGTTAAATTTGTATCAGTTCAGGGCCAAGAGCTCTGCTTTTGCTCACTGGAGGTTCTCCCTTTTGAGCCAGATTTCCCAGTTACACGTAAGAGTTACGAAAGGATTTATCTGGTGAGGAAAGAGCCCGGATCTCTAAGGCAACTGTTAACTAATGTTGAAGATATCACTGGTATAGATAGGGAGCTTTTAGAAATTTATATCATTTGATTTAATATTCATAGAATTTTGAATGTTAATTTATTAATTCGTATTTAATATTCATGCATTGCTTGGATAGATAATTAAAATGTACATATGATTGATCTATTCTGGTATTTAACCAGTGACACCCTTGTAGTTATACTTTTAAGGAATATGTTTATCCTATCTTTCAATATGTAACCTTTTCCCCTCTCTTACATGCTTTGTGTGTTTGGTTAAATAAACCAGGATGAAGAGTATATAGAATTTTTTTCAATTTTAGTAATCCACCCAGAGAAAAATATCTGTGGATGCTTCTCGAGTAACCTGAAAACACAGTACATGTGTGTACATTTAGAGGGTAAAATTATTTTTCCGAATACAGGAAAACGTTGGAATTTCTTAAGTTTTAGACAATCTATTTTGAAATGTGTGTTAATAGGTTTCATCAGTACTTCTCATTAGTACTTTGCCTTTTGTCACAAAGACAGTGCCAAGTTGATTGATGGACTGTTAAAATTAAGCACATTGATTTACCTGGTTTTACTAATGCAATTATCTGTGACGATTCCTATACAAGGGAAACTTAATGAGTTTCCTAAATCTGTTTCTCTCAGTATCTAATATAACTAGTACCTTAAGGAGAGTATCAGTATTGTGTTTCTTCAGTGAAATCCCTGTAGATGGGCTTAAGATAGCCATATGGCTCTAAACTTACTAAAAGCAGAAAATTTAACTTTACTTCTTTCATTCTTAGGAAAACAATCTTCATTTTGTTGATTAACTGTCGTTTAAATGCTTATTTTATACTGTCTTTATTTGGACTATGCTTCATTAAGCCTCAATTTCCATTTAATTTTGCTTGTGTCTTAGTGCTCGACTTCCTGTGTCTCAGTTCACTAATGAAATGTTTTCTAACCTGTGAAAATTCAGAAAAGCTCAAAGACTCATAAAAGTGCATTTCAGGTTTCTAAAAGAAAAATTCAGGTCTTCTGGGGGTATGATACACTACAAAACATAAACACTGTTCTTACTTTATAATCATTGAATTTCAATTTCCAGTTCCCATGTGTTAAATCTACCTATCTGATAATGATGTCATTTTCAAGTGCCTTGCTGTTTCTCTTTGTATATGGTTTCAGTTGTTGTTCATTGTGACCTGATCCTGACATTTCCTAATGCAGTTTGAAAATACGATTAAAGTTCCCATCATTTATGTATCAAATGGTGTTATTTATACAGTTAGATGAAATGAGAGGTAAATGCTCATACCCAGATAAAACTAATTTTTTGTTGCTATTTCAGAAGGCATACAGATTCAGGTCATATTAGTACAGTGTAGGGCAAAGAAAGTAAAAAAAAAAACAAAAGGACATAGAAGACAGAAGGATTTATCAGTCTCATGTATCTATCTTCTAATACCATAACTAGGCTAATGGGACTTTACATTGAATCACTTTCCCAGGCCAGGGCTCCAGGCTCAGGCACAGTTGCTATCTGCATCATCCATGCCGAGCTCTCTTTTACTGACTCCCAAATAGGGACTGTAGTGCATTAGAGAAAAGGCATGGCAGGCCACTAGCCCAGTGGTCACTGTTCTCTATTTTCCCCCCACTTTTGGCATGTTTACAGACTTGTGTTCTTTTTCATTCTGATTTAGAGCTGTGGTCCAGGTTCTCAAAGTCACCCATCATTGCCTAAATTCAACCATGGGGTGGATTTTAGCTCTTGTACCCAACTTGCCTGGTTAAGTCGTTTAAATTAAAAGACACACTATTGCACTCAATTCCCATCTCCTTTCTTTCTCCTTGCCTCTTGCTGTTTCCCTCTTCCCCTCCCTCTCCCATACACCCCTCTCTTTTATCTCCCTGCACAGCCAGGCCCTTGATTCCAGGTCTGATCTCTATAATAAATCAAATTTCTTTTTTTCTGCAGTCCCTAACTAAGCAGATCTGAAGACCACCTAATGGTGAACATCTAGCAAGCTTTGCAGTTGATTTTACCCCAGCTGTGACTATGCATAATCTTTATTTGACTTTTACTGGAAACTATATTTTAATATACTAGTATTAATTGTGGTTAACAATTTTCATATATTGTTGATAAGTAAAGTCCATTCACAATTTCTTAATTCACCTCTTATCTGTATATAAAGTAGCTTCCTACATGTAGAATATTAAAATTTGCTGAACTAAAAGTATATTTCTCTAATTAAAATCTCCATGTTGTGATAAAATTAAATCACACAGTTTAACACTTAGCTCTCATTCATTTTAGTGCAAATCTCTCCATTTTTATTAATTCATTTTTGAAATTTTTATGAGAAAATGCCAAATGAAATTTTCACTGTTACAACCATGGAAAGGAGGAAGCACTAGTATAAGGCCCTGATCCTCTGGAAGCTTATGATCTAATGGGTGAAACAGACAGGACATAAACAACTCTCCTAACTTCTCAGTGACTGGAAATGCAATAATATTACATTTAAAAATTAAGTCTGGTTTTCATAAGGCTTGGGAAATATTTATACATTTAAACAGCAAACACTGTGGTTTCCTAGGCTCACAGGGCATGAAACAACATAATCCTGATTGAGAACATATCATGATCATAAATTTTATAGTTTCATTATTCAGTTTCTTCATACTTTTCAGGTAAACCTTGCAGGCCTCTCTGACTAATTTACGACTGATTAGATGTAAAATATCCTGTACTTTGATCAGTGTAATGTAGGATTTTATATTTGCATTTAAAAAACATTTAAAGTGGATGTTTCCTTAACATTTCTTGTTAAGAATTGTCATCTTGTCCCAATTTTTCATAATTATGTGATTCTCACACTTGGAGCCCCTTATGCCTCAACCATACCTACCACATGAGTGTATTTCTTTATTCCCCATTTTTAAGAGCTCTCCGTATGCTAAGTAACACCTTTCCTTGAATATAAAGATAAAGTCTTTCACTTTTCTACTTAGTCTTTATCTGTTTTTTTTTGTGACCCAATCTTTATCTGAACTTAGGTTCCAGTGAAGTATTAATGTAACTCTCAGTGTTTTTGTTTTAAAAAGTAACTCTACCTTTAATTCTTATCCTATCTTAATTTTATTTTAGTTCTAACTTACAATGTTCATTTATCATGTGTTAGATTTTTAAATTTTCCCTTGTATAGGTTACTTTAAGATTTTTTTATTTTATTTGAGAGAGAGAGAGAGAGAGAGCGCATGCTTACAAGTGAGGGGAGAGGAGGGACAGAGGGAGAGAATCTTCAAACAGACTCCGCATGAGATCACAACCAGAGCAGAAAACCAAGAGTCAGACATTCAACTGACTGAGCCACCCAGGTGCCCTTTGCATAGGTTACTTTTAAAGGTAATCTTATACCTCATCATCAATTATTCCATACACCTTGTGCTGCGATCTTACTGTTACAGATCACAATTGGGCAAATTTTTGAAGAAGCCTTGTTCTTTCTCATATTCAGAGTATAAAATTTTCTTTTTGGGCTATAACATATTTCTATAATTTTGGCAATAGCACTCAAGTGAATAGAAAAAAACATGAATACAAATATACTAATAAATAGATTAGGCTTGCATCATCAAATACAGATTAACACTGGATCAAATGTAGAATAGCACTAAAACGACAACAAAAAAAAATAGCACTAATATTTGACAAAGTTCTTTTGGGATTTCGTATTTGCTTTTTCTGTTTGTCTATTTTTTTCCTGTTTAATTTTTTAACTCCTAGGTTCATAGACATTTCTAGTTTAGCCTATATCATATAATTCAAGAGTTTTTAACATCTTTAAAACACCATTTAAGTTTATTTTGCTCATTAAGAGTTGCTACTTCCTAACTTAATGAGAAGATTGAAGGAAGAATAGGTGTTGACAGTAATTAATTTTCTTGCATGGAGCAGCTACAGAGCAACTAATTATTTTTCAGGGAATTATTTTCACCATTATTTTGTTAAAAATATTTCACTATATTATTTTTCAGCATTGTCAGTTTTCTGACATTGATATAGCTATTAATTTATTCATAAACTGAATTCATTTTCAGTGTCTATGTAGACTTTTGTTTTTCTTCAAATTGCTTATGTTATTTTCCATATGAAAAATAGATAACTGTCTGTTTGACTAATTTCTTTCCAAACAAAAACTGTGTATCATTCCTTACTGACTCTGGAAAATGTAATAATTTAGGAAGATACAATATGCCATTGTTTGGGATGTATTTTAAATCTCCTATTATTGTTACACTATCTTAACTGCTTTTGGGTTCGTCTTAATTTGGTGATTTTTCCATAATTTAATAGTTACCAGAGCAAAGTGTTTTGAGTTACCAAGGATAGAGCTAACAATTGCTGGAGTTTTCTGTTGTGGGCCTTTCCTCAAGACTAAAACTTCTCTTTAGTGAGAAGTCACTGGAAAATTTCTTACTAGCTACTTGGCAGGCAATAAGGGTGCCCTTGCCAGTGGCACTAACTGTAGTGACATGTTCAATCACAAAATGGTCACTTATATCATTAAAGATGGAGTTCCTCTACTATTTCCCCTTTGACAGTCCTGATTTTTCTGTCAGTTCACATCTCCTTTACTTAGAGAAATGAGGGTCCTTCAATCTCTCTCCGAAGTTCATTCCTTCCACACTCTGGGTGGCAGCATATAATGGGTGGGGGTGCAATTCCTGTGAAGGCTCTGCACTTGACTTTGCCTGTTACATACACCAGCACTGGCTTCGTCTCTACCTCATTTCCTTTTGCTGCCCTCCCATTTGTCTCTCATTTCCCTCCCTTGTTTTCTTCTTTTCAGAATCTTTATTGATTTCTTTCTGTATTCCATTAGTTAAGCCTACCTTCCTTCTTTTGTCATTCTTAATGTTTTCATTCGATTTTTTGTCCATTTCTCTTTTTTAATAACCATGGCTTTATTGTTCTCTTTTCTTACTTTCACTTTTAGTTTCCATCATTTGAAAATTTAGTCCATGTGGAATATTCCTCAGGTGGACTGCACAAAGATTAAATAATTTATTAAAGAAATCATTGCCTTACACTGTATTAATTAATACCATAAGTTCCTGTCCCATAAATTTTGGAATAAGCCATCTATTACTTACCTGTTTATGTACTTCCTTTCTTACATAAAGCCATCTTATAAGTTTCACTGTGCATATAGTTATGTGATGAATTTTGACATTAAGAATATCATCAAATGCCAAATATTCTCTTGAGGAAAACTTTAATATTGAGAGAAAATATATAAAATTTTATTGAATATACATCAAATGCATCATAATTAAACAGGAATCACTGATAAATTCAATAAGAATTCAAAACTTAGTATCAGACCACTAGGGTTCTTTATTGATTGAAACAGCAAGTAATTTGGGCCTGCAAAAAATAAATGCATTAATTTTAGTATTTTTAAAGTGTTATTCTAAATAAGAATTACTGAAGATTATATCCGAGATCCCAAAAATAACGTGTTTCTAAAATTGTAACTGTTAATGGAATTTTATGTGTTATAATGTGTAACTATATAAATAGAGTAGTCTCAAATAGAATCTGGGAGGATTTGAATATGATTTGTGTATTGGTCAGTCTTATGACATGTTTAATCAAGAAATGGCTTATTTTGGGTTAAAAAAAGAAATGGAACATTTATATCAAATAATTGTGCTTAGTAATTAAAGCCAATCCAGTCATAGACTCATAGTTAACAAATTCAAATGTTGGTAGCATAGTCTAGCTATTATGAGTTTTAGCATGGCTTTATTTCTACAATTTTTTAAAAATCATTATTCAGAAAGTTTTAGTATAACATCTATTTCAGCCTAGTGAATTCATTGACGATAATGTTTATGTTTTATTCATTTTGGATCTCCTCCTAGAACTTTTACTTTTTCTGCTATTACATACATATCAGATGGAATTAATTGCAGGACACAGTTTCAGGCTATAGGTCAAATAACAAATATATAACACAAATGCAAAAATATAAATAAGTCCATTTATCATTCACATTTAGCAATGGAAGCCTTAATATAACTAATTCTACAATCCTAGTACAACTGTCCCCCCCCCCAAAATTTGTTGAGCCAGGTCTCTGCTTCTTCAAAATAACATACAGGCATACCTCATCTTATTGCACTTCACTTTATTGTGCTTCACAGATACTGTGCTTTTTACAAATTGAAGGTTTGTAGCAAACCTGCAAGTTTATTGGCAATATTTTTCCAACATTTACTTGCTTTGGATCTCTGTGTCACATTTTGCTAATTCTCACAATATTTCAAACTTTTTGATAATTATTATATTAGCTATAGTATTCTGTGACCAGTGATCTTGTGATGTTCACATTGTAATGATTTTTTGTTCCATGTAACACTTTGAACTTAATGTGAATACGTTTATGTTTTCTGACCACTCCACCAACCGGCTGTTCCCACATCTCTCTCCCTCTTGTCAGGACTCTCTATTCACTGAGATACAACAATCCTGAAATTAGGCCAATTAATAACCCTACAATGGCTTCTAAGTCACTTAGAAAGAAAGAGTCACTTGACTTTAAGTCATGAGCAAAAAATGATTAAGTTTTGTGAGGAAGGCATGCTGAAAGCTGAAATAGGCCAAATGTTAGGCCTCTTATGCCAAACAGCCAAGTTGTGAATGCAAAGGTGAAGTTCTTGAAAGAAATTAAAAGTGCTATTCCAGTGAACACACTAATTATAAGAAAGCAAAACAGCCTTTTTGTTGATATGGAGAAGGTTTCAGTGGTCTGGATATAAGAGCAAACCAGCTACAACATCCCCTTAAGCCAAAACCTAATCCAGAACAAAGCTCTGACTCTCTCCAGTTCTGTGAAGGCTGACAGTGGTGAGGAGCTGCAGAGGAAAAGTTTGAAGCAACAGAGGCTGGTTCAGGAGGTTTAAGGAAAGAAGTTGTCCTCAAAACATCAAAGTGTAAGGTGAAGCAGCAATGCTGATCTAGAAGCTTCAGCAAGTTATCCAAAGATCTAGCTGAGATAATTAATACAGATGGCTACACTAAACTACATTTTCAGTGTAGATGAAACAACCTTCACTGAAAGAAGATGGTATCCAGGACTTTCATAGCTAGAGAGGAGAAGTCAATGCCTAGCTTCAAAGCTTCAAAGGACAGGCTGACTCTCTTGTTAGAGGCTAATGTAGCTCATGACTATAAGTTGAAGCCATTGCTCATTTCCCATCCCAAAAAATCCTATGGCCTCTAAGGATTATGCTAGATCTACTCTGTGTTGTATAAATGGAGCAACAAAACCTGAATGGCAGCACATCTGTTTACTACATGGTTTACTGAATACTCTGAACTTGCTGTTAAGACTACTGTTCAGAAGAAAATATTACTGTTCACTGACAATACATCTGGTCACCCAAGAGTTCTGATAGAGATGTACAATGATATTAATGTTGTTTTCATGTCTACGAACATACCATCTATTCTGCAGTCCATGGATCAAAGGAGTAATTTTAAGTCATATTATTTAATAAATACATTTTATATGGCTATTGCTGTCCTTGATAGTGATTCCACTGATGGATCTGGGCAAAGTTGACTGAAAACGTTTTGGAAAGGATTCATCATTCTAGGTGCCATTAAGAACATTCATGATTCATGGGAAGAGGTCAAAATTATCAACGTTGACAGGAGTTTGGGAAAAGTCAATTCTAGGCCTCATGGATGTCGTTGAGGGTTTCAAGACTTCAGTGGAGGAATAACTGCAGATGTAGTGTAAATAGCAAGAGAACTAGAAGTAGAAGTGGAGCCAGAGATATGACTCAGTGGCTGCAATCTCATGATAAAACTTGAGTGGAAGGCACCTGGGTGGCTCATTCAGTTAAGCGTCTGCCTTCAGCTCAGGTCATGATCTTGCTGTCGTGGGATCAAGCCCTGCATCAGACTCCCTGCTTAGTGGGGAGTATACTTCTCCCTCTCCCTCTGCCCTTCACCCTGCTCATGCTCTCTCTCTCTCTCAAATAAATAAATAAAATCTTTTAAAGAAAATTTTAAGAATTAAAAAAAAACTTGAATAGATGAGGAGTTGCTTGTTTGGATGAGCAAAGAAAGTAGTTTCTTGAGATTGAATCTACTCCTGGTGAAGATGCTTTGAAGACTGAAAATAATAGCAAAGGATTTAGCATATTACATAAACGTAATTGATGGAGCAGCGGCAGGGTTTGAGAGGATTGACTCCAGTTCTGAAAGAAGTTCTATGTGGGTAAAATGCTTTCAAATAGTAACAAATACAGAGAAACCATTTGTGAAAATCAATGTGGCAAACTTCACTGCTGTCTTATTTTAAGAAATTGCCACAGCCACTCCAGCCTTCAGTAACCACTACCCAAGTCAGTCAGCAGGCATCAACATGGAGCCAAGACCCACCACCAGCAAAAATGTTATGATTTGCTGAAAGCTCAGATAACGGTTATGATTTTTAGCAATAAAGTATTTTTAATTAAGCTATGTACATTGGTATTTTTTAGACACAGTGCCATTGCACACATAATAAGCTACAATATAGTGTAAACGTAACTTTTGAATGCACTAGGAAAAGAAAAAATTCATTTGACTCACTTTATTGCAGTAGTCATTTTATTGCAGTGGTCTGGAACCAAACCTGCAATATCTTTAAAGTGTGCCTGTAGCTCATTTTAAAACCTGCATTAAATAAGCCAACAGAGATTTTCCTTCTGCTATTCCTGTTGGATTATAATTTTTCCTGTTTATTCTTTATTCATTATACTACATGTATTATACTCAATGAAGGACTCAAAGGGTATGACATACTCAAAAGTTTCCATTCTCAGTAGTAAAAATATATGTTCAACAAGCCACCTAATTTATTATTGATTTCTTTATTGACAATTTTAAGCCAGTTTCTAGATATGGTATTTTATATAAAAGCAGGCTTTTGCCATGGCTGTTCCAATAATGATATCATTTATAATATTTAAAATTTTATAGCAAAAAAATGAGAATTACTTTATTTTGGAAATTGCATTGATTTACTCTAAAGTTTAGCTTCTTTGGCAAGGAACCATTTAGAGATTAGTTGGCTCAAGATCAATGTAAATACCACAAATTAAGCTTGGGGAGAATAGGTTTCCTTAGAAATCCTGTAAGATTCAGAGACCATGAGACTCATTTTCCCACAGGTAACAGGTTTGATGGCATATATATTTTATTTATTCTGCAATCAACCTCCTCTCTCCATTGTTTATTCTTTGATCTTTTTTTTTTTAGTTTTTAAAAATTAATTATCTGGGTTTATATATCTGTCCTATAGAAAGTAAGTGAAGGGAACTTCTGCTTGTTAACCAGGAATGCACACAAGACACATGTGAGTGTATTTCTGACCCCCAACTCCAATGCACTGAATCCAGGTATCAAGCATTAAGCCTGAAAACACCTAACACAAAAATAAATTCAAAGCAGATTAAGGACTCTAAGTGTGAGACATGAAACCACTAATATCCTACAGGCGCAGGCAGTAAACCTCTTAGACATTGGCCATAGCAACTTCTTACTAGATGTGTCTCCCAAGGCAAAGGAAACAAAGGCAAAAATAAACTGTTAAGAATTACATCAAAATAAAAAGCTTGTGCACAGTGAAGGAAACAGTCAACAAAACTAAAAGCCAACCTACAGGATGGGAGAAGATATTTTCAAATGACATATTTGATAAAAGGTTAGTATCCAAAATCTTTAAAGAACTTCTAAAACTCAACACCTAAAACATGAATAATCCAATTTAAAAATGGACAGGAGGCATGAACAGACTTTTCTCCAAAGACATACAGATGGCCAACAGACACATGAAAAGATGCTCAACATTACTCATCATTAGGGAAATGCAGATCAAAATTACAATGAGATATCATGTTACACTTGTAAAAATGGCTAAAATCAGCAACACAAGAAACTGCATCCTTGGCAAGGATGTGGAGAAAGGGGAACACAAAAACAAAGAAAAAAGAAAGAAAGAAGAAAGAAGAAGAAAGGAAGAAAGAAAGAAACAAACAAAGCACTCATGCACTGTTGGTGGGAATGAAAACTGGTAACACTGCTCTGGAAAAAAAGTATGGAGATTCTGCAAAAAGTTGAAAATAGAACTACCTTATGATCCAGCAATCACACTACTGGATATTTATGCAAAGAATACAAAAATACTAATTCAAAGGGTATGTGCACCCCTGTTTATAGCAACATTATTTATAGTAGCCAAGATATGGAAACAGCCCTAGTTCCATTGATTGATGAGTGAATAAAGAAGATAGAAACACACACACACACACACACACACACACACACGCACACACACACGCAGGAATAGTATGCACCCATAAAAATAATGAAATCACGCCATTTGCAATGACATGGATGGAACAACAGAGTATAATGCTAAATGAAATAAGTCAGAGAAAGACAAGTACTATATGATTTCCCTCATATATGGAACTTAAGAAACAAAATAAACAAGCAAAGGGAAAAAAAGAAAGGAGAGAGAGACAAACCAAGAACCGGACTCATGATTATAGAGAACACACTGATAGTTATCAGAGGGGAGGTTTCTGGGGGGATGAGGAAACAGGTGATGAGGAGTAAGGAGTGCACATGTGATGAGCACATGTGATGGGTGTTGTATGGAAGTGTTAAATCACTTTACCATGCACCTGAAACTAATATTGCACTGTATGCTAACTGGAATTAAAATTAAAACTTAAAAAATGTTCAAGGAAAAAAAGTGAGAGAGGTCTAGAGACATTTAAAATAAAAAAAATTAATGCTACATGCATCACACTATGTGTAATATTGAAAAAGTCCAAGACAGTTTTAAATTCCTCCAAGAATATTGAGCCTTTTAAACTTGAAGGATCCATACATTAGTGGTGAGTCAGCTCCTATGAATTCCTAAAAATCAGCAAATATAACATGGAATAAGTCTTTCGGAAGAAAAACAAATTGGTGGAGAACTAGAGATTTTAATATTATAGTTACTTGACAGTGCCCTACAGGATTCTAGGTACACTCTTGCCTTTTGGTAAATATTTACTACATTTAGTCCCACTCTCTTTTTAAATATTAAGTTAACAGTAGGTGCTTTATGAATTGAGAGAATAACCTGTACTTTTAAAAATTCTATAAAATTTTTGTTCTGTTACAATAACATTTATTAAGTACATCATCATACTACCTTATGCCAGTCACTTGGTTCACCATCCTCATAAAAATGCTAAATGTTAGTCTATATTAGTCAAGGCTCAATGAGAGAAACAAAACCAATATAAGATGTGTATAAAGAGACTTACTGTAAGGAATTGGCTTATGCAATTGTGGGAGCTGGCTAGGCCAGTCTCAGATCTGTAAGACAGGCAGTCAGGAAGGGCAGCCTTGAACTCTTGGGTGTGAACTGAAGCTCTAGTCCACAGAGGGAATCTCTTGTCAATTCTGCTCTTATGACCTTTAACCTGATTGACTCAGGCCCCCCTAGATTATGCAGGATAATCTCCCTTACGTAAAGTCAACTGTTTGTGGGCCTTTAATCACATCTACAAAAAGCCTTTCTGGAAACTCTGAAATTAGTGTTTGGTTGACTAACTCAGGACTATTGTATAGCTATGCTGATGGAAAAAAAACAATTATCATGGTCAGGGACTTTTATTTTTCTTATTTCCCAGATTCAAGAAATGGACTTTGAGAAACTTAAAATAAATTACTATAACTAGTAAGGGATAGACAAGGATTGGAACCTACATCTGTCTAATGTCAGAGCCTGTATTGTAAAATGCAGATGCTAAACAGGAAAATTGGCAGTCAGCCATTTACTTAGTAATGAAAGGAATGCTATGGGTATGCATGCACACTCATGCATCCACACACGCATGCACACACCACCAATGCCACCATACAGCTACTCTTGAACAAAATGATAGAGGAACACTTAGGACACTTGAATGAATTTATTAATATTGTGGGGATTGGCCAGCATTTGCATTAATTCAGTTAGGTTAATTTTCTTTTTGGAGCCATGAAAAATGATCTGTTCATTATAAATTAGAGTAATCTTGGAAATACTGTGACAGTCAATCATCATTTAATAAAACTGAAATAAAATGTCAAGAGTAAACTATAAAAGACAATGGGATCACTCATAGTAATTACTGTCATCTTAAACTGAAGAAAACAGTGTGATTTCTACCATTATCAGAATTAGGTAGTAAGTGAACTACAAATGTGAATTTGTACAGTATTGCATTTAATTTATTGGACTTATGCATATTGGATTAATGGATGAGTGGCAGAAATTTGTGAGTCAGCATAGTACATAGATTAGACAATAGCAGGTAAGGAAGTATTTATTATTTTCTTATTACTGATTGAGTTTGTGATGAATTTTATTTTTCTGTGAATGTTCATAAATTTGTCTTATTCTGAAATATGTATCCATTTCGAAAAATAGAAGACAGTAGGTGGAGAACATTGGCTCCCACTGAGTTCTGGGAAAAGATAAGGAGAAAGATAAAGAGAGCAAAAACAGGTACAATCACCAAAAAACCCTATGAGAGGTGGCGATTGTTCTAGAGTTTCACATGCTCCAATAACACGTTATTTTAACTTGCCTCTAAAGTTTAAATCATTTGTGCATGCCTTGTTTCAAAATTTTACTATTTTACTTTTGTTCAAATATCAGAAAAATTCCCAATTAGACCAAACATGTTCTCGAATAGTATGCTGGCTTCGTTGCCTTTTTTGTAAAATCAGCCTTATGTAGCAAGCAAGACATCTTTCCCTACAAATGTTCACTTTACTTATACTAAGTCTTGGTTGAGTGTGAGATGTTGCTCATAGACTATAAGAAACTTCTTTCTAGATCTCAAATCAGCATAACATGCTTATGCCCTATTGCTTTCCGACATAAACATCTTCTAATCCTACTGGGCTACTCATTTTCATCACAGTGTATTGTACACACGCACAGACCCAGACCTCTCCTGACCCTGTTGGCCTCATATCTTCATTCTTCCTCACCACCTCTCTGAATCCTCTCCAGGTACAAGCCCAGATCATAGGAAATTTCTTGTAGTCTCATCTCTCCTTCCACTGAATTCAGATAAGAGATCACATCTGAAAGGGCTTGAAGGTAACGGGCATCTGATTCTTTAATCCCTTCTGTTACAGACAAGTCCAATGCTTTGTGTCATTGGAAATTATGTTTGAAAATCTCTGACAAAGGGAAACTTATTACTTCGCAACAAGGTACAGTCTCTGGACGATTTTAGAAAGTAGAAAGTTCTTGTGCTACAGTAAGACCTGCCTTAGTATAACCATTATCATTTCTTCTTTAGTTTCCCTGCCCTTGACATTAGACTGTACATTTCTTTATAGCAAGAATAGTTTTTCTATTCTCCAATGCCTAACAGAATGCTAGGCATTGTATTTGGTAAAAATAAGTTTGAAATACAAACTGTGTTTGAGTTCTTTCACTCTCCTACACATTCTTCTTTGTATGGACCATGTTTTGTATGTGTGCCTCCCCAGGAATACACGTGTATAGTCTGACCTTTATAATTCCCAGTGGACTACCCTTAACCACAGTCTGTTTTCTACAAAGGCGGCCTTTGTTCACATTTGCCAACACTGTATTGCTTCATCATCCTGCTGATGGCAATTGTGCTTATACTCAATTAAACTGAAGCTCAACTATTACTATTAGAGCTATAACCACTGCCACTGCTACTACTACTTATTTTTATTCTTATTTTGACCTCAAATTGTGTCTTCCTTACCTTGTTTTTGTGATATTTGTGGCTTGTGAATCTAAGTGTAAAATGTTTCATTCTTGTTAAATTTATGCTACTATATTAGGCCTACACTTCCCCTCATTGAGATCATTTTGGATTTTGAGTCTGTCATCCCATATCCAATAAGCCATCCAGATTCACATTACTGGTAAATTGCATAATTATTCCTTATATGGCTTTATCTATATAATTGACTTCAAATATTGAATAGAATATGGGAAAGGCTGGAGACCTGCCATTAGAGTGCACAGTCTCTCCTCTCTCTTTCTCTCAAAACGGATCCCTTAACCTATACTATTTTGCTATATTACATATATTTGTACTATATTACTGGATGTTACCTATTTTTATACTACATTATCATATGCTACATGTATATAGGAATATATATTTACCTAGTTCCTATCACATAAATAAAATTTAGTAGGATGAGATTAATAATAGGAATATAATAAATGATATGCCATATTTAAAAGGAATGGATTGATAATAGAAATGTAGCATGCTTAATGTAGTCACATGATACTTTGGGGAGTACATAGCACATGCATATTAAAATTGTTAGTTGTCTTTATTATGTATATTCTCTCTCATTCTATTTAGCTTGTTAATTACTTGACTACGCTTCCTGAAACTGAGCAAAAGACTCCAAGGAAAATTTGCAAAAATATTATAACTTAATTGTAGAATAAAACATACTCTGGGGCACCTGGGTGGCTCACTCAGTTGAGTATCCACCTTTTGTTTAAGGCTCAGGTCATGATCTCAGGGTCATGAGATGGAGCCCACATTGGGCTCCATATATATTCTGAAAAATATTAAGAATAATGTAAAACAATATATTCTGAAAGATATTAGGAATAATATAAGACAATTTACTGATAAACATTATTTCAGTAAATAAAATCATCAGTGCTCTCTAAAGTTTCTGTATTTGTATGATAAAAACTTCTTAAAACTCCTTAGATGATATATGTTGCTGAGGGTGTTTGATTTTTTTGTTTTGGAAAATCTTAAAGACCCTTTAGATGGTTAAATCAGTAAATTTACAGACAATCACATAAGCTTACGCTATTAATGTTGTTAAATAATCACGTAAGCCTTAGAGCTTGCCATTTGTACTGATTCTCTCCCTGTGATCATGTATTTAGCATTGTATATTCAAAAGAATAAATGATTCCACACTTCATGGATCAAGAAAATAACCACACTTTGTCAGGATATAGATAAGCACTGTCTTGTAAACTGTAGTAAAAACAAACATTCATGATATCTTTTAAAAACAGTCCCATACTCTTTGAATGATTTTCATTTATTATAAATCCCATATTGTTTGTCTGATTTAATGACTCATGAAAATGTAACCTAAAAGTGAAAACATTAACATAATAAAATAAATAATGGCATTAAATCACTAGTGATATGGTCCATTTACGTTAATGGTCTGTATTTCTAGACAAGTAATTTTGCCCTCTTGTCTTAATTCTGTTTCAGTTACCAATCTTACTATCGAATTTTAGCAGAAAAATGTCAATTATAAAATAGATGTTTTCTTACCTATCACACAATTTATTTAACCAATGTCCTATTGATGGGCCTTCAAGTTGATTTTAATCTATTGGTGAAAGTAAATAGCTTGGTATTTTTAAAAAAATGTTTTTTTTAAACAAATACATAAAATTCTGAGTCTGGTTCTGCATGAGATGCATTTGTTTTATATGCATTCAAAACACCCTGTCATCTATTCTCTACTTACGATTGTAGAAGTATGTCATTGTTGTAATGAAACAAAAGGTTAGCTAGGATAATTTTTTAATGAATTCAGCTAGAAACTTGCAGAGTTTAAAAACTCATGTTAAAACCTAGATTTGGAGTTTGAAATAACTACAATAGAATTGAATATGACTAATATTCCTTAGCATGCAAGTTACTATTTTGAAATAGTTGGATCTATTTATTGGTTCACTTGTAAAACACAGGCTACCTTGCTAAAAGAATCAAATACTTACTCATATCTTTAGCTAATGTAAGAATATATTTTTTACTAAATTCTATTCAAAAAGAATCATCAGGATTTATAAAAATAGTGATTAAAGGGGCACCTGGGTAGCTCAGTGGTTGAGCATCTGCCTTTGGCTCCAGTTGTGATCTTGGGGTCCTGGGATCGAGTCCCGCATCAGGCTCCCCACCAGGAGTCTGCTTCTCACTCTGCCTATGTTTCTTCCACTCTCTCTGTGTTTTTCATGAATAAATAAATAAAATCTTTTAAAAACAGTGGCTAAAGTTGACGAAACTTCTTTGGGTTGAATATAATCTTCTATAATTTCTGGAAACTCCTTTAAAATGCTTCATATATTACATGGTTTGACCTAAAACTTAGTTTATCTAGATTTCTTTTTTTATCTCTGTAAAAACCAGGTAATTTTCAAGGTTGTACTGGTCCATTATAGTAGCACAATTTTAAGCAAACACAATTATAAGAGAGAACACGTTAATGACCATGCTACCATTATATAGTAAGAACTATGCATAGTATTTAAGAGATTTGATTTGATATCAGAAAATTATAAAAATTGGATAGTTAGAAACCATCTGCTTAAATATACAGTATCTGTCCCAGATGTTTGAACTTTTTTCACACATTTTTCAGACTTTGTTTTAAATGAGACACCTTCATATAACACAATTTTAACTGACGACAAGATTCTGTGCTGAGTTTGCATTTTTTTTTAAATTTTTATTTATTTATGATAGTCAGAGAGAGAGAGAGAGAGAGAGAGAGAGAGAGGCAGAGACATAGGCAGAGGGAGAAGCAGGCTCCATGCACCGGGAGCCTGACATGGGATTCGATCCTGGATCTCCAGGATCCCGCCCTGGGCCAAAGGCAGGCGCCAAACCGCTGCTCCACCCAGGGATCCCTGAGTTTGCATTTTAAAAATATTTTTAGTTAAAGAATAAGCATGCAAACCCTCAAGTTGCACGTTAAATGCAGCTGTGTTTATCTTAATGCACATGTCTAGTAACAGCACACTGTAACTGATTTTTAAAAAATCACAATTGATTTGTGAATTCTAAAGAATTATAATGGAATCAGTCAAGTCACTTGAACTTCGCCGGGCTTCTTTAATGCTATGACCTTGATGTTCAGCATTTCTCTTAAAACACAGGGTGTACTCTCTTTTGCTTTCTTTATGCAAACACCATGCCATTGAGCAGAAACTGTAACCTCATTGCAGTTACATACAGTGTCCGTTACTTTGCTAATGATTAAAATTCTCATTGACTCATACTGATCCACAGTGATTCTCAGCCAGTTTTTCCTGGGTTAAAATGTGCAAGTAATTAGGTAGTAGCAACAAAATTGTTGTTTAGATATGCTCATTAATTTTGTCTGAATGCTCATGATTTTTGACAAATATTTTCCTCTACTGTCATATCTTGTCATTGCAGATTTAATGATATGATTGTAGAAATAATGTAAACTTTACTAAAGGAGTGCTTAATATAAAATTTAAGTAATTAGGGTAGCACAAATGTGGACTAAATGTTTTCTCCTCATGGTAGAATTTATGGGTTGAATACTTGATATTCTAAAAGCTTTTTCTGAAGAAGTTTTATACTGTACCACTCACAAATAAAAGCAGGCTATTCAGTGACTTTGAATATCCTGATGCTTGTTTTTGACTAAAAGAATTAGGGCACTCATTGTGACAGAGAAGATAGGCAATTCCCTTTACTCCAGAAGTCTGTGTCCCTCTTTAACTCAAATCATTTAAAAAAATCCATTCCTCATTTATCTTTATTAAGACATTTTATGCAATATTAGTATGATGTATATGTGTGTATGTGTGTGTATGTGTGTGTGTGTTTAATTTCCAAACTGATTGCTGCACAGGGGGAGGGGGGCGAAAACTCTTGCAGTTATGTTTTAACATTCTCAAAAAGCTTTCTGCAGAAATATATTGAGCAGAGAATGTGCATATGTGTTTTCTTTGGATTCGTGAAACAAATGTATCAAGTCTGGGACTGAAATTTTTATGTAAATCTCTATAATGAACTATAGAATTACTGAAGAAGCTGGAGAATTTTGTTGTTCTAGTTATTCTGGTGAGAAACACAGTTTTGGTATTTGTAACTATAAAACACACGCACACATGCACATAAATCAAAGCCTTGCTGTCTACCTGTACAAATCTGTCTTGTGTCCCTGAGGTACACTTTGAGTGGATCTGCTTAGGTTATTTGAAATGAGCTATTTAACAAAGTTAGTTAACTGAGTATAATCTCCTTCACTGGCTTTGTAAAAATCAAGAGGGCAAATCTGAATGAATCTATTTGATGTATCTCAGTCATCTCTTACTGATTTTGAACTTCTGCAGCGAATTGTACAGATGTTTACTGAATAGAATTTAAGTTAAAAAGTTTTGAAGAAGTAGAGGGAACAAAGCTCTACTATAAAGGTATGAAAAAATACTAGCAAAATAAGCATATGCTCAGACACAGTGATGGCCTACAAACAGAGAAATACCTTAAGTGGTGTCAAGGATGTTTTGTATAAAGAACTGAGAAAATTCTCTTAATTCAAGGGAAGTCACAGAATTACAAACTACTCTACTCGAGAAGTAGTAGTAGTAGTTTCTACAGGATATCTATCCCAAAGATGGATTTTAGGAATAATTAAATAAATTAATTTTACATTCAGGGTGATGTGATTTTATCTCGGCCCTTTTGATTTCAAAATATTTATTAATTGACTCTAGTTTTTTTATGTCCATTAAGTCCACAGTAGGTACAGCAAAAAGTAACACAGATCTCCAACATGGCCATGTCCAAATTGGGCTGTAGGAAAATACTTCTTTAGCTATTTACTTTGCATAAAAGAATGGTTGCTAGAAGGACACCTGAGCGCCTCAGTGGTTGAGTGTCTGCCTTCAGCTCAGATTGTGATCCCAGGGTCCTGGGATCAAGTCCTGCATTGGGCTCCCCATGGGGAGCCTGCTTCTCCCTCTGCCTATGTCTCTGCCTCTCTCTGTGTGTCTCTTATGACTAAATAAATAAAATCTTTTTAAAAAAGATTGGTTGCTAGAAAATGTAGTGATATTATTTAATGGATTATGGAAATTTTTCATGTTCATATACTGTAATGCCTTTCATTTACTGATTTATACTTTTAAAGAAATGTTAAGTATGTTAGAGATACAGAAGAATATATATACCATATAGAGCTGGTTTAAAGAATAAAAACAAAAATGAACTCCTTTGCCTCAGCCACCAGTTTCAAAAATAAAGCAGTATGATCCCACCTTATAAATCCCACTGGGGCATGGCCTTCTGGACCTCATCTCCCATTCTCCCTTCAGATGTAACTAACTTCTCCTCCTAAATTTTATGGTACTTCCCCCCCCCCTTTTCTTTATAATTTTACCATATATTATATATTAACTAAAAATATATAGTATTGCTGAATTTGTTATATGAATGTATTCCTTTGAATATATTCATTCTTCTGGGCCTTATTTTTCACGTCTGTTTCAGATAATATAATAATAGTGATAGTATTAGCATTTATTCATTCGTATTGTTGTAATTGTGTAATAGCATGAATATACTAGAATTTATCCATTTTACTGTTGACAGATATTGGGCTATTTTGACTTTTTTTCTATTATTAGCAATGCTTCTATGACCATTCCTATACTGGTCTCCTGGTGTACATATGGAAAATATCTCCAGAGTATGTATATACTGAGGAGTTGAACTGCTAGGTCTCCATGCATATTTTGAATTATATTCGGTAATGTGAAATTGTTCTCCATACGTTACACCAATTTACACATCCAAAAGTATTTTCAACCACATCTGGAATCAAGCCCTTAACCATTGCCTGCCCACTTTACTTTAATGTTATTTGTCTTAAGCTTATGGATTCAAGGAGCATTTTACATATCCTGTTTACTAGGTCTTTGCCAGTAATACGTACTACAAATCTTCTCCCAGTTTGTGGCTTATATTTTAGTCTTTTTATGGCACCTATGATCAAAAGCAGATCTTAATTTTAATCTAATAAGATTTATTATACTTTTTCTTTCTGGTTTGCACTTTGGAAATCTTTCTGAATACTGTTTTTACTGGGGTTTGTAGCCTTATGTTTCATAGGAATAAAATACTTACCAGAATAATGTTATCTTGAATGTTAACATTTACTTATCTAAAAATCACTAGGATGTACACATATGAATAAAACGTGTGCGTGTGTATTCACACACATATGCACACAGATATATATGTGCATATATAGTTTAAGTTTTCAAACTTAAAAGTTTATTTTAAGGTTTCAACTTAGTTTTAAATTTGAATTATCTGCCTTATCATGCATAAGCTACCTTTTACTTACTTTATGACTTTTAGGCAGCTCTTGAAAACCCTTCTACCTTGCAGAAGAGGTGATAATTGCAAATCTTCATCTATTTGTCTTTGAATTTATTCTTTGACAGACATTGATTTGATCCAGTGACATGAGAGAATCTATAGGATTTTTAATCATTGAGACATTGTCATGCTCATGATTTATTGTTCTTTGGACAATTGATTCTAACTTAAATGTCCCATGAAATAAAAAACACATTCAGTGCAATTTGTTTTACTAATTATTATGTGCAGCTCCAATTTTACTTTTTAAAAGCTCCTTCCATTAGTGCTAATGTGTTTGTCTCTTTTTGAATAAATCTAGTAATCATTGGGCAGTTGGTGGGGAGGAACAGATTAGAAGATTGTTCATGTATATTTTCAAAGCAATGAAACAGAAATTCTGAACTTTTGCTGGTTGGTTTCTGGCAAAGTATATTCTTACTAGAATGTGGAAGCCCTGGGCAGCCCAGGTGGCTCAGCCGTTTAGCACCGCCTTCAGCCCGGGGCCTGATCCTGGAGATCCGGGATCGAGTCACGCATCAGGCCACCTGCATGGAGCCTGCTTCTCCCTCTGCCTGTGTATCTGTCTCTCTCTCTCTCTCATGAATGAATACATAAAATCTTTAAAAAAAAAAAAAAAAGAATGTGGCTATGAACTGTGATTTGTCCAAGGAGAAGAGAAGAGGAACCACATTGGTTAAGCACTACATATAGGTTAGGCAATGCTCTAGTCACATTATCTCAGATATTCTTCATTCATGCATTCAGTCATTCATTCAACAAATATTTTCCTATGTGCTAGATTCTGTTCTAGGTATTGCGATAAAGCAGTGAACAAAACAAACGTTGAGACAAAATTCCTCACCCTGCAGAACTTAAGCAAAGAATATAAGAGCACCATCTTAAAGATACATGAAAGTTTACAGGCACTATGGAAAATAGCATATGGCTCTGCATCTCAGATTTTCATGTTCATGTGAATCACCTGGGGATTTTGTTACAATGCAGATTGTTACCATGTCTTGAGTGAGATTGTGCGTGTCTAGCAAGTTTCTTTCCCAGTGCTGCTAGTTTGGGAACACACTCAGAGTAACAAAAACTATACAGTAGATGGTGGCAGGGGGATCAGGAGTAGAGAATTTGAAGGAGACTGGCTATAATTTTAGATATGATGACCAAGGTGAGCCTTATCGACAAAGTGATAATTGAGTGAAGACAGGAAGAAGATGAGAGATTTTAGCTTTCCACTTATTTAGGGAAATAAAGCCAGCCAGTGCAGAGGCCTTATAGGGGAACATGCCTGACAAGGAGGCCAGTGTGATTGGAGTAGAATGAGCAAGAAGGACATTAGTAGTAAATCAGATCTGAGAAGCACTGGGTGGGGAGCAGACCGACCTTGTAGGGCCTTGAAGACCATTATAAGTGCTTTGGATTTTACGGAGAAGGGAACCCATTCCAGAGTTCTGAGCAGAGGAATGACATGCTTTGACTTATATCTTTAAAAGATCACTCTTACTGCTATATAGACAATAGACTATTGAAGAACCAAGGTGGAGGCAGTGTGACCAATTAGGAGTCTACAAAATATATTCCATCTCAGGCTAAGGTTGTAGTGAAAGAGATGATGAGAAGTGGTCATATTCAAAATAAGTTTTGAAAGTAGAGCTAAGCAAACTTTTTTACGTATTAGATGTGGGCTGGGAGAGAAAGAAAGGAGGCACGAATGACTACAAGGTCTTTGGCCTGGGTTTCTTGAAGGATGGAGATACCCTCAAGTGATGTGGGACAGGGCTAGGTCTTCAGGAGCACGTCGGAAGTTCAGTCTGCGTATAATGTGTTGAGTCTCAAGGGTGTCAAGTTGACTTCCCAGTGGAGATGTGGAGTAGGCAACTGCATACGAGAGCCTAGAGTTCAGAGGAAAGGGCAACACTGTAGATCAAAATTTCTTTCCTAATAGCAATCCCATTAACAGTCCTCCGCCATTCATCTGCTGTTCTCATTTTATAATTGGAGATACATGATCAGAGAATATAACTAACTGACTCAGCTGTCAAATGGTGCAGCAGAAACTCAAGACAGTATCTATCTGGCTCCAAACGCCACACTGCTCTCTGCTTTAGGGGTAAGACAGTCCACACTGGTCACAAACTGGTTATGCATTTACTCAGAGCAAGTCAAAGATATTTTTAGGCAGGAAAATGAAGTTGGTTGTTCATCTTTTTAGTTGCCTTGTTTGCCTACTGTCGACAGATGACTTTAGTCAGTATTTGGCAGGTTACCATATGTTCTTGAGTGCCATGCTCATCTGGATGTGGTTCAATTCTTCCTGAATCATTTGCGTTATGGCTTATTAGAAGAAGGAAAACCGTGTGGTCAGTAATCTGGTATCCACAATGAAGAAATTTGTGTTTCTCAGCGTTCGAAGGGAAGGAAAGTAGGAAGATGAACATTACAGCTTCCCTATCTTCCAGTGGGATAATTATGAAGAATGTTCTACATGATTTTTCAGAGATCCCCAGCAGGATAGAGCCTCAGTTGCTCACAGCAATAACCACTCGTTGATATCGTTTATTGACTTTCCTGGCATCCCTGCTTTATCTTTTACATCCTTTACTTCTTCTTCTTGGGATCTCCTTCCAAATAGACTATCTGCACCCAAGTGCATACCTCTGGCTAACCTGAGAGAAGTGACAACATAAAATGTGCTTAATTGGTCTATCCAGAATAGGTCTTTCTAATTTGTACCACAGCACCCGGCAAATAGTCAATAAATATTTGCCAGACCAATGAATGATTGCAACTTTCCTTAATGATCACTACTAATAATAGTAGTTGCCGTTACCATTATTTTAGGCACATACATTTTTAATAGGGTAAAGATAAATTGCTCTTTGTCACCTGCTGTTACCAATCACATTCCTTTTTCTACCTTTCCAGAAGTAATTCTTAAGAATTTCCTGTGTATGGTTTGTCTGTGTTGTGCACGTGTATGTGGTATTTGACAGTTACTTAAATCACATCATTTTATGTGTATGATTATGTAACTTGCTTTTTCACTCAAATTTATGATTTTTGAGCTGTGTCCATATTGTATGTTTCTTGCTTTCTCTTTTGTTTAATAATGATTTACTTTTTTAAATTTTTTTATTTATTTATGATAGTCACACACACACACACAGAGAGAGAGAGAGAGAGAGAGAGAGAGAGGCAGAGGCAGAGACACAGGCAGAGGGAGAAGCAGGCTCCATGCACCGGGAGCCCGATGTGGGACTCGATCCCGGGTCTCCAGGATCGCGCCCTGGGCCAAAGGCAGGCGCCAAACCGCTGCGCCACCTAGGGATCCCCTCTTGCTTTCTCTTTGATTTAATTTTCCCTTTGCTTTTTTCTCCCAAGATTTGAAACTATTAAATTCTACTTCTATTTTTTAGTGATTTTCTGTAGATCTTTAAGAAACATATAAATTGTTATTTTTAAGAGTGACTACAAGTAATGAGCTAATATCCTAACTCTGTCAAAATTAATGAATCTCTCTACTCTCTGTCAAAATGTAGGCCATAGTGTTCTCTTCTTCCAGCTACCTGTATACTTTCATGTTAATATTTTCTAGAATTTTGATACTGTTCTTTAACAATAAAAGCCTTTTTGTCATTATTATCTTTACTGATTCTTATTTGGAATCATGAAGCTTTATTTCTTTCTTTTGTTTACTTCTTGAATCTTTCTTTAAATGCATTTTTTTCCTTTTCAGCGAAGTGTCTGCTTTAGTCACTGGGCTGTGGTAGTTAATCTAGGCCTTGATGAGTAGGATTTTGCCATGAAATGGGAGAAGGGATAATCTCTGCAAGGTGGTAATGCCTCCATTTCTTTTGCGTGTTTATTACCCTGTGAAAACTGCTTTGTGCTGTTCTTATGGCTGATATTATCACTCCAGGGTGTAGAAACTACATATATTAAGAATATAAGAAAGCATACAAACCACACATTAAAAAGTGACCAGAAAGAAAGTATTATCAACTAAGACAGTACTCACGGTATGTTAAAATACACAGATTTGTTTGGAAACATTTCCCATATTTCTCGAGCACCTCATCCAGTGCCAGCATAAACAAATGCAATGAAATAGTGTTAATTTAAATTTTAAAATAGAATTTCTGCATGTGTTTAGCCTCAGCGACTAGGCATTGTGACTGAAATTTTCCATATTTGTAGACCACAGAGCTCCCTTCTTACTCCTACAGTTATTCTTATTTTTATAAATTTATTTTTTATTGGCGTTCAATTTGCAAACATACAGAATAACACCCAGTGCTCATCCCATCAAGTGTCCCCCTCAGTGCCCGTCACCCAGTCACCCCCACCCCCCGCCCACCTCCCCTTCCACCACCCCTAGTTCGTTTCCCAGAGTTAGGAGTCTCTCATGTTCTGTCTCCCTTTCTGATATTTCCCACTCATTTTTTCTCCTACAGTTATTCTTAAGTGCTAGGACGATACCTCATTTTTCCCCCTCTCTTTAACACTAATGTGGTTGTTTACCTAAATTAGTTCTCTAATTATTAATTGTATGTGGTCTCACTACCACGTATGCTTCTTTTTTAGCGCCTCAGTCCTCCTGTTCTTACCTAAAGGTTCTCAGAAAATATAAGCACCTAATAACACTTATAAACCCTGAAGCCTGTGGCCAGCAGGTAAAACTGCAAATGCTCATGTTGTCAGAAGCACAATCTCATGCGTTCATATCGCTGTAGTTGCAAGAAGGGCAAACACCCTTGCACTCAGCTCTGGTCTTGCTGTTACACATGATACTGTGGTCCTGGCTGTTATATTTCTGGGGTTTGTACGATAGATGTCAACTTCAGTATTTCCAGGATCCCAAGATTTCAACTCGATTAATCAAACTCTAAGCCATATTTTTGCCTCCCAATAACACGTTAAATTCTGCTATATACTCACAGCCTAATGATGGGAAAGAGGGGGAAATGTACCTTTTTTTCCCTCTTCTCAAGAAATCATCTTTTTTTTTTTTTTACTGTGTTCTGGTTTCTCTTGTTATCTCTCTTTCCAGTTACCTGTAAGTTTACTTTTTCTGCAATGTCTCGTATGTTATATGTCTTTCTTCCTTTTGCAAGAAGGAGATGGCCAGGCTGACAGTTGGCTAATATCACCAGTGTCTGGTTACAGCTCTTTTATACATGTACAGCAGAACTGCGTATCTTTTAAGAGGCCACTACAGCATTTATTTGTCTTTGTGGACTTTGGACTAATTTGACCATTCATTTAGACTTGCAGTCCACACCATAAGCAGTCCAAAATTAGCACCATGACAAATTAATGCTCTGTCACAGGCAGAGCTGTTGTGTCCCTGTATCCTGAGACTCAGAGCATTGTTAAAACATGGCAATGTTAAGTGCTAATTTTTATTGCCCAGTGGAGTTAATCACACATATCCATGAAGAGTTCATTTTCAATTAAACAGTTCTCTATTCACTATTTATAATTCCCTAAAGGAACCAATCATACTGAAAGGGAATCAGAGCCTGTTGTATTTCTTACTGTCCATTTTCATGAAAGCATGTACAGACTGTACTGGATTTCTGGCATTTATTGTAAATTTGTAAATTCCATTTTAAGTACCCTTAGGATTTCCATAGCCCAAATGAGCAAGCAAGTTGTAACTTTCATCTGTGTAAATGCGTACGTGCACACACACACACACACATATTTAACAGTTGTCAAAATTTTAGTTGATTCTGCAAGTCCTTGCAATGAGAAAGTTTTAGAATCTGATCATTTTAGTTCAGAAAAAATAACGTATTTTTTACTATTGAAAGTTATCTTTAGCTATTCATTAAAAATACCTAATTCACTCTTCTGAAAAACAGCCTCTTCTAATGTTTATACAATTATAACCTTGGGATTTCTAAACCAATTCTATAAACACATTCTAATTACCGTTTCATAAGCTACAGTCTTATTACACTTTTAAGGGAATTTATGACTTCATATTTTGTTATGGTATCATAATGTAAACTTTAAATCCTCTAAAACGTGCTTCCTTTTCAATAACAATAAAGAGAATATGCCATAGTCTCCTGATAACCCACGTTCACTTAGTTTTTTTTAAAATGAGACAAGTTTTCAGTAATTCAGCATATGTTTTACTATTGATTTTGCATTCTCAATATAAAATCGGATGAAGAAAATATCTTCCAACATTTCTTCTGGTTCTGGGAACACCATCGATTTTCTCAAGCATGCATTTTATCTGGAAAAGATCTGAGAAGATTTAAACAACCTTGAGCCAAAAGCATTTAAATTTAGATTATTTTCAAAATTGGACAAGTCATTTCAGACTGAATTTGAAAATAAAATGAATTTTTAAATAGTAAAAGGATAAATGAAACTAAATGCATTGATTATTGAGAAAAATTAGACCATCCTAAATGATGTGTTAAAAAAAGACATTGAACATAGCTTTCATCCATTATACTTCCTTTTAAGATGACACTATCTCCTGCACGTGAGGTAGAAAATGAAACCTAAGGAAGATTGAAGTGCCACAGTGGAAATCATGTCTGAATGGGAGTTTTCGATTATTTGACCAGTACTTTATCTTTAGGTTTCCCAGAAAATATATATATATATATATATATATATATATATATATATATATTTCAGCCACTAGTTAAGTTACATGCATTTCTAACATTTTGGTTGATTTCCTATGACAGCTTAATTTACTAGCTGCTTTGGTGGTTCCAACTGTGCATGTTATGAAGAACAGCTATTCTTTATTATTTTGGTAAAATTATTTCAAGTCCACCGTGGGAGGAAAATAGTTCCTAACTTTTCTCCATTTCTTTTAGTGTTTGTTTGTATGCTATTTCATCCAGGCATCATGTCTTTCATTTCTGCCTCTTATCCCATTGGAAAGAAAAATGAGTCTACAGATCCAAAAGAATTATCTCCTTTTTCCTGATGTTGTATAGACATCTTAACAATAATACCTTATAATTTACTATGATGAGGAAGTTGTCATTAAGATCTATAGTTTTCTGGATGTATCCAAATATATGTTACAGGACAATGCTTTAAATATATTTATTCTAATTTAATTTAGTTTCAGTTTTGCATACTTGAAGTGTCTGTTCTTATGAGTCTTCTTGAAACATTTCCCAAGTTACATTTATATAAGTTAATCAAGCCATGCAATAGGTGAGAACTCATTATTTTACAAAACTCTTAATTTCATAACAAGATAAGCACCCACATTTATTAAATTTCCAAGGATATATCTACTATGGGTTGTTATATGTGATTTAAATTATATGTAATATACAATCTCACATACCTCTGTATGTCAGCCTAAGTATTTTAATTGTAAGATTCCCTACAATTTGTCTCCATAATTCTTTTTTTTTCTGGTCATGGTAAATTTTAGTTCTATGACAATAGCTTTTGTTTATTAACACTAGAAACACTTCGCTTGGGCTAAGTTGTTAATTAACTGTCATTTTTGTACAGAGTGTAAAAGAAAAATGAAGAGAAGGGTACAGAGCAAACGGAATTTCACACACTGTTGATTGTTATAGTATCTTCAAACTTTAAAAATATATATTAAAATTTCTATCCTATTTAAAGTCATCAGAATCATGGCTTTAATCTCTGATTCATTACACCAGAGTACTGTAAAGAAGCAGTTTTATACTGAATGAGAATATGTTAATGTAGCTTTTAAGTGGCCATTAAAAGCAGATTTCTGCTTCTCAATTTGTGTATTTTTTATGATGAGTATCATTGTCATTGTAGCTAGCTTTGTGTGCATTTATAGAGCTTCCAGTATAAGCCCAGAAACGTAAAGCTCTGAGAGGAATAATATCAGCAGTGTTTCACTTTTAGCCACTACTGTAAATTAACAAATGACATTATTGCTTTTAGATTTTAAAATGAGTGGATCAAGCAGAATGTATGCATCCAAATTAGTAGGGTCCTCTTTAAGAAGCCATTCCTTTATTCCATTGATTCATTGGCCCAAATAACACTACAAGTCCTCCTTTTAGAAATACTTTCACAAGGCAATTTATGAACCAGAAAATAAAGAATTTTTTAATGGTTAAAACCTCATTTTTGGCCAAAAGTGGTATTGCCCAACGTACCACTTACTCTCTTACTGAATCTAATTCTCAATGAATTTTTGTTTCTAAAGTTCAGAGCAGTTTTTAGAAGAATGAGGACTTTCAACCATTGGAGACTATTGAGAAAGCTGAGCTAACGATTTGAAAATTCAATAATTTCAAATGGCATCATTTTTTGTATTTCCAAAGAAGGTGATGAGTAGAGGGCTTTCATCAGAACTCCTCAGAAGTTCTGGGGAGGGCAGATTCTGTCCAAAAAGCCACGGGAACTAGAGGCAGAGTGCCTTGTCATGGTCAGCCAAGTACTCAATCTTTAAAACATACTGCAAGGACATGGCAGCTCACTAGAGAAGATGATAAGCTTTCTGCCTTGTAGGACCCAGAAAACACCTGCCACTGTTCATCTTTGAGTAACTTGGAGCATTAAGTTGGAATGGAAACTCCATCAGAGTTTTGGGGCCAGGGGAAAGATGTAGGCAAGAAAGATGGAGTGAAATAATTGAAATAAGGGTCTGTTTGGACAGTTGGATGGTAGTTTGTTTTACTGTTAGCCCAGACAGAGAGCCTTGATCCCTTGGCTTAGCCTGGCCATTTTTCACTGGCAGGGGTAAATGGGAATGAAGGCACCATGCCATCGTGTGGCTAGCTCAACATTATCTTCAGTAGACATGTGTGGAAGTCTGCAATCTGAGCAGAGAAGGGAGTTTAGGGTGTCAGTGTAGAATACATGGATGTAAAGAAGTGCTGGATGTAAAGGAATCTGAGGAGTGAGAGAAATACTGACACCTCACAGAAAAAGATGAAAAAAAATGATAGATGTAGGACCACTGACAAGGAGCTAGTAAAATTGAATTATTCTATTTATTTTCCTCATTGCTTATGAGTTCATTGGAGTCTCCAGTGGCATGTTTTCATGATATCGTTGAGATATCATGCATCTAGAAATAATCCATAATAAATTAGAATTGAATAGACTCCAATACCACATAACAAAAATAATTCACAGTGACTGAGTGGGTTTGCAAGTATAGAGTTAATATTAGAAAACCTCTTGATATAATTCACCATATTAATACATCTAAGAAAATATATATACTCACTCCATAAATGCCGAAGTTGGGAACAAGACAGGAATGACAAGATAAATCAACTAGAGGCATCAGATTGAGAAAAGAAAAAGTAAAATTTCCTCTCTTTACAGATTATATGATAGTATATCTGGAAAACCCTTGAGAATAAGTAGTATTCCTAACTCAATCGGTAAAATAATTCAACAAGTTGGCAATATATAAGAGTAACAAGCAAACGTTGATAGCCATCATATACAAAAAAATAATAACCAATAAGAAGAGTTGGGAATGTGTTCCAATGAGTTTGAAAATCTTATGACAAAAGCATCATAAAATATAAAATAGGAATAAACTTAACAAGAATGTGTAAAAGCTCTAAGGAAAAGCTATAAAACCATTCAGGGGCAGCCCGGGTGGCACAGCGGTTTAGCGCCGCCTGCAGCCCGGGGTGTGATCCTGGAGACCCAGGATCGAGTCCCGCGTTGGGCTACCTGCATGGAGCCTGCTTCTCTCTCTCTGCCCATGTCTCTGCCTCTCTCTCTCTCTCTCTCTCTCTCTCTCTCTCTATATATATATATATATATATATATATATATATATGAATAAATAAATAAATAATCTTTAAAAAAAGAAACCATTCGGAAAGATACTAACAAGTACACTGTAACAAAAAGACATGTCTAGCTCTTTGGTAAGGCATTTCAATATCATTAACATGACAATCCTTACTAAATTAATTTATAAATTTAATGTAATCATACTAAAATACCATCTCACTTTGTTATATGGAGCTAGACAAATTGAAAGGTTTATATGGAGGAGCAGGTGCAAAAAATATCTGGGAAAACAGACAAGGAAAAACTATGAGAGTGACTAGCCCTGCAATATATTAAAACATACTGAAATGCCTCAATAGTTAACAGAGTGTAACTGGCACTGAATAGATAGACCAATGAAATAAAATGTTCAAGAAAGGCCCAAATACAGATAAAACTGTAATAGATACTAAAGGTGGCATCTCAAATCATTGAGGCAAAGGTGCCTTTTACAGTAAATAGTGTTGATAAAAAGAGGAAACCAGATCTCTTCTTCAGTCCCTAGGTAAGAATAAACCCTACATGAATCAGAAAACTAAATGTAGGGCAGCCCCAGTGGCACAGCGGTTTGGTGCTGCCTGTGGCCCGAGGTGTGATCCTGGAGACCCGGGATCAAGTCCCACGTTGGGCTCCCTGCATGGAGCCTGCTTCTCCCTCTGCCTGTGTCTCTGCCTCTGTGTGTGTATGTGTGTCTCTATGAATAAATAAATAAGATCTTTGAAAAAAAGAAAACTAAATGTACAAAATAAAACTATACAAGTAATGGAAGAAAATACTGTTAAGTTCCTTTGTAACATGGGCCTAGGGAAAGACTAACTATGACTCAAAATTCAGATACCACAAATAAAAAAGTAATCAATTTGACTACACAGATGCACACAAAAACCTTGACAAGGAAAAAGAAAAATAAAAACCAAAATTGGGGCAAAAATAGTGACATATATCACAGGTAGAGGCTTAATATTCCTAATATACAAAGAACTTATAAATATTGAATGGGAAAGAAAAGTCCTATTTTTAAAAATATTTTATTTATTCATGAGAGATGCGCAGAGAGAGAGAGAGACATAGGCAGAGGGAGAAGCAGGCTCCTGGGATCATGACCTGAGCCAAAGGCAGACGCTCAACCACTGAACCACCCAGCTGTCCCAAAAAAGCCCTATTTGAAAGTGGGCAAAAACATTGGGCACCTGGGTGGTTCAGTCAGTTAAGCATCTGACTTCAGCTCAGGTGATGATCACAGAGTCCTGGGATCAAGCCCTGAGTTGGGCTCCTCTTTCAGCAGGGAGTCTGCTTGTCCTTTGACCCTCCCGCTGTTCGTTCTCTCTCTCTCTCTCTCTCTCTCTCTCTCTCTCTCTCTCTTCTCTCGTAAACAAATAAAAATATTTTTTAAAAAATAAAAGTGAGCAAAAACATAAACAAGTTACCAAAAATATAAAGTTGATCCTAAATTATATGAAAAGATGATTGCTTTTATTAACAGTAAGAGAAACATAAATTAAAATTACAGTGAGGTGCTGTTCTTAAACAAAGATTGGCAAAAATCCAAAAACTTAACAATATACTCTGTTATGGAGGCTGTAGAGAAATAGTCACTCTCATACATTGTTGTTGGACTTGTGAAATAATGCACAAAAACAGAGGGATAGTTGGCATTATCTAATAAAAGTACATACACAATTACACTTCACCCTAGCAATCTCATTTCTAGGAATTAGTCTGAATATGCCTTCTACAAAGCAAAAAAAAAAAAAAAAATATATATATATATATATATACATATATATATATGCACAGAGTTCTTCATTACAGCATCATTTGTAGCTGCAAAATATTGGAACCTACCTAAGTTGCCAAACCTAGAAGGCTAGTTGAATAAACTATAGTGAATGTACATAATAAAGTAGTAGGCAACTATAAAATGATGAGATATATCAGTAAACTTACATAAGTCATTTCTAAGTGAAAGATAATTTCTCTGGTATGCTACCTTTTTGTAAAAAAGTAAAGGAAATAAGAAACTGAATTTCGCTATATCCAGGTATTCAAAATGAACACATTAGTTTTCTATTGCTATGTAACAAATTAGCACAAATATAGCAGCTTAAAGAAAAACACCTGTTACCTGAGTTCTGTAGCTCAGATGTGTGGACACAGCATAACTGGATTGCCTGTCTGTTGCTCACCACATGACCCCTTCCATAAGCCCTCTCACACTTGGAATTTCTGACCTCAGAAAGGCTCTAGGCCCTATGCTTATGTCACCTGCTTATTTCAAGTCCTGCTCATGATAGTCTCCCTTTTGATTAACTCAAAGTCAGCTGATTTGCTACTTTATTTACATATGCAGAATCCCTTCACCATTGTCATTTAACATAACCCAGTTATAGGAGTGAAAGCCATAATTTCACCCCACTCATAGGAAGAAGTATTATACAGGGTGGAATTCTTGGAAGACATCTTAGAGTTGGGCCTACCATGATTAATATCACCAAAGAGGGTCATACATACAACTTCTGCCTCCAAATGTAATACCTTCAAAAACAGAACACTGCTAAAAGGGGTATTAAACCACTTATATATTATTCCCATCCAAGCTACATAACCTGAATATCAACATAAGAAAACATTACACAAACCTAAATTGAAGTGCAATTTATAATGTAATCAGTCTGTAGTTTTTTAAAATGGTGGGGGCGCCTGGGTGGCTCCTGGGTTAAGTGTCTGACTCTTGATTACAGCTCAGGTCATGATCTCAGATTCACGAGATCAAGTCCTGTGTCGGGCTCCATGCTGGACGTGGAGCCTGCTTAAGATTCTCTCTCCACTTCTCCTCCTGCCCCCCCACCCCCTGCTTGCAGGCTCTAAATAAATAAATGTATGTATATCATTAAAAAACAAGGAACGATGAAAAGTTATTCCAGATTAAGAAAGACTAAAGAGATGACACCTAAATGGAGTACATAATTCTAGATTGAGTCATGTAATGGAAAAAAGATATCATTATAAAGAACACTATTTGAACAATTAACTCAATTAGAATATGAATTATAGTTTAAAGTATTATATTACAATGAGATTTCCTGATTTTGATCCCGGTATTGTGGTTATTTAAGAGAATATTCTGTTCTCAGGTAATATACATTGAAGTATAAGAAGTAGAGAAACACAATATATACAACCTACTCTGAAATGGTTCAGAAAAAAATAGTATATGTGCGTGTGTGTGTGTGTGTGTGTGTGAATGGAGAAAGAAAAGGAAGAAACAATGACAAATCAAATGTGGCAAAATGTTAAAAATCGATGAGTCCTGGTTAAGTTGTTCTTTGAATTACCATTCTTATACCTTTTCTGTAATTTTGAAATTATTTTAAAATTTAAAATAAATATAACAAAAAACAAGCAAATAAAAACTGAACTGCATTTAAACATTTAGCATGGGGCACTTGGGTGGATCACTCAGTTAAGCATTCAACTCTTGATTTCGGCTCAGGTCATGGTCTCAGGTTGTGAAATAGAGCCCCATGTTGGCCTCCATGCTCAACAGGTAGTTTCTCTCTCTCTCTCTCTCTCTCTCTCTCTCTCTCTCTCTCACACACACACACACACACATCTCTCTCTCTCTCTCTTAAATAAGGAAATAATTAAAAATCATCTTAGCACAGGGCCTAGGTGCACATAGTATAAGTTCCCAATAATGGCAATTAATAATACCATCACTGATGTTACCTAATTCTTACTTAAAATTTGTATCCAGTAAACTGAATGTATTTATTGCCACTACTTTGGGTGTTTTGTTGAATCCACAGCATAGCAACTTTATGAGAAAACTAGGCAAACTATTATTTAAGAATACTTAGTATCTCTCATTTGAGGCCTAAAACAATTTTAATTGCAGTCAAAATGTATGGATTAACTATTGTCCAGAATTCCAACAGATTCAGTGTATTGAGTTTTGGTTTTAGTTCCCTCAGAAGCAGACCCTAGATCCTGAGAACAAAGATTCAAGAGCAAGAAGATTATTTGGAAGGGGATACCAGGAAATAATAGGTGTGGGGAAATTAAACAGGGAGAGAAGGCATCTAGTTGGTGCACTGTCAACCAACTTACCACTAAGGAAACTGGACTCTAATCCCATTGAGGAACTCTAGGAAATATTGTAATACACTGGCCAAGGAGGGAGGAGATTGGGCTATTGGCTCACTCACTCATCGGCATTGATTGAGGGCTTCTGGGCCATATGAATTCATTCTAGGCACTTCCAGACTGGCCCAGTATGCCACCAAATTCCCTAAACAACCAGTTGCTGGAGCCGATGTTTAAGGCATAGGACTGCATGTATACAGAATGATGAGTGCCAAGGGGTTGCTGGTGAGTGCCTCACAGCATCTACTGCCTTGCTGAGGTGGAAAACTGAATCAGTTGCCCTGGTGTTTCAGCCAGCACTCAGAGTGCCTGCAGCCCGAGCCGTCAGGAGGTCTTCACCTTAACTCTCTTTCTAGGAGCAGACAGAAGTAAGTATCATTTCTTCCATTTGCTATAGCTGAACAACCTCGGACAAAGTGGTTTTTCAAAACCTTGATTTTCTCATCTGTAAAATAGGGACAATAATAGTGTGTTCTCCTAGAATTGCTTTAGAATTAAATCATGTGTTTGAAAACGTGGCACTAGAAAATACTCAGTAAGGGTTAGTTTTACTTATTATATTTGCATCCTTTATAGTTATTATTACTTTGCATTTTTTAATCAGTCTGTTAGAGATAATTGTTCTTATCTTGAACTATAAGATGCACCCCAGTCTGCTAGATTAATGTGTACCTTGGCTCCAACAAACCTGAAATTTTTATAGTCATTGAAGACTCAGGACTACAGGGACTCCTATTTGCCATCTGTTCTTGAAAATGACAGTTACTTAGGAAAGTGACATTGAAAAATACACAGGAAAGTCAAAGAGATTAGAATCAAATAATGAAGCTCAAACACCTTCAGAAACAAGTTGTGAATGGCAGATAAAGGGAGAAAATAAACATTATGATAACTGGATTAGCCATATGCAGTATGCTTCCAACATATTTGTGAAATAGTCACAGTTTAACTGGTTAATTTCATAAGCTAGATTTAGTTGGGTACAAGCAGAGAACTGCCTATTTCTTCTTATGGTGCCCATAAGAATTTGCCTCTTCAAATCCATTATGATGGCTTGTCCTTTGCCACCCGTAAATGAAACCTTAGGCCAATCCCACAGCTTCCTGTTGGTTTCCTGTAGCTAGTGTACAAACTAGGTGGTTTACAAAAATGCAAATTTATTCACTCATAGTTCTGGAGGCTAGAAGTCCAAAATCAAAGTATTGGCAGGGCCATGTTTCTTCTAAAGGCTCCAGGGGATGATCCTTCCTTGCCTCTTCCTAAGGTCTGATGGTTGCCAGCAATCCTTGGCACTCCTTGGCTTGTAGCTACATCACTACATTTTCTGCCTCTGTTCTTATGGCTTTGTGTCTTGACATGGTCATCTTATAAGGAACTCCGTACTGTTTTTCAAAGTGGCTGCACCAGTTTGCATTCTACCAACACTGACTTTCTCTTCACATCCTCACCAATACTTGTTTTTTCTTGTGTTGTTGATTTTAGCCATTCTGACTGGTGTGAGGTGGTATTTCATTGTGGTTTTGATTTGCATTTCTCTGATGATGAGTGATGTCAAGCATCTTTTCCTGTGTTTGTGGCCATATCTGTCTTCTTTGGAAAAATATCTATTCATGTCTTCATTTTAATTAGGGCAATAATCCTCTTTCCAAATAAGGTCACATTCTGAGATTTGGGAGGTTAGGATTTCAACTTCAACTTTGGAGGGAAGGGACATAATGCAACCCATAACACATGGATAATTACAATTTAAGTCTCTAAATAATCAAACTCTGAATGTTCTCCAATGTGAACAACTTTCCTTCCTCAGCTCAGGGACCCTTGATGCCTGAAAGTTTACACTGGAGTGAAAATGACCCGAATGCTCACATCCTTAACTCTCCATCTCACTCTCTTCCTCCTTCCTCTCTCCAACTACCAAGGGTGTTGCTGATTCTTTCAAGACTGAAAAAGGTGGAGAGGGGGAAGATGCTGAGATTTGGAGGATAAGAGAGGAAGGACAAAGAATGTTAACTTGAATTATTTTGGCTTTGGTATCCTCTGAGGCAGCAGATTCCAAATTCTGAGTCTTATTCTCATTGGTTTATTTTTCTTTATTTTATTTTAAAGATTTTATTTATTTATTCATGAGAGACACAGAGAGAGAGGCAGAAACACAGGCAGAGGAAGAAGCAGGCTCCATGCAGGGAGCCCGACGCGGGACTCGATCCTGGGTCCTCAGTACCACAACCTGGGCCGAAGGCGGCGCTAAACCGCTGAGCCACCCGGGCTGCCCTTAACTCTCAATTCTAGATATCTCTCACTTTGAGTTAGATGTATGTGGACAGTGCCTCCATCACCAATAACCAAATCCTCAGACCCTTGGCATCTCACTCCACTCCTCAGCTAAGATCTCTGTGCCTTCCAGGCAGGCATCTTGGGTAAAGCCTCTCTTGAAATGGACTCAGCATCCTTACCCATGGTTGACAGCAGCCCCACAATAAATGCATGAATATTTCCTTGTCCCACAAAGCTGGGTCTCTTTTTATAGGTATTGAAAAGTAAAACTCCAGCCCTAGACACCTGGTCTTGACTTCTCAAGAGTGAGTTAGATACTGGTCCCCATGGCTCTTAATCACCAGAGAAGAATTCTCAGCTCTCCAAATAGAGGTGATCTCTTATGGATGTTCTCTCACTAAACTTATAGTGAGGTGAGACACCCCCTTCCATAACCCATTGAGTCCCAAGTAGCAGTAGACAGAAAAGTGGAGAAGGCTGTCAGTGTTACAAAAATACAGCATACCAATGACTCTCTTCAAGTAAACCATGCTACCAGACACCTCTGACTGCCCAAAGATTTCTTGACCTTGTCTAAATAGCCAATAAGTAAATAGCAGCCAACTCAAAATCTGGCAAAACTTGTCAGAATACGTCTTTTAATGTCTTCTAAAATGTATTGTTTTAAAGTGCTTTAGTGAAATACAATTCACACACCATACCATTCACTTAGAGTACACAATTGAGTGTTTTTGTATATATTCACAGGGTTCAGCAAACATCATCACAGATAATTTTTAGAATATTTTCATTAACACAAAAACAACCCATACCTAATAGCTGTCACTACTCATTTCTCCCTCCTTCCAGCCACAGACAACATTAATTTATTTTCTGTCCCTGTAGATTTGCCTCTTCTGGACATTCATGTAAATAGAGTCATATACTGCTTGGTCTTTTGTGAGTGGTTTCTTAACACAGTGTTTTTATTAGTTATACAGTGATGTGCAGCATATATCAGTATTTCATTTCTTTTTATTTCCAAATGATATTCCATTGCATGGATAGATCACATTTTATGTATCCATTCATTAGTCAATAGGCATGTAAGTTGTTTATACTTTTTGCCATAAATGATTCTGCTGTGAAGGCTTGTGCACAATATTTATGTGGACATATATTATCATTTCCTCTTAGGTTTATACCTAGGAGTGGAAGTGCTGAGTCATACAGTAGCTCTGTGTTTAAATTTAAGGAATTACCAGACTTTTCCGAAGTGACTACACCACTTTACATTCCCTCCAGCCATGTATGGGTTTCTACTCTTCTGTATCCTCACTAGCACGAGTTTATGTCTGTCTTTTTTATTATGTCTATTCTAGCGGGTGTGACGTGATTGTTTCTTACAATTTTAGCATATTTTTACTGTTATCACTTTTCTTTAGAAGGACTGAATAGTTTGTACTTACTCTATTCTTCTCAGATTTATGAGGCCTCTGCTAAATCTCTAAAATGACAAAACTGAACATTCAATTAAAATGACAATAGTTACAACAGAAGGCTTTAGTATGGCTCTATCCATAGAGTTGGCAAAATAGCATATACACAATAAACCATGTATATGACCTGAGAGAAAGTGGAGTAAATGTGAGCTTTCTTACTACAGTCCTGGTGCTAGACAACTCTGAAGGGTTTCACAGCAGTTACTTGACTTATGACAATAATCACAGCACCAATAAGATAACAATAACAATAGATAACATATATTGAGCTTTTCATGTATTTGTTCCAGGCATTGTTCTATGTATAATTTATATATATTAACCTCCTTAATTTCTGTGACAGCCCCACAACTAGATGCTATTATTCTCAGCTCTCTAATGAGCAAACATCCCCAGATGACAAGATCATTGTCTACCTTTTCACAGGTTAGAGTAGGGGGAGGAGGCTGACTATCTTAAAAATAGCTAAAGCAAAAAAAAAAAAAAAAAAAGCTAAAGCATAAAAATTTATAAATATTAAGAACAGGTTCTTTTACTTAGCTCTGCCCAGATCTTCTCAGATCTCTTTTTATTACTTTTCTTGTCTACCCTCTGCCCATTTTCTGTGCTTTCACACTCATCAATCCATTGTTTTTGGAGGACTGTCCTCAGACGACTAGAGTCCATCCTTCCCCATCCCAGGTGAGAGAAGTCAAATTGATACACTGATAAAATTATTTCCTGTCCTGATTTCTCCACCTGCTTACTGGTTTTCCTTGAAAGTTTTTGTTTGTTTTTTATGAATCACTTAAACACAAATCCTCACTTCATGGTTGGCTTCTATAGGACGCAAAACATATAGAGGAAGGAGAAACTTGATGACATATTTAAATAGAACATGGTATGTGAGAAAGAAGAATCATATCAAGTTAAAAACAAGAAAAATAGAAAATTCTCTTAAACTGGCAGGGATTTACATTAGAAATGAGAGTTGTCATGATCTGAAAAGGTAAGAATGGGCTATTTACCCAGAAAGAAATCTGTGAACTTGCTCTCTGTGAAGATTTTAAATGTATATAACCACTTTTCTGAGCTGGTTTCAATATAGTGCAGTCCTTCTGGAACAGAATGACTAACTCAGTGGCTTCCCAGAGCCTCTTTGGCTCTGATAATTATGTAAGAACACAACATTATCATTAACCTAAGCAGTAAAGCCTTTTTGATTATGCATTGTGCTAAAGGCTTTATAATGATAGTTAAATAGATTCAGTCCTTGCCTTTTGGGAACTTAGGAGAGCAAACTTTTAAAAAGAAATAAAAGAAATCTACTGTTTATGGTGTACTACAAAGAGGCATTAAAATAAATGAGAGTGAAGATCACTTCAAGGAAGCATTAATGGTTTACAAATATCAGTATTTCAGAAAGGGAATATTCAGAAGTGGTATCTACTTTGATCTTACAAAAGAAATATGGACAAGAAAAATATATTCATGGCATGTATACTCCAAATTGACCCATTTATGTTTTTCAGAGAATGTAGAAAGCTAAAGGAGAAAAGAAATAATATAATGAAATGGAAAAAAAGTTTTTGCCATTACATAATATTAAGGGAAAAGATAAATTTGTTGGAAAAATATAAAGATATGATGCGTTTCTCTGCAATAATTTTAATAAAATTATGACAAAAGAAAAATGTTAATGGTTAAGAAATTAAAAAAAACTTTTGCAAGATAAATTCCCATTTTATCATTGAGGAAGCAAATTAATACTTTCTAGTACAGGGCTGTATGCCAGGACCCAAAAAAAAACAAGAAACAGACTCTTAACTATAGAGAACATACTAATGGTTACCAGAGGGGAGGCAGTATGGGTGATTGCCAAAAAAAAAAACAACAACAACAAAAAAAACAAGAAACAGACTCTTCACTATAGAGAACACACTGATGGTTACCAGGGGATGGGTGAAACAGGTGAAGGAGGCTGAGGAGAGCACTTATGATGAGCACCAGGTGTATGGAAATGTTCAATCACACTATTGTACACCTGAAGCTGATATTACACGGTTTGTTAACTGGAATTTAAACATAAACTGAAAACAAAGAGAAAAAAACGATAATACTTTTTGGTTTTGACATTTTCACAATATTAATTCTGCCAATCCATGGGCATGGAATATTTTTCCATCTCTTTGTGTCTTCCTCAATTTCTTTCAGAAGTGTTCTAGAGTTTTTAGGGTATAGATCCTTTACCTCTTTGGTTAGGTTTATTCCTAGGTATCTTATGCTTTTGGGTGCAATTGTAAATGGGATTGACTCCTTAATTTCTCTTTCTTCAGTCTCATTGTTAGTGTATAGAAATTCTGCTGACTTCTGGGCATTGATTTTGTATCCTGCCACGCTGCCAAATTGCTGTATGAGTTCTAGCAATCTTGGGGTGGAGGCTTTTGGGTTTTCTATGTAGAGTATCATGTCATCGGCGAAGAGGGAGAGTTTGACTTCTTCTTTGCCAATTTGAATGCCTTTAATGTCTTTTTGTTGTCTGATTGCTGAGGCGAGGACTTCCAGTACTATGTTGAATAGCAGTGGTGAGAGTGGACATCCCTGTCTTGTTCCTGATCTTAGGGGAAAGGCTCCCAGTGCTTCCCCATTGAGAATGATATTTGCTATGGGCTTTTCGTAGATGGCTTTTAAGATGTTGAGGAATGTTCCCTCTATCACTACACTCTGAAGAGTTTTGATCAGGAATGGATGCTGTGGTTTTGAATCTATAAACATGTTTTCACCTGAGGAATTTTGAGATAAATGTTTTCCTGAGTTTCTTTGATAAAGAAAGGAAGTAGTTCTCAAGACTGAATGACCGAGGAGAATCCCTGGGTGGCTTAGCGGTTTAGTGCCTGCCTTCAGCCCAGGACGTGATCCTGGAGTCCTGGGATCAAGTACCCACGTCAGGCTCCCTGTGTGGAACCTGCTTCTCCCTCTGCCTGTGTCTCTGCCTCTGTGTGTGTGCGTCTCTCATGAATGAATAAAATCTTTAAAAAAAAAACACTGAATGACCGAGCTTTAAATATATGTGTGTATGTATTTAAGAGTTTAATATTTGAGTAGATTGGTGGGAATTAGGGGTAAGCAGAAGAGATACATAACACATTCCCTTCAGAGAACTTCATTAGAAAAGTAATTGCATGCATATTGTAAAATTGGCATTTGTAGGACAAAAAAAATTACCAAAATTTCATTATTACATTATTACTTTCCCTCAATCACATAGATAATGAAGCTGTTTTCAGGTTTTTGAAATAGACTAGAATGTGGACAGGGATTTAAAAACAAATCCAAATATATTGTCTTTAAACTTCCCCTGTGTGAGTATGAATAGACATATTTTCAGACATGCAAAAACACAGAATATGTTTCAGCCTTTCTTAGAATGTCATGTAAGGATGTTGTCCATTAGAAGTAGAGAGTAGAACAAAAAAGAGGGGAGCAGGGAGGTTCCATGATTATGGCTATTTGGAAGGACCTACTAGTGACTTATCTGACCCAATTTTTTAAAAAAAGAGAGAGGATTTCAGAGAATAAGTATCTAGAGAAGTGATTTTATTTTGCCCTTTATAACATGGAACAGGTGAGGAAGCAATAAATTTAGAAGATAAGATAATAGAAAGACAATCAAGCATAAAAGATCTTTAACACTCACTTTTATGGAAGTGGGAGGACCAATTGATGATAAAATTCAATCAAGATCAAACCAAAACAAAAAATTCAGGATTATTGAATGGGTGGGTGGTAAAAGAACTGGTATAGATCTTTAAATACAAATAAATATAGAATTGGAAATAAAGACTATAAATGTCATATCTGTGGAACAAAATGTAAATATCGTCAACTTGGAATAGTGAGTTAATGTAAATGTGGAACAAGAAGAAAAGCAAGAAGCATATTTTCTTGTCTTTTGTGCAGGAAATAAATCAGTGGCTTAAAATTGAAATGTTTATTTTACAACATAATTATAGTGAAGCTGACCTCTTAATACTATTTCATATTAATTTTTTTAATTTGTAAAATATCTAGATGGATCATTAAGAAACTAATAATTATTTAACTGGATGTTATTTCTTCATTTATTGGCAAATAAATTTGGATTAACTATATTTCACTCAAAATATATGGCCACCTTTAATATAATCCCATTTTATAAAATTCTCTCTTTATCTCTATATATGTTTTAAAGAGATAGCTGGAATGACAGTTTCCTGATGTTTGTTTCTAGTATTTTTTATCTGTAGTTTTTAATATTGTTTAATCCTTTTAACATTGAAAATAAATTACTTTGTAAATAACAAACCATTCCAAGAAAAACTCAATTAGTAAAATTAACTTGAAAACCAATACAGCTTTATGTAAGGTCATCAAAAAACATGCAATTAAAATAGCTTTGGATTTTAATATAGCAAACTGTCCAGTGTATTTAACCTTAAAAATTTTTATTCAAAACAATTCAGTAACCTCTCAAATTATATTATTCTTATCCAAATATATAATCTATACCTCTTTTTTAATTGGAAAAAACTTACTTTAAGGCTAACTATGGTAAAAAAAAAACCCTCAGTTAACCCATATAACTGTAACATAAAAAGAATATAGATTAAAAACACAAGATACCTTATTGGCAAGATATGGGTCACTGAAATGGGATTCAACCCAAATCTCTGCCTTTCTTTTTCAAAGTTCTTCAGATTTTATGAAATCCTTCTGCTGTTCAAAGAAGATCTGAAAACTGAATATATTTGCTTTTACTAGATATGGACAGAGGTAAACAATGATCTCTGGTAAAGTTTTGAGCCACACTATACTTATCAGTTCAGATAAGAACATACATCAGAAAACACTACTATCTAAGACACCCAGGCATAAAACACTAATCTACAACTATCTGGATGCTTTTCTAATCAGAATTTATTATAGACAGAAAGCCTAATTTAAATGAGGTATTCTAGATGTTTTTCATCCTCCAATGAAGTTAGTCCAAATGTTCCGAGGCTCCAACTAGGGGTATCTGCTATCATCAGCCTGGCCAGCTTGCTCTGCTCCATTTCCTTCCACTTCTTGTTTTCCCATCAAGTCACTGTTAGCAGATCATGCAGCCCATCATTCTGACGTGGAATGCTAAGTATGAGTTTTTCAATTTCAGTAGGCACCCACTTTGCAGCAAACGCTTCTGAGTCATTGATCCAAAAATATATAATTAAAAACCTTTTGTTTGGACCAATGCGCTTATGGAATACATTGTATTCAGATAAAACTCATGTATTCTTGCAATGCTTATAGAATTATTTTTTTTTGTTAATTCAGCTTCTCCTCTGATTCATATCAGTTATCTGAATTAGGGACTCGATAGTTATCCTCCTATAACTAGGTTTCCATATTTCCTATTGTATTAGATGCCCCATAATGCTCACCTTATTTCCTTCTAGCATCTTCGGACACTTTGCTCCAGTTGGTTGTAATCACTTTTGTGCACTCATTTGACACTCAAGTAAACTTATTCATAGTGTTTCTCCTATGGTTCCCATGCCAAGAATGCCATTTCTACTCACATTTTTCTATCCAGCGATACTTCAGAATATATAGAACACCTAGAAGTTTCTTGTCCTTTAAATCCTAATGGAGAGCAACATACAGCTTATTACTTAGTCATTCTCTGTTTATTTCCTACAAGCTAACTTCATCTCCACACTGAACTGTAAATTCCGAGTGAGATATATATATATATATCCTAATCTTCATCTTCTTCTATACCACATAAACAGTGTTGAGCATATTTGATACCTGCTTAATAAATACTTGTTTCTGATTATTTGATATTAAGACTTAGACTTGTGATGGGGAGCTGTTTTCAGTTAAAAATAAACAAACAGGGGCACCTGCATGGCTCAGTCAGTGAAGTGGCCAAATCTTGATTTTGTTTCAGGTCTTGAGCTCAGGGTCCTGGAATCCAGCTCCATGTTGGGCTTCGCACTCAGCACAGAGTCTGCTTCAGATTATCTCTTTCCCCCTCCCTCTGCTCCTCTGCCATTCTTTCTCTCTCAAATTAATAAATCATAAAAAATAAACCAATAGACAAATAAAACCTCATATCTCTTATGCAACATTTTTAGGCTTCTCTGAATTACCTTAACACTTTTGATTTGAATGACTCAAAGCAGAACATACTTAGAAGGAAACTAGTATTTTGTAAATATCTATGGGAATGACTTGTAGTAAATAAATAAATAATAACTCAAGAGGATGGGCTAGAAGCCAGGGTTCAGAGCTTCTGTTTTCAAAATTAGGCCAATCTGTCTTTAATCTAGCTATGTCCTCTAGCTGGTCAATGGATCCTTTTTGTTTGCCCATAGTAACCTGTGCATTTCTTTCTTTCTTTCTTTTTTTTTTTTAGCACGTTTCCCATTGCAGTATGTTAACATATATAGTTCTCTTTTTTTCTGAGCCTTTGGGTCCATTATGATGCCCAGCAACTGTTTTCTCTTCACTATGATATTATCAATGCTGAACCTGATGCCTAGCACTTAATAGGTATTTAATATATGTTCTGGAAGAATAGATGGATGCATAGATGAAAGATTAAATTACTTACTGGGTCATCAAAGGTATCCTTTCCTATTAAAATAAGTGGCCTCCATTGTTGGATTGTCTGATGTCCTAAGATGTTAAGAAAAACAATAGAACATGTTGGAAATTAAAACTCATCAAAGCCCTCTCCCTGTACAACCACAAGAATTGAAACGCGTGACCTTACAGCATGGCATATGAGCAGTTCCTGAATCATTTCAGAGAGATTTAATATCTTTTTAAAGCAAAAGATGTCTTTATGAATTAAATTCAGTAGTCATTTGACTTTGTCAGTTCCTCAATTTTCTCATCTCTAAAATGGCTGTAATTGCTTCTCTGTAGCTAGTTCTTAAGTGCATTAAAATTTAGGTCCTTGCCATATGATTCCACCGCCCTTCCACACATATCTGTGGATACTGACAGAGGGAAGACTGATAAATCCATGCCAGGGAATTGGGACAGAAATCTGTAGAACTCACTGCTGATCTCAAAGGGAAGTGAAAAATCAAAATAATATTATGATTCAAAATGTACACCAAAAGAGGGTTTCAAAAATTGATTCTTTGTTCACATCATGTATATGCTTATACAATAGCAGTATTCAAAATAATTCCGAGTCTCTTAGTTGCGTAGACAGTTTTACTCAAATGTCTCCCATAGTGAGGGAGTTGGCTAATTTTATGTTTTTTAGCTTGTCACCCAGCACTTTGTTTCCTCTCTGGACATGCAGAAGGATTCTAAAATCTCTTCCTGCCAAACAGTTTTCTTTCATGGGAATTTGGTTTAAACCATCTCTGTTGCTATGGTACCTAGTTTTAGTTAATGGAAAAATACAGAATCAAAATACTGAACTTGAAATATTTTTGTACCCACTTGCTCCATATTGGTTTATTTACATCAATTGAGTATGCAAATGGTCTAAGGTTACCCAGTGCTATAAAAAAGTAACTAACTTATTTAGGATTCACATACTAATACCTATTGTTTATATATATGAGATATATATATATATACATATATATATATTTGTGTGTATGTATAGTAGAAGAGATGGCATGATCTAGTAGCTGTTGACAGAACAGAGACCCAAGATTGAGTCCTAGTTTAGACAGCAAAATGCCAGTTAATCCTGGACAGTCATGTATTGCTCTGGATCTCTTTTCCTATCTGCAATAGTTATTAATAATAATAATTACTTTTCAGGGATACTGTTAAATTAAAATGTTTTGTTTTAACTGCCTATAACAGTGCCTGGCATTGAGCATATTTGCTAGACCTACTAACATTTTCAAATGTGGAGGTAATATTATATATATATATATATATATATATATATATATATATATAATGAGCTGAATTGTGTCTACCCCGCCTGTGTCACACATGGAAACCCTAAACTCCAGTACCTCAGAATGTGATAGTATTTAGAGATAGAACTTTGACCAACCTCCATATTCTTTCTCATGTATTTTTTAGGACTCCTAAGGGAAAAGAGAAATGGCAGGGGCATCTTCCTTGTCTCATTTGGAGTACTAACTTTCAATACATACATGGTCTGACTCAAATGAGCTCAGACACTGGAGCTTGACTTTGTCAATAAACATTTCTAGAAAAGAGAAAAAGTAAAGTATGTCTCCCCTTTAAGTTTGTGATATTGCATTATCTGCAAGAAAAAAATATATATATTTGCAAATGCCTCTATTTAGAGCCAGCAAACACATGCATGCCATGGATAATTGTTCCATTTCAAAATGTGTGCACCTTAAAGTCTCTCCTGTCATTTGCCCAATCTCTGTAACCATAATCAGTTCATTCCCACGGCTGCATGTCGCTTCGTTTTCCCAGGTAACCTCTTCTAACCTTCAGACTAACTGAAGTCATATGTTCTCTTTAGTTATCAGAAATACTTAAAAGAAAAAAATGAACATGTCATTTCCATTTTCATGAGTCTGAGCTTTCTCCTCTCTCATATTCCTGTCAATCCTTCCTTCTGAAAGCTGAGCTTATGGGCAATACCTTAACTTCCACATTTTGCTGATTTTATATCACCCATCTATCCTACAGATCCAACAGAGGTGATTACTTAGCTCCCCAAATAGGCATAGAGTTTTCACCTCATATGATTGCTTTCATTTATTTCAGTGATGTAGAAATGGAGGAATGGTGTTTGTTGGCTCTGGGCTTTGAACACATGATATGCAATATTTTTGGCTGATAGCTAAGTAGTTGGTCCTGACACTAAAAAGCCAAAAAGTTCCCATTTGCCCTCTTCACTTTCAAAAATTGAAAAACTACAGATAATTAAAAGTACTAAATTTGCATATGACCCATTTCAATACTACATAATCATCTCAAGTTTAAAAATTATGATAAGTAGTTCTGTCTGTTCAACCTTTAACATGCTAACAGATTTTTGTGGGTTCCTTCTTATGTGACTTAAATATCAATATGTCTTAGCTCTATGGTTCCTTAATTTAATTTTTTTAAATTTTTATTTGAATTTTAGTTAGTTAACATGCAGTGCAATATTGGTTTCAGGAGTAGAATTTAGTGATTCTTCACTTACATATAACACCCAGTGCTCATCTCAACAAGTGCTCTCCTTCATACCTATCGCCCATGTAGCCCATCCCTTACCCACCTCCCTCCATCAACCCTCAGTCTGTTCTCTATCCTTAAGAGTCTCTTATGGTTTGTTTCCCTCTCTTCTTTTCCCCTCTTCTCATATATTCATCTGTTTTATTTCTTAAATTCCATATATGAGTGAAATCATACAGTATTTGTCTTTCTCTGACTGACTTGTTTCCCTGAGTATAAAATACTCTAGCTCCATCCACATTGTTGCAAATGGCGAGATTTCATTCCTTTTGATAGCTGAGTAATATTCTATCATGTGTGTGTGTGTGTGTGTGTGTATGTGTGTGTCCCACAACTTCCTTATCTATTCATCAGTCTATGGACATTTGGGCTCTTTCTTTTTTTGGGAGGGGGCTCTTTCCATAGTGTGGCTATTGTTGAAAATGGTGCTGTAAACATTGAGGTACATGTGCCCCTTCAAATCTGTATTTTTGTATCCTTTGAATAAATATCTAGTAGTGTAAGTGCTGGATCATGTGGTAGCCCTATTTTACCTGTTTGAGGGACGTCCATACTGTTTTCCAGAGTAGAAATATTAATTTGCATTCCCACTAACTATGGTTCCTTAATTTTAAAAGTCACAGTTGTTGATATTTGGTGCCTCGGGTCCATGATGCCCAAAGTCTTACTATGTTTGAAATAATCTCATAAAAGAAAGGTTGTCTATCTTAAAATTGCAATAATGATGTTATTGGAAACCAGTGACACAAAGGGAGAGAATAACTAAAATTTCAAAATGATTCTTAATGAAAGGGGTGCTTTCCATGATTCTAGAATCATGAAAAAAACTGTGGGGAAAATTAATTTTACACTTAAGCTCCTGGGAAGTATTCTCTTTAAGCTATTAACCACTATTACAGAGAAATGACTATTTGGTCTCTTTGAAATGTATATGTATTTTTTCCTTTCACCTTCAGCAGTATTAACTAAACTTTAATCCGTGATATGTCCTTGGAAAGAAAAGGGTCCCATGATTGTGATGGCTAATTTTATATGTCATTATGATTGGACTAACAGATGCCCAGAGAGCTGGTAAAAACATTTCTGGGTGTGTTTGTAAAGGTGACTCTAGAAGAGACTAGCATTTGAGTCAGTAGTCTGAGTAACAAAGACCTGCTTTCACCAATGGGGTACAGAGAGAGACATCAGGCAATCCTTTGAGGGCCAAATGGAACAAAGGTAAGGAAGGGCTATTTCAGCCTCTGCTTGAGCTGGGACATCCATCTTCCCCTGCCCTGGGATATTAGTGCTTTTAGACTCAGACCAGGATTCACAGTGTCAAACCTCAAATTCTCAACCCTTCAGACACAGAGTTACATCATTGTCTACCGCCCACCCCTACCACCAGTCCTCAGTCCTTTGGAGTTGGACTGAATTACACTACCAGTTTTCCTGGTTATCTAGCTTGTAGACAGCATATCTAAGAACTTCTTGGCTTACAAAACTGTGTAAGTCAAGTCTTTTAGTGAATATATATATATTCACTATAACTTAACTTCATTATAACTATATATATAGTTATATAGTTATATAGTTATATAGTTATATATATCCTATTGGTTCTGTTTTGGAGATCCCTGACTATACAGTGGTGCAACAAGTTGATTAAATTCTGCATGTCATTGCCTTCATTCTCACCTGAGTGGGAGTTTAACTATTTGGATTAGTTTATTAAAAGCTTTAAGAGGCAGCCCGGGTGGCTCAGCGGTTTAGCGCCGCCTTCAGCCCAGGATGTGAACCTGGAGTCTCCGGATCAAGTCCCAAGTCGGGCTCCCTGCATGGAGCCCGTTTCTCCCTCTGCCTGTGTCTCTGCCTCTCTCTCTTTCTGTGTCTCTCATGAATAAATTTTTAAAAAATCTTTAAAAAAAAGCTTTAAGAAAATCATACATTCAGGATTTCCTTATTTTTTAAGGCTGAATAATATTCGATTGTATATATATACCAGATTTTCTTGATCCATTCATCCATCAATAGACACTTAGGTTGTTTCCATATTCTGAGTATTATGAATAACACTGTAATGAGCGAGCATAGGAGTACAGATACCTCTTCGATCTTGATTCCGATTCTTGTGGATTTATACCTAAAACCTGAAATTCATATGGAGGCACAAAAGACCCTGAGCAGCCATAGAAATCTCAAGAAAGAATAACAAAGTGGAAGCATCACATTTCCTGATTTTAAAATATGTTACAAAGCTACACTAGTTTAAAGAATATATTGTTATAGCATACTGGCATAACAACTAAAATATAAATCACTAGAACATAATAGAGAGTGCAGACATAAACCTGTTCACATGTGGTCAATTGATTTTTGACAGGAATAAATGCCAATACACAATGGGAAAAGGACGGGATGCCTGGGCGGCTCAGCGGTTGAGCATCTGCCTTGGGCTCAGGACGTGATCCCAAGATCCGGGATCGAGTTCGCCATCAGACTCCCTGCAAGGAGCCTGCTTCTCCCTCTGCCTGTGTCTCTGCCTCTCTCTCTCTCTCTCTCTCTCTCTCTCTCTCTCTGTCTGTCTCTCATGAATAAATGAGAATATTTCTTTAAAAAAAAAAAGAATATTTTCCTGAATAAATGTTTTGGGAAACTTGCATATCCTCATGCAAAGGAATAAAATTGAACCCTTACCTTATACCATACATAAAAATCAACTCAAGAAAGATTAAAGATTCAAATGTTACAGTTGACACTATAAAACTCTCAGAAGAAAACCTAGGAGGAATCCTTCATGACATGGGTCTTGTCAATGATTTCTTAGATATGATACCAAAAGTATAACCAAAAAAAGCAAAAATAGATTAGTGGGACTATAAAACAGACTTAATAAACAAGCTGAACAAAACCAACTGAAAAAGTTCTGTACAGCAAAGGAAACAATCAGAATGAGAAAGTAACCTGTGGAAAGAGAATAATACTTGAAAAACATACATATGACAAGGGGTTGATATCCAAAATTTTTGGGAACTCATACTACCCACTAGCCCCAGAAAAAGAAAATGGGCAAACAACCTGAATAGACATTTTCTCAAAGAAGACATACAAATGGCCAATAAGCATATGAAAACATCACTAATCATTAGAGGAATATGGATGAAAACCACAATAAGATACCACTTCATACGTGTTGGGATGCCTATGAGAAAAAGAAAATATACAAGTTCCTCAAAAAAATTAAATATACATTATTTCTTAAACCTATAAGACTGTAAAATACCTTTTCCATCTAACATCTAGTAATATCTTGTAAACTAAATGTTCCATAGAATTCACCTTGGAAAATGACTGTGTGATGTCACACTGTTCAGTAATATTTCTTGTTCTGGTCTGAAATTAAAAGTAATATTAAAAAGTCTGTTCTTTAACTATGTAGAATAACAGACTTGAATGTTTCATAGTACCATAAAAGATGCTCTAGTAAAACTTCTTCTTGAATCTATGGTTTTAATCTTCTAGAATCCAAACAGATTCTTCAATGTTGTCTTCTCTTTGTTAAGACCACCATTATATTGCTATCTTAAAGAAAATTTACATTTCAATAAAGAGCATTAAATGAATCTGTTCCTTAAATATGAGTCTTAATATAAGACAAAGCAAGCATAATGTGAAACCATAATAGTCATTATTTTGAATTGAAGTCAGTAATTTGGGTAGAGAACATTTGTTTTCAACTCTAGAAAGTATGACAGATAAGTTGTCCATAAATACAGGAGAATCAAGATCAGTTCCATATTCACAGTCACTATGTGTGACCTTCTGAATAAGATTACAAAATCAATGCTGCCAAATTTCAAGATAAAAAAAAAGAATATAATCACTAATGATATTCATGTTCATTTCCTTCTCTATTTCTAATGAGGATTTTTTCCCCACTTTTACCTCTATAGACTTTGCCTCTACAAGTGATATGCTTGTTCCATTTCAACTCAGGCGACACCAGACACCATTAGTTCATTAGTGTTGCAGCTCTGGCGAATGAGATCTGAAATGAAACACCTGTCCTTTGACCCTAACTTGTTCCTGGCTTATGCAAATGAAGAGAACAGTTAAAGGATTCTACGTGTTTTACCTCTCATATGATGCCTCAGGTTTTATGCTGACAAGGAAGACTCAATGCATGTAAAACTAGTTTTGATAATTTGGGTTTAGCTTTTCTCTTACTGGACAGATATTCAATGTTGTCTTTTTCTTTTTATCTGGAAGTCATGTAGAAGTTGCACAGGTTCACACTTCCACGTAAGGTCCAGGGTGGGTTTGCATTTAGATGTCTGAATAACTTCAATAAATAGAGTAGAAATACATCTATTGAATTCACCCATAAAGTTAACATTTAGTATATGCCTTATGACTGTCCTAGTGTGCTATGCTAACAATGTGAATATTTCTATAATATTATTATTTAAAAATAGAAAATTAAAAATGATAGCTTCTTCTATGAAAAATATTTATCACCATGAAGGCTTTACTCATTTATTACCCATTTAATAAGCATTAACTTTAGGGACACCTGGGTCTGTCTCAGTTGGTTAAGCATCCAACTCTTGATCTTGGCTCAAGTCTTTTTTTTTTTTTTTAATTGGTGTTCAATTTGCTAACATATAGCATAATACCCACTGCTCATCCCATCAAGTGCCCCCCTCATTGCCCATCACCTAGTCACCCCCACCCCCTCCCACCTCCCTTTCTACCACCCCTTGTTGGTTTCCTAGAGTTAGGAGTCTCTCATGTTCTGTCTCCCTTTCTGATATTTCCCACTCATTTTTTCTCCTTTCCCCTTTATTCCCTTTTGCTATTTTTTATATTCCCCAAATGAATGAGACCATATAATGTTTGTCCTTCTCTGATTGACTTATTTCACTCAGCATAATACCCTCCAGTTCCGTCCACGTCGAAGCAAATGGTGGGTATTTGTCGTTTCTAATGGGTGAGTAATATTCCGTTGTATACATAGACCACATCTTCTTTATCCATTCATCTTTCGATGGACACTGAGACTCCTTCCACAGTTTGGCTATTGTAGACTTGCTGCTATAAACATCGGGGTACAGGTGTCCCGGCATTTCACCGCATCTGTATCTTTGGGGTAAATCCTCAGCAGTGCAATTGCTGGGTCATAGGGCAATTCTACTTTTAACTCTGAGAAACCTCCACACTGTTTTTCCAGAGTGGCTACACCAGTTCACATTCCCATCAACAGTGCAAGAGGGTTCCCCTTTCTCCGCATCCTCTCCAACATTTGTTGTTTCCTGTCTTGTTAATTTTCCCCATTCTCACTGGTGTGAGGTGGTATCTCATTGTGGTTTTGATTTATATTTCCCTGATGGCCAGTGATGCAGAGTCTTTTCTCATGTGCTTGTTGGCCATGTCTATGTCTTCCTCTATGAGATTTCTGTTCATGTCTTTTGCCCATTTCATGATTGGATTGTTTGTTTCTTTGCTGTTGAGTTTAATATGTCCTTTATAGATCTTGGATACTAGTCCTTTATCTGATAGATCATTTGCAAATACCTTCTCCCATTCTGTAGGTTGTCTTTTAGTTTTGTTGACTGTTTCTTTTGTTGTGCAAAAGCTTCTTATCTTGATGAAGACCCAATAGTTCATTTTTGCTTTTGTTTCTCTTGCCTTCATGGATGTATCTTGCAAGAAGTTGCTGTGGCCAAGTTCAAAAAGGGTGTTGCCTGTGTTCTCCTCTAGGATTTTGATGGAATCTTGTCTCACATTAAGATCCTTCATCCATTTTGAGTTTATCTTTGTGTATGGTGTAAGAGAATGGTCTAGTTTCATTCTTCTGCATGTGAATGTCCAATTTTCCCATTGGCTCAGGTCTTGATCCCACCATAGTGACCTTGGGCCCCATGAGTGGCTGTATGCTGGGAATGGAGCCTACTTTAAATACATACATACATACATACATATGTACATTCATACATATGTAGGTATTGATTTTAGTGATTGTGTTTGCCCGTTAAAGTTCTCAGTAATAATTCCCAGATATAAAATAAATCCACTCTTGTTATTTTGAAGCAAATCAAATAGAATTCTTTGGGATAAATTATATAACTCAACTTTTGTGGTGATTTATTTCAATAGGAATAGAAAAGATTATTACTATGCAGATGAGGTGGCACTGGGAGTCCAATGAGAAATAAAGTCTGTGGACATTGAATGCAGTAAACTGGTTGTCTTCATTCTTCAAGGGGTTTCCAAAATGTTATTTCAAAGTTCTTATTTTCAATAAATCACATCATAGATGAAAACTCTTTAAAATGAATAGACTGTTATAGCCCTGGAAACCTTCTATTGGAATTTTTGGCAGGAAAGTAAAACCAGTAAGTTATTTATTTTTAAGTTTTTCTATGCATATATTGTATAGAGAAATGGGAATATCCTTTTTGATTAGAAAACTTTTAACAATAGGAAAGCAGAACAAATTACTTCCTGTAGTAATGGGGAACTTGTTTTTGTTATGCATGTGCCCTTCTATGCAGAAAGAATGCTTTTTAGGGAATTTCAAATATATTTGGATGAAAGCTTGACTTCCATAAGTATAAATGGTACTTTAAATTTTTTTAAATTGGTTTTATCTTTTGATTTTTGCTGCGCCTATTGTGTAAGGAAAACAATATTGCAACTCCATTTTTTAGCTAACCAAGAGTCTTTAAGATATCCAGGCTCACAATTTTAATATCATTATATCCAAAGTCATGTGTTATACAGTAATTCCTTCTGGAAAGCTTTAAGTCTCAAGATATTTCTCTTACTTTAAAGACATTCATTCCAAGATATTGTTACAGCACTTTTTAGATAATATATTTCAGTGTCTAAAAATGCTTACTATTAACAATTAATTTGATGTATAAAATTCTTCTCAACATACATACCACGTTATAATTTTACAACTTCTTTTATTCTAATACATTTCAGTATATATAAAAGCATTACTAATCTAATGTTTAGAATTCTCCTCAATTCAAGTGAAGTATATGTATTCTGTATCTCTGCCCTATTAAAAATGATAAGCATGTTCTCAATTTTTTACTTACAAGCACAAATATTTCTTTAAAAAATTCATAACTTTCTCCTTGTCTAGACTTTATTTTCTCTTAACTAAATAACGCCAATTAAAAATTCTCATAGCAGTGTAGAATTGATGGAAGTGGGTCAGTGATGTGTGGGAGCCATCTCAGCAGTCCAGGCAAGAAATGATGATCACTTAAATTTGGATGTTAGAAAAGGAGAAAAAGACAAGTGGGCACCATCTGTCACCGTATGGTGTCATTACAATATTATTATTTTCCCTATACTGTACTTTTCATCTCTGTGCCTTACTTATTTTATAACTGAAACTTCATACTTCTTAATCCCCTTTATCTATTTTGTCCATTCCTCCACCCACTTCCCCTCTGAGCATTGAGTAATGTGCAGAATTGTCAAATCAATATGTGTATGCCTGAAACTAATTTTGCATGTTAACATTGCATGTTAATTATACTTGGAAAAAAAACTGGGCAGATTTGAGATATATTTTGTCACATGATGATCGATTAGATATGAAGGGCCAGGGGCACCTGGGTGGCTCAGTGGTTGAGTGTCTGCTTTTGGCTCAGATCGTGATCCCGGGGTCTTGGGATCAAGTCCCACATCAGTCTCCCCGCAGGGAGCCTGCTTCTCCTTCTGCCTATGTGTCTACCTCTCTTTCTGTGTGTCTCTCATGAATAAATAAATAAAATATTATATATAAAAAAGGTATGAAGGGTGAGGAAGAAATTTTTTAAAAAGCCTTTCTCAAAATATGCATTGCAATTAAAAAGCGTTTTCTTCTGAATATCACACGATGAACTCTCAGAAGAACGATTATTGCATAATAGAAGCCCAATAAATATAATTTTATAAATTAATCTATGAAAGGGATCTTTAAGGACTGCTATGAATGTCTGTTAATCCCTGGACATATTAATTTAAGTGGCCTTATTTTTTCCCACAGTTTCAAATTTACTTTTATGTCTTTTTCCAGAGACACACATCTGTTTATTTGTATGTGGGTAGGTATGTTGTAATAATTATTCCACTAAATGAGACAACTGTGCATATCATGATTTTACTTATTTCTTAAAATTAAATCAGATCATTTTTACTGTTTAAATATAAATAACAAAATTTATTTTAACCATTTTTAAGTGTGCAGTTTTGTGACATTAAGTACACATCAATTGTGCCACAGTTTCACTCATCTTATGAGATAAAACAATGTTTGGTTTACTGGCCAGGATTTATCAATTTGTTGTAATGACTCTCTGTTTACTGATATTCTAGTAGTCCTTTTAGAAAATGCTCTAAATCTGTACTTATTGCATAAAGAAATCCTTTAGCAAGCTCTTTTAAACTTCAAATCCTGGTGTTCTAAGTTCACTGATGAGCCCGTCAGAGGCATTCTGCATTTCTGTATAGTGTTTTTGATTTCTAGCATTTCCTTTGGATTATTTCTTATTTCTTTATTTTTTAAAGATTTTATTTATTCATGAGGGACACAAAGAGAGGCAGAGGCATAGACAGAGGGAGAAGCAGGCTCTCGATATAAAATTCAGTCTCAGGACCCCGAGATCATGACCTGAGACAAAGGCAGAAACTCAACCACTGAGCCACCCAGGTGCCCCTATTTTTTTATTTTTAAAATATATTTTATTTATTTGAGAGAAAGAGAAATCGCATGCTTGTGAGTGGGGCGGGGAGACACAGAAGGGGAGAGAGAGGGACAAGGAGACTCTGTGCTGAGCATGGCCCTGTGGGAAGGGGTGGAGGAGCCCGTATCCCCCAGGACCTTGAGATCATGACCTGAGCCTAAATCAAGAGTCTATTGTTCAACTGCCTGAGCCACCCAGATGCCCCTTTTGATTATTTTTTAGTTTCCATCTCTCAGCTTAGATTTCTCATCTGTATTTGATTGTTCTATGCTTTTTCCATTAAACCCCTTATCTTCTTAATCATAGTTATTTTAAATGTCCAGTCTGATACTTTCACCAGCTGTATTATATGTGAGTTCGGTTATGATGTTTACTTTGCCTCTTCAGACTGTGTTTGGTATGGTTTTGGGCATGCATTGTAATTTTTGCTGCAAGTTATACATTTTGTACTGGGTCATGAGAATTTAGGTAAATAATCCTTTAGTGTGAGGATTTATGTTAATATGGTGGGAAGTTGGGCTGTATTTACCATTTGCTATAGCTTCAGGTGCCATGGGCCTCAGGTTCTTCTAGTTAGAGATCTTGTTTTTATTTCCTCAGTTTTGTTTGCTCTTCCTAAGAACTCGGATAGACTGGGTCTCTACAATTCTTTCAGCTATAATCCACTGTTGTGCTCCTGGAGCCCTGTGGGTTTGGTGGTAAAGTGTGGAGGACGGAAAACACGCTATGATCTTAGATTAAATCTCTTTTTTAGTGAGTCTGTGTCCCTGGACTGTGATATTCACAACTGTTTCTTAGCTTTCTTATTTCCCATCTTACATGAGAGAGGAAGGCTGGGAGGTAGAGGAGGGACTGGAGTTGAGGAAATGCCTTCTTCCTCCCAGGTAGGAGAAGGCTCCGGTGAAGCTTTCTGTCCCTGGGAAATGAAGCCTTTGTTACAGAGAACACTCTGGGCTGAGTTCACAGTCTTTAGTCTTCCCTTCCTCTTCTTCACTGTGAGAGCAGGTGGGCTGGGGTTTCTGGAGGTAAAATCCAGTCAACTGTGGAGGCTCCCAGGAATTTCTGACGTTCCTGCTAGTCCACATACAGCCTCTAACAATTTCTCAAAATTACCAATGAGTGCAACAGTTAAGTGTTATGGCTCCAGCAGCTTCTTTTTCAGCTCTTTACCTTCTGGAGCTCTTGGGTGGCCTTTTAAACTAACTGGTAGGGTTGGATGCATTAAAACTAACAAAGACTATTAAACAACAGAACTTGTCAATCTGGCCATCCAATTCCAAATAGAGAAGACAGTGTAAATTATGCAAGGGACCCCCACCTTACCAAAAATCAATACGTAACCTACCCTTATGAACTTTAGGGGGAAAGGGTTCAAAATTACGATACATGATACACCTACAAATGACGTTTCTTCAGTTTGAGTAACATCAGTGATCTGGCCCCTCAACATTTTTCATATGATGTCAGTTCTAACACTTCTTTGGTTAATTTCCACTGTGACTGAATCTATTCTCAGTCAAGGGAAACCCATCAACCTTCGAGGCCTTCACTAGGAAGATTACTTCAGACAGATTACTAGCTAGTCTTTTAACCTTCCTGACATCAATGCTTTGCTATATTCTCTCAGGCAGTGCATGATTTTCCACATGCTCCTTTTGCAATTTTAAGTTCTGCTCTAGAATCTAAGTCTCCTAAAGGCCACAAGTTTGAGCCTCTACACAGCATGAGTTTTGTCCTCTGATACACCATTGAATCAGAATGCTGCCTTGGGTTCTCTTCAAAGGCTGTCTCAAAAATCAACAATGTGAATTCTGATTCTGTATTTATTATAAAACTACACCAAGAGCAGACCATGTGTCTACTTATGTACACAAATACACATACACAATAGTAGTTGACTATTCACTAATTCTGTCCATTGTTTTCCATAGTGTTTTTCTCTCCTCTCAGTGGTTGTTAATGCTTTTTAAAACATCTATTGAAATAATCTTTTGAAAAAAAAAAGAAATAATCTTTTGCTGAAGATATTGGAGAGTCCAGGTGGGCTTGAAAGTCCACCCAGAGGTCACAGCTCTGGCAATGAGACTGAGAAATCCCTGTCATTGAGCCTGCCAGACCACCTGTTACACTTGGATAATTCAGAAATGGCTTTTTGCATTAATTCATACCAGGCATGAATCTAATCCTAAATGAGGCATGTTATAAAGTATTTGGATTAGAAATAATACTATTAAAACCATATGCTTGCATTTTTAAATGTACTTCCAGAAGATATTGTAGCATCATTCCAAATTTTCCGCTCCAGTTTATATTTGGCCTATAATGCTTTTTGTATGGCTCTAGGTGAAGGAAAAGGGCTGTGAAGAAACCATTTTCAGGTAGTTACAAACTATAAAGCTGAATATAAGGCTTCTCATAACCCACTGGTACACCATTATTGTGCATGCTCAGTGCCACTCTTGCTACAATCACCCAGAATCTTGAGAAGATGGCTAGCTGTCTCTTTTGTGATACCTCAAATGTTCTTCAGACTTGAGTATAGTCCTTATAACCCTTTAACCTAACTTGTGTGCATTGTTTGTCTTTTTCAGTGCCTACAATGGCATGAGAACATAATGAGATTGACTCTATAATGAGTTATTTCTGCATTCCTCAGAGGTCTGGTATTAAGCCTGACAGATAATTGGTATTTGATGGGATTATTCAATGAGTAATTGAACAATTGAAAGACCTACATGTATGTCACATACATATGCTTTCCTTAAGGAAACCTATTTAGTAAGGATAAAGAGTGTGTTGTATGTGTGGAGGGGGAGTAACTTGGCCAGGCTGACAGTTGCAGGAATGTGCACTAAATAAACAAAGTAGGTAAGTCCAGTGCCTTACTTGCTTCTATTAAAGACCTTGCTTTTTAAGAGAGGAATAGCAGAGCCCACTCTCTGTATTTATTTCCATAATCTATTCACCTTCTGCCTTAGTCACCTACGTGAAGATCCTCTTCTCCCCTGATACCCTCCAGGATATGGTCTTCCACCTCATTTATGAGTAGTAATGTGGGACAGACTGGAAAGCATGGCTGATTTTCTCTTTATCTCTATATGGTGTCTGTTGCCAAGAAAACAAGTTACAAATATAAGTAGGTTAATTGTATGTGATGAACTCTTAAGATTCATAGTTCAATGTCAAAGCTGAAGATATGTTGTGATATGAGTCTGTGGTATGGGAACTACTTGGTGAGGGATATGCTAGGTTTTTCAATGTCTTAATAATATATATATATATATATATATACATATATATATAATGGCTTAATTAATGATAATTTTTTCACAAGGAAATATACTCTATTCCTTAGAATAGTGGTTGTCTATTCAATTTGTGCATCACAGTTGCTTGTGGGGCTTTCAGTTAATACAGATAGATACCTGAGCATAACTGCTATTTCTAATTCATTTGGTCTTGAGAAAATCTAGGCATTTTTAATGGTGTTCTTGATATAAGGTTGAAGACCCCTGGGATGCCTGGGTGGATCAGTGATTGAGTGTCTGCCTTCAGCTCAGGGCATGATCCCAGTCCGGGGATCGAGTCCTGCATCAGGCTCCCTGCGAGGAGCCTGCTTCTCCCTCTGCCTATGTCTCTGCCTCTCTCTGTGTGTCTCATGAATAAATAAATAAAATCTTTTTTTATAAAATCTTTTTTTAAAAAAAGGTTTAAGACCACTGACCCAGGGTTACAAGAAATTCAGAATCAATTAGAAAACAATCTCTAATATTCTCAGCCCTTTATTTTAAATACATAGATAGTAAATCTTCCATAAGTGGCAAATAAAATCCAAAGGAGATGTGTTTTGTATATGTGGACCTTCTTGATATAAGCCAATTTGGTGGCAAATAAATTGCTGCTTGTCTGATTTGGGAAAGATGTTCCTTTTATAAGAAAACCAACCAAATGATGCCAGCCAATGAGTGGAGTGTTTGAGAAAGCAACAAAGCTTACTACCTTCTTGAATGGCATGATTTACAATACAGCTACCTCTAGGAGCAATAGGGACATTTACTTAAATCCCAAGATGAAAGGCTAGCTGTGAGGTTTTTTTCTGAAGGAGGTGTTTAGTAGAAGGGAGTCATAGATCATTCATGGATGCTAAGCACCTGAGAAAAAGACTAGAGGGTTCTCTGGCAGGGAAGAGAGGCACTAAAAGGATGGGTATTTTGCAATGCTTCACAGGTCTGTCATGTGAAGTAGAAAGTGTTAAACTTGGAAACAAGGAAAAAAATAAAATCATGATGATGGTGAATTGATGGCATAGAATCAAGAATTAGGTCATTATTAATATATAAGCATTAATGGGATGCAAATGTTGATAATAAAGACCAAAGAGTGGGTTTCAAAAAAGGAGAGCTATTACTCATACATGAACATTTACATTTACATGTTGTCAGAGAGTATTTGTACCTGTTTTTATTGCTAATTGGAAAACTAAAGGGATAAAATGCCTCCTTCTTAAGGATAGTTGATTTCTTCCCAAGATCCTTTCTGTTGCCAAAACTCCAAAGTTTGTGCTGCTCTATAAATCTCACTTTCATAGTTAATGGCAGTCAGAAAAGCAAATGGAAGGGCATTCACTATTGGGAGTGGCATGGACAGAGTACTTGGTACTATTTGAAAAGATAGAATATGACAGGCAGGATGTGATCAATTACACAGTGCCGTATGGTAAGTGAAATGACGTATTAGTATGGGCCAGATTACAATGTGGAAATGAACAACCTTACTTTTTTAAAGTTAGTGCTATTTAAGTTTCAGTGAAACTTAAGAAACATGACATCATGATAAATATTTACAGAAATATAGAACTGTTTATATAAACCCAAAATAGAAATACGGAGATGAAGTATAGCGGATAGAGATAGATAATAAATGTTATGTGATTATTTAATATTCTCATGTATAGTTTTTTTTATTACAACTCTGTTTTCTAAATAAGAACCTACATAGGTCTTTATATTTGGGTCATTTCAATTTCTTTCAGTTCTAAATAAGTTAATTCTGATCTCGTTCAAATTTCTATAACAAAGCTAAATCAAAGCTGTTATTCAGACCTGGCTTTTAAAAATTCCATGTTAATAAAAAGTTCCTCAGGGATGATATACCTAGTTTTCCAGAAAGAGTGTGCATCTTTTTAGTAACCCACAGTCAGATTTTAGGCAGCAGCTGTGAAGAAGTTTAGGACAATCATTTCCATCTTTCCAGATCATGAACTTCTAGTACTGGTCACTGTGGTTAGCATGCTCCTCACAAGACATTGTTTTTCAATGTTGGTTTAAATTGAGATTAAGGATTAAATGCTGGCTTTTGAGAGTTCCTCTTAAGTGAAAGTTATTTTTATGAGATGTCTGAACAGGAAGAAGTAGAACTTCAGTTCCAAGCTCTTAGCTCTTGGCTGGTTTTCATTACTTTTCACATAAGCTTCAGCTCCAAACTGGCTACCTTATTTGGAATCATTATCAGCTTACTTGCCTATAGTGCTGACATTGTTGATGGATTGAGAGCAGTGAAACTGGCAATTCCATATCTAATGCGATTGTCCTGGGAGCTGTAAAGGGAATTTCAAGAAGAAGATAAGATTGAGCGGTCGTATACCTCGATTATTGTAAATCATGATATATATTTTGACTTCTCTCTTACCTTGGAGAGGCGTTTCTTTATTGCTGTGGACAATTACATATATTAAATATGTGGGAAGATCATGACATTCCTTAAATACTTGGCTTTCCTTTAAAAAGTAATTTTATCAGGAGTTTGTCTATTTTAAACTAATCTGAGTTAACCTGTGAGAACTATGAGGAAAAGATGGTTTGTCTTTTGGGCACAGCAGGAAAATTAGTGTCCTAGAGCTTACTGATGGCACCCTCAAAGGTGACTCAGCTGACCAGAAAGTGTGGAATTCCACTTTGTGATTTTAAGAGTATGTGACAATGAAAGGGCATTTCAAGACCCAGGGGGCAGTGGAAGTAGCAAATAAGCACAGTGATTGCAAAAGCTTACTAGATTCAGTAAAAGAAATATGCACTGCTGTCAGAAAGTTGAAACCACGAAGATGCTGTGGCAGGACTTAGAACCTGACTCAAGGACGAGCAAAAATTTTTTAAAAAGTGAAAATCAAGTCTGGCTGTAGAGTCAAATGAATGAGTGATATAGGCCAAGTCTTTTATTAACTTAACAGTGGGAAAAGCCAGGGCAGAGTTAACATTATCATTTTATGTATTAAATTAGATGTTTGGAGCTTTTCCAGCTACGAGAAGCAGAGCCACAATTGCATTGATGGTGGTTGGCTTTAAAGCCCCATGGGAAACTGGGGGTGACAGGCAGTCATTTTAGCAAATTCCTGGTGAGACTGAGTAGAAAGTGGCGTGTGCACCACGTGTAGTACATCTGGAGCTCTTGCGTCATCTCCTCCCAGAGGGTGGCATCCCCTGACTTTTATGATTCCGGTAAATGCAGCACACTTGCTTTCCTTCTACTACTGTTGCCACGCTGACTAAATTTGTCTCTTTTTTCCTCTTCACCTTACTACTTGCTCTTGCTCGTGATTTTATCTTACTGAATGGTTATTGCATCCCTTTTCTGCTCCTCTATTATTTGTTGACCCTTCTATTTCTCTCATTGTCAGGCTGTCCCAAGAGAGGATTTCCAAGGTCAGTTAATAACTGTTCAGAACAGGGTGTCCCTGTTGGACTGGGCTCTTGCGCTAGACCAGGTGTGGTTGCCTTTGGCAAAAGCCTGTCCTGGGTCTAGTCATGGCAGCGACACTCTGGATGAGAAGCATTCATTTGTTCATTCAATGTACGCTAATTAAATTGCTCTTTTGTGCCATGTGGAGTACAAGATGCTAGGGTCACACCGGTGAGCAAATAAGAACCATAAATTAGGAGTCTTAATTTTTAATAAGGACAGAACAACAACAATAAAACAAACTCAACTAAAATGAATGTATAAAAGAACATGGACTTGAAAGGAGCCTTTTAGAATAAGGCTGTTGCCATGACAATCTTGATGAGGCTCTTCTGGAGACAGCTTATAGTCCAGCAGGTGCCTTGTTTGACCTGTTCAAGTAATTTTGGTTAAGATGATTCACACATGACTGATGTGAAATTTAAATGAAAGGAATTGAAAGCAGAAAGTGAAAACCATGTCTAGTCCATATATTTTCCTGATGATAGCTTCAAATGAGTAGTGGTTAAATGCCATTAAGAATCAGATAATGTTACAAAGATAGCTTCAGATGACATGTTACTTTATAGTTGAATAAGTAGCTTGGATGACATTACTCACATGTTGAAGGCCTTGAGAAACAAATATTTTGGCCATCATATTGGAAGGTCTTTCCACAAGATGGCACTCATAATCTCTTTTGTTTCTAAATTCTTTCTTGGGCAGCCCAGGTGGCTCAGCGGTTTAGCGCTGCCTTCAGCCCAGGGCGTGATCCTGGAGATCCAGAATTAAGTCCCACGTCGGGCTCCGTGCATGGAGCCTGCTTCTCCCTCTGCCTGTCTCTCTCTCTCTCTCTCTCTGTCTCTCATGAATAAATAAATAAAATATTTTTAAAAAATTAAAAAATAAATTCTTTCTTGTTAAAAACAAGTTTTATTTTTTCCTGCCCCCCCAATGTGTCTCTCATGAATAAATAAATAAAATGTTTTTAAAAAACATACAAAATAAAACAGTGCTTTAATTTTTTTATGAAATTGAAGAAAATATAAATCTGTAACATCTTAGAGAATGCAGGTAGCTCATTTCAGGTGCTTTTGATTGGTTTATCTTATTTCCTTTTTTGGATTTCTTTATTTATTTGAGAGGAGAGAGAACTGAGACCAAATCAGAAGTCAGATACTTAATCCTCTGAGCCACCCAGGTGCCCCTGGTTTATGATATTTCTGATGGTTGTAATTTAACTCCTCCTCGGATGATACTGGATTTAAGGAGTACACCAAGGTGTCTAAGCCCTGCTCTCTGATATAATACACATTAAGAAATGGTATCCATGGATTCTTATATAAACCCAGGTTTGCAATATATCAGATTACTGATATTTTTTAAAAGATTTTATTTATTTATTCTTGAGAGACATGGAGAGAAAGCAGAGTCATAGGCAGAGGGAGAAGCAGGGTCCCCTTAGGGAGCCCATGCAGAACTCGATCCCGAACTCCGGGATCACACCCTGAGCCGAAGGCAGACGCTCAACCGCTGAGCCACCCAGGCATCCCAGATTTCTGATATTTTAATATTCTGATTACTTGGTTTCTAATTCTTTTCTACAAGCCCTATTTCCTATAATGCTTGGCGTCAACAATGAGGACATATTTTCTGCTAAATAATTTTTTTCACTTGGATGTATTTTTTAAAATGTATTGCATTGATACAAATTTTTGAAATAGGAGGTTTTGGATTAAATTCTTCCTTTCCAATTTCATCTTTTAAAGTCACTCCTCCATCTGATACCCTCTGGAAAAACAACCATAGTAAACAGGCTCATTGACTTGGGAGGAGACTCTGGAAAGTACTTGGTTCGAGGCGTTGCCACTTCTGCATATTCTCTGCACATTCCTTATTCCAAAGTCTAAGTGGAGGAAAAATCAAAGTCTTATCTTTGGAAGGTTTTGTGTATGTGAGAAGAACCAGGAATAGAGGGGGGGGCACAAAAGCAGGAGAGGAAAGACATGAAATAATAAACGTGTGCATTGATTGCTATTAGAATAGTGGGGCAGCCTCAAGCATTACTTTATAAAACTGTCTTTATCAGGAAGTCAATGTCATTATTATCGTTCTAATAGCAATGAGAGATAAAATATAAAAATAGATAAAAGACATATCCCAACAAAGTAAACACTTCTAGACCAAGTGCAAAGCAGAAACAAAGTGTGCACAGTGTGGGAGGCAGATCCGAGAGAATGGCATGCTGGGATCAAGGTCTGGAAGTAGGAAGACATAGCTGGAAATTTTTATCCTGTAGTGTCCAGGCGTAACATTGCCCTCTATGAGGGATGTAACTGGCAGTAGGCTTACTGTACCAACTAGTGAGTGAGGTGGAAACTAATTGAAGGGAACTTCTATTACAGGGTAACTTTTAGGAGGCTGTAGCTAGGAAGCTACTGTATTAGTTTCCTATCGTTGCTGTAATATATTATCACAACTAAGTGACTTAAAACAATACAAATCAAGTATCTCACAGTTCTTTAACTCAGAAGTCCAACATGGTGTCTCAGTGGGCTAAATCAAGGTCCAGGCAGGCCTGCATCCCTTCTGGAGGCTTCTGGAGACGATGTTTCCTTGCCTTTTCCAGCTTCTAGAAACCAGCTGCATTTCTTGCCTCATGGCCCCTGTTTCCCTCTTCAAAGCAGTCATGCAGCATCATCACATCTCGTTCACCGAATCTGCTACCTTTGTCACATCACCTTGTCTCCTTTGTTATCCTGATCCTTCTTTCCATTTAGTAAAGTGCAATGTCTGTAACATGACTAAATGAAAATATTCACTCATATTTCTTAAAATAATAGTTACGTCCATTTATCAAAAATGACAACGTTAAAAAAGTTTTTAAAAACAGACTGTAAATCAACTCCTGGGGTCCAGCGCTGCTTACAGCTCCCTGTTCAGTGGGGATCCTGCTTCTCCCTCTCCCTCTTCCCTATGTACCCCCCGCCCCCGCTGGTGCTCTCTCTCAAATAAATAAATAAAATCTTAACAGGAAAAACAAAAAAACAAAAAGAAACAAACAACAACAACAAAAAAAAAAAAACAAGAAAAGGTCCTAAAAATAGTGGAAGTGGACATAGAAAGTGAATTTCATTATTGAAGAAATTTTTTGTGATACACATAACAAAGGACCACTATTCTGAATATGCAAATATTTCCTGCTTAACAAGAAATGACCTAATTAACAAATAGTGAAAATATTTAAACAGATCATCAAAGAAGCCAATAAACATACAGAGATTTTCTCAGCTTCATTAGTGATCAAGAAGATGTCAGTTAAACAACCAACATGTATGTACCACTTTGTACTGCTCAGATTGGTTAAGTTTTAAATACTGTTTGACACTTGTATGGTTGATGAAATGTCTACACTTATGCATATTTTTTTAATTAATTTTTATTGGTGTTCAATTTACCAACATACAGAAAAACACCCAGTGCTCATCCCGTCAAGTGTCCACCTCAGTGCCCGTCACCCATTCCCCTCCAACACCCGCCCTCCTCCCCCTCCACCACCCCTAGTTCGTTTCCCCGAGTTAGGAGTCTTTATGTTCTGTCTCCCTTCCTGATATTTCCCAACATTTCTTCTCCCTTCCTTTATATTCCCTTTCACTATTATTCATATTCCCCAAATGAATGAGAACATACACTGTTTGTCCTTCTCCGACTGACTTATTTCACTCAGCATAATACACTTATGCATATTGATTACATCTAAAACCTTATCAGAAATTTGACTTTTGGTATTTCCCCTAGATAAATACTCATATACAAGTATAAAAGACATGTCCAAGAATGTTGTTTATTTTCATTGCTGTTTATAATAGAGAAAAATGACACCAAAAGTAAACAGACAAAAGCTATCAAAAGAGGAATTAATTAATAAAATGCAGCAAAACATTTTATAAAAATAGTGTGCTAGAATTAAATAAAATGCACTAAATATATTTATGTGTTTCAGTATGTGGGGAATTTCAAAAACATTAGTGAATAAATGATATGATTGGTGTAACATGAAATGTTTATGTATAGTAACACATAAAATAATGCTAGAGAATTTACATTGCTACTTATTAATAGTATTTACCTCAGTATAGTAGAGGAATGGATCAGCAATGGAGATGGTGATTAAAGAGGACTTTAGCTTTATGAGTGATGTTTCTAATTATTTTTGTTAAAAACATATTTATATTCATATTTTCAGTAGTATGTAAAGTATGTACATGGGAGTTAATGTGTTCAAGAGTAACCTAAATCACTAACAGTGGTTAATTCTGGAACTGGCACTATATACATGCTTATTATTTTTATTTATTTTGTGTGCTTTTCAAATTTATAAATTTTTTTCAGGATAATTTTAGGACTAAAAAATGTTTAAAGATTTTATTTATTAATGAGAAACTCAAAGAGAGAGGCAGCGACATAGGCAGAGGGAGAAGCAGGCACCCTGTGGGGAGCCTGAAGAGGGACTTGATTCCGGGGCTCCGGGATCATGCCCTGAACTGAAGGCCGATGCTCAACCACTGGGCCACCCAAGCATCCCAAGAAAAAATATTTTTAAAAACTCAACAAATTAACTTCAGAAAGCACAAAGTATTTGTGAAAATTAACAGAATAATTAATATCAAAAGCAGAATAAAAGGAAAAAGATTCAAAAAAGACACATAAAGGAATAATTAGGAGACAAGGAACATAGCTTGTAAAGTTCCATCATTCATGTCATAGGAAATGAATTAAAAAAATGTCCAAGAATCAGTATTTGAAGTGATAATGTCAGATACTTTTCAAGAACCGAAAATGAGTCCACTGATTAAAAGTGCACATTAAATGTCCAATAGGACCAATACAAATAAATTCACACCTAGACTTAGCAGGTCAATGAAAACATCTGAGCTATCAGAAACAAAAGTTAGAATTTATACCATAAATAAAAGGAAAGACAATTAGAATGACAGCAAGCTTCTCATTTGGAAAGATAGATGCCAGAAAACAATAGATTTCATAAAAGCACTAAAGTAAAAATCAGTCACCCTCAAATTCTATGCCTTGCTAAACTATTGCTAGACAGGTAAAATAAAGATATTTTCTGACATTGAAGGACTTTGACATTGAATTTTATGCCCATAAAGTCACTGAAGAGGTGGGAGGCTTTTAAAGCAAGAACGAAAAAGAGGGCAAATGGCCAGAATGGATTCAAGTGACCATGTATTTTTTTTCCTTCTTCTTCTCTCAAAAAAGATAAAGCTTCTGCTTAACAGCCAATCAAATTTTCAGTATTTTTCCTTTGGAAAACAAGTGAAGTAAAGAAAACCTTCATATTCTGCTTCAAAAAGTTTATTTTTGATAAAACTGAAAAGTTAAGAATAAGCCAAATGTTTGACTGATGAATCAGTGCAGTTCATGGCAGTACAAAGTAATTGGCAATCTTTGACCTTCATGCAGGCTGCCATAGAAAACAATGTAAAAGTGACATGTAACTTTTCCTTAATAACTAGAACGTAAGAGCTGGATATCATGATAAGTATACAGCTTCTCTATTTCTGCACAAGTCACCAAGATTGTCTTTTATTTGAAGTTCTGTTTAGCTAACATCTCCCATGTTTTAAAAATGGGAGAGTTGTGGAGGTTTTGAAGGGATTTGTGGGATGAAAGTAGTGCACAGAACCAGCAACTGGTTACACTGATGCTTGTCTTTATTTTTATATAAGTGCATATTGAAGGGGAATGGAATTGCCCCAAATTCCGTGGTGATCTGCTTCAAATCATAAAAGGAAATATAGAGCATGGTACATGAGCACTAAGATTGTATTGTTGCAGTAGTAATAATTATCTTGCCCTGCTGATCTATTAAACTTAAACATCAAGAATAATGGGTTTTCTATTCAATTAGTAATCTAATAGACAATGCCATTGAATGTAAGTGTATGAAATGGAATAAAAGACAGCCATGCATGGGTCAATGATGTTAAAATGTCACAAATCAAGGATTACGAGTATACCAATTGTGTACTAAAGAGCTTTTCCAGGAATAAATAATGGATTTTATGTTCCTCTGGATACTGTAAAGTTCTATATAAATGTAAGACACTTTATTGTTATTTCAGCAGCATTACAATGGTGATTTTCTAGGTAAACTCTCCATACTGTTTCAAACTAAATTATAGAGATCAAATGAATTCTGCACTGGGCCTGTTTATTCTGAACCATGGATTATATATAATATGGAATAGACAAATAGCACTTAAGACTAGGCCTCACTAATATTTTCCACTGTGATGATTTCATAGGTTTGAAAGGAAAGATGAGAAGTTGCCTTAACTGAATACAATATAATAAGGACCAATGATTTTCTGGCCCTTCCAAAACAAGATTTCAATTAAAAAAAAAAAAAAGAAAAAAAAGAGGCAGGGAAGTCTTAAACAGAATATGTATTCAGGCCTGTCTCACTTTTATAATAGAGATGTGGTAGTCCTTGGGGATGTCCATGGAGACAACTTGCAACTGACTTTGAGAAGCTACCCATCATAGATTTTGTTGTCACTAAGCCTTGACAGCCACTTGAAATCTCTTCTGATGCAACTTCTGTCCTCCCTTCATCAAAACTGAAGACCATTGTTTACAGATAGTCCAGAAAACTGCCTTATTCATCTATATTCTAGTAATTACCTTATATTTTCTAGTTAAGTGAGCCCAACCACTGAAGCTTTCTTCATTACAGTCTTTCAGTTGGACCCATGAAAATGATACATGATATCTTATAAAGATATAAATGTTTTGACCACAGTTTGATTGAAAAAATATAACAGAGTTGTTTTTCTCTTATTTGTAACCTATTCTGTTCATGCACCTCTTATGATCATGACTCCAACCTCAGAGTACTTGAGGAACTTGCCCAAGACCACATAGCTAGGACATCACCCACCTGGGGTGTATAAACATCAAGGCTTATTTTCAGTTGTAACCAAGAAATGCCTTACATTTTGAGCATATTCACATAAAGTTCAAAATGGAAAAAGAAACTTTTAAAATTCAAAGCCTAACTCTCCTTACTTTATCATATGACCTCAGCACTATACTGCTAGGTCAGTATGAACATGCGGGACAATTAATTTTTCTTGTTCGGTTCTGACCATAAATACAATGCCAAAATCATGAGACATGCCATCTTCTTCCATTTTATATTTAATAATTAGAAAGCTGATTAGCTACAGAGAAAATCCACAATTACCTTGCAACAACTTATAGCCATATAAAAATGTCTATCAATATAGGATAAATGAAAATATTGTCATAATTTGAAAATTAACATTTGCCTAATTCATGTATTCCCAGGAAAATATCAAACTACTTATCTGGGCTAGAAATACCACCACTACACACAGGTTTCTAATTTAGAACCTGTTATTGTGATGAACCTATGGGTGTCACTATAGAATGTGAGAACATTAAACTAATGTTTCAATGTGATCCATCATATGGAAATGCGTGAAGGCATTTTCCATCTTTAGAGATGACATAGAACTGTCACTCTCCTATCAAACAATGGAATGGCTATGATCTGCCTCATCAGACAGATGTATTATTGATAACACATTAAGTTAGATTGGACCCTTAAAAAGTATGACTGTCATCTAGAACTGTGAGATTTATGTTTTAAGAGTCCATAGACACATAATGGGAAAATTCATTATCAAATGAATTCTTATTATCCAAAAATAGCTAAGTATTGTTGTGTACATATACATGTGTTCACATGTTCCAGGTTTGCTTCTGAAACAGCAGTAACTAATCTAAATGATAAATCAAACAGAACAAAGATATTTCCAATGCAGATAAAAACTGATTTTTTAATATCAGTGGACATTAGATGCTTTCTTAGAAAAACATCTGAGGATAAAAAGATAATAATTTAACTTCAACTCAGCTATTACTTATTCTACTGATGAGTTTACCATATTTTGTATGCCCACACATTACTACTTAAGTATAAGGGGGTTTTGAGAATTTGGACAATCGTTAAGAATTTTATTGTAGCCTTAGGTGGTTTCCTTCATCCTAGCTCTTAGTTACAAATAGGACATTAATGAGTACGAAGCTGTTTAAAATTTCTGCCTTATTTACTAAATACTGGGCTGGTTTGATACTAAGTCTGCCTAAGATCACAGCCTTGAACAAAAAAGATAGATGAATATCACAGAGTACCAGAAGGACATTCCATTCCTGAGCCACTTAAGCCTCTCCTGACAAATGACACTGAGTTGTGCTACATTGCACTGAATCCCTTGCCCACAAACAGTTGTGATAAGAGCTTCTAATTTTATACTAGAATTGCTTTATTGTACTTATATAAATGAAAGTAGAAGAAAATATATGAAGATTGTGAATTTTGTCTTTTGTCCAATAGATACATTTGAAATCATTTGTCTAAACAGTCATTGTTGTCTTTACCTTGTAATGTCAGTTTCAAGTCCCTAACTGTTCCAAAATTAGAATGTGAAGACTGCACTGTAAGACAGGAATCCTCCAATTATATTGAATTATATGCAGACTTAACCCTAATGCCCTTTTCCTAAGCCAAGAATCCATCAAAATAAGATTAGTTCCTTCTAGTTCCTATTTATCCTATTTATCTTGTAACTATGTTACAAGACCCGAGAATATTTGATATCAAGGAAAATATAGTAGTTTACTTCCTGTGTTAGATTGCTGTTTTCCTTGTTCTTCTGATAGGTGTCTTTTCAATCTCATTTTTACAATCTCCAGGTATTGTCTCTTCTCTTTTATTTTCTTGTATATTTTCCCTTTCATATATGAAGCATATAACGGGCAGAGTCATAGATATAGCTGCAAGGTAGACTCGCCCAGTTGCATTTCAATAGTTCATCTGCAGCCTGCAAAGTTTCTGGGAGAGAGTATAGGAAAGGAAAAGAGTGGAAGTATGGATATTTTACTGCAACATGGTTTTAGCATTTTTGTCTCTTCTTCCTGTGATGCCACCATCCTCAATAATGTGGTCTCACAATTAAGAGCCCCTGGAGGTCTCAGAGTTTAATGATGCCCTTTCTTGTTCCCTGGTTTAGAACAATGAATAATTATTGAGCAACTGTGTGCCAAGTAGTGTTCTTGATTGGAAAATCTGGCAAGATCCCTTAGGTCCCCTCACAGTGTCGTTTTCTTATAAGTAGATTTAAAAAAAAACTCTCAAAAATAATTATTTTCTTTGATCTCAAAGGCTTTCAATTAACAGCAGGATATTACAGGGTTAAGAGTTGTAGAGTGACGAAGTTTTTGATTATGTTTTTGGTATTTCTGATGTTGTTTTATTTTTATTCTTAAACCAGTCTGAGACCAAGAGATTTTGTGGGGTTTTTTTTGTCCAATATTTACCTTTTCTTCTCAAGACTGCTGTAATTTCTTACAATCCTTACAGTCATGAGTGAAAATGATAATTGTTCAATGCAAATGAGTAGCCATTCACCCTAAAACCTGTTCTAGGAAGCAAAGCATTATTTACTGGAGGTTGAAGTCAGCAGTGCTTCACACAGTTTGTGTTAGATACTCTCCAAAGTCTTTTTCTGATTAATGGAGACCTGAATATAAATAACTAATGTAGAATGAATATCCCTGGCCATTAGAGTTTCTTTAAGTTCCCAGTAGGATAATGGGTGTTGTGTTAAGATTGCTGGCATTTTTTTTTAATTCAGAAATTCGTGGCACATTCACACAACTAAATTGAAACAAACCCTTTTCCAAAAGTACTCAATGTTTGGAGGCACTGCAATAAAATGCCTTTTCTAGTATTTTTCACATTATATGTCAAGTGAGTGTTCTGTTCAAAAAGAGTCAAACAAGTTTAGAGAATGCTGGATGCTTAATTCCCCCCTTAGAAATTTACAATGCACATTTCTATATCAAAAGAATCTTAGAGTAGGGGCACCTGTGTGGCTCAGCGGTTGAGCATCTACCTTTGGCTTAGGTTGTGATCCTGGGGTCCTGGATCTGAGTCCGCATTGGGTTCCCTGCAGGGAGCCTGCTTCTTTCTCTGCCTATGTCTCTGTCTCTCTCTGTGTGTCTTATGAATAAATAAATAAAATCTTAATAAAAGAATCTTAGACTAATGGGTCTTGGTTATCTTTATCTGACTCCTTTCAGAAAATGAAAACTATTTAAAACTTTTTTCATTAGTATTTAGAGAAGACTACTAAGAAGTATTTTATATAATCTTTAGATTTTTACAAAATAATAATACATTTCAGCTGTATGCATATGTAACTACCTCTTCTTTAGTTGCTTGAGATTAACATATCAAAACACCAAACTAAAACAAAACAGAAAGGTAGTAGACGCATGAGTTTAGGGAAAATTTGAAAAGGAAACTATGAAATACAATTGACTTGCCCAAGTTGAAAACGTGTTTGAGACTTACTGCTCATAAGATGAGAGAATGGGGAGGAATATCTCCTGAGGCACCTTCTAGACCACATAGGGACCTGCACTGAGTTTTGTGAAAGTTACCTGTTCAAAACATAAGTGTTGTTTTTTTTTTATTATTATTACTTCATTCTCCCATCCCTGGCATTACTCTGTAAAAGTAAGATGATATAGCAATAGCCATTTAGGTAGATCCACGTAAAAAATACCATTTGGGGAATTGTATTTATGACCGTGGATGTGTTAATAAAACCTGTGTTGTAAGAGAAAGTGACTTATGGCTAACTTTGCTGTCCTAGAAAACAGGTAAGATGGTTATGTGTCAACTGTTTTACTAGGGAAAATGCTGTCTGATGGGTAAAATGCATCTGGACTTTGAAGAACCATGGATAGATACATGAGCTAAGATCATAGTTTTCAGCTTTCTGGTATACAGGGACTCTTGATATGGGGTGTGTTCCTTGGAGGACTTTGGAAGCTATGCCAGGAGAGTTGTTCCAAGTGATATTGGTGTCTGTGAGGAATGAGATGTATTTCAATTCAAGTCAATTACCCAGTCACCTGATGTGGAACAGTCTCCCTGAATTTTGTGTCACTTGAGGAGGAGATAGCTCCCAGAGCTGTGTGAACTGTCCTGTACATAAACTGCTGCACAGATTGTCTTGGAAAGGACCTCTATCCCCTAGCCCATATGTTCTGTGTAGACTCATGGCACATGTGAACTGTCATAGTTTTGCCAAGTCTATATATTCAGTTGAACCTAAGAGAAACCCCTGAAAGGTAGTATAAAGGTTTTTCTCTACTCTCCAAATATGCAGTTTCATCTTCACCCTCCCATGTCATCATTTATAAAATGCAAAAAAAGACAAGAGGTGTTTTTCCAAGTGTGAACCTCAGAAAACTCTCAACAGAATCACTCAGAGTACAGATTCCCAGGTCCCAACATAGAACAGTTAAACCAGAATCTTTCAGGTTGAGGCCATGGAATCTTTATTCAAATCCTCCTATCCATAATGTGTGGATGCATAGCTGGATAAGACGCTTGACATTATTTCTAATTCCAGCCTTATATGACCTTACAATTTGAATGGTCATTCCTCTCATTATACAGGGTTTTTTTTTATTATTTTTTATTTTTTTAACTAATTTTTATTGGTGTTCAATTTACCAACATACAGAAAAACACCCAGTGCTCATCCCGTCAAGTGTCCGCCTCAGTGCCCGTCAAGGAAGGGAAAAGAAATGTTGGGAAATATCAGGAAGGGAGACAGAATATACAGGGTTTTTAATGCAATTAAAAATTTCGATTCCTCAGAAGACTGTCAAGGGACTAAGTAACTAAAAGTTTCAGAAACGGCAATAGATTAAAAGGGAGATCTTTTCTAGTTCATTCAGGTTTTGAGGAAGCTCTCAATAGTTTGTAGTAACTGTCCACCTTTTTCAAGTTCTTGGTCCTCTATGATCCTTATGATTATTAAGACATATAGCTTCTTTATTTTGTATGATAATTCTTTTCTAACTGTTCATTTGTCTCTTTTTCAACATCACCATCATCACTGCTGCCTTGATTGTAAGGTAGTGACTCTTGCTAGAAGGTCAGAGATTATATTTGGTCTCAGCAAACAAGCAAAAATCAATAATTTCACTCTCTTTAGGAAAATTAGTTTCATATATACTTGAGATGAAAGAAAAAAATCCCTTTGTTCTGCTGAAGTTGTCAAGCCCTCCATTAGTCTAGGTTAAGTTTCTGGAGTTTGAATTTAATTTTGGTCTCTAATATTGATTTATATTTTTTTAAGATTTTATTTATTTATTCATGAGACACACACACACAGAGAGAGAGGCAGAGACACAGGCAGAGGGAGAAGCAGGCTCCATGCAGGGAGCCCGATGCAGGACTAGATCCCCGGTCTCCAGGATCAGGCCCTGGACTGAAGGCGGCACCAAACCGCTGAACCACCAGGGCTGCCCTTGATTTATATTTCATAAAGATTTTGTTGGTTATAAAAAAAAGCCTTCAGTAAATTCTTCCACTTCCAGGGCCCTGCTTTAGTTCAAAATGAGAAATGTTTCTTGGTGATTTAGTTTCTGTTTCAGGACTTAAAATTTTCAGTCAAAAGGAAAATTACTGTGAATTACAAAAGATTATTAGACAATGATGCAGGCCACCCAAAGTCATGCATTTATTTTAGGCTCTTGAATTTAAGAAAACTGAATGAGATTCAATCTTATTTTCTCTGTTTTATCACAATGTTATTGGAAGCTGTTTAAGATTTTATAGCCTGGGTGGCTCAGTGGTGGAGCATCTGCTTTTGGCTCAAGTCGTGATCCCGGGGTCCTGGTATCAAATTCTGCATCAGGCTCCCTGGAGAAAGCCTGCTCCTCCCTCTGCCTATGTCTCTGCCTCTCTTTCTCTGTGTCTCTCATGAATAAATAAATAAAATCTTTTAAAATTTTTTTAAATTTAAAAAAATATTTGATACTCCTGAAAAGCATATATCTTTAACATCTTTGTATCTTCAATTATATGTTTTACACTGCAGATACTTTATGCACATTTCATAAATGAGTGAACAAATAGATGTTATGTGAAAAAGAAAAAAAGAACAAATACTGTCTTCAGACTCCAGTCTCAGGTAAAAGCAATGCTTCACAGTCCTCCATATATTACTGCACCTCACCCCAGCCTGCTAGTTCCAGTCATCCCCTTCTCTCTTACACACATTGTTAGCAGTCCTCTGCTTTCTCTCCTCTCTTCCCTAGCTTGGCCAAAACTCCCAAGATAGTGACTCGTGATCCAAAAGAAAATTTCTTTCTCTAACAATCAAACTTCCCACTCCCTTAGTACCTCAATCTGAACTTGCTATCCTAAGAGTGATCTGGGAAATGAACAGACATGGCTGTAAGAATTACATGGGCAAGTTATCTGCACTGTGAGGATTTTGTATTTTAAAAGATGATGGTGAAAAAATACAGTGATTTAAGCTTTAACTCTTCCCCCATGGTAGAATTTCAGTTACTATGATATAGAGAAAGGCATTTTGGGCCAGGCTCATAAAATCATGTCAGAGAGGTGGCCTCCTTTTCTACCTCCAAGTTTTGCTGGTTCTACCGTAACTCGATTTGATTTTTGATCTATAAGGTACTTCTAATAAATACCCTTCTTCAGAAGAGGTAAGAGGGTGAGGGGGGTGAATAATCTCTCATCCCTCTGTACCATTTATTCTCAACCTTGGCTTATACATTAGAAAACTGTGGGGAAGATTTTTAAAATGCTGATTTCCAGGACATAAACCAATAAAATTGGATTCTTTGGAGGTGAAAAACAGGCATTAGTGTCTTTCCAGCCCCCAGAACCACTACTCTAAACAAGGATGATGAGTGCAGAGAATGTCAGATGCCTGTAAAGGGCAAATAGTTCCATTAAGCCACATAAGAAAAATTGGGAATAGTAGGGACTGTGAGGCCTGAAAACTAAAGATAGTGGCTCCTGAGTGCCAAACAATTGTTGAAGGAAGGAAGCAGGTTGACTAAGAGGGTGGCCTGAAGTGACCCATCTCCGGGGGTTAAAGCACTTTTATGCCATCTACTGTGTGAGCTAGAGCGAGTGACTTCTTTGTGCTCCCATCTTCCTATTAGTAAAATGAAGGTGATAATTATGCTATCTCTTAAGGTGTTATGAAGATTAAATGAGGTCATCAGCCCAAAGCATATAGTCTTCTGTTGGGCACATAACGAACATATTCTACACACTTATGCCAATTATGATGATGAGCTCAGAAATACCAGACTAATATGTTGCCTTCTTTTCAATAAACAGTTGGGTTTGGGGGCACCTGGGTGGCTCAGTGGTTGAGCGTCTGCCTTTGGCTCAAGTCGTGATCCCAGGGTCCTGAGATCAAGTCCTGCATTGGGCTCCCTACAGGGAGCCTGCTTCTGTCTCTGCCTCTCTCTCTGTGTGTCTCTCATGAATAAATAAATAAAATCCTAAAAACAAAAAGCATTTGGGTTTCCATTTTAGGGAGGGGAAAAGAAGAACATGCAAGAGCTCGGGAGATGGAAATCAAAAGTTTCTGAGAATAGTCTTGGTATTTTTAACTATTTTTCTTATTTTTATATGACCTTGTTTTCACTCTCAGCCCCCAAGGATTTTTTGCTATCTTTATATCCTGCTATTTGTTGCTTTTTAAGATTCTTAGACCTTTAGTTCATGATACTTTCAACAGATTGGAAATAATGTGCTAATACGAGTGGATGAATTAGTAGCTCTATCAGTTTAGAGCTTGCTGTGTAGCAAACTACTTCAGAACAAACTGTAACTATTTTGTGGCTAAAAACCATTTTGTTTTGCCTCATTATACTTTGAGTTGGCAGGTGGGCCTGTGGTGTGCTAGATGATTGTTTTGCTGGGCTGTCTCATGCACCTGTGTCAGCTGTTGGTCATAAGGGCAGTTCTTTCTTGGGGGTTGGCTGGCTGTGGTTAGGGTGATAGCGATGACAGAGCCATGTGTCTCTCAGGACATAACACATTAACCTGGGCATTTTTACATGATGTGGGAGTTTGAAGTAATAGAAAAATGGAAGGTCTTGACGTCAAGGCTCAAACCAATACTACACCATTTCTGCCACATTGTTTTGGTCAAAGGAGATCACATAGCTAGCACATATTCAAGGGGTAGGGAAACGACCTCCACCTTTGACAGGAGTTACTGCCAAGTATTGTGGCCATTTTTTGTAATCTTTCTCAATAGCCTGTTGTGATAGAGCCAATGGGAAGAAATGTGGTCAGAATGAGGGTGCTGGCATGGGGCATATAAATGGCCTATCAGAATTTGGCAGATGATTGGGCACGTATGGTGAGGGACAGAGGATTTGAGTTAAAGCTGAGACCTCAGTTATTTTAAGAATTGAACTTTGATTAACTGTAATAACAAAGGCAGGAGGTAACAAAGGAGCACAGGGTGTTAGCTATGTATTCTCTTACAGCAGACCCTAGACTGTGTTCCCTTTCTGAAATTGCTTTTTTCCCCCCTTATAACCATTTTCTCCCAGGGGAAGGGCATATTTTAAAACTCATTAAGGACTGAAATGACCAGTTACATATTCTATTTCTCAGTTGATTCCTTCATGAGCTTTTAGAATGCTAATAAAATGTATAAATAATATATGTTCAAAAGCCTGTTCCTCTAATATCAACTCTAAAGCAGGTTATTCAGTTTTTAAACCAAAATATCTAAGTCTGGGCTGAGACCAAAGTCTATGTAACATCTTAAGAAAATCTGGGAGAAACTTAAGAGAATAAGAAAGATACAGTGGCACTTAGCCATTTTCTTTATTTGGGTATTGAATCTATATAGGAAAAAAAAGAATTCTTCCTCTCCAAAAGTTTATAGACTTTTTTGTTATATATTTTCTCTCATGAATATAATTTTAAATTGCTTTGCTCTCATATAACCATTTTATATGGGCCACTAGACTCTGAAGTAAAATCAGACAAAGGTAGATGTTGTTCTTTCACTCCTCTGTTTTAGTATTCACAATGATTTTGCCAAAGCAAAATGCTCTCTCTTTTTTTCCTTTGTGGTGCTTTGCCCCAGAAAGTCTTTCTTTTCATCTTGATATGCCTTCCTTCAAGCACTTTTAAAATAGCAATTTTTTCCCTGAATTAAAATCACTTAATATTAGCTTAGAAATATCCAATACCACTTACACCAGTGCTTTTTAAAAATAATTTTATTGGAGTTCAATTTGCCAACATTTAGCATAACACCTAGTACTCATCACGCTAAGTGCCCCCCTCAGTGCCCATCACCCAGTCACCCCCCACCTGCCTCCCTTTCCACTACCCCTTGTTTGTTTCCCAGAGTTAGGTGTCTCTCATGTTTTGTCATCCTCACTGATATTTTCACTCATTTTCTTTCCTTTCCCTTTATTTCCTTTCACTAATTTTTATATTCCACAAATGAATGAGACCATATAATGTTTGTCCTTCTCCGATTGACTTACTTCACTCAGCATAATACCCTCCAGTTCCATCCACGTCGAAGCAAATAGTGGGTATTTGTCATTTCTAATGGCTGAGTAATATTCCATTGTATACATAGACCACATCTTCTTTATCCATTCATGTTTTGATGGACACTGAGGCTCCTTCCACAGTTTGGCTATTGTGGACATTGCTGCTATAAACATTGGGGTGCAGGTGTTCCAGCGTTTCACTGCATCTGTATCTTTGGGGTAAATCCCCAGCAATGCAATTGCTGGGTCGAGGGCAGGTCTATTTTTAACTCTTTGAGGAACCTCCACACTGTTTTCCAGAGTGGCTGCACCAGTTCACATTCCCACCAACAGTGCAAGAGGGTCCCCCTTTCTCCACATCCTCTCCAATATTTGTTGTTTCCTGTCTTGTTAATTTTCTCCATTCTCACTGGTGTGAGGTGGGATCTCATTGTGGTTTTGATTTGTATTTCCCTGATGGCCAGTGATGCGGAGCATTTTCTCATGTGCTTGTTGGCCATGTCTATGTCTTCCTCTATGAGATTTCTGTTCATGTCTTTTGCCCATTTCATGATTGGATTGTTTGTTTCTTTGCTGTTGAGTTTAATAAGTCCTTTATAGATCTTGGAAACTAGCCCTTTATCTGATAGGTCATTTGCAAATATCTTCTTCCATTCTGCAGGTTGTCTTTTAGTTTTGTTGACTGTTTCTTTTGCTCTGCAGAAGCTTCTTATCTTGATGAAGTCCCAATAATTCATTTTTGCTTTTGTTTCTCTTGCCTTCATGGATGTATCTTGCAAGAAGTTGCTGTGGCCAAGTTCAAAAAGGGTGCTGCTGTGTTCTCCTCTAGGGTTTTGATGGACTCTTGTCTCACATTTAGATCTTTCTTCCATTTTGAGTTTATCTTTGTGTATGGTATAAGAATGGTCTAGTTTCATTCTTCTGCATGTGGATGTCCAATTTTCCCAGTACCATTTACACCAGTGCTTTTTTTGATTTGTTATTATTGCTATTATTTACCATCATAACCTAAAAAGTCATTTTAAATAATTAAGTAAAGGAATTACTTTTTCCTCTCTCCCACCCTCAAACTTGGGTACCTTTTACTAGCCCTGTTTGTATGTATGTATGTATGTTTCCACATGGAGAGTTAGGTCTGCAGGATGGAAATAGTCTGTGTTACAGCCTCAAGCAGAAGAACTATTTATTTTTATTCCCTTATAGTCTCCTTCACCTGTTACTTAGCCACTTCCCCATTACTCCAAACCATCTGAAAACTTGGTGGCTTTAAACAACAATCTCCCCCTAATCCTCATCCAAGCGTTTGTGGATCTGTGGTCATTGGCTCATATAGACTGGGCACAGCTGCAGTTAAACTCCAAGATATAGGCTAGGTCTAGGTCTGCCATGTGTCTCTTCTCCCCTTGGACCCATTCTAGGTTTTTGAGCATGTTAAGTTTTAGGTGGGTGGCTCTGACATCACAGTTCCTCTCTTGGCCAGCGTGAATGCAGACAACTAGATGTCTCAATATAAAAGATGTGAAGACAGGAAACAACATGCAAGTATGCCTTATTGATTTAGACAAGCAATTCTATTTTCCTTTACTACTGAATTCTCCATTCTATTTGTGATTTTGAGGTTTCTTCATCAATTTATGAAGTTCACATATGACTCATTCCATCTTAATCTAAGTCTGAAATAACTTCGTACTATGGAAATAAAATATCTTCCATTTAAGTATGGTCCAAAATAGCTTAAATGAGATGGCTTCCCCTGAGCAAGCAGAGCAGGTCTGCAGTATAGCTTTTTGTACATACATTATGACATGTATTCTTCTAGTATTTATATGCTTCATCTACATCACACAGTATGCATCTATAAATGCAAACAGAGCAAAGTTACTGATACAATAAACACTTTCAAACTGCTTTATTGTTTTTGGATTTTGCTGATTTGAAAAGCAATCTACAAATATTTTTCATATACATAAGGGATGTGAACTATAATTCTAAACCATTGACACTGAAAGTGATTTTAGAGATTATATAACCCAACTCCCACATTTATCAGATTAAGTACAACTGAGATGTGTCAAGTGGCATCTCAGAGGTTAGATTGTGAGTTAGTGGAAGAGCTGGAAATGAAATCCCGCTCTCCTGACTACTCAGTATGCTTTTTTCGACCTTGTTTCCACACCTCCCAGGGACAAAATGCCAACAGAGTTTGCAGAGAGAAAAATGAGACACAGTTGTGTCCTGGACTCTATTATTGTGGAGGCTTTGAAAAATGTGTCTTAAATCCTAAATTAAAAAAAATAAATCCTAAATTGGCCTTGAAGGTACCTCAATGCACAATGCAGAGCATGTCCTTCTGAAACCATCCCTGGAATCCTGCAGTTGACCCAGTGTTCCTAATATTTGAATTCTTGTAGCATTTATATATTTTGTCATGGGGATAAAGTTCTTAAGGATAGGAAATACATCTTTTCCTCCTTTATGTACTGTCACAGAGATTACAGCAGTTCTGGCTATTTAATACTATTGTCTGTTCACTCTCCTGAACATAATCAGAATAGCCTGTTGGTTGAACAAAGCTAAATTTATTAGATCTACTATAGTATAGTGAGAACATCATCTGGATGAAATCTTCATAGTGTAGCATAAGGGAATATTTTAAGGATTTTGACCCCAGGCTGGATCATTGTATGGTGGGTCTTGTGAAGTGGGGAGATGGTTGAGATTGGGCTGAATTTATGTCATAATACTTTTGGATGAGTGGACACACATTATAAGGATCTTTATGTGATTATTAATGAGTAAGGTTGTTGGTCTTGTTTTTGCTTGGTTCACAGTTTTTTTCAAGAGGAAATATTTCTTGGAACAAGTAGTTAATTTATAGTTATCTGATTCCAGAATTTTTAGTATAAAACAAGGAGAGTATACATCTTACCATAATTGCTTAGCAAGGGAAAATATGTCAATATCAATTTTCAGGATTTACTTATTAACAGATCATCATTTTTAAATTTTTTATTTATTTTTATTTTTTATTAGTTTCAGCAGTAGGATTTAGTGATTCATCAGGTACACATAACACCCAGTGCTCATTGCAACTGATCATCATTTTATCATCCTAAAAATGATATTGGGCCAACCCCAAGTTACCTGTGAGGGGCATTTCTGAACACTCTGAAATTTGGAACCATATCATTAAGTCTGCAGATATAATTAGCTGTGCACTAAAATGGAGGTAGGTCTTATGTAGAGCTGGTGCTGGCAAGATGTACCATTTGAATTTGAAAGAGCAAAGGAGAGTTTACTCAGTTGTTCTTTCATGTGTTATTGAAACTCGTATCTTGAGTGCCAGTCTCATAACTAATGGAACAAAAGGAATGTGGGAGAGTTCTGTCTAGACCCAGTTCCAATTTTCCCTCCTTCCTGAAAAATGATATTTGGCAAAACCTTCATTTTTATAAACTGCTCCAAAAGAAGGAAGCCAGTGGGCTCCCCCTGTTGCTCTTGTTCTTCTCTGGAGAAACTGATACCAAAGGCAAAATAAGATGCCATATGTTCCAAATGGGTAAATGATAGCAATGGGCCTCTGCTCAAATATTTCTTCTGATCACATCTGCCAATTGCAACAGAATTATTGTGTCCTGAATGTTACACCACTGAAGGCCAAATTACAACATTGTCCCTCTGCTTTTGTCTATTCAGACTACTGCAGAAACCTCACTTGCAGATTTTTGTTTTGTTTCACCCCCTCAGTGCTACTATTTGGCTCTGATTCAACCATACACAGAGATACCTCTCCAGCACTGTAATCTTATAGAAATTCTTCCTTATGCAGTAATTAATCTTTTTGAATTACCTCTAAAATAAAAATACAGTATTTTTGAAGTTCTCTCATGGCCTCTTAAAACTCAGTTTATACTGCCCGGAAGATTAGCACAAGCATATAGATCTTATCTTTTAATATGCAGACATTCATTCAATAAATATTTACTGAGCACATATTATATGTCAGACACTGCTTGGCATTGGGGAGCCAGTAGTAAGCAACAATAGATAAGGCTTCTGTTCCTATGAATTTACTGTATAATGGATATGGCTTTTTTCTTGAATGAACCAAAATTACAGTGAACCAGGCAACTAGGAGCATGGCCATATTTGTATGTAGTATGGGGAGATGTAGTACTGAGAGTAGATGGCAGCCTTAAGTCATAGGCAACTTAGAGTGAAGCATTGTAACTACTGAAACAGCCTAAATTCTGGTTGAGGTGTTTAGCATCATCATCACCTCATCATCATCAGGAGTATGGGGAGGGTATGTTTAATTAGAAGAGGGAATGTAATTTTGGAGCATATGATTTCTCAGCAGAGAACATGTCCTGAGGGGTGGTCACACCAAGATGAGAGTACAAAGAAATAGAAGAAAAGAATAAGGAGGGAAATGGTAAAGCAATAAATATAGACTTGGGCTCTGACTTTTTTCTAATGGTGGGAGCCTGGAGATCATCTGTGGGAAGCTCTGGCAGTGGGTCAAAAGTTGCTGATGTTTGGTGAATTATCTTTAAGTAAAACCAGCCACCAGCTGAGTTAAAACAAATAATTCAGTAGAGTGCTTGCATATGTTAATCGATAACTGCATTCAGTGTTGTTCTGAGCAAGCCAGGGTGCCTGTGCTCCAGATCCTAAGGGAGAAATACCCTGAGAATAATGTATGCCATCCAGAAGAGTCTGTCCTTGCTACTCAAAGGATGATCCTTGAATCTGCAGTATGGACTTGCTAAGGATGCGGAATTCTATGCCCCACTCATACTGAATCAAAACCTGCGTTATGGACAAGTTTGCCAGGTGATTTGGAAAAATAAGTTTGAGAAGCACAGATCTAGCAAATTGGCTCTCTCTTAGCTCTCCTTATACTGATTGCATTTTCCAAGCCATTGGTTCTATATCAAATAGTACCTTTCTACTTAACTCAATGTATAGAGTTCTCCGGATTTATTGTGTTTTCTTGGTCCACAGTGAGTCTTTAAGTTGATTCACTTTTAAAAAAAAAGCTGATTCACTTATCCTTTCATTCATTCATTCATTCATTCATTCATTCATTGTACTCAAAGCTATTCAGTATCATCTGTGTCAGTCACTGCTCCAGGTGCTGGGGACAGAAGAGAGACCCCAACAAGCCATGTCCCTGACTTCATGAAGCTTTTAGGTTTAGTGTATTTTCCATGGAAGTCCTATTTTCAGATACTCTTTTTGGTTTCAGACCATTGATCCTAATTATTGGTATAAAATATTATGCAGCATGACAGTACAAAGTTTATTAAAGTGAGGTTAAAAAAGGAGAATGTTTTGAGTCTGACAGACCTCTGTTACAGTCCTAGATGTACTATGGCTTACTAGGTATGTGGTTTGGGGAAAGTTACCTGGTCTCTTTGATTCACTTTCCTCAATTGTAGTATTAAGGGTTGTAGGATGAAAGAAAATTACATATATTAAATGTCTCATAAAGTACTTGGCCTAAGAAACTCAGTAAATTGGAGGAAGAGTAACTCTAGCTGTTACTATTAGAGTTTATATGAGAAACAGCATGAAGTTCTTAGAGGCTAGCTCATTAAAGCCAATGAAGCCTCTATTACATATAATGAAATTACACGCCTTTTAGAAATGCACAAAAAGGTCTTGAGTGGGTGGGTGCTTTCCCAAGGGTAGTGATTCCCAGGTTCTACACTCTCCTCCCCTGAGTGTAAGATTCCTGTGCCCATGTAGGAGGCAGACTTGGAAGGGTGCTGCATCTACACCCATGCTATGCTTTCTGCGGCCCCCATGTTGCCTGTGAAACCCATAAGCATGGCTGAAAGGTGATTCTTAAAGGGATGGCAAGATTACTCTCCCCAATTGTCCCATGCCCCTGTGACTGCAGAGGGCTCGCCAACATGAGGTTATTAAGGCTCAACCTCCAAACTCTACCTCAGACCTCAGACAGTCTGAAGGGGCCCAGGAAGATTGTCTCCCTACAGTTGTCACAGTGACCATTATTTCATGGTTCCTGCATGGACTGTAGGATCTGATGACTGAACCATAGATACCTACTAACCTGACATGGCTTACCCACCTATTATGCCTTCTCTTACCTTTAATTAATTCCACTGATGTGCTTTCCTGTGAAATATCCAGGAGACTATGTTTTGTGCTACAACAGTCAGAACCATAGCCAAAATAAAGATTTTAAAAATCAGACGGCTATTTAACTAACATATCAAGATCTTAGCATGATGATCTGTTTTCTGGCATTACATAGCCTAGGGCTTCACCATAGGCCAGAGGACACTGGAATACGAGAAACTCATAGCCTAGACAAGCAGATACTTTTACTTTGTGGCAGGGGAGAGGAAAGGAGGTGATAATGTTGCTATCCTGTGATTAGGTAAAGGTAACTCTCTACCTGCAGCTGCTGGAGAGAGGCCTGCTTGGTACTCAGATGAACAGAAGAATAAGAGCTGAGCTAGGCTAAGGCAAGGAGGGTGTCCTGGCTCTCCATAACAGATCTCAAGTGTGTAGGGTGAACATCTTGACAGTGAGGTAACTGTAAATATGAGGTTTAATGGGCATTACATGGTAAGAAAGTTTTCTTGGATTTATACAAGCACACACTCCACTGAGCTCTAAGTACAACCCCAGTAGTATTTCCTTCACTCCTTCACTCTTAGGGCACTCCTGTGAATTATCTGAAGGCCAAATTATACCCTTCTGCTTACACAGGTGGTGAGGGAGGCAGAGTGAGGGTGAGTGACCACACAGAGAGGAGCAGAGAGGACACCAGGCTGAGGTCTGATTCCTGGGCATACCTCCGGCTTCTTCCTCTGTGTGGCACTCCTCTGGGTGTCCATGGGCTTCAGTGGACTGTGGCTTCACAGCCAGAGGCCCAGGAACCCAGCAGTCATGGGAGAACCAGGCCCAGGGGCACTTGGAGAAGCACACCTAAGCATCTGGTTTACCGAAAGGGAGAGACATGCAGCTATTCATTAAGGGCACACTCTGTGTGGGGCACCATGTTATGCAGCAGTTTATAGCCATATGTTGATTTAATCTGTGGGAAAAACCAAAGATGGAGGAACTCTTGCTATCCCCATTTCACACATGAGGAAAGTGCTGCTCAGAGGGAACAGATGAATGTCTACTACCACATGGCCAGAAAGCCATGAACTGGGATGGTGAACGCAGGTCATTTGAATCCATCGTCCCAGCTGGCTAGGCAACCTCTAAGCAGCCCTCTCTGACAGGCCAGGGGGCTGCAGACAGGGGTAGGGGTGTGCTTTGAGAATACGACAAACAGGAGAAAATGTAAAATGTTGACAGTCACAGGGAAGAGGTTAGTACTCTACAGTGTCTCAAGTGACACCTTTTTTTCTTCTAACTTAACACAGTATGTAAGACTATCAGAATTACATGTTCTTCTGAGTCCATCGTTTGGGACAAGTTACATAGAATATACTACACCTCTCAAAACTTATATTTAGCCATTGATAATTCTATAGTGCTTTATCAAATATGTGATTTTTAGATAGATTAGGTGTCTCATCTGGGAATGAGATTGATAATTGTGTTTGCAATGATGTACATTTATAAATAAGTCCATTCATTGGTGATTATTATTACAACTAAGAACTGCTTGAATGGCAAGTCTTAGGCCAGATAATCCTTATATATAATATTACTATTTAATTTACTAGAGTCTATGGAGAAAGCAGAACAATATATTCCACAGGAAGAATCAGAACATTAGCCAATAATCCCTGCCTCGAGCGCTTTTTTTTGGAATGAGGCAGAGAATAAATAAATAATACATCAAACTAACTTAACTGTAATTCCTGTTTTTGTCTATTTCTTTATGGTTTCCCTCATCACTCTTCAGTCTTCCTGTAAAAGGTCCTGTTCCACTAAGTTCATGTCAAATGCTAAGCCATCCTCTCCTCCCCTACCCTCATTACCATCACCTTCTGACCTTTAGATGTTCCCCATCATAAATAAAGCCTTTGGCACTTTAGTCATGGTCTTTAGCTCTACCCCAACTACCATCATCATTTTGAGGTTTCAACAGCCCAAGAGGATGTCACACCAACATCCTGGCCTCACAAGGACTTCAGTTCCTCAGAGCCAATGAGAGAAACTTCTCTCTCTGCCACCCAAGCTTGCTCCTTACACTGGGACCATTCCCTACACTGTCACCATTAGAAACTGCTCCTCTCTGAAATTAGTAAATCACAGCCCCCACAGTGGCCATACCCTCTTGTCTTTCATGGATACTGGACATAGTATTCTTCCTGTAGAAGGTGATCCACACAACTTCCAAGGATCTGCAGCTTGCTTCCTGAAGAGTGGAAGCAAGTCACTTCCCTTTGACTAGAAGAACTCTCATTTTTCCTTTCCCAGGCATAACGTCTGTTAGATTTTGCTCTTATGGGTGCCACTTGGTTTTCCTGTTGGCCTGGGCATCTAAAGATACCAGTGCTCATTCCCACCCACTTAGCCCCATTCTTCAGCTCTTCAGAGTGCTGCCTTTTTGACTCTTGAACTTAGTGATATGACTGGGATCATTGAGCCCTTGGCATATAAGTATTTGATATAGGAACATGGTCACCCCAATAACTGGACCCTCTTTGTGAGGGAACTGTAAATTTCTATTTGACATATACATTACAGAAAAATTAACATGAGTTTCAGTAGAAAACTTTACCTTGTCCTAGAGGACACTGTCCTAGAGGACAGTGCCCTAGGTTCTCTGATTCTAGCTTTATTTTCTTTGAGCTCTTTTACATAACTTTGTTAGTTGTAGGTCACCGGTAGACATGTTCAATGTCCAGGAGAGGTTCAATTACCCCCTCTCATGTTGTAATAAAACCAGGTTTGCTTCTATTTACATAACCATTTCAGTACTCTTGATCAACATTCCAGTGTATATTCTTCAAATTCTTTTTTGAACCAGTTATGATACCTGTCCAATCACTCATGGGTTCAATTAGAATCCTTCAACAAGTGTTCGTTTCCTATCTGTGTGAGTGTCCTGACTTTATCCTGTTTGAAAAATATCTTTTAACTGTTAGGAAGTTGCAACAAGATGTCCAACAGATTAATTTGATAGAGCCAGGTAAACTTCCATGACAGAGACGTGCACTTCATATGTGGTTGAAGCCCAGATGTGCTCTTCTGGGCTCTCATTAGGTGAATCTAAAGAACCAAGTGAACATTGTTGACTCTGTTTTTCTAGTTTTAATTTTCCTCTCTGCTAATTTTGTGTCTTTGTTTCGTTTTGGTTCATTTACAGCCAATAGGTTATTAGCCATTGTTGGCAGCAGTGGTTGGGGACTTGATTTTAAGGTCTGACAATTTGGATATTCCTCTAAATGGATTGATGGTTTATAGAAATCTAATCTCTGTTGAGTGAGAGACAACAATGAATCTAGCTTATTAGTCTTTTGTCTATTTTTGAACTCAAACCAATGGAGAATTTCATACTGTCCAGGAAGAGAAGATCTCTTTCATTTGGACCAGATAGCTTTTCTGTTTTGGTGTAGACTCTTGCCCATTGTTGAAATTGTAGAATTGAAGCTATAAGCTCTGTTTTTCTGTGCCTGCATGTCTATGTATCTGTAGTTCAGAAAAATCTTCACCTCTGATTGTATGAGTATATATAATCTTTTCTTACTTCCAGGCCATATTAATATACTAGCTTGTAAAGTCTCAGAAGTTAGGAGAGCTAACTCTGGCGTATCAAAATACTTGCTTATATAAATTGGATTTTCCTAAAATTTCATAAAAATAAGGAAGTTGAAGTACTGATCTTTTAGGTGTACTTGTTTTAAAAACATATATTATCAAAAAAACAACCCAGAACCATTTTAAGAATTCAAATTAATGTAATTTAGATAAAATAGTTGGCAGATAAGTTTAATCTTTAGTATTTAATAAAAGCAGCTATATCTTCCTGGATTTGATGGTGTTATCATAGTATCATGTATCATACAAGCATACTTTTTTTTCCTACTTGGGTATGTTTTTCCTAAAAGTATACAGGTTAACTGGTCACATAAACTAGTATTACTTCTAGGTATTATTTAACATTATGAAAAACGTAAGTCTTTGGCCAAATTTAGTCATTTTTCTGATGCTCTTTTATCTCCATGATAATTGTGTTTAGGAATATGTCAACTTGAAGAGAATTTTCAAGGTGTTTAGATAACCCTTGGACAGATAAAATATTGATTTAATTTATGGACATTCTTTGGATACCTAGATTGTTTATATGTAAGATATAATAGTGTTTAGCAAAATTTTAAGATTATATACTTTTGCTCCTTACTTGTGTATGCTACAGAATGCTACATCTTTGAGTTTGTCATTGAGCATGTTCATCTCTGCCATGTTCAGAATTGCATAAGGGAACTGTGCTACTGTATAGAGCTGGAGTATGTGTATTCTGAGCTGTGTTAGTCCAGCAGAAATGAGACTACTCGCAATTATCATCATCTTCTTTTCCTTGTAAATTAGAAGTGACTTGGCATAAAAGTTATAATTAATACATGACCATGAGACTACCCATAGAAGACTACTAGGAGTCTCAAGATAACAAGGCATGTTTTGGTTAAGGAAAAAAGGAGAGAATGTTTCTGTCTTGAGGTAAAATGACTTTGTTCCAAAACAAGAGAGAGCACGGTGAAGGACAACACTGAGCATATTGATCTGTAGAACATTCATGGAAATAGAACCTGAAAAGGAGAATAAATTTGTGTTATAATCTTGCCAAACCTGGCTCAGTTTCTGTGGATCGATCTATCCACAAGATTTTTTTAAAAAGAGCTGTGGCTCCTTTAGAATCAAATATTTTAGTCATGCACACCTTGAATTTGATTTCCTCTCTGTGGAAATGACAGTTTCCTTATTTTTTTTGCTTTTAATAAGAGGTTGTAAAAATTTGCTCTTCACTTTCGAGGCCAATTTGCCCAATAACAGAGTTTCTATATCCCACCAGAACAACTTTCTATACTGTCTTTCTGACTTTGCCATGCCCTTGATTATTCTCCTTAAAATAAAAGGAACAACAAATGTTCTTCATTTCTGAAAGTGTTACAGGTTTTTGTTTATATAAATATTATGTTGTCACTTCAACAGGTAGCCAAGTCACAGCCATTCATGTTCTCAGGTACCCATAATCCCATTTGGGGTGCTTAAATCTCCTGGCAAACTTTGATTTTTGCCTTCCTCAAATCAAATTCTCACTGAAAAAAAAATGGAATAAAAATATGAAACTTTCACAATATCTTCTGCACCTAAGATTTCCCAGTGAGTTCCTGGAAAGTCCAAAAATTTGTTCTTTTGCCTTATGGAAAGAGATATTATGGAAATAACTAGGTTTATTTGTTATGTTACTATTGATGGGCCTCATAACAAATCAAAAGAGGCTCTACTTAGTACTTTTAAGGACAAGTCTGACTTGACATCTGTCATATAATCATCCTTTGTGAATGAATGAGAATGATTGGTAAGGTTTCTGATAATTTAATACAATGATTATAATCAAATTCAGGTATTATAGTTAATAACTTATTTAAGATTGTTTATGAAACCTATATAAGTAGTATGTAAAATTGTTATTTCGAGAGACTTTTTTTTACTCAGAACTTTGGGAGTTCAGAATTCCAAATAAATGTCTTTAGCTGGTAAGTGCATTGTTAGCTGGACTTGAGAAACCATGATACGTATTTCAAGCACGTTTTCTAACATGTAAATCTTTTTATTGAAATTTGACTAGTCAATTTCCATTTTTCCTGAAGTCAACCAATTATTCTTGCAATCTAATCAGTTGTTTGGTTTTTAGATTTGCACAAAACCTTGAAATCTTTTGTAGGGGAATTAAGTTTAGAGTTTAAGAGTTGCTTTCAAATTTTAATATGTGCATATATGGGAGTTTTAAGAGATGACACTGATTATTTTTGGCACAAAATCACATAAAGAAAATGTTTCCAACATGGCATTTTCAAAATTTTCTCTCTATAGTAAAGTTTACTTTTTGAAAGTTACAGTCTCATTCTTAGAGTGAAACCTCTACTTTGAATAGATAGACTGTATGCCGCTTATTGATTAAATATCTTCTAGGTAGTAGATTACTGACAGACAGGTGGCAAGTTTTGAATACTCATCTTTTTTCATTAAAAGAAAAATACATAATTTATGTGTAAATTTGACAACTCTTTGAAGTACCTTGCCGTGAAATAACCAGTAAACTTCCATGTGGCCTAAGGGAGTTTCAGGATCACTCTTCATTTCATTGTGGAGTATTGTAAAGATTTTACTAGTTAGAATAATAAAATCCATAAATCCCCTTACCTGGGCAATATCTAAAAATATACTAAAGATATACGAATGATTGAGGGTAGTACTGTTAACCCCTTCCCTCTATCAGACTACTACTTTCTTCTTTGGGTAGTTAATACGATGTGAGTGTCTTAAAAGTATCTGACATGGACTGAATTGAGTGAGGATCAAAGTCAAACTATATATGAAATATCATTAAGGCTTTAAATATTTTTTAAAGATTTATTTATTCATTCTAAAGATAGAGCAAGGGGAGGGGCAAAAGGAGAGGGAGAGAAAGAATCTACACCAGACTCCTTGCTGAACACAGAGGACTCCAGCTCAGCACCCCGAGATCCCAACCTGAGCCAAAATCAAGAGTCAGACGCTTAACTGACTAAACCACTCAGCCACCCCAAGACTTTAAGTGTATTAAATAAAAATGAATAAAGATAAAAAGAATATGGCTAATACTTTTTTGTCATAGTCCAATAGATTGGCTTGTGTGCCTCATTTTCAGAAATCAGTGGAATAAATCATTATTTTTGTATACTCATTTGTCACGTTGTGGTGGCAAATTAATAAGTAATTTTCCACTGCAGTAGAAATGTACAGCATTTAAGTAATTTTTTTTAATATTCTAGCAATGTAAACACTCCAGACCATAAACCCAAACAGAATGAAAATGGAAAGTGGCTTTTGTATTACAAGCTGGCCAATAAGTTGAGAGACGTAGACTTTTTGGGTGGGGTGCATCTGTCAAAACCTTATTAAGTCTTGGAAAACATGCACGTACAAGGGAGAGAAAGGTCTATTTTACACTTTTGTATGTTGTCTAAAGAACATGATACTCAGAAATTTGGTAGCCATCCTGCATCTGGGAGGCAAGCTAACAGATGAATAAGGCCAGAGATAGCAGACTGAACTAATAATTATGTGTGTTAATGACTTCCCTTTACCTCTTAAGTAGATGAATTGAAGTTTTCTTTTTCTACCAGATAACAGACAAGCTTTCTTGTCTGGTTTTCCCACATATAGAACTTTCAAATCAGGAAATGTTAAGATTAATGTCAGGTAAGAGACTATTAAAGACAAGCAGGTGACAGCAGGAGATGTCAAAGCTGACAGGCTACCTGTAAAGGAAGGTGAGACTAAAAAGGCAAAGAGCTGGGAGTCACAGAATTATACCAAAATACACAAAATGGATGCTTATTATGATGACTTCGAGACATCGAGAAAAGTTAAATTATTCTTTCTATATACAGACTGGGAAGTTTATATGTTACAAAGACTTTCATCCAAAAAATCTTAAAATGTGTTAAATGTTACTTGAAACGAAAAGTTATGTAGAATGTTGATTGACAAGATATTCTTTATTCTCTAACACCTACCACAGAAAAAGGCATGGAAGAGGTAGTTAAAAGTTTGTTAAATGAATAAATAAATGGATTTATAGGACAGATGACATATAAATTATAACACAATTCCATTTTGTATATTTCCATAAGTCATCCAACATCTAAATGATCACCACTTTCCCTCTCTTAATTTTCCACAAAATCTATCCACCAATCTATCTTTCTTGAGTATTTAAGAAAAAAAATTTGCAAAAAAATTTTTGAAAGTTTCCCACAATGCATTATGCATAAAAATGCACCTGCAAAATTTTGAATTTCTTGTCAAATTTCATCCATGTAGCAATATGGGATTTCAGGGTCAAGGCTAACAATGAAAAAAATGGTAATTCAATTCATATCAGTGATGCATAGAGTGTGAAGTGATAGGGAGCAGTTCTCTTAATGGGCAGTCAATAAGGGGGTGAAATGTCTGTAGAATAATTTTAAAACAATAAGAAAGCTGACTAGAATTTGGTTTGCTTTTTATTGTCACTGTGCATCAGCAATTTCAAACAATCCTGTGATAAAATATTCCCCACCCAAAAATATTTTATCAGTCTAATTTCTAAACAATTGATGTGCCTACTTTTGAGTTTCATATTTATGTAAGCTTCAAAAAACCACATTTTTATTATTTATCCTTGAATAAATATTTACTTCGGCATAGCTGTTAACTCAAAGACCCCCAATTATACATTAATTCCTCAACATACAGTCTCACTGCAAATGCATTTATTTCTAGAGTAAATTCATAATAGTTTGGAATCATCTGAGCTGACTTTGGAAAAAGTTACTGCCTCCAACTGAGTGGTGCCTGATATTCCTTTATTTAAACAGGCAATTTGATATAAGCGATGATGGCACAGCAATTGTAAAGATGAATAAATAGAAGTTGAATTACTTCAATATTGACATTGTATGTGACCCCTTAGAGTTTTTTGTGTTTAAAACAATGAAGCAGAGGGTGAACTACAGGGAATAATATTTTTGTTGGGAAAGGGTGCATCTCTTATATGTGAAATATGTTACTGAATTTGAAAAATAACTTTAAAATTGTAATATCATTTTTAATTATTTTGAAAATAAGGAACAAATCCAGAAAATGACTCTTACTAATTATTATGTTATTTTTACTGAGACTAATTTTATCAAAATGAAGGAAATGTTAAAATATGATCCACTTCGAGAATCAAATACCCTACTGACTCTCTCTTCCATGTAACATACACACTGTTATGACATGAGTTATTCTTAATTATCATGGAAGTCATGATAATTAAACAGCAAATAAACCAGTACTACGATTTCCCAGTCTCTACAGATTAGTTTGGTAACCAGCAAAGGGATCACAATGAGCCTCACAATATATAGAAAATCTTTCAATTAGCCATACCCCTGCAATTAAATTGAAACTATAAGTCTCTCTGCTTGTTCATTTTCTGTCTTTTTTAAAGATTTTAGTTATTTATTCATGAGAGACACAGAGAGAGAGGCAAAGGGAAAAGCAGAAGGAGGAGCAGGCTCCCCGAAGGGAGGCTGATGCGGGACTTGATCCCAGGACCCCGGGATTATGATCTGAATCAAAGGCAGATGCTCAACCACTGAGCCACCCAGGTGCCCCCATTTTCTGTCTTGAAATGATTGTATTCAAGATCAAATATTAATAAGCATTTACTTGGTAGAAGATGACATGGATTGATTAATGAAATGACATCAAATATGTCTTCCCTAAAGAAATGAATTCTCCAGCTGATGTTATGCTTCTTGGAGGGATTTTTTTTATTCTGCTTGTAAGCTATACCCTGTCATCATACTTCTTGGCAACATCCATCACAGGGGTCCATGTTGATGGGACACTTCTCTCGGCTTTAGTGAATCCACACTTTATCTGTTTTTCTGTTCTTTTCTCTGTCTTCTTAGATGCCTCATATTTGTCTCATTATTCTTTCCATGTGAAAGTTTGTCGTGACCAGCCTAGACTCCTTCTTTATCTCATTTTATATTTTTGTCATAGATATTCCCACACATGTTCTTGACTTCAACCACCATTGATGAGTAAATAGCTTCAAAATCTGTGTCTCCAGTTTTTCTGTGAGCTCTGCATAGCCACTAACCGCTGGAGATCTCTGCCTGACTTTCTCAGAGCACCTCAAACTCAACTTTTCTATTTCAGTTTTCTATTGCTTCATAAATACAGTACCTAAAACAGTGGAGATCTATAATATTTTAGAATTCTATGCATTGACTGGGTGGTTTTTCTGTTCCACTTGGTATGGGCTCTAGGATCATACAGCCGTTTAAAAGCTGGAGACTGATCTGGAGTAAAAGGCCAAAGATGGCTTCACTTCCTACATGATGTCCCTTCCTCTCTCTTCAATAGGAAGCTTTAGCTTCCTTATAGCATGGCTTATGGGTTCCAAAAAGGTAAGGGAGAAGTTTCCAGGCCTCTTGAGGGCTAGGCCCAGAATCAGCACAAATCAGGAAAATCTATTGCTTTAGCCAAATGCATGTACCTATAAAAATATTTTTAGGAAGTTTTAGAGGTAGAGTAGCTATTGCCACCATCAAAGGACATTTTGAAAGGAAGGAAGGAAGGAAGGAAGGAAGGAAGGAAGGAAGGAAGGAAGGAAGGAAATAATCTTCAGTCAACTTCTCAAAATAAGACGAATAATCAACAACAGGAATCACTGATCACCACAATGTATTAGTTTTATTAGTGTTTGAAGTGAGAGCTGCCTTTCAGCACTCCCACTTCTACCTATCAAAAAGGACACAGAGAAAGAAGAAATTACATGCACATTATAACTACCAAAACATCTTCCTCGGACTACCAAGTTCAAAGTATTATTGCTTTTCCATAATTTATGCTCATACCCTTGGAAACATGCTTCGGTTGATTTAACTGTCTCCCTCCATATCAATTTAGTCATTTGTCAGGGCTTTGTGTGATTTCTCCCATCAAGTAGTCAGTTTCTATTTTCTTCACCATTATCCTACTCCCATCTTCTTTCTACCACAAATCTTAGGTATTATAGAAATCTTATAACTGCCCACCCTGGACCTGGTCTTGCTCTGAGTCAAGCTATTTTACACATTGAAGTAATTATGTGGATCCCCTTGCCTTCCTGATACAGTACAAACATTTTAGCATGGTAATGAGTGCCATCTTCCGACTAGTGCTGCAACATTATTCCTAGCTCTTTCATATACAAACTCACTCTAGTAGCCAACTGGATAGGCTTCTTCCTTGTAAGTGCTCAAGCAATTTCCCCACCCGAATTATTCTTCCTTCCTATCAATTTTCTCCAAGTCTACTCTTTTTCTGAGCTTTGGCTTAAGTCCCACCTTGTATCTCTATGGACTACTCCAGCCCTTGATGATCCTCCCAGTCATCAGTGTTCCTCTTAATCAATTTAGTCTAAATTAACTTACTAGTTTGTACTTTCATATATCTCAAATTAGATAATAATGTCTTCTGAGACAGAAAAATATATGGAGCCTCAGCCCTCCTTGATGGAGAATAGATGTTCAACTATGTTGTTGTTGTTGTTGTTTAATTCTTGAGGAGTAAACAAATTACCCACCTCAGATTATCTATCCACTTTATAAAGATCTATCATCTGCCACTGAATTTATTGTAAACCAAAGAAAAAGCCTAAGAACCTGGTTTAAGGAAGATTCAGATATAGAGCAGGCCTAAAGATCCAGGCACCAAGAATCCCTAGTCTTCTCAGGGACTGACCATCAGGATGAATGAAATCCCATCACCTTTCATTTTTCTGTTACACTTTGTTTATAAGAGTTAAATTTGAAGAAAGAATCTGATTGTCACAGAATAAGCCATGTACTCTCTTGTCTTGAAGTATATGGGGGGGGGGGTCGCAAATCTGAAGTGAACTTGATTAATTTCACATTAAGAATTTATGTAGTGAGTAAGAGTTAATTCTCCAGAATAGACTCGGGGAACTGTTACCAGAAAAGCGGGGAGCAAATGCTGGGCGAGCATCTAATTCCTCCTTTGTATCAAATCATCTGAGGTTTCTGTATGAAATATATTCAGAGCTGACAGTGATAGAGCTGACCTTAGAAAGCAAGGGAGTTTCATGCCAGTAAGAAAACTGATATTGATTTGGTTAGGATGGTTGGAGGTGGGAGCAGAGGGAATAATTTGGAAGATGTTTGGGATCTCTTTTTAAAATTTTTCTCATGGCCAGAATTAATTCCCTAAATACCTTCTTTCCAGTAAACAATAAATTGGCATTTCAAACATTTTTATAAGGGTTAAATTATTTTTCTCTTTATTAGACTATTTTGTTATTTTATTTGTAAAATGCTAGCTATACTATCTGAGATGTGTAAGAAGAGTTCTCAGAAATCAAACCTCTAAAAAAAAAAAAAAAGAAAAGAAATCAAACCTCTTGGTAAATGTGTGAAAAACAGAAAGGGATCCAGTGCTTTCTAGCCAAAGGATAGCTCTCCATAATGTTGAAACCAGAGCAAGAGGTCATTCATTATTTTACTGTCACTCCAATTTTATTTAATGCTGCAGCAGAGCAGTGGCTAAGTACTATGTTTTAGTCAAATGGGCCCCTTTGAGATACTGATGGCAGGCATGGCATTCTTTCCCTAAAACATACATTTGCAAAGATATATACAATTTTAGAGTATTTGTGTGTCCCTGAAGCCCACCTATGGATGCCAGATTTAGGACCTTTAAAAAAAAAAGAAAAGAAAAAAACTATAAAAAGTATATTAGAACTACAATAAAAGGGCACAAGAGAAGTGATAACTATCTTTCATGGGATTATGCACTTTTTACTTTTAGTCATATTTCTCTAAGTTATCTCCTAGCCAATACTTGGTTCCATCCTTATGTTATATGGCAGCAAATGCCACTAAATGGAACCAAAATGCAGATCCCAGACTCTGTCACTTCTCCACTCATCTCCCTTCTGTAGTATGTGTTAAATAAGTCTCTAGTAAGTTTCTGATACTTGTTCATAATTTAGTTGTGCACTTTACCAATAGTGATCCTTAATTTTTACCGAAGAATTTACTTTTGAATCAGAAATATTTAGGGACCTTAGTAAAATTACACCTCAGTATAATTGACACACATTACATTAGTTTCAGGTTTATAACATCATGATTTGACATTTGTATATATTGTGAAATAATCACAATAAGTCTATTTCCCGCCATTAAACAAAGTTACATATTTTTTTATTTTTGCTTTCTTAGCAACTTTCAAATTTACAATACAGTATTATTGACTGTAATCCCTGTGCTGTACATTATATCCTCATGACTTCTTTATTTTATAACTGGAATTTTGTACATCTTGATTCCCTTAACTCAACCTCAACACCCCTCCCCTCTTGGTCCCCTTAATCCAACCCCGACACCCTTCCCCTCTATGTGTTTGTTTTTGTTTTATGTTTATTTTTTGTTTTACATCATACATATAAGCAAAACCATACAATATTTGTCTTTCTCTGACTTATTTCACTTAGCATAATATATTATCAAAGTCCATCTTTGTTGCAAATTGCAAGGTTTCATTCTTATTATGGGTGGGTAGCATGCCATTATATATGTACCACATCTTCATCCATTCATCTACTGATGGACATTTAGATTGTTTCCTTAACTTGGCTGTTGTCAATAATGCTACCATGAACATAGAGATGCACATATGTTTCTGAATAAGTGCTTTTGTTTCTTTAGATAAATACCCAGAAGTGGCATTGCTGGGTCATATGGTAGTTCTGTTTTGAAATGTTTGAGGAACCTCCCTATTGTTTTCCATAGTGGCTGCACCCATCTACAATCCCACCAACAATGAACAAGGGTTCCCTTTTTTCTACACCTTCACCAACATTGGTCATTTGTTGTCTTTTTGTTAATAGTCATTCTGATAGGTATGAGATGGTATCTCATTGTGGTTTTGATTCGCATTTCCCTGATGATTAGTGATATTGAGCATTTTTCATATGCCTCTTGGCCATCTGTATGTCTTCTTTGGAAAAATGTCTATTTAGATATCCTGCAGGGAGCCCGATGTGGGATTCAATCCCAGGACTCCAGGATCATGCCCTGGGCCAACGGCAGGCACTAAACTACTGAGCCACCCAGGGATCCCCTAGCTTGACTATTTTAAACCTCTAGCTAACTGGCTTAAAGTTTCTGTTATTCATTCCTCTGTAGTGGATCTTCTAGATTAGCACTTAGAAAATAGAAATATACTGCCAGGGACGCCTGGGTGGCTCAGTGGTTGAGCGTCTGCCTTTGGTTCAGGTCGTGGTCCCGGGGTCTGGGGATCGAGTCCTGCACCGGGTTCCCTACGAGGAGCCTGCTTCTCCTTCTACCTATGTCTCTGCCTCTCTCTGTGTGTCTCTAATGAATAAATAAAATCTTTAAAAAGTATACTGCCAGCCATAATATGTGATTTTAAATATACTTGTAGTCCAATTAAAATAAAAGTAAAAAGAAATGGGTGAAAATAATTTAATAATATATTTTGTCCAACCAAGTGGCTCCAAAATATTGCCATTTCAACATGTAATCATTATGAAAATTTATGGATGAACTATTTTATAGTCTTTTTTTTTTGTACCAAATCTTCCAAATCAGTGCAACATTTAAAGGACTTGGAAGCCACGTTGAGGGTAATAACTACCCTATTGGACAAATCATGCCACAGTGTTCAACTAGACCTATTTGTTCTGCCTTTCAACATTTCTTATGTAAGGCTGTTTGGTTCCTTGCATTATGCCTTAAAATTTCATTACCTATTCTCTCTTTTCTCTCCGTCTCCAAACTACTTAATAACATCCTTATCTGAAACAACAACAACAAAAAATCACAAAAAGAAAAAAAGAGAAAAAAAGATTCCATGAACTATCTGCTAAGGAAGGCAATGAAGGTTCATAAATTCAACAATGAAGACAAAAAAGTTTCGTACACATGATAGAGCTGAAAGGAATGATGGGCTTGTGTCAGTGAGTTTGAATGTGGAAGGACATGACAGTCAGGAGAGATTGATTTTTAAAGTACTGTGTTAGGGTGTTACTGAACACTTACCGTCATGTGCTATACTCAAAATTAGGGCCAAGGATCTTCTAAGAGATTTAACTCCCCCAGAATAGTTACACCAGCTGACAAATTCACACATACAGTGCCAATGGTCTACTTACATTATTAACTGAAACTTCCAATTCTTGGGCAGAGTGTCAGATTCTCAAGGTAATATCTGTGAACCAGTTAAGACTCTGGTGTGCACAAATCCCTATTGTGACAGCTCCCTTTGGTGCTTCTGTGGCCCAATGAAGTAGAAATAAGGATGAAAGATTTCAAGATTTTGGATAAGTAGTTTTGACTATCTGAAAAGTCATTATTCTAAAATGATTTGTTTTATAGTATTTAGAGTTTAAAGAACTGAATAAAATTCTGGAAACTATTTAATTCACTTAGAATTCTTCTGCAGATTCTGAATAGGAAATACTAATTGACTGAGATAAAGAAAGACAGTGAGTCACATTTTCTTTCTTTAGTAAAAAAAAAAAAGGTAAACATAAAATAGACTCACCTTCTCCTTTTGTTTATACATGGAGTTAATATTAGCGTATGGTAAAGTTTTCCACACAACTAGGAAAGGAACAAAAAAAATGCATTCTTTCCTTTGAAAGCTATCTGAAAAAATATGTGGTATTTTTCTGAGCAAATGATGTTGTCTGCACAGCAGAAATAGTTATTCTAAGCAAGAATAAACCTGAATAGGTTATGTCTATTATTTAAGTCAATGGAAATTTTTTTAGAAAACAAAGGAAATATTTTCTCAAGAATATTCTGCATAATAATATCATTTTCAAAATTACTGGAATTCTAAAGTACTCATTGGAATATGCACATATAGATGAACAAATACAAAAGTGCTGTGGACTGAGTTAATCACTACCTCCAAATATCTGAAGACTAAATCTAATGGTTAATTTTTTTAATGATTGGTTAAAAAATGTGTGTTTACTAAAGCACATATTACATAGCTGCTCTAAGTGTGAATATCTGCAAAAGGGAGAAAATATGACAAGCAATGTCAATGTAAACTTAATTCTCCTGCCAGAGTGGGAAAAAAAATGTAGTGTGGCCTTGCTTGATCTTATGACTTTTCCAAGGAGTTACTCTATATGATTTAATAATCCACCATTTACAAAAATACATGCTACTTATGAATCTTAGGAATCAGAAAGTTTTCCAATCCAAATGAAGTTGATGGAAAACAAATGAATAAACATAAATACTATAGATATTTTAATTATACAAAAATGACATGCATCTACTTTAATTTCTCCCTCATAGTCAAAGCACTGCTTGGGGCTGAAAATGTGGAGAGGGAGGTTCTGGAAGGGTTCTTGAGGTAAATGTGGGATGTGGAATATATTGTTCCAACATCCTATCTCTGCACTTGTTCTCCCCGCTAGGTCATGGGCTTGAGTGATACACCTTGAATGGATGGGTATTAAAGGGGTCCCTCCAGTGAGTGAGGCTTATTAGAGTTTGCAGAGAGCGTTAAATGCTGGAGACCACATGTTCAGTTATAGTAGGAATGGGAAACGAGGTCCCTCCAAAAGAATTGCTGTGGATACTACAGAAAGTGAGAAAACTCATCTTTGTAAATAAGGCCATAGTGGTCAGGGTGTCATCATTGCTCTCAGATAGAGGCAAGACAGAAATATATTTTCAGAGGTATTTCTTTTGGAAGTTTATGATAGGGGCAAGAGGAACAAAGAGTCTTCAAACTTTCTGGTTTAAAATAATTTCTGGTTTATTTCTAAACTCTCCAATAGCTAACAATGTTAGTGGTGCATTGTGTTGTGTCTTGCTAATTCAGGGTCACTAGAGGCCCATCAGAGCCCTGATTTGGAGGAACACAATGAGCACAACTAGAGGATCTAGGAGAGATTTTTCAGGAAAGCCTGGCAAAAGGAGTGGCTATGCAGTAGGAAAATCCAATCGAGAGCCCCCGACAGGTGTGCTTGCCTAGGGAGGCAATGCTGGGGAGGGTGGCAAAGTCCAAACCAGATATTAGGTGGAAAATTACTTGAAAGGATAAGAGACCCATTGCTTTTGTCACTTATACCTGGACTGTTGTAAGGGCTTCTTTTCTGACTTCTTTATCGTTTGTCTCTCCATTTGCAACTCTGTCCTCTAAGATTACTTATTCATTGGATAGCCATTAATTGATCACCTAAATATCAGGCACTTTTCTGTATTCTCTTAGTACAACAGTAAGAACAAGTACCTTGGGATGCCTGGGTGGCTCAGCGGTTAAGGGTCTGCCTTCGGCTCAGGGCATGATCTTAGAGTTCCGGGATCGAGTCCCACATCGGGCTCCCTGCATGGAGCCTGCTTCTCTCTCTGCCTGTGTCTCTGCCTCTCTCTATGTGTCTCTCATCACTAAATAAATAAAATCTTTTTAAAAAAAACAAGTATCTGTCCTCCTATAGCTGCCAGTTTAAGCAATTCTGATGAAGTGGGAGAACTGCCATAGGGTAGATAGTGTTTACTTATCACGTTTTTAGTGATGCCAAGATTGATCAGTAGGCTCAGATGGTGAGAACCTGATCCTTGCATTGGGAAATCCCTCATCAGCTTAAAGATTCCTAGGATTTAAAGGTTCTGGATACTGGTTGCTTAAGAAGTCTTACTCAGAGTTTCCTTCCATTCATTCATAGAACAAACATTTATTCAGTTTATGCTGAATGCCAGGCACTATGTGGGTGCTAGAGGCATAAACATAAATGAGTCAAAATACATGGAGAAAAGACAAATAAATGCATAACTTCACTGCAGTATGAGAAATGTGCAGGGCTGGATGCAGAGTCCTCTGGGAACACAGGGGAAGCAAGGTCCCTAATGATGGAAATCTCTAGCAGTCAATGGGGCAGTTCCTTTAGGTCAGGAGCTATTAGTTATTATGCATTAGCAAGCAGTCAACATCCACCTACGAAACCCAACTGGGCAACTTGAATTCCTGCATTTCAAAGCCACCCACCAAAGAAACTTTCACTAGAACCTTTCTGGGTTCATCTTGCTGACTCTGTCATTATTTGTTTTATTTTTTAATAAATTAATTTTTATTGGTGTTCAATTTACCAACATACAGAATAACACCCAGTGCTCACCCCGTCAAGTGTCCCCCTCAGTGCCCATCATTATTTGTTTTAACTAAAGCTCACGTGTCCACCTTGGAGAACTCTGCTTTAGCCTCTTAAAAAACAAGCCAGGATGTTCCATCATTATGCACTAGAGGGTTTATTTTTAGAGAGTTCCTAGAATTGTTTGCATCAGTAATTTAAGGGAGAATATTCCAAGTTGTCCACTTCACCCCTCAGTTCCCATAATATAGTATTTTCAGTTAAAGAACTGGTGTTTCTTGACACCAGTCCCAACATTGAGGTTTGACCAAAGGAAATGAGCTTTCATAGAAGAATGGTGCTGCCTGCTATTGGTTCAGCTGCACTGCACAGCACAGATTATGCAAATTACAAATAAGATCCATTCTTTCAACCCAAAAAGAGACCCTATTTTCCCATTGAGTCTCATATTTTAGAGTCAGCCGTTTAATTTTCCAAAAAAATACTATAAGAGAATACTGAAAGTATTACCAGAAATACAATAATAGTGCAAATGTTATATAAATATAAGAAAAGCCAAAAGAATTCTTTTTTTTAAAGATTTTATTTATTTATTCATGAGAGATACAGAGACACAGGCAGAAGGAGAAGCAGGCTCCATGCAGGGAGCCTGATATGGGACTCGATCCCAGGACTCCAGGATCATGCCCTGGGCAGAAGGCAGGCGCTAAACTGCTGAGCCACCCAGGGATCCCCAACATTAGAATTTTTAAATGCTAATTATCCTTTAAGTTTTCCACTCTCCCCCAATACCCCGACCCAAGAAATCAGCAATTGATTTTCTTGCATACTGGGTTTGAAAATACCATGGACTGGATAGATTATAAACAACAGAAATTTACTTCTCACAGTTCTGGAGGCTGGAGGTCCTAGATCAGGGCATCAGCCTGAGGGCCCTCTTCTGCACTGCAGACCTCTTGCTGTGTCCTCACCTGGTGTAAGGGATAGGGAAATTCTCTTGAGCCTTTTTTTCAATAAAGGCATTAATCTCATTCATGAAGTTTCCGCCCTCATGACCAGATCACCACCCAAAATCCCATCCTCCTACTACCATCATACTAGGCATTAAGATTTCAACATACAAATTATTACAGGACACAAACATTCAGACCATAGTACTGGGTAAGTATCCTATAGCACATAATACTTTAAAATATTTTACGTTTGGTAAAGATAATATTTTTTCCAAATGTCTGAGGTGGGTTAGTTTCTTGTGACTACTGTAACGAATTACCACAAACTTGGTGGCTTAAAACAATACACACGTATTCGCTTTCAGTTCTAGAGGTCAGAAGTCTAGAATCAATTTCACTGGACCAAAGTCGAAGTGTCAGCAGGGCTGTCCTTCATCTGGAGTCTCTAGGGGAGAATGGGTTTCTTGCTTTTTCCAAGTCTAGAGCAGCATTCCTTGCATTCCATAGCCCTTTTTCTCATGTTCTAAAACAGCACCATAGCATCTTGCTTCTGTAATCCCATTGGTTTCTGTCTCTGTTGTCATAGCTCTGTTAGCTTCCCTCTTTGAAGATTTGTGATTAAATTTAGGGCCTCCTGGATAATCCAGGATAACCTCCCCATCTCCCAACCCTTAATTCATTCATATCTGCAAAGTTCCTTTTACCATATGGAGTAAGATTCAAGGTACGGGGATTAGAACCTGGATATTTTTGAGGGCCGTTATTCAGTTTACCACATTAAGTAAGAGATTAGATCTAGTCTGAAGTCCATCTTTTCATAAAATCCAGCCCTTTGTTCTGCCACGGTTCCTTCAAATAATTTATTTTCTCAAGATAGCTACCAAATTTTGCAGATGGAGTCATTGTAAATCTGTAATAAGCAGATTGAACTACAACAAAGAGAATCCTTGTTAGCTTTTAATCGTGGTTTGACAAAAGTTGTCAACTGAAAAATGTTTCAATGACTTCTCTAAAATCCAATTGAATATTCAAAAAGCCATCCATTATATTGTTGAGTGTTCCTTACAGAAAAACTCATGATTTTTAAAAATCTGTATCCCTTAGATTTAGAACTTGAATGTCTATCCTAAGAAACTAATGTGTAACTAGAGCTCTACAACTTATCCTGATTTTTAAAAATTTGTCTTGGCTTCCAGGAAGTACAGGCTAAATTCAGTATATAATTAACTATTCTTAGCTAGTATTTCTACTAATTATATGTTCTTTAACCCACTCCCAATAACCATTTTATCTACTCCTTCTATGATACTTTTGACAATTTATCTTCATTTTAACAAGCCTATTGCATGGGCCTTTTATTATAATCTACCTCAAAATTCTTTTTGAAAGCAGCAGACATAAATAAAGCCAACAAAACAAACAAACTTGGAAGATATATAGACCCTATGAATTATGGCCTGTCTGCATCTTTTTTGAGTGCCAAAGGCATAAATTCAGCTACAAATACATTTTGTTACTACAAAAGCATTTCAAAAGTGTGTTTCTGTGCATTACATAGCTTATTAGAATAGATAGATAGATAACTTTAGATGCCAAGGATATGCTAATTAATGCCACTATAGCCTGTAGCTTTCTTGATTTCATTAAATACCTTCCAATTTTAATAATTTACAATTGGTATGAACAGCACTAATAAAATTTAAAATTGAAATGTGTATGAGCTGTTTTTGTTAATACTTCCTGAATTAAAGAGACCTAAATATAGTTTTGAAATAAGTATATTTTCTTCATATATTACATATATGAAGAAAAAGGGCTTCATTTTGAACCTATTTGTATACAAGTTCCCCTCGCTACCCACCCGCTAGCTCACATTTATCTTATTAGAACTGAACATGATATGTGATATAAATGATACATATATGAACTAAATAATTTGTGTATATCAGAGGCCAAGCATATTGGTTATTATGGAAGCTTTGAAACCTTGACCTAGTAGAAATTTTTTTTTTAATTTAAATTTAAGGGTTAAAAATCAGCAGTCGTTTTCCTCATTTATTCTGTTTATCTAGTTTCTGATAGTTATCATGTCAGGATTTCTCATTACATCTCCAACAAACCTAAATGATGACTAACTTAAAAAACATGGTATATAGTAAGCTTTAATTCAAATATGGCAACATAAATGTGATTGAATAGGTCTAAGATTTTCTCAGAAAAAAACTTTGATGTCGTGAAAAGCAATTTGGCTCAGAGAAATAAGCATTAACTTGTAATTCAGAGACTGAATTTGGATTCTATGTTCATTGACTCATCTGTCCTTTTGAGATATAATATTTTGAAAAATACATTTAACATTATAACTGTTACATAGACCTAATTCTTTGTGATTTTAAAGTTATAGCTATCTAAAAAAACTAATTTAATGATTCCCTGTATTTTCAACTATCTTCTTTTTAACTTTAAAAATATGAAATATTCAAGCAGATAAAAATAGCACAGAATAATATAATGCAGTATCTTTAAAACATTTTTACCCAAAATTAAGAGTAAGCAAATCATTTTACATCACATTCACATACATATATAAATATACAAATAACTGAAGCAAACTATCTACAAAACACTGCTTAAATGTACTGCAACTTCCACTGATTATTCCTATTTTGTTCTACTTTATTCTATTCTTAATAAAAATATTAGCCACAGCCATTAGCCACATGTGATTTCACATGCATACTTCGGGTATCATTACAAAGTTTGAAAAACACCAATATACTATGAACATTTATGTATCCACCATTCATTCAACATTATAAGATGTTAACATTTTGTCATATTTGCTTCAAATAAAAAGAAAACATTAAATAAATTCCAAGTCCCCCATGCACTCTTTTCCCTTTTCCTACTTTTGCTTCAAAAGTAACTGTTATTTTAAGTTTGATGTTTGTTTTCATGCATGTTTAACAGTTATAGCTTCTTATAGATGTATCCATAAAAATGGATAGCATAATTTTGCATATTTTAAAGTTTATATAAATATAATATGCTCATCTATTTTTCTTCAACTTGTCTCTTTTTTTTTTTTTTTGGTCCATCATTATGTCTTGTTATTAACCAAGCTTGCCACCTGTAACTTGTTTGTCCATTTTAAGTGCTCTATAGAAGCCCAGTTTTTATTAATTAATCTACTGTGATTGGGATTAGATTTTGTTGTTATTGTTGTGGCCATTATGATTAATACTAATGGACATTCATGTACATGCATCCTTTTGCTCAAGAATAAGTGCTGCACTAGGGTCTGTAACTAAAAGTGGAAACGTGAAATAATAAAACTTGCACATCTTTGACTTTATATTTCTTTCCAGATTACTATCCAAAACAGTACTGATTTATATATGCAACATCACTGTATAAGAGTTACTATTTCTCCATATCTGTGTCAATCCTAAGTATGGTGAAAAAGTAATGTCAGTGAAATCTTGTTTTATTTTAATTTGTATTTTATTAATTAGTAGTGAGGTTGAAATTTTTCATGTTTTGTGGCATTTGAATCCCCTTTTATATAAATATTTTTCATCTTCCAATGGGATTCATATTGTATATATGAATGCATTGACTATTTTTCCTCATTTTTCCATATTTGAGAGTGAGGTCAAGTCTATACCATCAATATGGTAGTTAAAATTAATTATCCAAAAGAACAAAAGGAAGGTCTCAGACCTTCTGTTCATGCTTGTGATTGAAGTGTATTCTGGTTTGTTTTGTTTTTGATAGTTGGTTCTTCTAAAAGAACAGCATTAAAAGTGGGATTTGAGGACTACTAAATTGACCTGAATTAAGATCATAATAAATAGCTCTTCCCTTGGGGGTAATATAATGGACAGACCTAAATGTGTTCTTATATTTCTCAGTTTTCAGTACTGCACCCATGGATCAAATCTCTGTGATTTGGATGATTTACCTTTGGCAATTCATTGCTTCCTCTAAATTTAAGTGATTTATTCTTTTATTATTTCCCCCAGCTTTATTGAGATATAATTCACATATAACGTGGTGTAAGTTTAAGGTATACAACATGATGATTTGCAAAATGGTATTATAATAAGGTTTAGTTCACATATCCAGCACTTCACATTATTACAATGTTTTGTGTGTGTGGTGAGAATGTTTATGATTACTCTCTTAACAACATTTAAATATGTAATACATTGTTGTTAACTATAGTCACCATACTGATTATTAGATACCCAGACCTTATTCATCTTATAACTGTAAATTTGTATTTTTTTTTAACATCTCCCCATTCCCCCCCCCCAATCCCTGGCAACCAGTTTACTGTTTCTGTGAGTTTGATTCATCCTTAATTTGTTCTCATTCCAAATTAATGTGAATGTCAATTGTAAATGAAGAAAACACACACCTTGTGTTTTGAACTAGAGGTATGGATGTGTATAGATATATGATATAATATCTTACTTCAGCCAGAGTATGATTTCATTTGAGTTCTAAGACCAATATGCAAAAACTCAGGGACTGAGAGCTAGATTGGATCTGGATCTGGGGTTTCACTTCCAGCCCTTCTCCTTCATGGCCATGTTACCATAGCATGTCACTTCCTCTATGGCTCCCTAACACTTAGGTAACCCAAAACCATTTCTCTTTTTTAAAATTTTTTTTAGAATATAAGGAAAAATAGTGATATGCCAAATCAAGATTGTGAATATCTTTTTTTTCCAGTTCTATCAATAGCTCTTTTAGTAACTACATAAATTCAGTTTTAAGTGATATTATGTCTAAATTTAAATTACTAAATCTGAGGCGTAAGCCAAGGAGCATATTGCCCCTTGTCCTTCCCGAGAAGCCATGAATTGGCTCTGACCTCACCTCAGTTGACTTACTCCCTTTATGCTGTAAAATGACTTGTAAGATCTCATCCATATCTAGCATCCCGTGGTTTTAAAAATGTTCATTCTCTTGTTGGTTATATGCAATGTTATACACATAGGATCAGTTTCAAAAACAGTCTTATTTGACCTTGATGGGCCATTTGACACATTTGAAAATACAGCAACTCTTCTGCTCTGTTGTTTCTTGACAGTAAAGTTTCAGAGAAAACAGATTACCACACTATCCCAAACTCTCCAGTATAGGGCTATCAATATTTTTAATTCTTCAAGAAGTTAAGATTTTATATGTTTTGGTGCCAGGAAATAATTTTGTGATAAAATAAACATCTGGTTTGCTAGAAAATATTGGCATCCTACAAACATGAATTCATTAGAGAAGAATTCAACATGCATTTCATCTGAGCTACAGCTTCTGGGAACTAAAAGAACTGTGCTGCTTAATGTCTCAGAAGTTTTTTAGGAAATGTGAGATATAAGAATTGTCAATGCTGGGCAGCCCTGGTGGCTCAGAGGTTTAGCACTGCCTTCAGCCCAGGGTGTGATCCTGGAGACCTGGGATCAAGTCCCAGTCAGGCTCCCTGCATGGAGCCTGCTTCTCCGTCTGCCTGTGTCTCTACTTCTCTCTCTCTCTCTCTCTCTCTCTCTCTCTCTCATGAATAAATAAATAAAGTCTTTAAAAAAAAACAATTGTCAATGCTTCGAAAGCAGAGATAATGTCTTGTCTTTTTGTAGCCCCTATGGTTAGCTGGAGCTTGCCTCATAGTAGAAGATCAAGAAGAGTACTCATAGATTGGGGTGTAAGTCATTAACTTTCAAACCTGCATACTTTGAATAACAAAAGATTTTATCCAAGCATTTTTTAACTAGATGGATATATGGCCCTTTACCCTTGCTTTATGTCCCTTTAAAGTTATGGTATAAACTAAAGCATTTTTTTTAGGGGGAAGTGACTTCTAAAATATTTTTGTTAATATTTCAAATGCTCAGTTATAGTCCTGAAGATCATCAGGACATTGGTAACTGCCAGTGGCATCCATAGTTTACAATGGCAGCCATTGTTTACATGTTTCAAGTGCTGCCTGCCGGATTTTTTTATTGTGTGAGAAATATAAGTAAATCAGCATTTAAAAATGTATAGGAGTGGGAGGGGAAGTGGGTGGGGATTGGGCTGACTGGGTGATGGGCACTGAGGGGGGCACTTGGCGGGATGAGCACTGGGTGTTATGCAATATGTTGGCAAATTGAACTCCAATAAAAATTTTAGAAAAGAAAAATTAAACCAAACTTAATAGAATAAACTTCAAAAATATAAAATAAAATAAAAATAAATAAATAAAATTTGATTCAGAAAAAATTAAAAATAAAAATGTATAGGAAATTGGAATCTTATTTATGTCTAGAAAAGCTTGACTATTTTTATTACCAGATACTTATAATCATGTCACATGTAATATCACATTCGATTAGGGAAGAATTTTTTTTTCAATTAGGGAAGAATTTTAGAAGAATTAAGATGTGTTAATTGATGTTTACAAAATAGCCATGAATGATACAAGATGGCTCTGACCATTTGGAAACATGTCCTAAAGCAGGGATCCACAAATTGTTTTGGAAGGGACCAGATAGTATGCATTTTAATCTTGTGGGGTATACAGTTTGAGTTCCAACTACTCAACTTTGCCTTCATAGCACAAAAGCAGCCATATACAGTGCATAAAAGAACAGGAATGGCTATGTTCCAATAAAACTGTATTTACAAATACAAGCACAAGCCATAAATTGCTGGCCTCTGCCATAAAACTACACTAATCTAGTCCAATTTTTTAAAATATTTTATTTATTTATTCATGAGCGAGAGAGAGAGAGAGAGAGAGAGAGAGAGAGAGAGAGAGAGGCAGAGACACAGGCAGAGGGAGAAGCAGGCTCCATGCAGGGAGCCTGATGTGGGACTCAATCCCGGGTCTCCAGGATCGCACCCTGGGTTGAAGGCAGCGCTAAACCGCTGAGCCACCCGGGCTGCCCTAATCTAGTCCAATTTTAAATAAGATAATTTTAGTAAAAATCTGTTGTATTTTTTCATATTTTCATATATATTTTAAAGGCAGTAATTTTTAAAAGAAAACCTATAAATTAAACTGAAAAATTTTGATTTTAAATGCATTGATCTAAATTTCCTTGCTCTTGTCATTAAACTAGTTGTTATTAAAGATATTTAGAGGGATCCCTGGGTGGCGCAGCGGTTTGGCGCCTGCCTTTGGCCCAGGGCGCGATCCTGGAGAGCCGGGATCAAATCCCACGTCGGGCCCCCGGTGCATGGAGCCTGCTTCTCCCTCTGCCTGTGTCTCTGCCTCTCTCTCTTTCTCTCTCTGTGACTATCATAAATAAATAAAATTAAAAAAAAATAAAGATATTTAGATAGTAATTTTTTATATTATTTTCTCTGCAATGTACTTGAGCTTTGGACAAATGTATCATCATTGAACTTTAGGTTTCATATCCATAAAATAAAGGATTGGTCATGATTTCATAAGGGATCTTCAAGCTATGTAATCCTGTATTTCTCTAAGTGTCATGTCGTTTGTCAGTAGGAACAATGTCTTAGTTTATAGAGTTCTTTTTAAATTTTTATTGAGAATGTCATTTCTCCAAGAGATCTTGCTCTCTTTGAAAGTCACTTCTAGTTACTGCATGAAAAAAGTATTTTAAAATCAATACCAGTGAAAGTTAATCAGTGATAGAATGATTACGGGATGCCTTGCTTATCATTGTAAGGCTGAGATCGTTATCTCTGTGATTTTCCTCATATCTGATTTGAAAGGACAGAGGGGCAGCTTTTTCTGGCCATACCACTCCTAATTTGTGAGATGTCCCCTTTATAACCCTTATGTAAGAAGGCAACCTGCCTTTATTGCCATATTCTAAAAAGATTAGTCAATATTATGCCCAAGTGCCCAGGATATCACCAGCCCTACTCCCATCATAAACTTATCAGAGTCGACATAGTCATAAAGGGAATAATCAGAAAGTCCTCTCACATCCTATCTCATTATATTATTGTGAATAAGGAAAAAATAGGGTTTTTAAAATAAATTTATTTTTTATTGGTGTTCAATTTGTCAACATACAGAATAACACCCAGTGCTCATCCCGTCAAGTGCCCACCTCAGTGCCTGTCACCCAGTCACCCCCACACCCCGCCCACCTCCCCTTCCCCCACCCCTAGTTTGTTTCCCAGAGTTAGGAGTCTTTCATGTTCTGTCTCCCTTTCTGATACTTCCCACTTATTTGGAAAAAAATAGTGTTGAAGTATAGAGGAGAGTGAATTGGGTCATGCAGCTGCTTCCCAAACACTAAATTTCCGTTTCCAATGCCTCCATTATTCTTCCGCACTGAGATGCAGAAATTACTCATATTGAGATACAACTATTTTCCTCCTAACTAACTCTTCAATGCCTGCTATTATATTAGCTCATAATAAGAGGTCATTGAAATGGTGTCAATGCAAGTAGCAGGCAAAAATCACCAGGTCCATTCTTCATAAACCCCTCTGCATGGTTTTGCCCTCGGAGCACACCTGTATCTCTGGGAACTGGCTCTTCTTCCTGCCTCCTCCTTTTGAATGGTTACGGTGGAAGCAGCCAGTTTTACAAGGTGACTCCACCTCATTTAGAGGTAGAGGTGAAGCCGGAGGCTGGCTCCTGGCCAATGCTGAGCTAGTCTGAGTCCATTCTCAGATTTTTAGCATTGGTACTGGGAAATGATCACTCTGAGCTCTTAAGTGGAAATGATGCAAACTCACAAGCACTTGGGCAGCAGCTATTTTTTGATGTGCGGTTTTAGAAATAGAAAAGCCACGGGTTGGGGACTGGCGGACAAGGAAAAATGAAGCAAATATATGGAGAGAAGTAGAAGCAACTTCTGGTTTCTCTCCAGTTTTTGTATCAGGTGCCAGTTCACCCCATCACCTGGCTGAACCTCTGCCCCTGAGTTGTGTGAGATAGCCACATATGTGTTTCATGAACTCCTTTTTGCTAAAACCAGTTCAAATAGGTTTCCATAACTTAGGGCCAAAAGAACTAATTGTGAAGTTTCTTTCATACTCTACCTTCTATGAAATATAGAATTAAATATAATGCCTACATAAATGATCTTATGGTTCTTGATTATTAAACAGAATTAATTACCTGAGATACTACCTAGAGAAAGAGACCGCAAATTTTGTGTGTGTGTAATTATATATGTAATATTTTTTTCAAAAAATAAATTTTGAGTCACTCCTATGAACCAGGCAACAGTGTTAGGTAGGCAACAATAAACAAGTACAAAAGTGAATGCCTAGTCTAGTGGGAGAGAGATATATTAACCAAATAATCACAAAAATTAGACTTTGGAAAAAAATACTATGAAGGATAAAGCCCAGGGAGCCAGGTACAGAAAACTACACATATGAAGGTCCCATGGCTGATTCAACAAATTCCAGTGTTATTAATCAGAGAGATTTTTTTTCACAAAGCCATTTATTATTTAGGGCCTAAAATCATCATTTCTGTTTTTCTGATAACTATATTTAGCTCTTATGTAGGATGAGCATTTTCATTTGTGTTTCAAATTTATTTCTCAAATAATTCAAAACCCTTATTTCCATAACATTATTCAAGAAAGACATGTAGTATACAATGTTATTTGCACCATCAATTTGTTCAGTAGACCCTCTGGTCAAGGCAAAAAAAAATCATCTCAGACATATTCATGGTTTCAGCAGGGATTAGTGAATGGATTAGTGAGTTATACTTAGGGCAGTGTGAGTGTGTTAATGTCCTAGCACATCATCCCAGGCTATTCTCAGCTCTGTCTCACTCAGGTAGGATTGGACAAAGGCATGTGAACCCAGAGCCATGGGAATGTCCATTTCCCTCAAGAATGGAGAAGACACTATTTTTGGTAAGATACACATGGGAGAGCAGCATGAAGTACTCTCTTGGGCTAGCATCCCTCTGTTCTTAAACCACAGCCAATGCTGCTGTAACTATTCAGTAATATTCTAACAAAAGGTGACAAAGATATAAGAGAAAAAAATTTTACTTTGTGACTTCTCCAAGTTACTGACTGATGCATGAACTATTTAACTGTGTACACAAAGAACTGTATTTTTAGTTGCCATGGTGTTGCTTATCTGTTGTCTTTACAGGAAACAAAATGGTACTTGGACTAACTACTGTGCCTCATCCCTTGAGATAAAACTAATAACGCTGCCTTTCTTAACTGAGCCAGAATGCTTCAGTTGGCACAGATCTTTTTTTTTTTTTTTTTTTTTTTTTTTGCTTTTGTTGTTGTTAAAGAAAAGAAACCCAGGTTTAATCACTGTTCTTAATAATTGATAGCTTTGAGCAAAGATCAAATTTACTGAATCTAATTGTTCATGTATAGTATATGGACATGAAATTAAATGGCTATGAGGGAGACAGTGTCTTCCTAACATGTTCTCTTGATGTACATCTAAGCATCGATGAGTGCGTGGGTGGCAGTCATGACTCCTAGCATTATCGATGAGGCTACCAAAAATCTGATGCATAGTCTGCCCCTGAGAAGAAATCTTGAGTGTGCCTCAGTGTATGGTCAGGGGAGAGTCCAATGAGTGCAAAGTGTGTGAGGTTAAGGATTCTCCAATCACTGTGCACCTTATTGATGATAAGGGAAAGTGATTTTAGGACATATGTGAGAATCCATGCATATACTTATAGGTATGGCACCCTAACAGAATTATTAAGACCCTTTTTTGTGCCCTCAGAGCACTGTGTCCATACTTCCATTATGACACTTTTCACTTGGCTTTTTATGTTGTTGTTACTATTATTATTATTATTATTATTATTATTATTATTACAATTCTTGATTATCAAGTGCCTAAGAAGGAAGGGCTCAATACATATTTGCTGTATTATTCTCAGACTCTCAAAGCTGTGTTCATTATGGTTTAACATTCTACAAGTGATAGAAAGAGAAAGAAATAGGGCAGCCCGGGTGGCTCAGCAGTTTAGCGCTACCTTCAGCCCAGGGCCTGATCCTGGAGACCCTGGATTGAGTCCCATGTCAGGCTCCCTGCGTGGAGCCTGCTTCTCCCTCTGCCTGTGTCTTTGCCTCTCTCTCTGTGTCTCTCATGAATAAATAAATAAAATCTTTAAAAAAAAAGAAAAATAAGGAATAAGTCTGAGAACCTTTGGATTACTGAATGTCCAAGATTGATTTTCTTCTAGAGAAGTGCTCTGGGTTGAGGTTGGCCTGGTAAAATAATTGATTTTACCTTATTCAGAGAAACTTAGGAGAAAACATCCTGGGACTAAGGAAACTCTTTTTCATTTTTTATTAAATAATTGATGCCTTTAAGAAGGCCCCAGAAGTTATACTTTTGGAAGTCCTTAGGAACAAAGACAAGTTATTTCCTGGACCTAGCACATATTTCTGAGTAAAACAAGTGGAATATCCTACGTTCTAACAAACTATCTTGAATCAGATAACTCCTTGATAGGAGTGAGGCAAAATTTTAATTACTAATTTTACCTCTGCCATGAAATTTCTAAGAAAGAAGTTAATTTGGCAATGGAAAGACAAAATTCTGCAGGATCGACATTGGAGATACAGAGGGTAGTGAATGTAGTAAATTTGAGAAGTATGCATCTTTTATCTTTAGAAGTATTTTTCTAATTAACAAAAATTCACCAAACTGTACTAAAATCATAGGCTATATCAAAGGTTTTGTGAGATATGAGTGTGATAATGTAGAAGGGACTTCAAATTATATATTCTGTGAGATTTTACAATTGATTCTTCTACACTGATGTCAAATATTGAAATATCAAAAGTATTGAAATATCAAAATTACTCCAGGGAGTAATACTATAAATACTATAATATATTGTATTTAGAATATACAACAATACTCAACGCTACAGCACAAAAGTGTTATTTTAGTTTAGAAAAGTAAGTATGGAGTCATATGTTACATGGTTTATCAGTTAGCCTTTTAAAGAAATGCATTTAGTTTCTGTTCTTCCATGATAACCTCTATGTTATCCTATTTAATTCTTTGTGAACAAATGTTCTCTGTTTTAGCTCCCTAACCACTACTAGTTTTTATTTCATTTTAAAAAAAGGAGATCAGGGATCCCTGGGTGGCGCAGCGGTTTGGCGCCTGCCTTTGGCCCAGGGCGTGATCCTGGAGACCCGGGATCGAGTCCCACGTCGGGCTCCCGGTGCATGGAGCCTGCTTCTCCTTCTGCCTGTGTCTCTGCCTCTCTCTCTGTGTGTGTGTGACTATCATAAACAAATAAAAATTTTTAAAAAAATCTAAAAAAAAAAAGGAGATCAAATCCCTTCTTAACCTGATGGCCATTGCAGTCATTTCTGCATCTCCTTTTCGCAGTGGCTTTGGATATTCAACTGATACACATTCAACCCTCTTGGCATTCATCAACACTGAATGTATTGAGATTTTCTACCTTCATTCTTTTAAAAAAAATCTAAATATACCTAAGTGATTGTGCAGAAAAACTCTATTAATTCAGGTTAATTGGGGAAATGGTGATGTCATTTTATTCAGAAGGTATTATAATTGTCTGGTTATTCTATAATTTAACTCTAGTGCTTTTTACTTGGAGTCATATCTGACTGAAATTAAGAGCTATAGAATTATTATCTGTTAGAGAGCCTTTCTGTTTAGTTGATACCATGGTATTTGAATGCAAAGAGGGATCTGTCATAAGGTTTAAAAGTTTGTTGCCCTTAGTAGGTTGAACAATCTCTTAAATCTTGTTTACATTGTCTAAAGGCATGTTAAATGTATTGGAAAAACACACCATAAATAACCTCCCTACTTTCATGACTCACATTAATTTTCTGACTTGATCTTATGAAAAACTCCAAACGAAATAATATTGGTTGGGAAACTTAGATAAGTTTATGCTATTTTACTCAGAAGCCCTAATCACTAAAATACCTAACTACTGGTATCATATTCAAAATGAACAATTTAATACTACATAGAAAGTCGTTTCTCCAGTTATCATTTAAATGGATGCCAGATTGATTGATTGATTGATTTTGAAGATTTTATTTACTTACTCATGAGAGACACAGAGAAGAGAGAGAGAGAGAGAGGCAGAGACACAGGCAGAGGGAGAAGCAGGCTCCATGCAGGGAGCCAGACGTGGGACTCGATCCCGGGTCTCCAGGATCACGCCCTGGGCTGAAGGTGGCGCTAAACCACTGAGCCACCCAGGCTGCCCTGGATACCAGATTTAAATATTTAACCTGTGTCATTTGTCTTGTTATTCAGTTTACATTTTGACTTTTTAAAATGTTAGGAGTGCATTGGAATTATACATTGTAGTTTTAAATAGTTGAATCATGGGTGGCCAACTATTAACATATGTTGCTATGCTAAGAATTTGTATAGTGGCAAGAATAATACAAGTAAATGGAAGCACTACATTGTGGCCTTTAAGTAAACAAGCATTTCTTGTAATTTTAAGTTATCTCGGGGCGAATGTATGTGACTACTAATTTGTTGGCACCACTATTTTATACCTATTTGAAAAGACATGCCATATATCACAGGTATTCAGTTTAAATAGTTCATTGTGATTATCGTTAACTAAATCACACATATGTAATCACCAAATTTTTTTCAAGTAATATTTGGTACAAAATTAAAGCAAAAACAAAAAGGAATAAAATTTAGTGTGAAGAGTCAGATAGAGAGCACTCCCCTAGATCTTCCCGAAACATTCTAATCTTTGTCAATTGAACTTCCAAGTATTAGTTAATGTGACAGAAAAATCAAGCCCTGTCTTACCTTACTTTGCCTAATTATATACTTATATGAGGTTTAAGCTCCTTCCATTTGATTTCAAAATGGTGCCTCAAGCTTATGAAGCCCTTCAGAAACTTAAAGATAAGGCAGATATAGTTTTGGTTGTAATTTTAAATAAATTATCTCATTTACTTTATTGAATTTAATGCTCTAAAGGTATGTATTCTTGGTTTGTGGGCACTTGAAAAAATATGTATTTAAATATTAAGGTTATTCATGTTCATGGGATCATAAGAATGCGGTTACTCTGGGGATAATGAGGTCCAATGGATTTTAAGTAGCATTCTTCAGGTTATGTCTATGATGTCATAAGACATCATATATAAATATTAGTTTTGTCACCTATGTAGGCAAAGAGCTGCCTCATGGCTACTATAACAAATCTGAGCTTTATATGGGTAAGAGTTGCAGGTGTAGAAAGGAAACATGTCATTTTTTAGCCTTTCTCAAACCTCTATAGTGATGAAGTATTGAATGGATATATAGGTCACTAATGATTTCATTATTGATCAATCCCATGCCACAAATATTTGGCTGCTATATGATGCCCACTCTTAATGATGGCACCAGCAAGATACCTAAACTTTACTGAATAACCCTAATACTCCTAATAGGATTGTATATTAATACAATAATTTTGTACAACTGCTAGTATATACTAAAGCTGAACACCTACAACTTGTCCTTTCTCCTCCTAGGTATATATCCAACAGAAACATACAAAACATGTACAGGAATGTTCATAGCAGCACTATTGGTAGTGGTCCCAAATTGAAAACTACCTGAAGATCCATGAACAGTAGAAGGAATTTATAACTTGTGATACAGTCACCTAATAATCTACATTAATAAAAGTGAATGAACTTTAATTATAACAATAATATGAATGAATCTCATAAACACAATATTATGTGAAAGACGCCAGACCAAAATAGTACATAACATACAATTTCATTTATCTAAAATTTTAGAAAGAACAAAATTAGTCAACGTTTCTAGAAATGAGAGTAGTGGTTACCTTTGCTAAGGAAAGAAGTGATGGCAAGGGACCATGAGGAAGATTTCTGTGGTGTTAATAAAATGTTCTATGTCTCTATCTGGTTGCTGGTTACATGGGTATGTTCAGTTTGTGATGATTCATCAAGATAAACATGATTTGTGTACTTAGACACGCACACGCATATATATATATATATATATATATAATACTTCAGTAAGAAAATTAAATTCTGAAAAAGTTCTGAGGTTAAATATGGTAAATTGAGCCAAGTGCTTGTTTGTGCTTGTATTAGTTTCCTAGGGATCCTGTAACAAATTACCACAAACTCGGGGGTGGCTTGAAACAACACAAATTCAATGTCTCACAGTACAGAAAGCCAGAAGTCTCAAATCTAGGTGTTGGCAGAGTTGTTTTCTTTTGGAGAATCTAAAAGAGAATATGTTCCATGTGTCCCTCTTAGCTTCTGGTGCCCATTGGCAATCTTTGTCATTCCTTTTTTTTCCCCTTTAATATTTACTTTTTTTATTTTTATAAATTTATTTTTTATTGGTGTTCAATTTGCCAACATATAGAATAACACCCAGTGCTCATCCCCCTCAGTGCCCATCACCCAGTCACCCCCACCCCCACCCACCTCCCCTTCCACCACCCCTAGTTCGTTTCCCAGAGTTTAGGAGTCTTTCATGTTCTGTCTCCCTTTCTGATATTTCCCACTCATTTTTTCTCCTTTCTCCTTTATTCCCTTTCACTATTTTTTATATTCCCCAAATGAATGATACCATATAATGTTTGTCCTTCTCCGATTGACTTATTTCACTCAGCATGATACCTGCACCCCAATGGTTATAGCAGCAATGTCCACAATAGCCAAACTGTGAAAGGAGCCTCAGTGTCCATTAAAAGATGAATGGATAAAGAAGATGTGGTTTATGTCATTCCTTTTTTTCTAAGATTTTATTTATTTACGAGAGAGAGAGACAGAGAGAGAGAAAGAGAGAGAGAAAGAGAGAGAGAGAGGCAGAGACACAGGCAGAGGGAGAAGCAGACCCCATGCATGGAGCCCGACGTGGGACTCGATTCCGAGTCTCCAGGATTACGCCCTGGGCTGAAGGCGGCGCCAAACCGCTGGACCACTGGGGCTGCCCAGTCTTTGTCATTCCTTGATAGAGACACATCACTCCAATCTCTGCTTCCTTCTTCACATGATTTTCCCCCTATATTTCTTCTGTTTCTGACAGGGATACTGGCCATTGAATTTAGGGCCCACCAGGGTAATTGAAATTTTAACTTAGTTACATCTACAAAGATCTTTTTTTCCAAATAAGGTCACATTTATAGGTTCCTGGTGGTCATACATTTGGGGGAGGGGACACCATTCAATCTACTATAGTATTCTTTCCCCAAAACTCTTCAGAAATAATAGTAACATAAATATAAAAATATTACACAGACAGGAAAATATGACAAAAGTAGAAAACATAAGGGATATTTTTAAGATTTTAGAAGATGGAAAGTGAGTAGTTAGTAGAATTCAAGAAATTTAAAATTGAAGCAACTCCAAGCAGGCTCAGGATTTGGAGATACCAAGTACTTCCAGATGAGAATTAAGGAGTGGGGCTGAAAATAGTAAGTTTGGTTGAAATCTATATAAGGAAGTTAAAGCCTCAGACAGCCTCTCCCACCCTGGGCATCCAACTCACCAATCATCCCATACCTAGGCAGAAAGAAAATGAATAATAAATACAAAAGAAAAGAATCAAAATGGCTCTGGACTTGTGGACATGAGGAATTTCTGAGGGAAGGGGTGAAGCACTGTACTGAAACAAAGGAAATAAGAAATAGTCTATAATTTAAATGGTGCAAATTCCCTCCTATTACCCCTCTAAACTCATCTATGAGGACACTGGCAGTTGGCCTGCTTCTCTAATCAGAAGATTGGAAGACTGTTCTCTGGGAAAAACACTACAGCCCAGGAGAAAAGACCTGCTTTTGTCAGGGTTCTCTTCAAATGAAAAGACTAATACTTCCCCAATTACTGATGTACTGATGTAATTCCCCATATACTGATGTCTAACTTTCAGTCATCCCACCATGCACACAGAGCTTTCATTCAGCTTTTTAATACCTCATTTTTACATGTCAGTGGTCAGCCAAGGGTTACACGATATTCACAGAAAGCTCATAGTGTAAAAGAGATTTTTTTTAAAAAGAAGTATTCAAATAAAAAGAACTATAATGAAACAAAGACTGTTCAGGGAGATGAGAAGTTCAAAAAATATAATGAATATTCTCAAATACATTAAAGAAGCAATTTATAGCATCCAGGATGCTATAAAAATGGACTCAGAGAACTCATAAGAACTCTTGAGAGATTAAAATATTATAGCACAAATCTTCCAGAACATAGAACAAATTATCAAAAGAGATGAGAAGAATTTCTTCAAAAGGCGATCAATACAGGAGGTATAATTGGAATTTTAAAGAGCTGGAAAAAAATGGAGGAAAAAATAGAGAAGAGGAAATTATCAAGTAATGTAAGAAAGTTTTCCTTAATTGAGGCACTTGATTTTCCATATTTAAAGGGTTCAACAGGTGACCAGCAAAAGGAGTTCAAGAAAATTTATATCAAGGCATGTCAGCCAGAGATTATAGGGCACCAAAGGTAAACATTCTAAAAACTTTTCTAAAGGGGTAGAGGCAGGTCATACACAACATTACAGGAATCAGAATAGCGTCGGATTTCTCAAGGGCAACATTTGAAGCCAGAAGCCAACAAAATCATGTCTTCAAAATGTTGAGTTAAAATTAATAGTTGCTTTCTACCTTCAATTCTATATCCAGACAATTAATCAATCAGTCAACCAGTGAGAATGGATATATAGAATTTTCAGAACTGCAAGGTCTGAAAAATATGTTTATAATATACTCTCTCACAAAAAAAGGTCCTAAAGGAAGTATGTTGCCAAAATGAATGAGTAAGCCAACAAAGAATGGTTGAAAATCAGAAAACAGGGTACACATTGATTAGAAAGGGAAGGGGAAAGATAGCCTCTTTAGAAAACTATATGGCTTATAATTAATAAAAGAGAAAACTGAAAACAGAAGAAAACCACTTTCAGTGAAAGAAGCCAATAGGAAATGTAGATGATATACATATAGATGAAACACTCTCAGAAAAACAAACCATTCACCATCTGGACACCTGCCTTTTCTATTTCCACAATTGATATGCCCTTTCTCCATCTTCATTGTTGATACACTTGTCCTTAAAAGACCCGACTCAAGATATAAACTCCCCCAGAATATAGGAGAATATCTGTATGTCCTTGGTTAAGGAAAGCTTTCTTAACAGGAACAAAATATAGCTATAAAAATAGAAGCTAAAATCTGATCACATTATCATTTTAAACTCTTGTAAAGCAAAAAACATAAATCACAAACAAGTTTAGGAGGTAAATGACAGAGTGGAAATTTGTATTTCCAGTAGATATCATGATTGGAGAATTGGCATATAAAAATCTGTAAATAATTCCAAGTCAGTAAGACAGAAAGTACAATAAAATACCAAATTTGTTTATTGAATGTTAGGAAATATGTGGGGAAAAAAGACTGTATCCTTAGTTTTTGATGGAAGTATAAGCTGGAGCAACTATTCTAGGGGGGCAATTTGGCAGTAGCCCATAAAATTAAAAAACTGTATGCCTTATTATTAGGATGAATATATAATCTATTGTTTAATCTGGGACACCTTTGAACATGGAATGGGTGCTATTACATTTCATGCCAGAACAAATGTGTAAACTGGGATTATCTGGTTATAATCTCACCCTGTGTTTGACTCCACTTTGTGTATAGACCCTAGATAACCTCTTATCCATATGTGTTATGTGTGTATAGTTTATAACAGCAAAAATTTAAGAACAATCTGTCAAGAGGGAACTCCATAGCTAAAATGTATAACACAGAATACTAAACAACAAGGAAAAGAGATGAACTGGATTTCTCTATACATCAATGTCAATAGATATCCAGAACATAAACTTCAGGTGTGAATGGAAAATCCCAAAATGCTATACACAGGGATATGTGGATCTCTCAATTTCTATTTATATAATTATATAATTTATATAAATAAATAAAATATATATATAATTAAATATATAATTTATATAAATTGATATAAATTCAGGTATAAAAATGGAATAGAAAAATACAGCTCAAACTTATAATAGCAGTTGCTTCTGGCAATTGGGAAAGGGAATTCTATTCATGGTTTAAAGGGAATTAAGCTGTCTTAGTAATGTCTTATTGTTTTAAAAATAATTTGAAGCAACTATGATAGATGTTAAGGTTGATAGATCAGGATCAAGAGAGGTATAAGCATATTTAAAAAAGTATTTGGCTTTGTGCTTTTTAGTGGCTTTTATTTCTCAAAATAAAAACAAAAAGATACCTTTTCCACTAATCCTTCCTGGATCTCTTTCAGCCAAACATCTCTGTCACTCCATTGAAAGAATAGCACCCTGTTTTCTTTATGTATCCCTCCACAGCACCTGGCCAGATATCTAATACATAGGCAACACCCAATAAGACTTTATTAGATGAAATCCAAAAAGGATAGGATGGTTTACATAGAAACACCTGTCTCTCTTTAGGTGACTGGAAACATCTTAAATTTTCAACTTTTTCGAGCTTTTCTTCACTTAATGGACTTACGCGTTGTGCCAAATGCTATTGACATGTTCTAGAATGAATCTCTAATAAAAGTGAAAATAGAATGGTTTATGTTTATGTGCTACGTAGCCTATTGAAGATTCTCCAGACTTTAATCACCAAAGCAAACCTTGTCTAGCACGGCCATTAAAAGAACCTGCTCCAGCCTCTCCTCCCTCATAAATATCTGTTCTTTGTCCTAATGCTGAGTTCTGCACTGTGGAATGAAATGCGGCATTTTTCTCTGTATTCCTTTGTGTCGCTTTGGCCCTATTTGCCACTGTAGTAATGTTAACTTCTGCCTGTCAAAACCAATTAATAATTTTTGAACATCTACTGGGTCCACAGCAGAATTTCAGTTACCTATGGCTCATTTCGAGTTGAGTTGTTAAGCAAAGCTTGAATACAATATGGCATTTTTAAAATTTTATTTCAAGTTCCGTGGTTCAGTTTTACCACTCTCATAAATAAAACATATGCTTTTATTTTTTTCAAAGTTATCATAGTTTGTTCAGTTGCACAATGCCCAACTTGCAAATGAATACTTTTGAAAATACATATGATGGATCTATAAGTACATATGTGAATTCATTTGGCTCCAATACGAATTTATTAAATGTGCTCTGCTGCTTTATCTTTTATCAAAAGAACTGCTAGTAAGTGAAGACAAGGGCCCGTGCTCATACATACATAAAATGCTAAATTTAGGTTTAGTGTTGGCTTTCAAAATGACTTCTTTGCCTGCCACTTATACTAAACGGATGCCTTTATTCTTGAAAATGAGATATGTGTCTTAGGAATACTTTTCTTAATTTCTCTGAGTTTCTTCCTTTGTTTTCAGTTTTCACTCTTGCTTCAGACACAGAACTAGACACGCCCAACTGCAGTTGGTTCCATCCATCATTATCCGGCTTGCCTTTGAGACAGGGCTTTGCATGCAGTGTGTATTCTTAGCCAGTTGATTCCTGTGATTGCCGGGCTCTATGCTCTATATAATGTGTCTCACAATCATATATGCCTAGTTATTCTGGCACTTTGCAAGTCTTATTTTCAGGTACTCTCACATGTATGCACAAAAGATGTGCTGATGGTAGCAGTGACTTTGCAGAGTGATCTTTTCATCATAATTAGCGTTAAAAGAAATCCCTGAGTTGAAATACACAATCCTGCATGGCTTTGATGCTTCTGTAGTTAAGGGCAGGAACAGCCTTGGGAAACTCTTGCTGACTTAGCAGCATGAAGCACGGCAAATGCACCTTCAGATGAACAGAAAAGTAAGCTTGATTTCATTCACTTTTACCCCCACTATGGACTGGCTGTTCAGTCACTTACTCATGTTGTCAGAGCTGACCCTTAAAGACAGTTCATCTGGCTAAAATTCAATAATCTTATGCCTGAAGGATGAGATAGGACTCTGAGGTGGCCAGGGTTCTAAGGCAGGAGCTGTATCATAGGTTGCTGGCCTTCTGTGGGCTCTTATTAGCACACTGTTAGGCATTCAGGTATCTGAAGAATTTTGGAAAATCTGCTCAGCCCCTGACATCTTTTCGGCCTGTTCTCAATGTCTGGTCCAGCTGTTCAATGAGAAGAAATGAAGCTGAAGAGGCATTGGTGTGGCTACAGCTGGCACTATGGAGGTTGGTGTTATGCTTCCAGACAGTGTGAGCATTATTTTTACTCCTGTGGAAGGCTGCCTTGCTGTATATTTCTAAGGCTGTCAGAAAGATTGATTCTTGAAATATTTCTGAAAAAATGCTAAGTACTAGTTACTTTGGGTATTTACCCAGGGGCATTCCAGCTGCCTGGTGTTGCTGTGTGGCAGCCAAGCAGTAATGGCTTGCTTTTTCTCTGATTTGTGTCTTTGTCAGCAACCGAGAGGAGGGAGGTTCAAACCCAGAGTGAGGACCTTGCTCCCCACTATTCTCATCTAGCTCATGGTTTTAAATACTCTCTGAGTTGCTATTGAATCCCAAATTTATATCTCTGGTCCTGATGTCATCCCCAAATCATAGACCTGCATATCCAGTTCCCTACCCAATAGTTCAGATTTGATATCCAAGAGGCTCCTCGCACTTAAATTGAACAAAACCAAACTCCTGATCTATAACCCCATGTGCAACCCCAACTACTATTCCCACCATCTTCCCAGAGCGGTAAATGGCATTGCCCTGCTTGTGATTGCTTTAGACAAAACCTTGCAGTGCAGTCATCCTTGAACGCTCCCTTTAGCTCGTCTCAAGGCTCCACCCTGAAAGTAGATTTAGTACACAAACATTTCTCAGCCACTGCCACTGCTGCCTTAATCCAAGCCAATAGCAAATCTCATCCTGGCTGTTGTAATTACCTTCTCAAACTCCAGCCTGCTTCCTTATACCAGTGGTGTATTTTTCCACAGCAGCCAAAGTGAATCCTAAAACACAAATTGGATTCTGTTACTTTCCCTTCAGAAATTGCCAGTGACTTTCAATCCCAAGGTCCAAGCCAAATGTGCAAAGCTTTAAGTGTTCTGGTTCTCTGATATTTCTCAAACTTCATAGCTTTCTACTTTTTCCTTAGCTTACTTCCTCAACTCATTCACCTGTGTATACAATGATCTCTTCACTGCTCCTCAAGTATTCTGAGCTTGGGCCCCCCTAAGTATTTTTGAACTTGCTTTTCTCTTTGCCTGGAATGTTCTTCTCCTAAGTACTGGCATGTCCTATATCCTCACTTCCTTTAGATTTCCCCTGAAATGTCTCATCAGTAAGCTCTCCCCTCACCAGTCTTTATAAAATAGGGCACTGTTCTCTTACCTTGCTGTGTTTTCTTATTGGCCTCTATAAGCCCACAATGTCATTTCCCTGCACAGGCCGATTTTGTTTTATTCACTGCCAATTCTCTAGCACTACAAACAGAGCCTGGTAAGTGAGTGCAGAAGGCACACCAACATGATTCTTCTACCTCTATCTCCATCAGTTGTAATGTGGCACTTTTAGAGTACCTAACTCTTCTTTAATTTTCCTGAGAATAGTTCCGTGACATCTTTAGCTCTTCGATAGAAAATCCCATTAAAATCTCAGACCTCACAGAGCTCACTTATCCATCTCTGACTTGACTAGCCCACGAAACACATTGCTTCTGGAAACCAGGGATGTGAAAAGCAGGTCTTGCATTCCTTGTATGGACTGACAGATAGTGCCATAGTGAGACTGCCTGCATAACAAAGAATTTTGCAATTTTAGAAAATCATCACAGAGAAAAAAACACTTCCCATATCTGGGGGCGAAACTTGGAAGTTCATTAATATATTCGTGCTAAGAATTTCCTAGACTTGCCATTTGCTTATCAAATAAGTGCAATGTCTACCTCTTCTGCATCTACCACCACCAAGTCACCTTATATTTTTTTCCTCGTCTTTTTTTTAAAAGACAAAATATCTTATTCTTCTTTTGTCTGAAAAACCTTTCCTAACATTTCTGAAGTTCCATTTTATGATTTAGTTAGATTTCAGAAGTGAGAGGGCAGTTTTCTTCTATGTTGCCAGTGAATTTGCTGGTGCTTTGGGGAGCTGGAACCAAGAAGTTCGTTATCACTGTTTGTCATAACACCCAGCAAAGGCCTTGCCTGTGGTACAAATCAATGATACTTATTAGTGTAGGTTTTAGCCTTCTTCAAATATCTTTGACATTATGATTACCTGTTTTTAATTAAAAATACAAACCTGATTAGTAATTGTTTTTCAGGAGGACAGGCCATTGCATTCCTCTGATGATACTGGACTGGATTTCAACTAAAGCACAGATTTCTATCAGATATACAGTGACGCATGGCTGTACCCCAAACAGATTGCAGGTGTGCTAAAATAACAATTTCTCTATGCTCTCAAGAGCAGCTGGAGCCCCTAGACCAATCAGTTCTTTTTGTTAATTGATGTACACTTGACATATACTATTACATTAGTTTCAGGTGTACAACACAGTGATTCAACAATTATATGCATCACAAAACGCTTACCGTGGTAAGTGTAGTTACCAATGACTTCTGACCACAAGATTGTTTACCCTAGAGTGGTCTACAAATACAATTTCATAGTGGTCTCATGGCATGAGAAAGGTTGAGGGTAACTCTAGTCCAGCACAGCCTCATAGCACTTTCTGCAAGAATTGAAATGTTCTCGATCTCCCTATCCAATAAGGCAACCCCAAGACACATGTGGCTATGAATTCTTGAAGCATAGCTAGCACTACTGAGATTAGTAGCTACCATACTGGATAGTACCACTCGAGAGTAAGCTCTGTACTATATAAAGATGCCTGAATGGCTCAGTCACTTGGACCTCTGACTCTTGGTTTTGGCTCAGGTCATGATCTTGGGGTCATGGGATTGAGCCCTGTGTCGGGCACGCTCAGTGGGGATCTGCTTGTCTATCTCCCCCCCTTGTCTCATAAATAAATTTTTTAATCTTTAAAAATAAAATACCTCTAAACTTTATAATCTATTAGAAAGCAAAGATGAAAAATAAGCACAATATAGCAATTTATCAGGCTCAACAAATATTAATTTGAAGCGTTCACAACTCATGGTGGGACCAGCAGGCCCAAATTAATTAATAGAGCACTAACTTAAGAATACAGGATCAAAGTAGACCTAATCTTTTAATATGGCTAGCATAGTTGGATACTTGCTGGCTGACTTTAGCTGTGTTCCCTTTCTCTCTTGTCTTCTTTTTGTTTGATAATGTGCAAATGACAGTGCTGTTGCCTGAAAGTGACTTCAAAGTCACACCTGCAGGCCTTATCTTATTGAGTTCAGGTGGATTGTGGTATCTACATTGTTCTTCTAATGGGGCCTGAAGCAATCTACTAATTTGCCTTTGGGTCCTACAGACCATGTGGTGTTTACTACCCACCTGTCCATCTTAAATGATGTGACAATCAGTGATTGTGATTGAGCACTAAACACAGTGCTCTGTGTTTAGCGATGCTTCTAATGCTAGGTTAATCAGTATGGAATTAGCTGTTGCTTGCAGCCATTGTCTTTGAAGCATTGTTTCATCCAAGCAAGAGCATTCTGGAATATGTAGGTTTGTGAATCAAAATTCATAACCTAATTCCAGTTTATCAGAAGGAGAAGCAGGTTATTCAACCTATTGTTTATTTCTAAATTATTCCTATGAGGTGAGTATCTGGTCATCATCTCATGATTCCTACATTAGTTAGTTAATTCAATAAAATGTTCTCAAGATGACTCTGATCCCTCGTGTCCCACTGCTTCATGAACCTCTCTGCTTATATCAAGTCCAGCTCACCTTCTTTATTAACATCATTCCCTCTTTTTGGAATGACTCATTCCCCCTTTCTTCTTAGGGATAGTTTAGCCTTGTTTCTGAAGGCATTTAAATCCTCAATACTGGTATTAAGACACACTAAAGTTTATAGAGCTCATTTTTTGTGCTAGGCATAATACCAGACACCCTTAGGTTCATTTAAACTTCACAACAAGCCTTTAGAAATCTCTTTTATTTTCCAAGAAATATATTTAACCTACTTTACAGATGAAGAAACTGAGTTTCAACCTTGTGAATCAGTTTGCATAAAACAATTCTGTAATGAAGCGGGGTCCAGTTTTGAAATTCAGACTTCCTGACCTTAAAGTTTTTTATTTTTCCATTGCAGATAAAGGAGACAATGAGGTCTATTAAAGGAGTCTACTAAAGGAGTCTGTTAACTAGTAACCTTGTACTCATTTGGAACATAATTCATGGCTTTTTGATTTCCAAGTCTTGTTTTCATTGCGCAGTCATCTTACTTCCTACTTTATGGTGTATCCTCATGCCAACAAAACCAATTATTTGCCAAGTGTGTGAGAGAGAACCTGGTAGACAGGGAAAGTCTTGGTCCTTCCTGAGCAACCTGGTTCTGGAACAGTTATCTGCTACATCTATTACATGTTCCTCTCTCTTGAATCTCTCTCCAATTCATGTCTTACCTCTTCCATCCCTTAACTTATAACTATGACATCACCCATAGCCAGGACTATGTAGTTCACCTTACTGTTAAATAGTGTTTTTCATTCATTGGTGAATTATTCATCATGTTTTTTCACCTGGAGTGTAAATTACTTGTGCATGACAATCTCGTTTTGTACTTGTCTGGCCTTGCCCTATGGCATCACCCCAAATGCTAGGCTCATCATGGGCAGTTCTTACATGCTGATTGACTGATTGTCTTCAGCTGAATGTTGTAAGTAGACAAAAAGAGAAATGAAAAAATTAAAAGTTATTCCCCAGAGATGAGTAGCATAGCTGAATGTACTAACTCATGGTCATAAATCACTTAAAGGATGACATATTTCTCATAGAACTATACAAATAGCTGGTGCTTAATATTTTTGAAAGAATATTAATAGTTATTTTCTGGACTTATGTAGGCTATTTTCTAGATGGGTAAGTTTTTTTTTAAAGTAACTGAAGCTTATCTTATTGACCAAAAATGTATTTTAATGAGCAGTTTTTAATGCAAATCTTTAGGAAGAGGGAGCATACAATTAGCGTCTTTTAAAACAGAATCCATGAAATATAATGAAATCTTTCCTTGACTAGTCATTCAAATAATTTTTGAGCATTCACCATGTTCTACCTGTTATAGAAAATACTAAAAACATTAGTGATATGAGGGTTAAATTTTTTTTCTAAACCACCATAATCCCTAATTCTTAGTGAGTCTCTAGTCTCAAGGGGAAGTCAGATGTATAGAAGGAAAAGTTACAACCCAGCCTTGTAAAGGACAGAGGTGAGGAGGTCATGTTTTGGGGTCCCATCAGGAGTCAGGAAATTTTAACATAAGAATATATATCTTTGGTATTTATAGAAGGTGAGTTAAGATGTAAAGAGTAATATGGCATTCCAGAAGGATCATTGAGGACACCTTCCAAAAGAATCCAAGGGAATGATGAACTAGGGAAAGGGTGGACTATTCACTGTGCTTGGTACAGAACACCCTGAGGCTAGTTCTAGTCTTTAAATGAGCATTTAAAAAAAATCACACCAGATTGTGTTATTTCCCTGCTTACGTTGATTTGATATCGGTTACTGAATCACAGTCTTAGCTTGCTGAAGGGTAAGAAATGTAAGGAAGCCCAGACCAAATGAGCAAAACCACATATTTGACCTATAGTTGACCACAGACAAACCAGCAAAGATCTTTCCGGCTTGGGCCAGATGAGTTGAACCTCCCAGCTCTCTGGTAGACTTAAAGATAACAAATGGCCACTATTTTAAGCTACAGAGATTGAGGGTAATTTCTAAGTCAGTAATATTTAACTGATAAATTGTATTAGTGTTTTTCAATTTTTTTCCTAAAGTAAAATGCCTTTGCTATATTTATTATAAACAGAGAAATGTGAAGATGTAATAGAAACAAATTTTGCTGAGCAAAGAGAGCTGTGGTATTGCTTTGAGCTGGCATGGAAGCAATTTAATTTCATTTCTTGCTACATACTTGGCTCGAAATTTATAATTTATACTTCACTATATGGACATATGCTATATATAACACTCAAAAATTTATGAAATCCTAAAGTTTTCATATACATAACATTTTTAAAAACATTTTTATTTCGGACAATTTCAGGCATAACAGACACAAAAATAGAACAGCATCATGAAATTCCATGCAGCCATCACTCAGCTTGAGTAATTATCGACATTTGGTGTATGTTGCTGTTTGTAGCAGGCTTTTGTTTTGTTTTGTTTTCTTTTGTTTCCTTTCTTTACTATTCTTTTCTTTTGAGGATGTGAGTGGTGTTCAATGCAACTAAGAACAAATTTGCAGTTTGTTCCTGCTTTGCTGAAACGAAAATTCTTAAAATGACTAACCTCTGTTTGTTGCCAAGTAACTCTTGGCTATGCACTGATAGCAAAAGTAATATAACAGCATTCGCAGCATAATTAGATTTGAATAGCAAGTTTTATTTAAAGAGTGCCGGATCTTATTGCTCACAGGCATGCTTTTCTTTCTTGTTTTTTGTTTTCGGTAGTAATCACGTTTTTAATGACTTGCGATAGACTTTCATTTTATGAAACAATAGAAAACCGCCATAGGAACTTTTTTGTAGGCTTTTAGACATTGTTGAAGCTGCTTAAAATCCGTTTAGGTAGGAGGTTATTATTTGTTAAATAATCATTTTTATAAAATGGTTTTTGCAAAAAAAGACAATCCCCAACAGTGTTACTTGGATGATGATAAATAATCTAAACAGGAAAACATGGTGATGATGTAGGAAGTCGCAGCTGCTCCATTTGTTGAATGAATGAATGGGAATTTAGGATTCCGTTTTTTTTTCACTCTACCCAGAATAGAGAAAATGAAATGCTTTTTCTTCAGTCTGTCTACCAGATATATTTTGGGGGAAGGAAGGAAGGAAGTATGAAATGAAAGGAGGGAGGGAGAGGAGAAGGCAGAGAGAAGGGAGGAGGGAAAGGAAGATGGGAGGGAGAGAGGGGAGAGAGCAAGAAGGGAAGGAGGGAGGGAAGGAGAAATACTAATTATATGGAGGTATATTTCTTTAAGCAGTAATTCTGTTAAATATTACAGGCAGCCTGAATTTAACACATAATGTTTATCTTACTATTGGAATTTCAGGGTTCCAACTACATATACAGAAGTTAGCTTAGATTCATGGAACATCCAAGGAACTGTGCTATCTCCTAGGATAGCCTCACTGTTGACAAATGTCGGGTGTGTTAAACCAAGTGCTAAGGTTAAATATATCAATTATTTGACAAATCTATTATTGTCCCATAAGAAGGTGAGCACCTATGAAGTTTAATTAATCTAGAAGAATGCAGTGTGGTAATAGCAGAATTATTTAATTTATATTTCCACATTTTAAGCAAAATGACGTTATTTTTATAGGATTTGGACTGTTATAAAATGTCACTGTAAAGGACATCCCTAATATTTTATGCAATTGCTATAAAAATTTAAATTCATATTCATAAACCTTGAATTTCAATGGAGAACATGCTTATTAAGATTTATTTTTCTCTTTGGCAGCAGTTTTAATGGGATTTTTAGAATGCTTACTTTTTTTTTCGGTCCACTATCATCATGAGATCCTCAAATTTTATGTCATCATCATGTCCTATAACCATTAAAGGGTTTTGCTTATGATAGCTAATGACAGATGTAATCCTCCCATCCAATCTAAAGAAAGCAGTGTTAGACTTACTCAAAATCTTAAAAGCTTCATGATTGTCCAGTGTGGTTATTTCTTAATGAAGTCCGTGAAATTGACACAGAACTTTTCGTCTCTTTCCAAACACTGTCAAAGTAATGTTTTCTCCCCAGTCTGCTCCATATCATCAGAAACTCCCAAGGAATTGTATTTCCCTGATGGCAAGTGATGCAGAGCATTTTCTCATGTGCGTGTTGGCCGTGTCTATGTCTTCCTCTGTGAGATTTCTCTTCATGTCTTTTGCCCATTTCATGATTGGATTGTTTGTTTCTTTGCTGTTGAGTTTAATAAGTTCTTTATAGATCTTGGAAACTAGCCCTTTATCTGATACGTCACTTGCAAATATCTTCTCCAATTCTGTAGGTTGTCTTTTAGTTTTGTTGACTGTATCCTTTGCTGTGCAAAAGCTTCTTATCTTGATGAAGTCCCTCCCAATAGTTCATTTTTGCTTTTGTTTCTTTGCCTTCGTGGATGTATCTTGCAAGAAGTTACTGTGGCCGAGTTCAAAAAGGGTGTTGCCTGTGTTCTCCTCTAGGATTTTGATGGAATCTTGTCTCACATTTAGATCTTTCATCCATTTTGAGTTTATCTTTGTGTATGGTGAAAGAGAGTGGTCAACCACAATGAGATACCACCTCACACCAGTGAGAATGGGGAAAATTAACAAGGCAGGAAACCACAAATGTTGGAGAGGATGCGGAGAAAAGGGAACCCTCTTACACTGTTGGTGGGAATGTGAAATGGTGCAGCCACCCTGGAAAACTGTGTGGAGGTTCCTCAAAGACTTAAAAATAGATGCCCTATGACCCAGCAATTGCACTGCTGGGGATTTACCCCAAAGATTCAGATGCAATGAAATGCCGGGACACCTGCACCCCGATGTTTCTAGCAGCAATGTCCACAATAGCCAAACTGTGGAAGGAGCCTCGGTGTCCATCGAAAGATGAATGGATAAAGAAGATGTGGTCTATGTATACAATGGAATATTACTCAGCCATTAGAAATGACAAATACCCACCATTTGCTTCGACGTGGATGGAACTGGAGGGTATTATGCTGAGTGAAATAAGTCAATCGGAGAAGGACAAACATTATATGGTCTCATTCATTTGGGGAATATAAGTAATAATGAAAGGGGATAGAAGGGAAGGGAGAAGAAATGGGTAGGAAATATCAGAAAGGGAGACAGAACATAAAGACTCCTAACTCTGGGAGGCGAACTAGGAGTGGTGGAAGGGGAGGAGGGTGGGGAGTGAGGGTGAATGGGTGACGGGCACTGAGGGGGGCACTTGATGGGTTGAGCACTGGGTGTTATTCTGTATGTTGGCAAATTGAACACCAATAAAAAATAAATTTATTATTAAAAAATAAATAAATAAATTTTTTAAAAAAGAAAGAAACTCCAAGGGAAACAAGGCATCTAGTAGACACTACATTAAAAGCTACAAACGTTGAAAAGCAGTGCTTTTCAGGGAAAAGCATGTGACCATTAAAATCAGACAGCATGAGTTCAAATCTTGGCTTCTATTTTTACTGGCTGTTCATTTTGAGAGAAATTTCTAGATCTTTTCATTGCAGCAAAGTGCAGATCAAATGAAATAATGCAACTGCACTCCCCAAAATATAATGTGTGCCAATGTTTTCTATACATATGCTTATTTTCAATCTTATATTTATATTCTTATGTCTTAAAAGCTTTAAATTTATGCTGTGAGTTCCAGCTAACAACAGGCCAACTTAATCACTGGTGACTGAAATTAAACAGAGTATGCTGTGTTAACTTTTAATGATAAATGGAGGTATTACATGGGCTACTTTGTTTTTAATCCTTGGCTAGCTCCTTTGAATACTTATTGCGTTACCAAAAAAATTATTTTTAGATAATTGGTAAACGTGTTCAGTGATTGCAAACAACTTCCATATTAACTGAAATATAATAGTATTAGGAAGCTTTGCTGTGAAATAATTCTGTAATGTTTCAACAGCTAAATGTTTTATAATATGTTAGAATTATTTCTGCACTTCTGGATTGCCTCTGCTATTCTGCATTAAGCGGTTTATTCTCTGTCTTTAGAGAAAAGCCTCTTTTTTAAAAAAAGATTGATTGATTGATTGATTGATTTAGAGAGAGAGTGTGTGTGTGAGCTATAGGAGGGGCAAAGGGAGAGGTAGAGAAATAATCTCCAGCAGACTCCCTGCCAAGTGCGAGGCCCAATGTCAGGCTCGATCCCATGACCCTGAGATTGTGATCCGAGCAGAAACCAAGAGTCAGACACTCAACCAAGTGAGCCACCCAGGCGCTCCTAAAGAACTTCTTAATTTTTAATCATTTGAATGGGGGCAAGAGGCCTTGGTAGTGGTCATTCTTTCTATGAGGGTCTAGGAGGAAGAGAAAGTTATTCATTCTTTACATGGTGTCTTAATTCATTCTCACTTGGCCTATCATCTCTCCCTTTCATCCTGTCATACCTGACCTTTCTGGGTATTAAGCCTATGCAGTTGCATACACTCCCATGGCTTCCTTCTTTACTAGGGTCCACTCTATGATAGCCTGAACTGCAGTGTCCTCCAGTATCATCAATCCTCATGTTTTCAGTAGCTTTCTGTCTACCAGAAAATTGAAATCTCTTGTCTAATTCAGGCTTAAAATATAGATAATAAAACCACTTTTAATATGTGGTTATCGTATAACATGGTTTCTCAACCTTAGCACTCTTGATATCTGGGATGGGATGATTCTTGTGGCATATGTTGTAGGAAGGTTTTTTTTTAAGGTTTCGTTTATTTATTCATGAGAGACACACACAGATAAAGGCAGAGACACAGGCAGAAGGAGAAGCAGGCTCCTCACAGGGAGCCTGATATGGAACTTGGTCCTGGGATTCCGGGATCATGACCTGAGCCAAAGGCAGATGCTCAACCTCTGAGCCACCTAGGCATCCCTGTTATAGGAAGTTAAGCAGCATTCCTGGTCCAGTGGCATCCCTTCACACCAGCTGTGACAACCCCAGTTGAGAACCACTTTCAGAGAGCCATACCAGTGAGTAAATGTGCAAGATTCTGCATCATGAAGAAAAAAAGAAGAAATGCAAATATCTTCTGAAGTACAATATAAATAAACCAACCTAATATAATCTGGAAGGCCATTAAATTGCATTACACTATTTTATGAAAATGTAATGTCTTATTGTGATAGTCCAGGCCAAGCCGATAAGTAAAAAATTTTCTGACTTTCAGTAGTAACACGATGCCTTTTGTCTATTCCACAACTTTCCTTTAATAAGCATTTCCAAATATCCTGGGATTTATAATTTTCATTTCTTAAAGACCTTTTATACAATAATAGAAAAATAAAAAATAATATGCTATGATGATTTGTTTACTTTCTCATTGCTAGGGAAGAGATGCTTTCCCTCACAGGACATACAATTTTTTGGAATTGACTGTTGTCCCTAGAAGTGAATTGGTGCCTGTTAATTTTTTCTTTGCTTGTCAACAGAAGTCAAAAGAGTAGTTGACATGCTCACCTCCCTGATTATAGCTATTACATCAATCAACATCCTTTTCCTAGTGTTCATCATAATTCCTCTAGATAATTATGTATTGTTTCAGTTTTCTCACCATTGTTTTTTGCTTTAACTTCGACTATACACAAATTTATTTAAAATGATTTAAATCAGTCATGTAATCAGTTAGGATTCATCTCACAACATTTATGCAAAACACACTGCAGACATTGTTTTTAAAATAATACTTAAAGGGATGCCTGGGTGACTCAGTGGTTGAGGGTGTGCCTTCAGCTCAGGGCGTGATCCTAGGTCCAAGGATCCATTCCCGCATTGGGCTTCCTGCCAGAAGCCCTCTTCTCCCTCTGTCTATGCCTCTGCCTCTTTTTCCATGCCTCTCATGAATAAATAAATTTTTAAACAATAATAATAATATTTGAAAATATTAAACCATCTTAATTTATTCTATCTACCCATGCTCTCTTTGGCTTGCCCTCCATCTTTTTCTCAGCTCACTTGGTCAGAATGAGAGTGCAGTGAGTTACTGAATGAGTTATGAGGTCAACATAAGTCTGGGTTTGGCAAACAGGGTTGCACACACTGGAAGCTGGAGCTTAAGAGACCATTGCAGACAGTGGCAGTTGAATAAGGAATCTGAGCCCTAACATTAGCTCTATGTTAATTAACTTTTTCTATGCTATTCTTGAGTGATTCTATTTTAAAAAACAATTATTCAATGAATATAATCTCTTCATTGTTTCTGTTACCTGGGAGGTTTATGAAGAGTTTGGAAAAAAGATTGAAAATAAATTCCATCACTCCTATATTAGAATAGTACTTTATAATAAATATTTTTAAATAAGAAAAACTAAATTAAACACGGTGATTTTAAATTTGCCAATTGAATACATTCCACATATCACTGCACCAAGGGAATACTGGAGAACTGTTCTTAATATCTTGGCTAACATGGCTCGGATTCTATTAATCAAAAACAAATTCAGGGGTATACATTTTTTATATTATGTATGATGTTAAAGCAAAAGAGAGTGGAGATAAGCCACGGTTTATCTCATGACAAGTTAATATAGCATTCGCCTGAAATATGAAACTTTTTTAGACCATTTCCTCAGTCTTTTAGGGGGCCAGGAAGAGAAGATGAGTTATCAGTCAGTGGTTTAATGTTTCAAAATATAAATGGATGATCAGTAGTAAAATTTTCCAGCCTCTGTGGATAAAGGGAGGTGACTGATTTATAAAAACTTGTCTCTTGATTCCTATGAAGAGAATGAAACTGTCCTCCATGAAACTGTATTCTGTATCATTAAATGGCCCTGCCACTCATGTATTTGCTCAAGCCCATAACTGAGGATCCCCTCGATTTTCATTTATGTTCTGCACCAAGTCCATCAGTAATTTTGGTTAGTTCTACCTACCAAATAGGTATTAAAGGAAAAAATCCTACCATTTCTGCCACCAAAATCAATGTTGTATCACCTGTCTGTGGACTGCTTTAATGGTATTCTTACTAGTTTGCTCACCTCCACTCTGCTTTATTGCCTTCACACTACTCCATTCTCCCAGACTTGAACACCAAAGCTCCACAGTGATACTTCTGGCATATAAATATATAACATATAAATAAAAAGAATGGGCTCTCTAAAAGTCTTCAGAGCATTCTCACTATGTTTAGAATAAAACCCAAGTCTTTCCATGTTCTACAAGGCTCTGCCCAGCCCATGGCTGTCTCTGAACTCATTGCAACTTCTTCCATATGTCAATTTAGCTGTAATGACCTGTGCCATCTCTCACACATGACAGGCATACTCCCATCTCAGGGTCTTTGCACCTTCTGCCTGCCATAATCTTCCTCTAGGTTTGCACAGGGCTGATTTCCTCCCTTTGCACAAATCTATTTCAAATGATCTTCAGAGCAAACTTCCCTGACATGCCTCTCTAAAATAGCACCAGTGTTAGTCTCTTTCTCCTCAGCTACTTTATTTTTTATAACACTTATAACCACCTGATATTATATTATGCCTGCTCATTTACATATATGTTTTCCATCTCCCTCTCTGGAATGCTTGAAATTGGAATTCCTTGAAAGCAAGGAATTTTGTCTGTCTGGTTTACTGTTATACCCTCGAGTACCTAGGAAAGTGTCTGGCAAAGAGAAGAATATTTAACAATATTTGTTGAACAAATGATTGAACATATTTGTTTTATTTGCATTATAAATAACATTGATCAAACCATATGAATAAAATATTAAGTATCAAAACCAGTCAAATGAATTTCTTGATTTTCCTGAATACATGCATTTTGATAGATGTATTAAGAGTTACATCCTTGAAAGTGTTTGCTCTGTCACTTTGACACGACTCTTAGATCAAGGTCATCTTGTACATGGTATTAGTCTGCTCATAAACTGCTCTCCCTACAGTTTTATGCTCAGTTGCCTTGCTACTCCTCTTTCTTTGAGGCTTCTGAGGCTCCAGGACTCTGTCATGAGCCACCATCATTGTTTCCAACAGAAAGTAGGAATTTCCCATCCCTAGTGCATTAGAGATAAATGAAAACTAAAGCACTGCTTTACACGCCCCCCCAAAATGGCTTTACCTAGTAGTATATGTTAATATTTTCTCCTGTGCATTCATTTCTTCCTCCTGAGGAACATGGGGTTGTGTCTACTTGCTGTAGCTCTCACAAGTTCTATGCCTCCCTGTTAAAAACTAAAGTTAAAACATTCCAGGCCATCGACACCTGGTGGCTCAATCCACTGGGCATCTGACCCTTGATTTCGGCATAGATCATGATCTCAGATTGAGCCCTGTGTTGGGCTCCATACTCAGGATGGAGTCTGCTTGAGATTCTCTCTCCTTCTTCCTCCTGCCTCACACAATCAATCAACAAAATAAAGTAAAATAAAATAAATCTTAAAATAAATCTTTAAAAATTTCCAGGCCAAAGAAAGCAGAACTAAAATCCCATTCAGTATCAGAAAAGGAGACAGAACATGAAAGATTCCTAACTCTGGGAAACGAACTAGGGGTGGTGGAAAGGGAGGTGGGCGGGGGGTGGGGGTGACTGGGTGACGGACACTGAGGTGGGCACTGATGGGATGAGCACTGGGTGTTATTCTATATGTTGGCAAATTGAACACCAATAATAAATAAATTAATTAATTAATTAAATTAAATCCCATTCTGAGTCATTAAAGCTCTGTGGTTAATCCTTACTACCTTGACTAGCTAGGAATATAGGCAGTTGTTTGTCGACTCTTTTAAGTTAAAAAAAGAATACATGCAGATAACAAAACAAACAAAAACCATTATAAAATGGGGAAGGTTGGTGGAACTGCAACAAAGCATGTTTTATGATAGGCCCTGTAAATCTGTGAATATTGTTTTGTGACTAGATTCAGTTGATAGATTTAAATGAGGCCAAAAAGAAATCACTTCTGAGTATAGCACTCAGCATAGTACATCATATATATGCTCTCATCTCACACATTCTTATATATGATTCTGTCTTATTGATCTCGTTCTTTCTAATATAGCCTTACTGTTGCTAAGTACTTCATAAATGCCTTGAAATTTAATAATTTCATTATGATATAATTTTTATCTAGCTTGTAAGCTCTGTGAGAGTTAAAAGCTGTGTTTTGTTCACCTTCGAGTTTTTTGCAATCTCAGTACACCATTTGCATATCTAAAAGTCTTCAAAATGGTTTTATTGAATTGTGTTTTTGAAGATAGGTCAGTTCTCCCGTTACGAAAACTAATATAAGAAATATTAATGATTCATAATTAAGGATCTAAATACTTTTGAATCCTTAGGTAAGCATCCGGTTCATTGTTTTACAAACAATAATATTTTTCTTATCAAGCTATACAGAATGTAAAATGCTATTGTCCTAGTCTTTGATGGGTACTATTAGAGCAGATTTATTTTCCATCTGCTATATTCAGGAACTTAATCTGTTATCCTATTTAATCTTCACACCCAGCCATAAAGGAAAATTATTTATGTCACATTCTATATATAAGGAGATTGAGACTCAGAGAGTTTAAATAACTTCTCCAACTTTCCAAATCAACTAGACAGAATCAGGAATTATCAGACCCATATCTCCCTGAAAAATAAGTGTATTATCTTTCTTACTCTACCATAATGCTTCTAAGAAACAAAGTAGTAAAAGCACCAATTAAAATACATATCTAGGGGCAGTCCCGGTGGCTCAGCGGTTTAGCGCCTCCTTTGGCCCAGGACATGACCCTGGAGACCTGGGATCCAGTCCCATGTCGGGCTCCCTGCATGGAGCCTGCTTCTCCCTCTGCCTGTGTCTCTGCCTTTCTCTCTCTGTGTCTCTCATGAATAAATAAGTAAAATCTTTTTAAAAAATAAAATACATATCTATGATTTTAAAAGTACAAATTTTGTCCTAGCATGATTATAGGTATCCAAGAAGTATTGAGTACTCTCAGTAGTATTTGAGGGACTAATATTTGAGGGACTAAAATTAAATTTTAGATGAGTGGTTGGTCAACAGGGAAAGGTATGCTCTTCCTAAATATCTTTATATTTTCTCTCCTCTGTAAGAACATTAGAAAAATTCAAGAAGACTGGCCTCATGCTCCTGGTCTGTTGTTTTTGGAAGTTAGGATCCTATTTTTCAGTGTTTGATAACCCAAATGTACATGGAATGGGGAAAAAAGGGAGAGACTGTGTCCTTCCATGATTAGTTAGGGAACCTTAGCATAGATAAAGAATCAATCCTATATACAGCTTATATATACTGACTTCTAGATGTTTCTCTAGCAGCTGGTAAGCAAAACAAACGTCCTTAAAATTCTCCTTCTACTCTACAGAACACTGTTGTCAATTGGAATATCTTAATAATTGGGATAGACCTGTAAGACAAGTGTGTTTTTATTTTAAATAACTATGTCAGCTTTACTGTTGTCAATAGAATGTTATGAAGAATAAAATGAGAGCTTGAAAATACATCAGATGGTGAATGCATAGAAATATTTTAATGTATAATTAGCAGAAAAACATTTCTACTGTAATTATTGTGGGATTTTTTTAGGTAGCTAAAATATGATTAGGATTTAAAATCAACCTGTGTTTCATGTCACTACTGCCAGACTTTCTTTAGTTTTTCAATAATTTCAGTTTAGTGAGTGTGTCTTTGTGTCTTGTGTGTGTGTGCGTGTGTGTGTGTGTGTGTGTGTGTGAGAGAGAGAGAGAGAGAGAAGAAAGAGCATGAAAGAAAGTGTCCCAAAAGGCAAGTTGTTTTCTAGACAATAAAATGTCAGTTGGTCTAGTCATGGTCTGATGCTAGTTTGGTTTTTTTTTTTTTTATTGTAAGCAATTTGTTTGAATTTCCTTGTAGTCCCACCTTTGCCCATGAAGAAAATGAAGAAGGCTTTGCGTTTGTGTGTGTGTGTGTGTGTGTGTGAATTTTGTTCGCATATTAACATTCTTACATTTGTTTGCCAGTTCTGTCTTCTGTCGATTCAATTCAAGTATGTTCATGGTAAAGTATCAAAAACATCCAAATAATGGATAATTGAGTGTATATCCTTTATTTGTGGCAGCAAAATAGTCCTCCTCAAATGACTGCAGAGCTGAGCTACATCTTTGCTTGAACGGTCACTTCTTTTCACAGTCATTTTGCCATTGTGTCAGATCTGTAGTTCAGCTATTGCATTCTCTGGAAGTTTCCATTCACTTTTAGCAAAGATAGGTGAGTCATACTAGAAGCATGCCTACTGATAAATAAACTGTCAGAGCATAATATCAAAGCATGATACACATGGCAGACTGCACAGTAAGAGCGCTCTGCCATAGGTTAGGGTTACTTAATTGCACGTTTTTGCCCTCCTAACAGATTGTTCACACCTTGAGAGGACCCCTAAACAAAGTTATCGTACTTGCTTGACAGAATTTTCTTGGAGCAGGTAACAAATAATTCGGTGAAAAGAACTAGAAAGGATTCTAGCTTCAGTTTGTTCTGTTCCCTTTGACAAGCCAGTTGTGCTTTTTGCACCTCAGATCCTGTATCTCTAAAACAAGGGAGTTCAATCAGCCCAGATTTTTAATTCATTTTTTAACTTCTGATTATTGTAAAATATAAGGGCAGAAACCAGAGATATCCTGAATCCCCATCACAATGCTTAGCACATTATAGTGTTCCATATACATCAGTTGAGTTGAACTGAATTTTTGGGGGTAAAAATCTTTTTTTTTTTTTTTAATTAATTTTTATTGGTGTTCAATTTACCAACATACAGAAAAACACCCAGTGCTCATCCCGTCAAGTGTCCACCTCAGTGCCCGTCACCCATTCCCCTCCAACACCCGCCCTCCTCCCCCCTTCCACCACCCCTAGTTCGTTTCCCCGAGTTTGGAGTCTTTATGTTCTGTCTCCCTTCCTGATATTTCCCAACATTTCTTCTCCCTTCCTTTATATTCCCTTTCACTATTATTTATATTCCCCAAATGAATGAGAACATACACTGCTTGTCCTTCTCCGATTGACTTATTTCACTCAGCATAATACCCTCCAGTTCCATCCACGTTGAAGCAAATGGTGGGTATTTGTCGTTTCTAATCGCTGAGTAATATTCCATTGTATACATAAACCACATCTTCTTTATCCATTCATCTTTCGATGGACACCGAGGCTCCTTCCACAGTTTGGCTATTGTGGCCATTGCTGATAGAAACATCGGGGTGCAGGTGTCCCGACGTTTCGTTGCATCTGAATCTTTGGGGTAAATCCCCAACAGTGCAATTGCTGGGTCGTAGGGCAGGTCTATTTTTAACTCTTTGAGGAACCTCCACACAGTTTTCCAGAGTGGCTGCACCAGTTCACATTCCCACCAACAGTGTAAGAGGGTTCCCTTTTCTCCGCATCCTCTCCAACATTTGTTGTTTCCTGCCTTGTTAATTTTCCCCATTCTCACTGGTGTGAGGTGGTATCTCATTGTGGTTTTGATTTGTATTTCCCTGATGGCAAGTGATGCAGAGCATTTTCTCATGTGCATGTTGGCCATGTCCATGTCTTCCTCTGTGAGATTTCTCTTCATGTCTTTTGCCCATTTCATGATTGGATTGTTTGTTTCTTTGGTGTTGAGTTTAATAAGTTCTTTATAGATTTTGGAAACTAGCCCTTTATCTGATATGTCGTTTGCAAATATCCTCTCCCATTCTGTAGGTTGTCTTTTAGTTTTGTTGACTGTATCCTTTGCTGTGCAAAAGCTTCTTATCTTGATGAAGTCCCAATAGTTCATTTTTGCTTTTGTTTCTTTTGCCTTTGTGGATGTATCTTGCAAGAAGTTACTGTGGCCGAGTTCAAAAAGGGTGTTGCCTGTGTTCTCCTCTAGGATTTTGATGGACTCTTGTCTCACATTTAGATCTCTCATCCATTTTGAGTTTATCTTTGTGTATGGTGAAAGAGAGTGGTCCAGTTTCATTCTTCTGCATGTGGATGACCAATTTTCCCAACACCATTTATTGAAGAGACTGTCTTTCTTCCAATGGATAGTCTTTCCTCCTTTATCGAATATTAGATGACCATACATTTCAGGGTCCACTTCTGGGTTCTCTATTCTGTTCCATTGATCTATGTGTCTATTTTTGTGCCAGTACCACACTGTCTTGATGACCACAGCTTTGTAGTACAACCTGAAATCTGGCATTGTGATGCCCCCAGCTATGGTTTTCTTTTTTAAAATTCCCCTGGCTATTCGGGGTCTTTTCTGATTCCACACAAATCTTAAAATAATTTGTTCTAACTCTCTGAAGAAAGTCCATGGTATTTTGATAGGGATTGCATTAAATGTGTAAATTGCCCTGGGTAACATTGACATTTTCACAATATTAATTCTGCCAATCCATGAGCATGGAATATTTTTCCATCTCTTTGTGTCTTCCTCAATTTCTTTCAGAAGTGTTCTATAGTTTTTAGGGTATAGATCCTTCACCTCCTTGGTAAGGTTTATTCCTAGGTATCTTATGCTTTTGGGTGCAATTGTAAATGGGATTGACTCCTTAATTTCTCTTTCTTCAGTCTCATTGTTAGTGTATAGAAATGTCATTGATTTCTGGGCATTGATTTTGTATCCTGCCACGCTACCAAATTGCTGTATGAGTTCTAGCAATCTTGGGGTGGAGGCTTTTGGGTTTTCTATGTAGAGTATCATGTCATCAGCGAAGAGGGAGAGTTTGACTTCTTCTTTGCCAATTTGAATGCCTTTAATGTCTTTTTGTTGTCTGATTGCTGAGGCGAGGACTTCCAGAACTATGTTGAACAGCAGTGGTGAGAGTGGACATCCCTGTCTTGTTCCTGATCTTAGGGGAAAGGCTCCCAGTGCTTCCCCATTGAGAATGATATTTGCTGTGGGCTTTTCGTAAATGGCTTTTAAGATGTCGAGGAAAGTTCCCTCTATCCCAACACTCTGAAGGGTTTTGATCAGGAATGGATGCTGTATTTTGTCAAATGCTTTCTCTGCATCTAATGAGAGGATCATATGGTTCTTGGTTTTTCTCTTGCTGATATGATGAATCACATTGATGGTTTTACGAGTGTTGAACCAGCCTTGTGTCCCAGGGATAAATCCTACTTGGTCATGGTGAATAATTTTCTTAATGTGTTGTTGGATCCTATTGGCTAGTATCTTGTTGAGAATTTTTGCATCCATGTTCATCAGGGATATTGGTCTGTAATTCTCCTTTTTGGTGGGGTCTTTGTCTGGTTTCGGAATTAAGGTGATGCTGGCCTCATAGAACGAATTTGGAAGTACTCCATCTCTTTCTATCTTTCCAAACAGCTTTAGTAGAATAGGTATGATTTCTTCTTTAAACGTTTGATAGAATTCCCCTGGGAAGCCATCTGGCCCTGGAGTCTTGTGTCTCGGGAGGTTTTTGATGACTGCTTCAATTTCCTCCCTGGTTATTGGCCTGTTCAGGTTTTCTATTTCTTCCTGCTCCAGTTTTGGTAGTTTGTGGCTTTCCAGGAATGCATCCATTTCTTCTAGATTTCCTAATTTATTGGCATACAGCTGTTCATAATATGTTTTTAGAATCGTTTGTATTTCCTTGGTGTTGGTAGTGATCTCTCCTTTCTCATTCATGATTTTATTAATTTGAGTCTTCTCTCTCTTCTTTTTAATAAGGTTCGCTAATGGTTTATCTATCTTATTAATTCTTTCAAAGAACCAACTCCTGGTTCTGTTGATCTGTTCCACAGTTCTTTTGGTCTTGATATCATTTAGTTCTGCTCGAATTTTAATTAACTGTCTTCTTCTGCTGGGGGTGGGGTCCATTTGTTGCTTTTTCTCTAGTTCCTTTATGTGTAAGGTGAGCTTTTGAATTTGAGTTCTTTCCAGTTTTTGAATGGATGCTTGTATTGCGATGTATTTCCCCCTCAGGACTGCTTTTGCTGCGTCCCAAAGATTTTGAACGGTTGTATCTTCATTCTCATTAGTTTCCATGAATCTTCTCAATTCTTCCTTAATTTCCTGGTTGACCTTTTCATCTTTTAGCAGGATGGTCCTTAACCTCCATGTGTTTGTGGTCCTTCCAAACTTCTTGTTGTGATTAAGTTCTAATTTCAAGGCATTATGGTCTGAGAATATACAGGGGACTATCCCGATCTTTTGGTATCGGTTCAGACCCGATTTGTGACCCAGTATGTGGTCTATTCTGGAGAAAGTTCCATGTGCACTTGAGAAGAATGTGTATTCAGTTGAGTTTGGATGTAAAGTTCTGTAGATATCTGTGAAATCCATCTGGTCCAGTGTATCATTTAAAGCTCTCGTTTCTTTGGATATGTTGTGCTTAGAAGACCTATCTAGTATAGAAAGAGCTAGATTGAAATCACCAAGTATAAGTGTATTGTTATCAAAGTATTTCTTCAGTTTGGTTATTAATTGGTTTAAATATTTGGCAGCTCCCACATTTGGGGCATATATATTGAGAATTGTTAAGTCTTCTTGTTGGATAGATCCTTTGAGTATGAGATAGTGTCCCTCTTCATCTCTCACTATAGTCTTCAGGGTAAATTTTAATTTATCTGATATAAGGATGGCTACCCCTGCTTTCTTTTGAGGACCATTTGAATGGTAAATGGTTCTCCAACCTTTTATTTTCAGGTTGTAGGTGTCCTTCTGTCTAAAATGAGTCTCTTGTAGACAGCAAATAGATGGGTCCTGCTTTTTAATCCAGTCTGAAACCCTGCGCCTTTTGATGGGGTCATTAAGCCCATTCACGTTCAGAGTTACTATTGATAGATATGAGTTTAGTGTCGTCATATCTATTCAGTCCTTGTTTTTGTGGATTGTTTCACTGAACTTCTTCTTAAAGGGGAGTTTTAAGAGTCCCCCTTAAAATTTCTTGCAGAGCTGGTTTGGAGGTTACATATTCTTTCAGTTCCTGCCTGTCTTGGAAGCTCTTTATCTCTCCTTCCATTTTGAATGAAAGCCTTGCTGGATAGAGTATTCTTGGTTGCATGTTCTTCTCATTTAGGACCCTGAATATATCCTGCCAGCCCTTTCTGGCCTGCCAGGTCTCTGTGGAGAGGTCTGCTGTTACCCTAATATTCCTCCCCATAAAAGTCAGGGACTTTTTTTCTCTTGCTGCTTTAAGGATCTTCTCCTTATCTTTGGAATTTGCAAGCTTCACTATTAAATGTCGAGGTGTTGATCGGGTTTTGTTGATTTTAGGGGGGGATCTCTCTATTTCCTGGATCTGAATGCCTCTTTCCCTTCCCAGATTCGGAAAGTTTTCAGCTAGGATTTGTTCAAATACATATTCTGGCCCTCTGTCCCTTTCGGCGCCCTCGGGAACCCCAATTAAACGTAGGTTTTTCTTCCTCAGGCTGTCATTTATTTCCCTTAATCTATCCTCATGGTCTTTTAATTGCCTGTCTCTTTTTTCCTCAGTTTCCCTCTTTGCCATCAGCTTGTCTTCTATGTCACTCACTCGTTCTTCCACCTCGTCAAGCCTCGTCGTTAGGACTTCTAGCTTGGATTGTATCTCATTTAATTGATTTTTAATTTCTGCCTGATTGGATCTCAATTCTGCAGTCATGAAGTCTCTTGAGTCCTTTATGGTTTTTTCTAGAGCCACCAGTAGCTGTATAATAGTGCTTCTGAATTGGCTTTCTGACATTGAATTGTAATCCATATTTTGTAACTCTGTGGGAGAGAGGGCTGTTTCTGATTCTTTTTTTTGAGGTGAGGTTTTCCTTCTAGTCATTTTGCTCAGTGCAGAGTGGCCAAAAACAAGTTGTATTGGGAAAAGGAGAAAAAGAGAGAGAAGGAAAGAAAAGAGAAAAAGAAAAAAGAGAAAGAAGAAAAAAAAGGGGGGGGGGAGAGAAGAAAAAGAAAGAAAGGAGAAAAAAGAAAAAAAGGGGGGGGTGGGGGACGCAATCAGAAATCAAGAAGAAAGAGAGAAAAGAAAAAAAAAAGCACAAAACAAAACAAAATAAAAAACAAAACAAAAAAACAAAACAAAAAAAACACGGGGGAGTATCTTCCGATTCTGTGTTCTTTAAGTCCCTTGACTTCCCTTGGAACTTGTCCCTCTAGCTGGTCTTCTGGGGGAGGGGCCTGCTGTGCTGATTCTCAGGTGTTAGCACTTGGGGGAGCTGCTCTGCCACTGCCTGGCGCAGGGCTCAGTGGGGTTGTTCACCCCGTGAGGCCCCGGGAGGAAGCCACAGTGGCGGGGGCAGCTCTGGGACCCTGAAGTCAGCCCCCGCAGTAGCTCCGGGGCTCTCCGTCTGCAGGGCCTGGAGGCTCCCAGGCGGGGCCGCTGATCTGCTCAGTTCCAGGCAGGAGCTTCCTTGCTGTCCTGGGCCCTCCCGGCCTCTGCCTGTCCCGGGGGGAGGCCGGATCCTGGGCTGTGTCCCGGCGCCCTGTGCTCCGGGGCCTGCGCTGTTGGATTCGCGCTCCCGGCGGTGCAGCCCCCTCCGCGGAGCCGCCACCCGAGCCCCTCCGAGCTGTTCCCGGAGTCGCGCCGCCCCCTCCGGGCTGAGCTTCTTCCTCCGCCCGAGCCGCCGCTGCCGAGCTGTTCCCGGAGCCGCGCCGCCCCCTCCGCGGAGCTTCTTCCTCTGCCCGAGCCGCCGCCGCTGAGCTGTTCCCGGAGCCGCGCAGCCCCCTCCGCGGAGCCGCCGCCCGAGCCCCTCCGAGCTGTTCCCGGAGCCGCGCCGCCCCCTCCGCGGAGCTTCTTCCTCCGCCCGAGCTGCTGCCGCTGAGCTGTTCCCGGAGCCGCGCAGCCCCCTCCGCGGAGCCGCCGCCCGAGCCCCTCCGAGCTGCTCCGGGTCCCGCCCGAGCGCTGCAGCCCTTAGGGAGCTCGGGGGCTCTCCCGGGGCGCAGTTCCTCTGTTACTGTCCCAGGGAGCCCGAGGGCATCCCCGCCTTTCTGGGGATCCTGCTCCAATTCCCCGGGAGGCCTTTCCCCCGGGAAGGTCGGTGCAGCTCCTGCTCCTCTGGGACGGGGCTCTCCTGTCCTGGGGACACTCGCCCCGGCCTCAGCCCGGCTCCTCGCGGGGCCCCTCCCCCTTGGAGGTCTTTTGTGTCTTTATTTCTTTTTCCCCGTCTTCCTACCTTGATAGAAGCGCGAACTCTTCTCACTGTAGCGTTCCAGCTGGTCTCTCTTTAAATCTCAGGCTGAATTCGTAGATTTTCAGGATGATTTGAATGTTTTCTAGGTAATTTGTTGAGGACAAGTGACTTGGAGACCCTACTCTGCCGCCATCTTGCCCCTCCTGGGGGTAAAAATCTTAGGCGAAATACTGATGTATGAGATGAATAAAAGTAAAGATCCTTTTGTCCTTAGAGGAATGGGTGGTACAAGTCAAGCCATGCATGGACCACCCTTTATCTCAATCTTCACTTCACCTGCCTAGAGGGACACTATGGAAATTATAGGGCTTTAGGGAACACAATTTAAAAATCAAAGGACTTGGGATCCCTGGGTGGCGCAGCGGTTTGGCGCCTGCCTTTGGCCCAGGGCGCAATCCTGGAGACCTGGGATCGAATCCCACGCTGGGCTCCCGGTGCATGGAGCCTGCTTCTCCCTCTGCCTATGTCTCTGCCTCTCTCTCTCTCGCTGTCTGTGTGACTATCATAAATAAATAAAAATTTTAAAAAAATAAAAAATAAAAATAAAAGGACTTAATAAGCATATAATTTTCTCTGGCTCCACTTTCTTTGATTCCTCTGCTAACTTGGAGTCATCACATAGAGAGTAATATTAAAGGTCTTAAAGATATAACATTATGCCACAGGGTGGGTGGTGGGTTGAGGTGGAGAACCACAAAACCACTTTATGTTTCTGAAATAATGTGCTACAGTTGCATTTTATTATCTTTCTCTACAGCTTTTTTCTCTTACTAGAAATCAGTGTGGGATGTGTTTGAACAGAGAATATTTCTCTCAGCTGCTTTCTGCAACAAACTGTTGAGTTGTCTACTTGTAACTACATAATCACAAAATTTTATAAATTGAGTTAATTTACTGAATAAGCCAGTTATTTTGGTACCATAGTTGCTTTTGAAATTCACTGAAATCATATGAGAACATGATCCTAGGAAATGTGGCTTTTTGACCTACCCATTAATGGTGAACTATTTTGCCAATGTTTATTGAATAATCTGTTTATTTAGCTGGTGGGAGAATAAAAATCTGTTAATCTCACTTAAGGCAAGAAATAAGAGTAAGGTTAATCAGAGATGTCAAATCTTTGAGAAGAATTTCAGAGTGATTTATCTCATCTCATTATTCCAACTTTCCCCTTCATTTCTATCCCTGTGTTAAATGCTAACGAAGATGAATGAATAATGCATTCAATTAGTTACAAATGAAAGCTATTGATCCTATGTGAGGTTAATGTCCGAAACTAGGACTCTTAAAATTCATCCCTGTTTTTCTATGTTGGGGATGCATGATTCATTTGTACTGACTGTGTTTTCTGTTAAAGAGAGATGAAGGTGAGCTGCCGAGGCAGATTGAATTCTCGAATCCTTTGGTGATAAGGACATGTGGCCAAGTCCTGGCACTGTTGTGTAGATCAGCCTTCCAGTTATCCCCCAAACTGGCATGTTCTCCTGGCAAGGAAGGAATAAAGCCCTCCAAGTGAAAACGTTTAGTTCAAAAATCCTTAATTGATCATTTCTGTACTTGTTACAGAGTGAAGGTTGCAGTGATGGGTTTCAAGGGACCTTGGAGATTCAATCAGAGAGGGTGGGGAAGGAGGCTTAATGAAGGAGAACTGCCTATTTGTCTAAAGTCCAGACAGTCTAGTTTAGCTAGGAATGAGGTTTGCAGTAGGAAATCTATCTTCAAGGGGCTTAATAGTGAACTCTTAGATCTGTAGGCCGATAACTGATAAATTGATAAGAGCGCAGAGCAGAAATATGTGGAAGCTGAAAAATCAAAGCAAGTACATCATGCAAATTAGCAATAAATGCTACAAAATGTAATGAGTAATAGTAATAATGAGTTTCGAGTAAATGGAAAGTATCATTTAAAATATTATCTTGGTGAATACCTGTGTGCATGTTTGAGCACGCAGCTTATACTTGGACTAATTAAATGTCACATTGCTATCCCATTTAGTGACTGTGTATAAGAAATACTCAATTTTCTTATTAAGTTATGAGTTTTGAGGCAGTGTGATCCAGGGTATGGAAACTAAGAAAGGGATTAAGGAGAATAAGACAACGTTATGTCCCCCAAATTGTCACAAATGTTTAATTTTAATTAACACAGAGAAAATATAGAGTAGCTTTTAAAATGGAAAACAAGGTGCAAATTGAAAATAGTTGATGAAGCACTGTCATATGTTCTTACGAACTGGCCAATCCTGATTCTTACTTCAACGGTCTCATGTGACTATCAATTTGGAAGTGTTATATTTGACTCATGTACTATCTAATAGCTTTTTAGCTCGCCTGAAGGTACTACTTGCAATATGTAAGTCATTACTTGGTAGAATGCTTTGACACACTGCTCTCAGAATGAAAAAAAATATTTGGGAAAATAAAACTGTGCATCATTCAGCTCATACAGTATAACTAGAAGTCTGTATTGTTGTTGTTTTTCAGCACCTCTGACTGATAAGCCACCCAAGCTTTTGTATCCTATGGAAAGTAAACTGACAATTCAGGAGACTCAGCTGGGTGAGTAATTCCTTAATTCTGGTTAATACCCTTTTCTCAATACATTCTGACAGTTAATAAGCCTAGATTGTAACCTGATGTCATCCTCTAAGCCAAACCTATGTGTATATAAAGGGAGCAAAATTAGGAAATCCCAGCAAACATGGCCCATTCCATCCCCCACAATGTGTGCATTAGGACCAACCTGGACATATGGATATAAAGACTTGTGTGTTTTTCAGATGGTTGTAAGGAAATGAGATGGGTTGAAGATTTTACTGATGGCATTATATTGTCATTTTATAAGGCTTGAATTGGTTTTACAACAGGCAGTGTGGAACTCTTTGAGGTATAATATACCATTAATACATTAAAATACAATTTTTGCATATTAGGAGAAAAGATACAGATTCATTAAGTGTTGCCATTACAGTTAAAAATCATTTTTATCTAATCAAATATAAAGGAATTATGCTATTTTATTTTTAATAAAAATGTGAGCAGGTGGCTTGGTTAAAGGACTAATAGGTTTGGAATGCAAGAACATGGACAAAATTGCTTTGGTAAAAATATCCAGTTGTATACAAGTCAGAATTCTGACATAGTTATCTTAGAGCTCAGTCTAGAATTTCTGAATGTAATGTATCTATATTCAGTATAATTTTAAGTATAATTTTAACCATATATTCATTTTTGTTAAGGAATTTTTCCTATACTCACCATTTGGCAGTAGAAATACTCTATTATATACAATTGATAGCCCATCCCTTAAGTTATCATTGCTATTATTGTTTGGCGAGTGAAAATATGGATTAAAATTGTAAGTCATCTTCAAAATGAAGATTACAGATGTGATCACCTTTAATAATAGTGTATTCAAATTTATAGTGCAAAAAGATATGGTCTTAGAACCTATGAAATTACTATAGTCATCAGATTTCTAACATTGGAAATATTTACTAACTTTAAGTCATGAACATATGCAAGACTTATACAAGTCAGGGTATCAATATGCTTCTTTGACAGTAAACCCAAGTCTTTGAATTGATGCCATATACATGTAAGTGGTATTCTAATTGTCATTATTTTGCAATAGAAGACCACAAACATCATTAAACAGTGCTATATATGAAACAAAGAGATATATTAAAATTGCATTGTACTCTTTACTCATGTTATGGTATATTGAAGTATATTAGATTTTATTGCTACTTCCTGAGAAAATGTTGAAATGCAAATTCTAAGTGGCCACACTTATACACACCTTTCAATAACTTCTAGGAAGATGTATTTCTAAGGAGTTATACAAAACTATATACATCGTGGAAAAGAAGTTTATGGTACCAGTTGTCAGTAGTGAACATAGTGAAAATGAAATTGTATCTTTTTACTTGACAACATAATTTAAAGAATACTATGATGATTGCCCTTTAGGTTTTCTTATATTATCTATTGCTCTCTACATTGTACTAAAGTGTTATACAAAATGGAATAATTCGGAAAGCTTTCCTTTTAAAAACTTACTTTTTCTTGAACAAAAATTATAAAGACTAATCAAATAGATTTGAAATTATGAAAATTTCTTATGCAGATTGGAAGTTAAAACTGTATATTCATTTGAGGAAATATGTGCATGTGTGTCAGCAAAATTCTCTGAGAAGTACTATAACTCCTTTATTACCTCCACCAAAAGGAGCATGAGTTCTCTTTAAGTAACAAACTAGAGACATCAACCTGGGATTTGGATTATTTTAAACAACTTTTGTTTCATTTTATTTTCTGATTCCAACTCTCAGTGTATAGGATAAATCATTTACTAACTAAAGAAATTTAACCTTAATCCTTGAACTTTTGGAGCAACAATTGATTTGAAAAAACTACATTCATTTGGGGAATATAAATAATAGTGAAAGGGAATATAAAGGAAGGGAGAAGAAATGTTGGGAAATATCAGGAAGGGAGACAGAACATAAAGACTCCTAACTCGGGGAAACGAACTAGGGGTGGTGGAAGGGGGGAGGAGGGCGGGTGTTGGAGGGGAATGGGTGATGGGCACTGAGGTGGACACTTGACGGGATGAGCACTGGGTGTTTTTCTGTATGTTGGTAAATTGAACACCAATAAAAATTAATAAATAAATAATAAAAAAAAGAAAAAACTACCCTGTTAGTATTGTTACTGCAATAGTATTGGGGTAGGTGAACAGCTGATCAAAAGGTAAGTGAAAATAGGAAATAATATTAAGGACCAAACAAAAGGACTCCACATGCCTAAAATATATTTGTTTTCTACAAAGTGAACTTTGATTTTTCAACTCCTAGGGATTTAATCTTTGCCTTTCCAGGCTTGAAAAAGCTATCAAATTCAAGGTCATATGTGTTATACCTTAAGAAAAGGGAACTGAATGAAGTTTCCTCGGGTGGGAGTCAGGAGACTGGGCAGGACCAGTGATGGACAGCCTGTAAGTGGTACCTACTCTTAGGATAAGGTGAGAATCTCCAATAGTCTCATTGGCCAAGAGGTCAGGTATCTGACTCAACCTTGTCCTTAAATGAGGATTGACCTTAGAGGATAATAAAACTACCACATGAACTATAGTATAAGAATAATAATCAATAACTACACAAAGCCAAGTTGGTATATGTCTGGTGACCTAACTTGAACATCCTAGCAAAGTTATACACACATCCATCTGACCTTGATAACTGTAAATCCATCAGCTTTCCAGTTTGCCTGTAAATATATAACAATAATAATGTCCTAGATAAAATCATGAAATACATGGATTTGTCTTCATCGCCATATTCTCCTTTATCTGCCGTTTGCTGGCTGTGCCCACCTTTCCCTTTCCATATCCCTTGTGGCTTCCTTTTTCTCCAGTTCCTTCATCTTCTCAAAACTGGAAAGATTCTGATAGTAATCATTTAAACTATTCCAGTGTAGAAAGCAAAAGACACAAAATAGCAGAAGTACTGGGGACAAAATACATAAGAGTAACTCAATGCATATAAAATATGTAAATTGGTGGGTTTGAATTTTAATCAATTTTAAGGTGGTTACACCCTAGCACTTCCATTTTTAAGTGGCATCAATGTGTTGTTTCACAATATGAAAAAAAGAACTTCGTCCTCTTTAAATAACTTTAAAATATCCGGAAATGTCTGGACAGCACTTTCTTGGATAAAATTCCAGAAATCTTGCTGTACAGTTCTGAAAATATGTTCAAGAGGTGAGCCTGACTTAGTCCTTTAAGGCTGTAGTAGTCAAGAGAATTAAAAGACAGACACTCTAGTCTTGCTCAGTTTGATCCCTGAGAGTGTCAGTCAGAGATGTGACCTTGTTATGGCCAGGAACCCATTTTCAGAACCTTCCAGAACAGAGAATGTTATATTCATTGTTACCAGACTTCCACAGAGTAGAAATTCATCCCACTATTGACCTAGTGAGACACATTATACTTTATAACTTAGAATTGACTGAAAATTTCCTTTAATTACTCATTTACATAAGGGTATCACTGCATTTAAATTTTGTTTTTTGTTTTTTGGTTTTATTGCTTAAAAAATAATTGTACAGGTTAATGGTAGAAATTTTGGAGAAATACAGGAATGAATATACCTCTAATAAATCTCAGAAAATATCCATTTAATGGCTACATGATATCCATGAGTGTCCTGTATATATATTTATTGCTGGAAATTTTTTCCATAGTTCATCATCATAAGTAATGATGCAGTGCTCTTTACTTATACATTTTCCTTTGACTTTATGATTATTTCAACACGTCAGATTCTGAAAAGGGAAAATAATAGGTAAAAGTAAATAATTTTATATAAATTTCTTGCTGTATTTTCAAAATTCTTACCAAAGATGTTGTATAAACTCTCACCAGATGTATATAACAAATTTTTAAAATGTTTAAATTCAACTTGTTTAAACTAAGAAAAAAAGTTCATCCATTTCTCCCAATCTCTAGCCCCCCACCTCTTGCAACCACCAATCTGTTCAGTGAATCTATGAACTTGTTTTTTGTTTCGTTTTGGGTTTTTTCTTAGATTCTACATGTAAGAGAGAACATACAGTATTTGTTTTTCTCTGTCTGACTTATTTCACTTAGCTTAATACCCTCAGGGTCCATCCAGATTGTCATAAATTGCAAGATTTCGATTTTTTTTATGGCTGAGTAGTATCTTATTGTAGATAAATTATATCTAATCTATGTCTATGTCTATATCTATATCTATACACACACACCACATCTTCTTTATCCATTCATCCACTGATGGACACTTGGGTTGTTTCAATATCTTGACTATTGAAAACAATATATATATATATGTATATACAAATATATATATTATATATTATATACATATATTTACAAATTAGTGTTTTCATTATCTTCAAATAAATACCTAGAAGTAGAATTGCTGGATCATATGATAGTCCTATTTTTAATTTTTTGAGGGACCTCCATGCTGTTTTCCGTAGTAGTTCCACCAATTTACATTCCCACCACGGATGTACAGGTTCCCTTTTATCCACATCCTCTCCAACATTTATTATTTGTTGTCTTTTTGATGATAGCTATCTGACAGGTGTGAGGTGATATCTTAGGGTGGTTTTGATTTGCAGTTCCCTGATGATTAATAACACTGAGCATCCCTTTATGTTCCTGTTGGCCACTTGTATGCCTTCTTTGGAAAATGTCTATTCAGGTCTTCTGTCCATTTTTAAAATCAGATCGGGGGTATTTTTGTTGTTGTTATTAAGTCTTTTTTTGTGTATTGTGAATATTAGCTCCTCAGATACATAATCTGTAATTATTTTCTCTGATTCATTAGGTGGCCTTTTTTTTTTTTTTTGGTGGCTTCCTTTGTCATGCAGAAGTTTTTTAGTTTGATGTTATTCCACTTTGATATTTTTGCCTTTGTTTCTTTTGCTTTTGGAGTCAGATCCAAAAGTTCCATATCAAAACTGATGTCGGGGAGCTACAGCCTATGTTTTTCTTTAGAAGTTTTATGGTTTAAGTCTTACGTTCAATTTGGTTATCCATTTTGAGTTAATGTTTGTCTTTGGTATTAGTATTACTTTTATTCTTTAGCTTGTGTCTGTCCAGTTTTCCCAACACCATTTATTAAAGAGGCTGTCTTTTTCCCATTGTATATTCTTGGCTCTTTCTTCATAAATTAATTGACAAGTTATGTGTGAGGTCATTTCAAGCCTACTGTTTTCCATTGATCTGTATGTCTGTTTTTATGCCAATACCTACTTTTTAATTACTATAACTTCATAATATAGTTTGAAATAAGTTAGCATGATGTCTACAGCTTTATTCTTTATCAAGACAGCTTTGGCTATTTGTAGTCTTCTATGTTTCCATACAAATTTTAGGATTGTTTATTCTATTTCTGTGAAAAATACCTTTGGAATTTTGATAGCAGTTGCATTAAATCTGTATATTACTTTGGGTAGTTTTGAGATTTTAACAATATTAATTTTTCCAATCCATGAGAATGGAATAGCTTTTTATTTATCTATTCATTTATTTTTGTCTTCTTCAATTTATTTTATTAATTTCTTACATTTTCAAATATACACGTCTTTCACTTCCTTGGTTAAATTTATTCCTAGGAATTTTATTCTTTTTTGATACAATTGTAAGCGGGATTGTTTTCTTTTCTTTTAATTTAAATTCAGTTAGCCAACATAAATACATATTTACTTTCAGATGTAGTGTTCAATGATTTATCAGTTCAGTTGCATATAATACCCAGTTTTGGGATAGTTTTCTTAATTTCTCTTTCTGATAGTTAATTATTAATGTATAGAAATGCAATAAATTTCTGTGTATTGATTTTGTATCCTGAAATTTTGTTGAATTCATTTATTAGTTCTAACAGGCTCTAGAGTTTAGAGTTCTAATGAGTTTAATAACTTTTTAATCTTTGATAAGATTAATAAAATGATACATCTTTGTAACATAGTGCTTTTGAAGGAAAACTCAGTTTCCTTTGATGTCAGAATTACTTCTTCCTTTTCCCACTTAACCTCTTTCTCTCACTCTTTACTCATTGCATACAATGCCCTCTCTTTTTTCAGAATTAGCCACATTTGAAGGGTTTCAGATAAATGGAGATTATTTAAGTAAATACCTGTGATTGGTGAAATATGGAAACCTAATTGAATGTCTTTAGTCTCTATGTATTTTCTTCTCTTGCTTATCCTAATACTCAACTGAGTACTTTCTCTAGATGCTATGTTTTTTTAATAAAGTTCACAGTAATTTTGTGATATACCTTGGGCACAGGAAATGCCAATAAATACTAATTAATGACAAGATATACATGCCACAAAGGGCACACATCTCTAAATTTTCTGCAAGAGAAAATAGTGAGACTGAACTGAATAAACTGTCCAGTAGCACTCTTATTTTTTCTTTAATATTTAATATGTTTGTTAAGTTTGTTAAAAAGCAAACACTTTTGTATCTGAGCAAGTAACACAGACTCACCATATGTTAACATGAAGAGGAAAGTGGTTGATGACAATATTGAAACCTCAAATTTTTGGACATCTGTCCAAGTAAAGGAGACATGTAACTTTATCCAGTTTGGCTATGGGCTAATTAAAATAAAGTGTCACACTAGAACTTGAGTAGCACATTGTGCCCTATTATACCATATTATAGTTTGCAGGATTTTAAATTTCAAGTAGGCTGAGGGAAAAATGTTCATATCTTATATAATAGATCCTGATTGATATCCTTAAAGGAAAACTTCTTATTATGTAAATTATACATTTAATTTACTGTGTTGCTAAAATAATTAATTATTGAAACATATCCTACTTCATGCTTTTTTGAGGATAATTGACACATGCTATATTACATTAGTTTCACGTATACAACATAGTATTTCATCAACTCAATATATTATGCTATATGCTCACCACAAGTGTAGCTATCATCTGTCATATGATGTTATTCTGATACCAATGACTTTATTCTCTGTGCGGTATCTTTTATTACCATAACTTACTCATTCCATAACTGGGAGCCTTATATCCTGGAGCTGTGTATAAATATATTGTGTCTGGAATGTTTTACCACAAATATACTAATTGAGATTTTAATCAAAGGAGACCCCATAGGGAATTACTATCTGACATTTGCTATCTGGGTATGTATTTTAATAGCTTGAAACAAAGCATACCTTCTCTGAATAGTCACTACTCTATCTTTCTAAAATTGGAAAGCTTCTTTGTTTCTTTTTCAGGTAGGGAAGTACTTAATATCAGTATCCTAGAAACAAAACAATTTGTGTGTTGAATATGATACCTCATCCTGAAAGTGGCATATAATACTGTTGATGCTAAAAAATGCTCTGTTGTTAAGTCATGCAAGTGATGCAAATATGACCTTGCTTTCCAAGAAGTAGGGAAGGAAACAATGACTGGATTTTTCCATCCACAGTTACTCTTGGTTGTTTGGGAACAAATGTAATGTTGATGACTTTGTTTTTACTGCCATATAGGGAAAGTACAAGGCATATTTTCGCTGACAAACTTATATAAAAAAAAAACTGTAAACCTTCCTTTCACTCTGGATAAAAACATGTGTATCCAAAGTCCAAGTTTTAGATGAAAAATGATATACTTGTTGCCCATTTGAGAAAGATATGCAGATCAGCATAGTTCTGTTGCCTGGCATAACACTTGTTAGACATAAATTGGAGCTTTTGGACAAATAGATATCATAATTAAAGCATATAAAAGCAAATAAAGACTGGTATTATAATTATATAAACTGATGACATTCAGTTCTACTAACTCCAGATTTATCATGACATGATAAACGAAAGTAATAACTCTTTACAGCTGTTGTGGTCTGATATCTTACTTTTGAAACCAAAAGCCCCTTAAAGATCATGATTTGAAACCTGAGGAAGAATATTTTTATATGAGTATTTAGTTAATACTTCATATCATAAGGCAAACAAGAAATCAACAAATGGAAACTAGTTTTAGTATTCTTAGATAATTATATGACCCAACTTATATGAATCTCATAGATTTCAAAATCAAAGTCTTTCTTTAGTGCTAGAGAAGAGGAATAGGTTGGGTAAAAATGCAGCTTGAATGTTTGCATTACAAAAATACCTATCTAAGCAGAAGTCGAACTTCCTTTTGAATTGTTAACCATTCAAGGCCTAATGCTATGACAGGTTAAGAAAGATGGAGATGGAGGTTAGAGCGGTAGCTATAGGTCACTGATATCTGAAAATCTGGAAGCTAGTTGAAGCACTTGTTAAATGCATTAAAAACTGGAATAAAGACAATAAAGTACACCTGCTTGTTCTTACCTTGGAAAAGGGCCAAAAGGAGGAAGAAAGATGGGAAGAAAGAAAAAGTCCAAGAGTGTTGTTACAAAACCAGTGCAGAAAGTCCAGTGAAATTCCCAGCTCTGGATCTAGTTCTGGTCTAGTTTGTTGGACACAAATCATGCAGATTACTCTTCTGTTACAGCACTGAGTACTACTTTATGTGTTGCTGACCCCCTAAGCAACCAGATATGAGTAACTCTTCACAACTCTAAATTTAGGAGCTTTAGAAAGTGGAGATGCTTTGATAGTTATCAAGCCAAATCTTCCCTTTAACTGACGAGAAAACAGAGACAAAAAAATTAATGTATTCTTTTAAAGATTTCATTTATTTATTCATGAGAGACAGAGGGAGAGAGAGAGAGAGAGAGAGAGAGGCAGAGGGAGAAGCAGGCTCCATGCAGGGAGCCCGATGTGGGACTCGATCTCAGGTCTCCATGATTAGGCCCTGGGCTGAAGGCAGCGCTAAACCGCTGAGCCACCCAGGCTGCCCTTAATGTATGTTTTTACATCACAAATTTTACAAAAACAAATTTGTTATCATCATCATGGTTTTCCACTTCTCCTTCTTTTTTCGTATTCTTCCTGGTAGTATTGTTATTGTTCAATTATTTTGGTTATAATAAAAAGGAAACATATGGCTCTGGTTCCCAGTTCAGGTCATTCTGTCACACAGACCTAGATGACAGTCCAGCTCTGCCACTTACTACTAGTATAACCTTGAACAAGCAGCCCTAATTTTCCAGAAAAAGAACTTATGATAAGACCTACCTCTTTGGAGTTAATGTGGGTATTTAATGAGATAATGCATGTAAAGATTAGTACATTGCCTGGTATATATTAAGTAGTCAATATGTGTTTGCCGCTAGTAGTTGAGATATTTTAATGCTATATATTGAATGCTGTATATAGAAGATTCCTGAAGTGCATTCTGAGTGCCAGTGATTATTGGATAATGTTTATATTCTTACTAGAGTGTCATACTGTGGCATCAGACATGGGCTTCATTATAGTATGGGTAATATTTTAGAAAATTAATTTCTACTTCCCCTCTAAGAACATAATATGTATATTAAATTTTTCTACTTACATTAGATTATATCTTAAAGAAATTATTGATTTTAGATTACTTCTTCAACAAATCTACCCAAAGGCATATAGTAAGTACATAGTTCTGACAGAAGAAAATGATTCCCATTCTTTTAAAAAATGACCGTGTAATGGACACTAAGCCACACAAATTTATAAATAACCGTCAAGAAGAAAGTAAGATTGAAAAACATTATTTTTCTAAACTAAAGAAATTCAGATATAATATCTCTTAAGACAAAGGACATGAGAATAATCTTACAAAACAGAGCATCAAGCCATTTTGCCTGTCAAGTTCCTCCTGAAGGTTTTGGCGACAGTCATATTCATTTTACAGAAAAATACTGCTTTTCTTCTGACAAGCACCGTTATCACAAAGCTTTCTGACTCATTCTCAATGATTGAAGTTTACTAGCATAGAAACATGCAGTGAGTATCCTATGTTAACAAGGAACTCCTTCTGAATTTGCAAAGTAAATGCCAATTTATCAGAAATAAACCTATCTGAAGACATTATGGTGTAGAATATTGAAAGAGGTTTCAGAATAAAAGTATGTACCACATGACTAATGTTCATTAGAATAGAAACTATAAAAAGACCCACATCATTTAAAATTTGAATATAAAGAGAAATGTTCATCCATAAATTTCCTCTTGAATTTTGGCTAAATAACTGAGCATTCCTAAATTATATGCAGACTCTTCACGAAAAATAACTTCTGCTTGAATATGATTATGAAAACAGAATACCAGTATTTTATGATTTAATGTTAAAACACTTAGCATTCTAGACATACCTTACTCTACCAACTTCATATGTTCCTACAGATTTGTGGGTAAATTGAATCATCATAACTTCAGAGAAGTGTTCCTTTCGTTTTTGATTGATCTTTAATTAGTGGTGGCTTAATATGTCAGTTTTGAGAGGCTTTGTCCCCCAGTCTCTCTTAAGCAGCTAATGATCAATGAAAGATTTATATGCACAAGGGAAATATGCTATTTAAAGAAACTCTGGGGTGAATAATTTTATCTAAGAATCCTTTTGTAATTGAATAAGCACCCCCGTAACTTTTCTCTGTGGTAGTACAAATTTCTACATTTTCCTGAGATGAGGGTCATCGATATTAAACTGCAAGTGGTATTTCTAACTTACCCCGGGAAAGGATCAGCCACCCCTCACTTCTTCTGGCTTCCCCCTGCCTATCAGCTGAAACTGCTGTCCCTACTGTGACTTTCTGCCTCCTGTGAGGAAATATTAAATTATATTCACCAGCTTCAGAATCAATGGTATTTTTATTTCAATCTGATTATTTGAAAATTGATGTGGTAGGATAGAATATTTGAGGAACCAGAATGTCTCAGGTCCAGTTATGACAGGACAGTTAATTGCTGTAAGGGACACACTTCGTAGGCCACTATACTCTCTTTGCCTTGGTTTTGTTGAAATGTCCCCTAATAGAATGACTGTCAGTGGTGTCCTTTGTTTTTCCATGTCTAAAATTGTGATGAAAGTTCCTATTCCTGAGTGTAAAGGGAGCATTTTGTATTTTGATTCTTCTTGAATTTATATGGCCCTTTGCATTACATCATTCTGCTGCTGATCATGCAATTTTCTTCTTCGTGTATTCATATATATTTAGTAAACTTTTTCTTTCTTGTTTTTTAAAGATTTTATTTATTTATTTATGAGAGACACACATACACACACACAGAGAGAGAGAGAGAGAGGCAGAGACACAGGTAGAGGGAGAAGCAGGCTCCATTCAGGGAGCCGACGTGGGACTCGATCCCGGGTCTCCAGGATCAGGCCCTGGGCCGAAGGCAGAACTAAACCACTGAGCCACCCAGACTTCCCAAGTTTTTCTTTTTAATATGAAAGTATATACAATGTAATTTTATTTGTTACTTTCTTTTTTAAAAAAAACTGTTGGAATTGTTCTTTATTTTTATCCAATTGAACAAAATTTGTTTCTTTTTTTTATTGGAGTTCGATTTGCCAACATATAGAATAACACCCAGTGCTCATCCCATCAAGTGCCCCCTCAGTGCCCGTCACCCAGTCACCCCCACACCCCGCCAGCCTCCCCTTCCACCAGCCCTAGTTTGTTTCCCAGAGTTAGGAGTCTCTCATGTTCTGTCTCCCTCACTGATATTTCCCACTCATTTTCTCTCCTTTCCCCTATAATCCCTTTCACTATTCTTTATATTCCCTGAATGAATGAGACCATGTAATGTTTGTTACCTTCTGAATGCCAAAACATTCACCTTTTAAGATGTGCCTAAATGATATACTCCAGAACATGGAAGACAAGCCCAATGTATAGAATATCTAGAATGCTTTAAAACCTGAGCCTCACGGTAAACGCCCATGATGAGACCTCTTTTCCAATTCACTGCACACAAGGCCAAAGTTGCTTTCTCAGAAACAGTAAGGAATATTTAAAATTTCCTAGTTAAAGTTTATAAAATCTAATTATAGTATGTATTATCCACTTGAATATTTTTTTAAGATCAAAGAAAAAGCTTATCAGAGCTTTTCCTTTCCCAAATTCAGCTGTATTGAAGTGTCTTGGGCCAATGGTCTGGTCAGCAGATGTCTCCCACTTCCACTTTTGGCAAGAAGGGGGAGAAATACTTCAGGCTCCTTCGGATTCCGGAAGAATCAGTGATTCCCTCTCCCCTCTGACTTCCTCACAATGGTCTCCTCAAATTTAAAAGCAGGCTATAAGCTTTCTCAATCTCAGAGAATTTTTGTTTCTAGTTTAATAAAAGCAGGGCACCCATCTCACACTTTCTTGCTGAAGAATTGTGTTTACAGAAACTTGGCAGGTCTTTGAGTAGGAAGAGAACAAAAGAAAGTGCATTGCTTTTCTGGAAAAATTAAATTGAATGCATCCTGTCACATCAAGCCATCACTAGAAATAAGATACTTAAAATACGATGAGTTTTAAGAAAACTTGAGATTATTACAACAAATCTTCAGTAAGAAGCCATTATGTGAAATCGCTTAGGGAAAGTAGAGTACGTGTTTTTGTTTTCTCTTCTTAAAAGAAAGATTTTAGTGTTTCTGATGCATGTACATTTCTGATTTGATAACGTCAGTTATCTTGGCAACTTTAAGATCTTTAATTCATCAATTAAAATTTTAAATACTCTCTGAATAATGTTCCTAATTTTGGCTACAATTACTTGAGATGCAATTAGACTATTATGCAATCTACTTGTTATGTACAGCTTGTTATTAAGTAGTATGGATATTTGCTTCAGAATTATATATCACATATTATATTTATAGAAGGATTTATACAAAGATTTTTTTTAGATATAAATGTAATTTGTAATGATTATTTTTTGCGGAAAAAAACTATTCTCCCTGAATAATATATTATCACTCCAGTTCTGTTTATTAGGATTTGCTACTAATTAGAGAGCAAGAGCAACATTTTTATATAATGGGGGATAAATAAAATAAGTGAATCTTGTATTAGGTGAATATATGAGCTAGTAGCTGCAGGTGAAATTAAGTGCCACAGAGAACATCAGTTACTATATATGAAAGAAATGTCAAATCAAGAGAGAATTCTAATGTTAACAGATTCGGGGTAGACAGGCCTTTATTTTCTTTCAGTCCATATATGTGCATGAAATAAAATAGAGAATTGACGCAAGTGGATGAACAATGTATAGGGAAAATAATCCAGAAACATTTCTTTTTGTCTCAAATAGATGGCTATTTCAAGCAAGAGTTAATTTGAGGGATTTTTTTTTTATCAGTTTCCTTACATTTAAAGACTCACAGGTTCTGATATTTCATCACCAGGGCTCTGATCACAAGTGACAAACCACTTAAAAGGCAGGAGTGGGGCTGGCTTTGAGAATGACTGGGACAATGCTCAGATTTTCTGTTCTTCTTCTCTCTTTCTCTCTACATGTAAATCCTTTTAGAGGTAGAGCATGCCAGGGGGTGGGTGAGCTTAGGGGATGAGAGCAATACTCTGCTCAGTTCTAACTGAGACGAAAAGTGGAGTTTGGAACTCTAGCTCAAGTTGGAGATTCTCTGAGGAGGAGTTCTGATTGGCCTAGCTTAGGTTCCAGATCTAAATTTTGAACCGATTTCTGTGGCCTCAGAATTGAAACACGTTGTCCCAGCAGCTCTTGCATGCTCTATGTCCTGTGGCGAGGAAGCCTATGTGTTGGTGTGAGTACATGAATACTGGAGGGCGGAGAAAGGAAGGATGGGACTTGTACCAGATGAAGAGGACAAAGCAATAGATATTACAGGGGCTAAGTTTTCATAATCAGTATTTATTTTCTTTAAAGTCCTTTGTTAATCCACATCCTATTAATTTAGCTGTCATCCTTACCTTGTCTGTTCATTAGCTTAGTGGGGGCAGAATTCATCAGACTTTGAGTGCCATCTCTCTCAGGCTGAAAACTCTTCCTTGCCTCTCCTCTCAGCCAGTACTGACATCCCCTCTGTGTTTGAAGTGTGTACTTCTCAGCTGCACCTGCATCACCTCGCCACTGTCTCTGTGTGTTATATTATCTTTCAACCTTGAGCCTAATGTCAACCTCAAACCAAATGTCAGCTTCTCAGCTATTAAAGACATTTTCAGGCAAAAGATATGGTTCTTGAAAAGATAGAAATTCTACAGCTTGGGTTATAAAGTGAAGTTCATGTAATACCAATGAGTAGAGTAAGGCCAGGTATGATCTAATAAAGAGCAGTGGGGGCTTTGGCGAAGTGGGGAACATATGTCCTACTTAAAGGAATCCACATTCATTTTGGTATACAATATGAGCCAAATGAAATGTATCTGGTATATAGTTTTATTCTAATGGCCTCAGAGTCTAGTCCCTCAGTTGGTAAATGCAGCGTTCATATCACCAAATACAGTTGCACGGTAGTGCTACCCTAAAAATCGTGTAGGTTTACAATTGGATCAGAATGGGTATCATGGAATATGAATCTATTGTATCATGCTATAGATTGGAACATGCTACGGACTGATTTGTAACATGTTTGGAACAACTAATATAATAAGATCTATCATCAGGAATCAAGGAGTTTTAAGCAACACAGTTAATAATAAAGGGAGAATCATGGGGTGCCTGGGTGGCTCAGTAGTAGAGCGTCTGCCTTTGGCTCAGGTCATTATCCCAGAGTCCTGGGATCGAGTCCCACATCGGGCTCCCTGCATGGAGTCTGCTTCTCCCTCTGCCTGTGTCTCTGCCTCTCTCTGTGTGTCTCTCATGAACAAATAAATAAAATCTTAAAACAAAAATAAAGGGAGAATCACCCCATCAGGTGATACAGTAATCATGGAGATAGAATCAAATGGCAAATTCTCTTTAGCAGTCTGGCCCCACAGAGAAGTAGCCATGCCTATTTTGTTATCACAGACTTGCTACGTTAAAGTAGGAACACCTATCAACTATCCCAGCAGACATTTTTACTTTTCCTGTCTCTGCAAATTTTCCCTGGATATCTCTTTCCTTCTAAGTACCCATTCTTTAAAAATGGACATTACCTAATTTGCTTGAAAAGATATATCAAGAAAAGGATAGACTATAGAATCTATGATTATCCTTGCTTCATTAATTAAAGCTTACATGCAGTGGCTTTCCTGAGATTAATGCAATCATCATTTCTATGTATAATCATCAGGATCAACAGGGTCAAGAGTTGAAGCAACAGAAAGTAGAAATCCAAATCTACTTCCTACAGAAAGTAGAAATTGTTAATGGGCATAACAATTTTTAGTCCAAAATACCAAAAATTAAAGTCAGTTTGACAAACTCTTAGTTTATTTTGGTAAGAAAATTATATTTGTAAAATTGGAATCATGCTAGATTCACTGCTTAAAAATATCATGTTTGCCCCTTGGCTTGAAGATAAGGGCCAGTCCCTCCACAATCTGATTCCATTTTATCTTCGTCATTTCATTTACCCTCTTCCTAAGCTTACCCCATGGGCCAGGCATTCTTGACCATACCATGGACTTCCATGATTCTACCCTTTGCACATGCAATGCCTGCCATCTGGAATTTCCTCTCCTGCTTCTATTGTCTGTGCCTATGTACTCAAATTTTAAGATGCATGCCACTGTCGACTTTATGAAGCCTTCCCTGACTCCACTCCTACTAGACAGAATTAAATAACACTTCTCAAGTGCCAGCAAGTCTCTTTCTCACATTTTCAATCGAACATTTCTCTCATTTGGTGTACATATCATCATGTGTCAATTTCCCTTCTCTTGGAACTCTTAAAGAATGGACTACATTGTTTTCATCTCCGCATCCCTAATGTGTAGGTCAATACCTGATAGGCAGAAATAAATAAATGAACAAATCATATAGCATTTACTCAGGTTTAATACTCATAAACAAAATCCAACATTTATAACTCACCCTTTTCAATAGCTGTATACCACAGGGCAACAGAATAAAAAACACTAAAACTGTTCATTTTGGTTTGATTGCCTGCTATGATTAAATATCCTACTTTATGGATGAAAGAAACAGATAAAGAAGGGCTCAGGAGTCTGGCTGAGCTATGAAGATCTAACTGGGAAGCCTGGCAATAAATCAAACCCAGATTAGACAGGGATAGAAAGATCAGATGGTCTTTGGAGGTCAACACAGAGCAGTAGGTTGAATTTGGAGAAATAAATAGGGGTTAAAAAAATAGTTACGTATTGCAGTTCAGCCAGGAAACTGATATGGGTTATTGAATTAACTGGCATCTTGAGTTTAAGGCAGATCTCTAGAGTTTATTCAAATAGACTTTATAATCTGAGGGCCAGAATGAGAAATGAGTTCACTAGTTCCATTTACTACTTTGTTATTGAGTGTCTACCAGGCACAAAGTCTGCTAAAATCCAGGTAGTTAAGTAGGTAGAGAGGTAGGTAGGTAGGTAGGTAGGTAAGATAGATAGATGATAGATAGATAGATAGATAGATAGATAGATAGATAGATAGATAGGAGCCTGTCTACAAAGACTTGATATTACAGTTTTGGTTAACCTCAGAGATGACCCTTGTTCCTCAAGAGGCCAAGACTTTCTGTCCTCGTTTATAATTTCAGCTATGAGTGAACGTCAGGTCTAAGTCAAACGAGCATTTTAATCAACTAGAAAGCCAAGGCCCTTTAGGTGTAGTTTTCCTTGGTTAAGGATCTCTCTTGCTTTTGGAGTGTCTTATATTTACAAGGCATTTTCATATGTTGTCTCATTTTATCTTTTCAAGAGTCTGTTACATCTGTATTGTGCCTCCATTTTACAGATACATGCTATCTTTCTTGGGGTATTTCTATACAGTAGTGTATTGATTATTGTTTCTTCATTTCTTTGTTAAATTCTAATTGTGAGCAATGTTCTCTTGAATCCAGGACCGTTTTGTAATATTTAGAATGGTCTCATCTTTATGGACTACTTCATTTCTATTTTATCCCACTCTTAACAGATCCTGTGTCTTATCAAATAGAATATCTAGTGATAATGCTCAAATATTAATTTGTCCTTGAAATGTTTCTCAGGTTTTGTTGTTTTTTTTCAGATTCAGCTGCTTGTCTTCTGGATCTGCTTCTGTTCATCTTTGCCTACTATTTTCTCATTCTCATTTTTTTTGTACTTCTGTTTTCTCAAGTACATTTTAACAGACACTTTTATTCTTCCACTGACTTCAAGCATGAAATTTCTTTTCAAGGCACTAAGAAAATGGAAGTACTTAGAATGTTCATGAACAGAATGTCTCGTGAGCTGCAAAAGTTAATGTGAGAAAAGCAGATAGAAGAATGGCTAGTTCATCAGATTTTTTTTTTACTTTTTAAAAAGCAGAAAGTGATCGTCTTTTCTTAAATAGCAAGCCAAAAGCAAGTGGTCTCATTTCACTCCTTAAAATAGACAAGTGAAACTAATAATTGATTTATCAATTTAATGTGACTATTAATTCCCTGCCACAAAGTTGTTTTTTGTTAATTTAGGATTTATACTTTTTTTCCGAATATACTTATCTGACTATATATAGATAAGTAATTTAAAGCCAGCTAATGATTGCTTGAGCATTTAAAGTTAAAAACTATGTAGACATTAGTAAATTATCCATTTAGAAGACCTGTAACAATTGGATCAAAATTAATGTTAACCCAGAAGTTAAATTGGACTTAAGGTATTTTATGACATTTATGATGTATCTTACATGTGGCTTATAAAACCATATGTTAACTTTAAAGAACTTGGTAAGGTTTTAATAGAAATAGAAGTGCTTTTATAATGTGAATGTATGCTTCATTAACCTAATAAGGTAATTTGCAGTTTTTCCTTTGGGCTGACATTTACTAGGTCAAGGCCACATAAGCACTAGTGTCAGAAAACTTTCACCAATTGTGAAAATGATTGTAAGAATAAATGTAGCATAGTAACTAAGTGAACACTTTTTTAAAAGAGATTTAGTTACTTACTTTAGAGAGAGAGCATGGGGGAAGAGGAGCAGAGGGAGAGAGAGAGAGAAATCCAAGCAGACTCCAACTGATGGTGCAACCAGAAGTAGAGATGACCTCACAACACTGAGATCATGACCCAAGCCAAAAGGAAATTAGATAATATCCATGATAATTTCAGCTATGAGTGAACATCAGCTCTCATTCAAATGAGCCCAAGGAGGCAGTTAACTGACTGCACCACCCAGCTGCCCCATGAACACTCTATTTTAAACTGCAGTAACTAAAAGAACTGATTTGTTAATTTATTGTATCTTTACAATAGCGTAGTACTGAGAACAAGATGGAGGTTGACCTTATTCTGGCTTATGAGAACAGTTTCTTAATGGGGAGATACAACCAAGATTCTCAAAGATTTTTGAAATAATGATCAATTCAGTCCTTAAATGCAGAAGACCATTTTGCATTCAGTTTGGTAATTTAGAACACGTGTGTTTTAATGATTTTAATATTGTAAGTTGATATTTTCACTTTTAACTTATTTTCTTCCTCCAAATGAAGAGGTCCTTGGCATTGTGGTGTATTGACACAAGCCATTGGGCCAGTCTTGCCACTGACTAATAAAGTGAGAATCTCAGTGGCTTGAAGATCTTCATTGCCAGCTGTCTATGATAATGATTTTTAAGTAGGAATGGACACCATCAATACTTAAAAAACACATTCATCCAATTTCCCAGCTCCCCTGCCTCCCACTATATCTGAAATTTGACTTTATTAGATCTGGAATGGAGGCTGAGAATCACTGTTCTCTGTTCTGCTGAGACTTTTAAGGTCTGCAAACAAAATTCTTACAGTCATATATCCATACCTATAATCTATATCTATATATCTGTCTATATCTGTTCTGACTTGTTCAGTCTAATATTTTTTTAGCCATAATCTTGATCTCTATACTTTCTGGAGCTCTTTGCTGTGCAAGCAAGGGAGCAAACAGACACAGAGACATCTGGGTTATCTCATCAATCAGGGTGGCTACTGTCAAGAAAGCAAGACTCTAGAACTCAGGCACAGAAGGTACAAATGAGAACTGATTATCCTTCCAAGTGGAAGCTATGTACTAGGGAATGAAGAGGGGGATCAAGTGGAGAAAGAAGATGCTTCTCAAAGTGTAGGGGAAATTCACCAAAAGTTTGTGTTGCTTACCTTACTAAAAACTTACCATAGTATCTTTATTTTTTCCTGTGGCTGCTGTAACAAATTATAAAAACTGGGTGCCTTTAAACAACAAAAATATATTCTTTCACAACACTGGAGGCCACCAGTCTGAAATCAAGGACCGCACTGCCTCTGGAGACTTTGGGGAAGGAGCTTTGCCTCCTTAGGCATCTGATGGTTGTCAGCATTCCTTGACTTGTGGCCACATCACTCTAGTCTCTGCCTGTATGGTCAACATTGCCCTCTTTCTCTCATTTATGTTTTTTTTTTCCCCCTTCTGTCAATTTCAGATCTCCTTATGCCTTTCTTTTATAAGACACTTGTCATAGGATTTAGGGCCTACATGGGAATCGAGAATGATCTCCTCATCTCAAGGGCCTATATTTAATTGCATCTGCAAAAACCCGTTTTTCCCCAATGTAACATCCACAGTTTCTGGAGATTAAGATGGGACATATCTTTAAGGGGCCACCATTCAACCCGCTAAAGTATCTGTCATATGTTCTACCACATTCATAAAAACTGTGATACTGAGAAAAAAGTTCACACGGTGAATGAACAGTGGAGTGTCGACAAGAGCCCTCATTAAATAATTATCAGGCTTGCTCCCATGTGTGTGCACACACAGTGTGCATGTGTCTGTGTGCACATGTGTGTGTGTTGTGTTTTATGGTTTTTCTTTTTACCTGAAGGATACTTTTTCCAGGTAGCCCTTGAGGTTATCATTTGGGGAAGAAAGCATTAGAAGTTGTCCATAGCACAGGAGTTTTAAAGTGCCCAATAAATGAACCAAAGGGAAGCATTCCTTTAACCCTTTTCCAAGAATAAAAAATGTGATAGTCCTGCTAGTTCTGAGAGAGCAAAGAAGGTTTGATCAGAACTCTTCAGAGATGATTTTGGAAATATTCAATTGTTCTTTTCCATTTGATAAGAGTTGATCCACCTGCAATAGAAATAATACTAATAAATGGATTGGTGATTTTATCTACAATAAAAATGGTCTTCTAATTTTTCTTGTCTCGTGTCCTGGTCTTCACAGATAAAATGTTAAGAATAATATGCCTTTCCCTATTCGTTGACACCCTGGCACCTAGCCATAACAATTATAGGCATAAATTTTTTAAAAACTATGGAAATAGTCACTTACATTGTTCAGCATCCTTGGTCTTACAATTCATTAGCAGAGTTACAATATTAATGCTTATCAAGGTACTTTAATAAGAAACCATTCATTCACTCATACATTTGTTGAATGCTTCACCTATGTCCAGCATAGTGTCAGGCAACGTTGTAAGTAAAACCAAGAAGAATGTACTCTGTGAGTGTAGAGAAGAAGAGCAGGATCAAGGCCTCATTGTGAAAGTGTTCTGTGAGCTATGCCTTACTTAAGGGATAGGATCTAGGCCAATCAAAATGAAGTAGGAAAGCATTGCTGAAAGACCAGTGTAGGAGAGACACACAGAGATGAGAAAATGTATGTTGACTTTGGAAGCTGGGCCGCATTACAGCCCACTGAAGCAGTTCAGCCAGCTGACCTGATGAAAAAATGTAGTGCCAGAAAAATAATAATATAAATGCATTTTCACTAAAATGAAACCACTCCAGTGAAGGTTTAATTAAAAAAAAAAGAGGGAGGCAAGAGAGCCCAAATGGTAAGGTAGTATCATAGTAGACTATAAGAGAATAAAGAAATCAGAGGCCAGAGACTCAATCAGGAAACTTGTCTAGGTGAAAAGTAAAAGATTAGAACCTGAAGAAGGTCAGACGTGGAGTGTGGGTAATCTTTGAGAGGAAGTCAGAGGTATAAATCTTATTGATGTATCAACTTTTAGGAATGAAGGTTAATAGAAAGAGGAGTCAAAGAAAATATGTGTTATTTATGGCTGGCTGGGAAGATGGTGATGCCAGTAATAATAAGAAGAATGCCAAAAAAAGGAGCAATATTTGAGGGAAATATGTTGAATCAAACTGTGGTTACAGGACTGTGGTGGCACATTTTGGCAGGGCTCTCTCAAAATTGGAAATATGAACATAGCTTGGATGAGATGTTTGGGCCAAATATTTAAGAGATCCTCCTGGAAAGGAAGTCAGGCAATTATTGTTCTGAGAGATATTTTTTTCACTTTATCTCAAATTGTTATTATAATAATTTAGTACACAAACTTCTGAAAGTCTTATTTTCTTTCTTCCTAAGGACAGATGTGTTTTATTTATCTCTGAATAACCAACAGATAGATTGTGTTTATTAGTAAGCTCTTATTAAATGACTGAAGTTTTAATTACAATGTTTCTGATTATCTTGTTTTGCTAAATAGAATGGCAACTGTTTTTTATTTATTATTGCATCCTTTAAAAGAATTTTTAGGAGTTTTGCTACAATCATGTCATCTTTCAAGTTGGCAAGTGTTTTTAAAATTTATTTTAATTATTTAAAAACATAATTATGAAATGTAACTAAGAAAACTGCCAATTATTTTCACAACTGAGTTATATCCATTCAAATTCAGTCATCCACAAATATAAATGATAAGATTCATATCCAAGGAGAGGCTTCATGAATTATGCCTTATCTTTTTGCTACTGCTTCATTTTCTTATCATTCTGTTCAGGAAAGAAAGGTATATATACACGTTAAAATATTTAGTAACAATGATTTAGGAAAAATTTTAAATAAATGGGAATATGGTGGGAAATTTTTGAAAAGTTAATTGACTCAATTGTTTTCAATTATTTCTTTAAAAGAAATAGAGACAGACACATATTTGATTGGTATTGATTTGGAACTGTATCTGTTTACATTTGAATTCCTGTGACCTGCTTACCACTTTTAGATTTTGTTTTGTTTTCTTCTTTAGTCTATCTTTCCATGCTATATTGATTTCTGAGCATTTGAGGGACTTCCATTTTCCAGCTCATTTAAGTGCATTGCATCCTGCTGTGTTGGTCATCAGCAAGTCACAAAAATGGTACACAAATGGCCATATAATACAATGTGATTTGAAACGAAAAGGGATTGCACTTGTGTGCAAGCATGGGATTTTTATCCGGGTTGTTGTAGTTACAAAGTAAAGAGTTATCAGATGGGTTTTTTTCATGAAAGTAATGACAATTTGAATCCCATTTAGAACACTGCTTCTAAAACATTTAGATTTCAAGAACCAGTTGAACTATGTGATGAATGAGTGAATGAATGAATGAAGTGGACCATCATAAAGTTATCAATGTATCTACTTTGCCAAATCATATTATTTTTTAAAAAATAAAGAAGCTACCATCTGTTACCAATGTAATTTGTAATTTCTTTTCTTTTCTTTTTTTTTTACACAGCTTGGAAAAGTTTATTGGAGGTTATTTCTCCTTTTTTTATAATAAATTTATTTTTTATTGGTGTTCAATTTACCAACATACAGAATAACACCCAGTGCTCATCCCGTCAAGTGCCCCCCTCAGTGCCCGTCACCCATTCACCCCCACCCCCCGCCCTCCTCCCCTTCCACCACCCCTAGTTCGTTTTCCAGAGTTAGGAGTCTTTATGTTCTGTCTCCCTTTCTGATATTTTCCACTCATTTTTTTTCCTTTCCCCTTTATTCCCTTTCAGTATTTTTTATATTCCCCAAATGAATGAGACCGTATAATGTTTGTCCTTCTCCGATTGACTTATTTCACTCAGCATAATACCCTCCAGTTCCATCCACGTTGAAGCAAATGGTGGGTATTTGTCGTTTCTAATGCCTGAGTAATATTCCATTGTATACAATGGAATAATTTGTAATTTCTTAAAGAGTAATTTAAAATCCAAAACTGGGCAGCCCTGATGGCACAGCGGTTTGGCGCCACCTGCAGCCCGGGTTGTGATCCTGGAGACCTAGGATGGAATCCCACGTCAGGCTCCCTGCATGGAGCCTGCTTCTCCCTCTGCCTGTGTCTCTGCCTCTCTCTCTCTCTCTCTCTCTCTGTGTGTGTGTGTGTGTGTGTGTGTGTGTCTATGAATAAATAAATAAATAAAATATTTTAAAAAATAAATAAAATAAAATCCAAAACTTAGGTTCTTCAAAGTAAAGGGGAGTCATTTGAATTGAACACATTCAGTTTTATATTTATTTTAAAGCTCACTGTATTATCCTCTTCATTTCCCCAAATTCTGTATTTAAGAGTATGTCAAGACTTACTGATCATGGCCTGCTTCCAGAAAAGACTATAATAATAATAATACCTTTTGTTTTTTCCACACTAAAATGAAACATTTGACAGTGGAAACTAATTAAAATGCACAATTAACATTTCTCCTGTATTTGGAAATGGAATGTCCTCATTGATGTGTTTTTCTGTATTTCATGTACAATATGCTACTTTCATCATAGTTAGAGGTACATACACTTAGGAGACATAATATGAAAGCCATATTATACAAGATAGAACCACCTCCTCTCTCTTCCCTACCCCCCACAGTGTTATCTCACTTAACAGAAGCAACCACCTGCATCTGTTATGACTGACTTTTGTTATTTATTTCCACGTCTTTAATAATATGTACTACAACTCCATTTTCCTATTACTTTGTTGAAATCGATTTATTGACTTAATTTTCGACTTCCAGTTATCATAGATAAGGATATAATTCTCTTTCAAATTCTCACTCCTACTACATATGTCCTGCCTGCCCATCCTCCTAATATGATGATTTTGGCTTCATCACCATCCACAGGTTGTTTGTATGGAAACGCTAATCAAAGCTGAGCCATTCTGTGCAGTAATTTTCTATCTCTCTCTTCTGCTTTAATTTCTGGGAGATTTTCCAAAATTTATCTTCCAACCCTCTTACTGATTTCTTCCTTTTCTGATACATGTTTTTAATTATTGAATGCTTTTCTTCCTTATCTACATTCATCTTTTTCTATAGCAGCCTATTCTTGCCACATAGAGGCACTAGTCTCCTCTGAGAGCATTTCAGTTGGTTCTTTTGTTTTGTCTTAAGAGGTTGCTTTTCTCTCTACATAATCTTTTTCTCCCCAAGCTCCTATGGTCTGTTCGTTTGCATGTCTAGGTCTCTCTCGAGTCCAAAGCTTCCTTTACTTTTTTGTTAGTCTTTGATTGTCTGCTAGTCATTAAGTGTAAGGCAGTCAAAAAGTTCTTGGAAACTCTTTGCAGCCTGTTGATCATGGGCTTCATGGTTTGGTTGTCTGCCTAGCTGGGAAATCCCTACTGTCAGTGTCATTGGGCCTTTTGTTGTGTGCTGGTCAACATTCATAGAGAAATACCCTCAGTATCTGCCTATCTGTTGACTTCTGAGAGATGAATGAGAAAGGATGCTATATTTATCATAAAACATGCCTTCAGCTGTGCAGTCTCCCTTTCACCCTCTCTAGAGAACAAGAATCAAGTCTCTGCCACAGTGGAGAAGGGAATCAGTATCTAACTGATTCTTTAAAATATTTTTTGAACAATTCTCTGGTTTTTGTCCCATCTTCATCCTTCCTTCCGTAGATATCTAGCATGATCAACTCCATACCCTTTGGGAAGTTCCATATTGATAATCGTGTTGTTTCTTGGTACCAATATCTGTTAGATTAGGGTTCAGCTTCTTCTGGTCTCCTAAGTGAGTTACTGCTTGTTCATTAACTGTCTGGATTTAAAAATTATGTTGTGGTCCCCTCCTATTTTCTTTGTCATTATGGGTTTGTGCCTAATTAAAACTCCATTTATATTTCTGTGTGTTGTCAAAAGGGAAAAAAACTATTTCTGTGTTCAATCCACCATCATTACCTGATAGTCTGCATGTGACATTAGGAACTTGGTTCCTGACATTTTATAAGACAGTGGCATAAAAATAAACTGTCAACAACTCTTCATAGAGGATTTGTGAACTTGAGCAATAATTGTGATCCTCTCTATTAGCTAATCTGACACAAACTCAAAGTGAACCTGGTAATGTTTGCTACTGCCGATGTGCTCTGAACAATATGAGTGACAGTCATTTTTTAATTAATCTGTGGAAGGTTATGATCATGTACCTAAATCCTATTAGTGGGTCACTTTTTAACATCTGTAACATAAAAGTACTAAAACCAGCTTTCTTTCTTTCTTTCTTTCTTTTTCTTTCTTTCTTTTCTTTCTTTCTTTCTTTCTTTCTTTCTTTCTTTCTTTCTTTCTTTCTTTCTTTTTTTAATTTGGTGGAGAAGGTCAACCATGCTTTGTGGGTCAGAATTATTGATAAGGTACTTTTATTTGGCTTAGCATTTTCATATCTTTTTAGCTTAACTGTCCACCATTAAACTAAGCTTCTTACTGTCATGTAAGATTTGTTAAGCAACAGTAGTGATATCTAAAATCCACCATGTAGAGTAATTTATCCTCATTTCAGGAAAATCCATACACCAGATATAACATGCAGTGATTCTTCCTACTCAATTTTTAATACATATTATGGACAGTGGAATCAAGCCAGAAATCCATTGTATCATCTGTTTAGAACCCAGGCACTGTGTATACACTTGGAGAAAGTGTGTCCTGGAACTAGCTATAAATGGATCCTGCTGAATTCTCTTTTTTCTCAATAATCTTATCCTGTCAAACATGAAACTTTCCTCCTCTTAAATTTCTCAACTATAAGGATTTAATTTCAGCTTGCACATTCAATTTTATCCCTTATTCCTGGAGCAAGAGATGCCCCAGTATTGACCCGGGTTCCACATTTACGGAGGGCCCAGTATGCTTGCTATATATCTTTTATTTATAATATATAAGTCAGTCAGGGAGTATGTCACTCCAACCAAGGTGACTGATGTCTGTGTGTGTATATATATATATATGAAAATAATAACATAGTGTGAAGGATATGGATAGAGATCTTTAGGGTATTTTTTAAGATTTTATTCATTTATTCATGAGAGACACACAGAGAGAGAGAGAGGCAGAGACATGGGCTCCCTGTGGGAAGCCTGATGTGGGACTCAATCCTGGGACCTCAAGATCATGCCCTGAGCTGAAGGCAGATACTCAATCACTGAGCCACCCAGGCATCCCTCTTTAGGGTATGTTATGGGTAAAGTTCTTTAAGGACACCATAGATGGAAAGGCAGGGTCTGCTCAGAGAAGCCACACAAGGCCCTTTCAGGGAGGCATTGTTGGCATTGAGACTCAAAGGATGAGTTTAATTTCTCCAGATAGAGAAACATGCCCCAAATCAAAAAATAGTATCAGCAAAGGTTTGTGAGTGGCAATAAATCTGAGTGGCTACAGTAAAGAAACATCCTGGAATATAATTAATAAAAATGCACCTTTAGGTCTAACTATAACAATAACTAACCTTGAGTATTTCTTTTGTGTAAGACACCATGCTAAGAGCTTTTCCTGAATGATTGCATTTGAAATACAAACTATATTATCAAATACACTTTATAGATTAGGAGCTTGAGGCACAAATGGGTTTCCCAGGTTCACATAGTTACCGGTGAAAATGAGATTTGAACCCAGGCAGTCTGATACTAAGGCTTATGTTACATATGCTATGCTAAGAACAACTGGCAGAAATAATTCCTTCTGTCAACTCTAATTTTTTCTTTATCCTCCAATTATATAATTTGAGGATATGGTGCATCTAAAGACACATTACATGTGGGATTGTGGCTAATGATGGTGGCAAGGATGCTTAAACTCTTGCTTCTCTTTGTGCTAATTAATAAGCACTCTTTACAAGTTAGTGGACAACCTCACTATAGATGGCATGGTTTCTTTTCATAATAGATATAAATAACATCTCTTTTGGTAAATTTAAATACTTATTAGTCAAGTGGGTATTTTATGAAATGCCTTTTCCTATGAATAAAAATTTAAACCTATTAGAGGCCTTAGAACAAGATTTTGCAACCTCACCACTATTGACATTTCGAGTGAAATAATTCTTTGTTGTGACTTGGGGGGTGTACTCTACCATACTTAGAAGCATTCATGACCCCTGCCATAGATGCCAGTAACACTCACCCAGTTGCAATAACCAAAAATGCCTGCAGGCATTGCCAAATATCCCCTGTAGGCTGAAAAACCTCCCACCACTCAACTCAGGTTGAGAAAACACTGCCTTAGAAAATCCTTGTTATCCCCTCACCTTTATACAAGAAGAAAATTGAAGTGCTGTAATGAAGGTCACACAACTCAAAACTGGCCAACTTTTGATAGATCTCAGGACTCCTAATCCCAAATCCATATTTCACATAAACAAGCTGCCTATGGCTGTGTTTTCCATTTAAAACAATACCTCCAGAACATATGGTTTAAAAGTGTTCACATATCATCCATAACAAATCCGTGAATAGGTTGGACAGGTGGTAAAAACCCAATTTTATCAATGAAAATGCGTAACAAGAAAGGTTATGAATTATCCAAGGTCACATATCTAGTAGGGAAAATACTACACATATCTAGTCATATATCTAGTAGGCTGGATCCAAGACTTCAGATGACAACTCTGTTACTCTTTCCAAAATTGATGCTTGCTCCAACTGGTCAGCATGGGCTTTATTTGAGAAAAGAACAGCAGAAAAACTCTTGGGGAACATTTCTACATAACGGTTTTTATTTCCAGAACTCTGATTCTGATTTTTTTGTAGGCAGAATAATAGCAGTAACACTTATTAAGTGGTAGGAAGAAGGGAATCATAATAGCCACATGGATATCTACTGTTTACTTGTGTCTACCTATACTATTTTTCTTGTACTTGAATAATTAAGAACAAATGACCACAAAGACATAAAAATGATTTAATAATTTTATATTATGAATGCCTCAACTTAGATAGCTAAATACCAATGATTTCCAAATATTCATAGAGAAGTATGAATGAAGTCATATTTCAAAGCTTTTTTCTATCTCACATTTTTTATAAGTCTCTGTCAGATAGCAATATGAAATCTAAATATTAACTAATCACCTCTTTTCACTCATCACTGGGCTGCCAAAAGAAAGGCCTTTATGGAGATACTCTCGTTGATCAAATCCTATCAGGTCACCGTGGTAAAGTGTCAGCTCTTTCCGAGAAGTGAAGAGTGAGGAGTTCTGAGTAGGCCTCCCAGATATTACTGGGCACATGTGGTTCTCTATTAAAAACAAACATAGTCTGAACGTTGAAATTTGTTTGGTTTGTGTAATGGCTTACATAAAACAATGCAAATGAGTAAAAGAAAGAATTAAGAACAAGGTTTGTATATCTGCATATAATGTTTAGTTTTTTAAAAAATGATCCTAAGCTAAAACAAGACCTGTGGTTTTAAAGTACATATTGCCATCTCTGGGCAAAATGTGTGTGTTTGTATGTGTGTATTGTATATTACCTAAAAATGAAATTGGTGTAATAAAATGAAATTAGTATCTGTAAACATCTGGAATAAATTTTAAAATGTTCTGTACATACTCCAGAAAATTTCAAAATAAGAAATGCAAATGAAAGGGTTTATTTATTTGTTTTCAAAATAAAAGGATTTTAAAACTTCCTTCTGCTGTGATCAGTTCTGGAGCCAGTGGAACAGAGTTCACATCTGACTTCTCACATCTTATGAATCACCAGGTTCTGTCGACCAGATTTCCATAATATATCACAAACCTGCTCACTCCTCTCCTTCACAGCGGACATGAGCACATCAGCCCATCAGCATCTCATTAGGAGTATTCTGGTTGATTTTTAATTGTTCTTGCACATCTACTCTTGGCCCCTTCTAATTTGGTCCAAAGCAACCACAATGACCTTTCTAAAATGTAAAGTGGATCATGGCATCATTCTTCTTAAATCCCTTCCATAGCTTTCCATTGAACTTGGGACAGAATTCTAAATTATTTTTTATTTATTTTTTTTGAGAGGCGCTGGAGAGAGCCAGATTGAGAATCCCAAGTGGACTCCCCACTGAGAAGGGAGCCCAGGCTAGGCCTCAATCCCAGGACCCTGAGATCATGACCTGAGCTGAAATCAAAAGTCAGATGCTTAACCAACTGAGCCACCTGGGCATTCTATAAAATTCCAAATTCTTAACAAAGAACATAAGGTCTGCTATAACCTTGCTCTCACCAATCTCTTGTTTCACCACTTTTTTTCCCTCCTTATTAATCTCCATGCACACCCCACCATGCATCAGGTAACTCCCAATAGAGCCAGCATACTTGCTGTTTCCTACTCCTGGAATGTTCTTTTCCCAAGCCTTCATTTGCCCAATTTTGACTCATTATTCAGATACAAGCTTACATATCACATCCTCTAGGAACTTTCTCTGATTCTCCCAGATTCCCTCAGAATCCTGGGTATTCATTCTTTTAGTACCTTGTTCTTTTTATACCAACAATGGTGTCATGTAAGTCTGGAATTATTTAAGTGTCTCTCTTTCCTAGTGGACTCTCAACTTCAAAAAGGCAAAGTTCTAAATCATTATTGCCCACAATGCATCACCAATACCTAGCACAGTACTCAGCATATAGTCAATATGTCATAAGAAATTGTTGGATGGATCCAGAAAAAAGAAAGAAGGAAGGAAGAAAGAAAGGAAGGAATTTACAAGTGGGAAGTTCCTGCCTTTAGTCATCTAACTCTAAACTTCTTTCTTTGATTTTTATTACTTTCTCCATGCAGACAACAGTCCTATATACAATGAACATTCCTAACTTGATAACTGAAATAACTTTCAGAAAGAGGCCAACAGTTTTAATTTTTGAATATAGAGTTAAAGCAAATATTATAGGTACATGGAGAACCTATAAAAATAGTCAAATTTATTATTAAGTATAGAATTTGTTTTTATTTTAGCTTTCATAATTTAATCCATCTTTTTGAATAGGTAATTCTTTTGATAGAATGTAATTCAAAAGTTATGGAAGGATATGTATAATGAAAAGTTGATGTCCCAACCTCAGCTACCCAGTTCTCCTCAAAGGCAACCAGGGTTTCCAATTGCATGCCATAATTTGATTTTGATTTAATGATTCCTGAATTGGTTTACAGTTTGGTTTCCTTTTGTTTTGCTTTGTTATTCTCAGCCTTGGCTTTTGTCAGCATTGAAATAGTTGCCTTAATGGTAATTACTGTTACATAACTCATGTGAATATAACATGTATGGATATAAATATCCTCCAGGATGCTGGATTCTATTATACAGTCATTTCATTTTCTAATGTTTTTCTTTCTTGTAAAACAGTAATTTATCAAATGACCTTGCTTTTACAAGCACACAGGGAGATAGTTCTTGGACTTCAAAAACATTATTAAAATGATTGCTGAAGTTCTTTGCAGAAAAATTTTCAAGGTTTTATTCCAACGACTCTATTCTTTAGAAACCCCAGCCAGAAATTCTATTTCATAAGTCTTGTCACAGCAAATTAGGTCTTAACTTTCTGTTCCCTGTAAAAAGTGACTAACTCCCTAATCAAGACATTTTTCTCATGTTTTGATTGGTCTGACCTTTTCAAGTTGACTAAATGTTAGTGATTTTTAAAATAGCTTTCAACAAATTCCTTGTGATTGGCCACATCTAGACTGGCCTAAAAGGAAAAAATGACTTCACCCCTTATAAAAGCAGAATACTGATAGTCAGCCTTTTTCTTCATAAGGTGGATTTCTAAATTGGAAATATGGTGCCACAACTTGCTGCATTGTTTCTACTGGGGGCTGTGGGTGTGGTAAAGAGCAGTCAAGATAGAAGAATCAAGAAACATATTTTTTATCCCTACTTGGTTTCTCTCTGTGTGATTTTGTGTTAACCAGTTGACCAGCTGATAAACTGTTTTCTCTTCTTTAGAAGAAACATGAACTAGATTATCTGTAAGAAACTCTCAAAGGGGATGAAAAAGGAAATGAAAGAAATAAAGCCAAAAAAATTTAGTAACTTCAATGCCAAAGACCAGTTTGCTTTTTTGTTATTTGATATAAAATGCACATCACACAATTTGTACTTTGATCCTACTACGGTCTATTAGAAATCATGGTATCACATCACATAAAACATAAAATCTTGGTTTGACACTAATCCCAAAATTTTAGAACATGTATATTTGTATGTGTGTGTGACACTGAGTACATATTTTATATCAGAGGTCATTTATTTACACAAATGAGGTTCAAATTATAGATTTACTTTTCATTCAGAAAGCTTCTCACATTAAAACCTATTTGCTTCACTTCTTTTTGCAAGTACTAAATACTTTTTCTTGATATTATATATCTCTTGGGTTTTTTTCCCTGTCTCATTATATGATCAATTGACGTGAAAAATGAAAGTGTCATGGAGTGTTGCAGTCTTTGAATAATCTCTAATATTATTAACCATCATTTCATTGAAGAAGTTTTTCACAGGTATTTTACTAAAATTATATTTATTTTTTCAGTCTCAGTGTAATAGTATTACAGCTTTGCAAAAAGTTTATTGTTGAAAGAGAAATGACATAAATTCTCACATAGAGTATTTGTAAAGGAAGAATATGTTGACAGTTTTGCTTTTTGTGACACATCAGGAGTTGCAAGGGATTGAACCATATGCAATTATTGTTTGACTACATAAAATTACCATTTGAAAAGTGTTCACTTAAAAATATCAAAGAAAATTAGTTTGTAGCTTCATATCAGAAGACATTGTACTTTAGTCTAAAAAACAGCTGAACTCTTAGAAAAATAGAAAGTTTCGTGATTTGCCTAAATGTAAGTTTATCTCTAAAGAGTATGACATTTTGATATAATCAAAAACTCTGTGGAGTGTGTTAAATCAAAAAACCTTTCAGGAATATTGATTATAAAGAAAACCAAAGAAAGGGAAACAAATTTCATGTGAAAATTGTTCTACCAAAGTATTCAGTCCTTTGTTAGAATATGTCATTTTTATATCTTACATTTAAAATAACCATTCATCAGTTCATCTAGAAACAGATTATGAGGATGGTTAAAAAGATGAACTCTGGGCAGCCCTGGTGGCTCAGCAGTTTAGCACGGCCTTCAGCCCAGGGCATGATCCTGGAGTCCCGGGATCGAATCCCACATGGGCTCCCTGCATGGAGCCTACTTCTCCCTCTGCCTGTGTCTCTGCCTCTCTCAGTGTGTCTCTCATGAATAAATAAATAAAATCTTTTAAAAAAAGACTTTTCATGACTCTTGAAACCTTCACCCACTTTGAGAATATAAAAAACCTAGAACAGAGAGGCAAAGAAGGCCTGGCAAGACTTTTTTTAAATTTTTACTTATTGTTTAAAATTCCAGTATAGGGCAGCCCTGGTGGCCCAACGGTTTAGCGCCACCTTCAGCCCAGGGCCTGATCCTGGAGACCAGGATCGAGTCCCGTGTTGGGTTCCCTGCATGGAGCCTGCTTCTCCTTCTGCCTCTGTCTCTGCCTCTGTCTCTCTCTCTCTCTCTCTCTCTCTCTCTCTCATGAATAAATAAAGTCTTTTTAAAAATAAAATAAAATTCCAGTATAATTAACATACAGTGGTATATTAGTTTCGTGTGTACAATATAATAATTCAACAATTCTCTGCATTACTCAGTGTTCATCATAATAAGTGTACTCTTAATCACCTTCGTCCATCCCCCCCAGCCTCCACCCCTCTGGCAACCATCAGTTTGTTCTCTGCATAGGAGTCTGGGGTTTTTTCTTGCTATTGCTTGTCTCTTTTTTTTTTTTTTTGTCGTTGTTTATTTGCTTTGTTTCTTATGAGTGAAGTCTTATGGGATTTGTCTTTCTCTGAATAACTGACTTCGCTCAGCATTATA